>NC_045430.1:179755424-180397924 GCF_902635505.1 Sarcophilus harrisii | reverse complement strand
GGGTCAAGACTCACCTTCTGAGTTCAAATCTAGCCTCAGACACTTCCTAGCTATGTGACCCTTGACAAGTCATTTAATCTTGTTTGCCTCAGTTTCCTCATCTGTAAAATGAACTGGAGAAGGAAATGGCAAACCACTCCAGAAAAGAAAATCCCAAATAGAGTCCTGAAGAGAAAGACATGCCTGAAATAACTGAACCATGACTATGGTTTCACCTTTATTTCATCCTTTTAAATTCCTATTTTTGTGCATTTTACAAAGGGCACAATTATTATTTGTGTATGTAATTTATAAATAAGTAAAACATATACATATGATGATGGGCTCAAAGTTATTTTGCTGACTGATGGGTGATTTTAAAAGTTTGGAGAGCACAGGTCCTGGCAGCTTCTTTATTACGTTTGTGTGTAGAGGCCGCCAGAAGGCCCACTTCAAACCTCCATGTTTGGCTCCTGAATGCTGGTAGTCAGCGTTTCTCATTTCTACACCTCGTTTGTGTCACCAGCCAAAAACCAGGGCATTGAGTTACTATGGAAAGATCATTAGCTGTGGAGTAAGAGGACCTGGATTCAAATCCTTCCACAGACACTTATTAGCTATGCGAACATCACCAAGCCATTTAACCTCAGTGCCTCGATTCCCTCATCTGTAAAATGAAAGGTTTGGACTCTCCAGCTTGTGAATCCTTTTGAATTCTGGATCTCTGCTCCAGTGATCATCTCTCCTCATAGAAAGATGCACTTGAAGCCTTCTTTCTAGATTAATGGAGGAGCCCGCAGTTCTTAGAGAAAGGGTGGACCAAACCACTAAGGCAAATGGGGCAAACAGTAGTGATGCGGGCCCTGCTGCATCCTCCCCCCCACCTCAGCCACATCAGCATAATTACACCTTAAAAAAATATTTTTCAGCCTATTTTTTTTTCTCTGCTGTTTTTGTGGCAGTGACCTCCAGAGACTCCTCAAATTCAATGCAAATGCTTTATCAATAGCCTCGGGAAGTTCCTTCTCTCTGTCTTGCCGCAGAAGTCGTACTGAAAGGATATATTTTTTTAAATAAGTAATTCTTGTATGCAATAAAAAGATACACTATCTTCGGAGTGAAATATAAAGAGTTCACAGCAGCTGTCTCCCCAGTTTGCATTTACCACTGCTCCTGATGGGAAGAACAGATAAAGATAATGGGATTTTTTTTTTTTTAATTTCACCTCTCTCTCTCCCTGGAAGGTGGAAGTGTAACAAATTGGATTGTGAGTATGTCTGTCCTTTGTGCTTGGAGCCGGGAGCAGGGCGCCGGGAGGCTGGGCAGCCAGTAGCGGCGGAGGCCAAAGCTAGCAATTTTCATTTAGTGCCATGCATATGAATGCCGGGGTCACCTTCCCTCCTTTCCCACAGCAGCCCACCGCTTTCCCTTTTAACTCTTCCCTGACCTAACACGTCGAGGTCTGGGACCCTAGCCAGAGGTTGGGGAGGACCAGATTGCGGACCAGCTCGGAGGTGGGAGGGGAGGAAAGGAAGGATAAAATTCGGAATTCAAGACTTTTTAAAAATGTTAAAAATTGTTTTTACATATAATTGCGAGGAAATGTTATTTTTAAAACAGAATTTAAAACAGAGTTTGGGTTACCCAGTTTAAAAAGTTTCTTAAAGTCCCAATTTAGATGATTATCCTTCTGGGGAAGGTAACATGGTGTATTGAATAGAAAACCAGCTTCAGAATCAGGAAGACTTTTTTATTCACCTAGCTTCTGAAGCAAAATGGTTGTGTGACCTTAGGTAAGTCACTTAAATTGGTGCCTAAAATTAGCCTCCAAGCAGCTAAATTACACGACAGATTCAGATGCACATTTGAAGAGACAATTTCTCCAGCAGGAGTTATCTCCCGTTAAAACGTTTTTTTTTTTAAATAAATATATTTTAAAAATAATAACATAAACTGAGGGGAACTCAGTTTCATAATTGAATATCTGATTTTGTTTTCAAATAAATTTTAATGTTTAGTTGAAAGCTTTCTTTAGACTCTCAGATTTGTGATTTCTATTTTTCATCATCCAAAATAAATTGACTAATCTCATCTCACCTCATAGGTTAATGAATAAATCGGTCAGAAATCAGGATAACTAGACTCAAGTGCTGCCTCTGACCTGCACTGTATGACTTTAGACAAGTCATTAAGTTCTTAGCAACTCCAAGCAATTTTCTTAGCTTACATAGATAGATAGACAGACAGACAGACGGATGGACAGATAGATAAATAGACAGATATAGATAGATAGATACAGTACTCTATACTAGTGTGTGAGACAGTATCGACCACAAAAACAATCAGAAACTTACAGTAATAAAAAGCAAAAAGGGGTTTATTATGATCTCACGAGGAAGGGCATCTCCCATCTGACAAGGTGTTTGTCAATAAAAAGGAGTAAAAAGCAAAACACAAGATTAAATAGCCTGAACACAGAAATCCCTACTCCCCAGCCATTGTTTAGAAGAGTCCAGGCTTCCATTCTAACCATGGAATTCTAACGCAGAAATAAAAGAATAAATTGCCTTTAAAAGAGATACTTAAATGCTAATTAAGAGTTGGTGAGAAAGCGGAGGGGACAAACATCTGAAACTTTTTAAGCTATAGTTCTATTTGTTATTATAAAGTTTAAAATCACAATTAAAGTATAGTTTAAGACTATATTCCCATGAAAGTGTCTTCACTCAGTTAATTCCACACACTAGTAAAATGAAAATGAAAATTTTACACTGGTAAAATGAAAGGACCAGGCTGTTAGAGGGACAGACAGACAAAAGTTCCTAAATTAATGAAATGACAGTGAGGAAAAACAGATACAGGCTTTTTCTGCTTAACTCTAATAGCTTGCTTTTTGTAAGTTAGACTCTTTATAAGAAGGGATAATTGATTGGATGGAGTATTTTCTGAGGGGGTAACTCTGAAGAGGCCAGGAACCCCATTTCTTTTATGTCTTGTAGAATCATAAAACTGAAGGAAACTTAGAGGTCATCCAGTCAATTGCACCTTCTTATAAGGGGTGTATTTTATGACTTCCCATTACCTTTCTTTTTAAAAAAATGGTCTCTTGCAAAAGTCAGAATGGACTCTCGTTGCTCATAATTAAAGAATATTTCTTAGAATAAAAGAGGATTTGAGCAGGAGATCCTAAAGAAATGAGGAAGAAGGTTACTTAGGGAAGGAAGGAAGCCAAGAAAAGGTTCCCCCAATGAAAATAGGGATGGACATGGCCTGCAGACCTAGGAAGGTGGTTGGGCACGACACAGAGGATGGTTTGTCTAACACTTTAGCAGCTACTGGAGTGGACACTATAAAGCAATTGGGCCATTGTTCCCAGGTTGTCCCCTCTAGAGTGAGGGTCAGAGATGGGTATAGGTGAGCATGAGATCTTAACAGACCCAGAATTTTTCAGTGATTTTCAGAGAATAAAGATATAGAGCAAAAAGAAACTATATGAATCAGCTCATCAAAGCCCTTCACTCTATCAATGAGAAAAGTGAGGTCCAGAGCTAGATCCCACCATAGACAGGTGGTGTGTATCAAGATCCAGAATCTTGGGTCAGAACTCAGCTGTCTGACTCCAAATCCAGTGTTCTTTCTATAATCCTTTGTCCCCTTTCATCTGTTTTGGATGGCATGACTGCCATCATCATCCTCCTCCTCATCAAAATAGCAGCAATAATGATTCCCATCTAGAAGTGCTTTAGAGTTTACAAAGTAGTTTCTTGGCAAGAATTATATAAAATGGGTAATGGGCCAATATCCTTTTTTTTTTTACCTCAGAGAAGAAAAATGTCTTGCTAAAGGTCATGGAGCTGATGGAAGTCCAAGTCAAATTTAAACCTTATGGCTAGATTGAGAGAAAGAACATGTGTCAAGCACTGATCAAAGTTTAGGAAATACAAATACAATAAGCAAAAGAGTGCCTGCTCTCGAGGAGCTTTGATTTGAATGGTAAAGGATGATGCAGGAAGGGGGAAGAACTGTTCATGGTGAGGAGAAAAGTGAAGTGTCATGGGGGGCTGGACCTCAGGAAAAGAAGGCAAAAACTCAGGCTGGGGACCCGGAGGTAGACTCCAAGTCTTTAGCTCTTTCTCCACTGTCTACTCTACTGTGGTAGAGATTCCCACACCTAATAAGAGCAAGCTTTCTCAAATAACCTGCAAAGAGAGCTTCAGGGGAGGTCACCCTGATTTCCTAATAATTGATGCCTTGGGTCATCTCTGAGCTGATTGCCTTCCTCCCATCTGTGCCCTGGCAATATCTGCCAGGCTATCACAACAGCATCCCCAAGGCCTCAGACAAAGCCCTTGAGGAATGACACTTTCCTGGGTGACATTGGCCAAGCTGCCTCTCTGCCCCTGAGCAAATGGACCAGGGCTTTCTCCCTTAGCTCCCATTGCAGAGCCAGAGGAGGGGTTTCTATTTTAGTGTGAGCCACAGATTTAGAGGGAGCTCATTTGGTAAAAGGATCACTGGACTGGGAATTGGGAGACCTGGGTTCTATTTTTTATCATTACTGTTATGATAATTAAGCATATGTTGAACACCAACAACACACGGAGCATAAAATTAGACACAGTCCTTGCCTAAGGGCCCCATAAGGCTAATTAAACAAACTACACACATGGAGAGAGAGAGAGAGAGAGAGAGAGAGAGAGAGAGAGAGAGAGAGATGAAAGGATGTGCTGTCCTTCAGAACTGAAGACAATTCTGCTGATCTCTCCTCACTCTGCCAGTCACTTTTCCAGTTTGCACCTTCCTACCTCCCATATACCTCTGCAACACATGTCCAGGGATGCCCTTGACCTTTCTTCTGTAGCCATATGGCCCCAAATTTGTCAGCCCTGGTTAAGGGGAGTAGCAGCAAATTTGTATCTATGCTCTGTCAGGGTATATACAGTCTAGACATAATACCTATGATGATTTGGCCACAGATTGGCCAGAAAGCATCATTAAGAGTGGGATATTAGTAAAAAGGAGGTGGATTAGTCTGATACCTAGAATGAGAGAAGGCAGATGGACAGCTCCCCAAGCATATACTAATATTCACAAAGTATTAAAAGAATCAGGGACCGATTGTGTTTTGGGTAGATCTTTTAGGGAAGATTTATGGAAAGCTAAGAGGAGCAGTAGGGAAATCTAGCATTTGGAGTCAGATAACATGGCTTAAAATACAAGCTCTCTCATATAATACCAGGGAAGCAGAGCAAGTGATGGCCAAGTGTGTGGGCTCAAATCCCCTGAATAACTTAACAAAAATAGGTATTAGGATGAGCCTGGAGTCAAATTTGTTCAAATGTAGCCTCAGACACTTACTAGCTAGGTGACCTTGGATAAGTCACTTAACCCTGTTTGCCTCAGTTTCCTCATTTGTCAAAGGGGACAGGATAAGCTGGAGAAGGAAATGGAAAACCACTCCAGTATCTCTGCCAAGGAAATGCCAAATGGGGCCACAAAGAGTTGGGCAAAACTGAAAAATGACTGAACAACAATTAAGTACTTGATCCTTGATACCAAATAAACCTTACTGTAAAGGAGATGCTTACCTGTGTGGCTATGGGCAAGTGCTCCTGCTTTCCTCCTCTGTTGGACTAGCTGGTCTCGGAGGCCCTTCCAATTCTAGTCTATCCCCTTATGACCTGTCTTTTCCTTGGCAAAGATACAAGAGTGTGGTATCATGGATAGAGAGTCCCCCTCTAAGCCAACAACCCCTGGGCACAATTCCTGCCTGCCCCACATGATGGCTGTGTTAACCTCAGCAAGTGCTCTAGCCAACTCAATAATAGTAATAATAACAAGAGCAAGCACTTACATAGCACTTTAAAGGTTGCAAAATACTTTATAAATATTATTTCATTTTATCTTTACAACGACCTTGGGAGGGAAGTGCTATTATTGTCCCCATTTTGCAGATGAGGCAAAATAGGCTACATGATTTGTCCAGGATCCCACAGCTAATAAGTAATGAGGTCACATTTGAATTCAGGTCTTCTAAAGTCCAGCCCAGCAATCTAAGGCTATACGTTACAGAGAAAGTGTCTACCTGCACTTTTGGAGTGAGTTTCCCCATTTGGGAGTTCTCTATACCAATGAAATAATTGATCTAGCTATTCTAGATATTTGTAGGGAAACTCTCCCCACACTTATAAACTTCCATAACTCCTCTGTGATATTCCAGAAGCTACCCAAAGGGACCGACTCACCAGTGATTCCATTATCAAGGCAAGAACTTGAACTCAGTTTTTCTTTAAGTTCAAGGACAATCTTGTCTCCATTAGATCATGTTGCTTCTCAGGTCCAAAATGCCAAGTTTTGATTGCTATGCTAAAATCACACGAGATCCTTCACACATTTAACAGATGAAGGAACTGAGGCACTAAGAGATTAAATGACTTACTTAGAGTCATGTAGCTTAATTAATATTGGAGGAAACCAAGAACTTTGTCAAATCTAGAATTATTTCTATCCTCTCCAAGCCTTCCCCACTAAGTTCCCTGTTGGAAACAATACAGTTCAGGAGGGATCATGAGGCTGATCTAGGTTGACTCATCTCACGACTACTGTCTGTGACCTCAGCTGAGCACTGACTCATCTGACTGTCCCGGAGACTCATTTTTTACTCATCTTGCTTACTGCGTCTGAACATCTCCTGCTTAAAAATTAGCTGCTATTTCATCAACAGGATTTTTTTTTTCAAAGTACCAAATACTAAACCCTAGAGATTCATATTCCCCATACTTGAGGAACAGTTGCAGCCAGTGCTCCAGGTTGGATTTGGTCCTGTGCTTCAGAACACAGTCCCGCATGGCATAAGTGTGGGGACAGGAGGAAGTAATGTTTAGGAGAATGAACAGTCCTGACTCTAAAGAAAAAGGAAGGAGGCAGGTGGGTGGTGCAGCAGATAGAGCCCCAGCCCTGAAGTCAGGAGGACCAGAGTTCAAATCTGACCTCAGACCCTTACCACTTTCCCAGCTGTGTGATCCTGGGCATGTCACTTAACCCCAATTGCCTCAGAAAAAAAAAGGAAAATTCGGCTGTAGATGATTCATCCACTAAGTTGCTGTGTGGCTTTGGGTCAGTCATTTCACTGCCTCAGTTTCCTCCCTGTGAAAATGAAGGGATTGAATCGGAAGAACTCTAAGGCCCCTTGCATTGTGAACATTCAATGACTCCACCTTCCCCACAGTTTGCATTCCTAAGTGGTAAAAAAGGAAAGACTCGTTCCTTTTTATGGAAAGAGAAAATTCCACACCAGAAAGAGTCAAAGAGAGAGCTCTGACCTACTTAGGAAACAAATACCAGGTGGTGTTATTGAGCACTTCGGATAATTGTCCCGTGTGTGAGTCTGTGATTGGTTAGTCTCACTGGTTAGAATACCTCATAGACCAAGGTTATTGGTTTGATTCACCTACCAAGTAATTTAGGTTGGCTCCGTTCCACAGGCTGCGCCTCTAATTCTACCCATCTGTCTGTCTGCCTTGGGTCACACGGACTAGAAAGGTGGGCAATTCCTGCGTAAATCTACCCCCAAAACTGGAGACAACAAAATCAAGTCACATGTCCTTGGTCTACAGACTATTTTAGTATACAAAGGTTATCTCATTATTTCATTATAACCCTTGGAAGAACAACTCCATATAGTAGACTTATTTAAATTTTTTTCAGCAGAGGAATTGGACTCACTTGAATGACTCCTATTTACTCCCTTACCATCTTTACAGGACAGTCAGGATTAGAATTCAGTGCCCCAAAATCACCAGATAAGACTGCTTAGTCCACCAAACCATATGGACTCCCCCAGGTCCTGCTGAGATTTGCTGTCATTACACTGATCAGGCAGAGAAAGGGCAGCTGCCCACCTAAAGGGAGTCCCCTCTTGCCTGGCACTTTCCCTATCTAACTACAGCCAGCCCCGTTACCATTTTAATGGAAGGTAATGAGCTTCCAGCAGCGTTGGGCACCAGCCATCTAACAGCACTTCCATGCTCTCATCATCTCAGGCCACTGAGTAGAATATCAGAGACTCCGGTCATGATTCCTCCATGGACAAGTGCCAAGGTCACTTCCCAGACCCCCGGGCATATGTTCCAGAATCCTCTGGGTTTTCACCAGTACCAGCAGGAACCCTTTCCACTCTGGAACTTTCCTCTGCTTTATTATCAAATTAAATTTAAAAATTATCAAACATTATCAAATTTAAAAAATTAAAAATTATCAAATCAAAAAATTGTGATGCGTTAGAGCCAGGAAGCATCTCAGACAAAGGTATCAAACTCAAACTCCAGGAACCAGATTAAAATGTAAGTGGGAAATATTTAACAAAATAAATAAAATGTGGATCATGTTAATTTATGTGTCAAACAATTTGTGGCCACAGGGATCCATTTCTATTTGCGTGGTTCACTACTGTTCTTAGAGGTCACAGATTTAGAGGCCATCTATTCTATCCCTTCATCTTATAGATGAGAAAAGAAAGATACAGAGAAGTGACATGATTCATATATGAGTAAGGGGCATAATTAGGACTAGGGTTCATATTTCCTGTGCTCTATACCATGGTACTCCTTCAGACTCTTGACACATTCATATCTTTTCAGGGAAAATTAAGAGAGTAGACTTTTCTTTTTTATCATACAATGTCATCTGTAGTGATTCACCAAAAGCAGATGAGGGGTTCTGGGGAGTAAGACCAGCATCCCCACCATAGCCACAGCTGCCCTTGCTGTAGCATTCATAGCGACCTTGAGCTAGCTAGTCCTTTTCTATCATTGGATTTTTTAAAGGCACTGGTAATCAGCTGCCTCAGTGTAGCCAGTTCTCCTTTTCCCTATCACACCAACTGACCTGAAGCCCTAATAACCGCTATCAATTCCAACAGCTTTGCTATATGCAAGGCTAAGTGATGAGCGGTCCCTAAAGGCCTATTGGGGCTTCCTGTCTGGTCCATTGAACACAGGTGTCATCTTTACATTTTCATTATTATAGCCATGGCCGATATCAAACGTGAATGCCCACAGAGCGGGGTTTGGGGGAAGGCATGCAGGTTCGTACTGCACACCATGGGGATCCTGAGGAAGTTGCGTTCCTTCCTTAGCCAGTGTGTGCTATGGACATGGCAGTCCTGGCCACTCGCCATCAAATTCAGAATGGGTTTTAAACTTCTCACAGACAAGCCAACAAATATGTATTAAGTCCCAATGACGTATAAGGCCTTGTTAGATATGAAGATGAACAAAATGTGATCTCAGCCCTGAAGGAATTTGCACTGCATTGATAGAGATACACAAATAACCCCAATACAAAAGAGAATAGGGGAGGTGCAGGAAAGAAGGTTGTGAATGTGCCAAGAAGAGAGAGGAATGATTTTTCACTTAGATGACAAGAGAAGACTTCATGGAGGCCTTAGAATCTGAGCTGATGGGTAGGGAAGGGGGAAAGGTTCCGGTGTAATGAGAGGTATGAGTAAAGACACTGGAAAGTAGGTATTTTAGGATCAAAATAGTGAGAAGGAAAGGTAGGTTGCGATCTGACCATAGAGGACTTTGAATGCAAGGCTGTCCAGAATTGAGATTTTATTCAATGTTTGGACTTTACTAAGTAGTCAAGACTTTCAAGCACTGGAATGAAATTTTCAGATCTGTCCATTAGGAAAATTAATCTGGCAAATAGCATAGGATGGAAAGGAAAATGAGACAAGATGGGGAGACCAATAAGGAAACTATCGCAATAGCCTAGCTAAGAGGTAGGGAAAACATAGTAATAGAATGAGAATTCAATTAAATTTAATTCAGTAAATATGCATTGTATTCACCATATGAAAGATTTGTGATAGACATTTTTGAGAAACAAATAAATTAGATGAAATCTCTGCCATCACTGTTTGTAATCCAATAGGGAGAATGTGATTTTCTTCTTCCTTCTTCATCCCTCCTCCTCCTCTTCCTCTTCCTTCTCCTTCTTCCCCTCTTCCTCCTCCTCCTCCTCCTCTTCCTTCTCCTTCTTCCCCTCTTCCTCCTCCTCCTCTTCCTCCTCCTTCTTCTCCTTCTCCTTCTTCCCCTCTTCCTCCTCCTCCTCCTTTTCCTCCTCTTTGTCCTTCTCCTCTTCTTCCTAGTACTGCATTATTACTACTTCTAATGATGATGATGATGATGATATAATATATCTAGCATTTATATTGTGTTTAGCATTTATGAAACACTTTAAAATCTCATTTGATCCTCACAACCACCCTGGGAAGTAAGTGCTATTATTTATTATATCCATTTTAAAGATGAGATAACTAGGGGCAGCTGAGTGGTGCAGTAGATAAAATACGAGCCCTGAAGTCAGGAAGACCTGAGTTCAAATTTGACCTCAGATACTTAATACTTCCTAGCTGTGTGTGACCCTGGGCAAGTCATTTAACCCCAGTTGCTTCAGAGAAAAAAATGAAGCAACTGAGGCTGTGATTTTAAATTATTTGCTCAGAATCACATCACTAAGTGCCTGAACTCACATCTTCCTTATTCCAAGTCCAGTATTTTATCCATGATGCTACCATTCCCCTTCTTTCCTATATAGATAGATATACATATACACATATATATGCATACAAAAAAATATAAATACATATGTATATGTATATATGTGTTTGTGTGTTTATTTAACTTCTTTATTCTTATATATTTATATTTTTCAATAAATGCTAGAAATAAAAATAAATTACTATTTTGAATTGCATATAATAGAATATATATTTATACCTTCCTTTCAAGCTTAGAAAGTACTTTCTTTACAAGTTTATATTCAGTGTTATGTTCAGTTTGAAAATGAAGAACCTGGGATTTAGGAAAGTTTTGTGATTTTCTCAAGTTTATGGTGAGTATATGAAAGCTCCAAGAGTTTAAAGCCAGGTTTTCAAATTGTGAGTCTAGTGACCTTTTCATAATAACACATTACTTCTATCTGGTTCCATTTATACAGGATGCCATGAGACAAAGTACAAAGTAAATGCTTCTTGTGTGATCTTCAGCAAGTTACTTAATTTTTTGTACCTCAGCTTCCTGGCTAGACCAAACGACTTCAGAGCTCCTTAATACCTCTAAATATATGATCATAAGATTTTTTTTAACACAGCTATGATTTTATCCATGTTGGGAGTTCCTAGCAAAGAACTTCCTTTATCAATCAATACCTTCTCTCCAACTGATCATTCATTAACAATGTTCTACAGTAATTTGATAATTTCATTCCTAAAGGCTTCAATGGCCATCCTTTGCCTGTACTAAGTAAAGTCTACACTATTGATTCAAGTTTTGATTCTGGAATTCCTTAAATTCAAGATCCTCTAGAATCAGATTCTGATCTACTTTCTAGCTATTTTGTCTGGATTAGTGAGAATTTATTTAAGTGATTTCATCAGGGTCACCAGCCAAAGTGTCAGAGGCTAGCTTGAACCCAAGGCCTTTTAATTCAGAGGCCATTTCAGTGTCCTGTTTAATAGAACTGCCAAACAGAAGGCCTGGGGACCACCTCGGACCAACAACACTTTTGAGTGTGACCCAAACCAGATTAAAATGTTGTTTCTATCTGATTCTAATGTGTTGATGTATTAGTTTTAAAAAAAAAAGGAAAGGGGAAAATAAATATATATATGCATATATAAACACATATGTTTATGCATATATGCATATGTGGTTGTCTCTGTCAATATATGATCCACAAGGCTCCTTATGTATGTTTTGAGTTAAATAGGATCAAACTTGACTGAGAAGTTACATGTTGCATTAGAAAAATACTTATTAACATTATCTATGCTTGGCCACGAGGTGGCACAATGGATAGTGTCAAACTTCTATTCATAGGTTCAAATCAGCCTCAGACACTTACTGTGTGACCCTGAGCAAGTCACTTAACTCTGTTTGCCTCAGTTTCCTCATCTGTCTATTGAACTTGGAAAAGGAAACGGCGAGCCGTTGCAGTAAAGTCTGCCAAGAAAACACCAAATGGGATCTTGAAGAATCAGACGTGGCTGAAAAACTACTGACTAGATATGCTCTTGTATTTGTTTTGTTAAACATTTTCCAGTCACATTTTACTCGGGTTCTGTCATACTCAGAAAGGTGGCCCATCACAGCCCATCCTCATGACTTTGACATCTCTGCTGTAACCATGTTGCCTCTCTTCAATGCTAATTCGGGAAGAATTTTATGAGGGAAAATAAGGAACAGGTGCTTTATGGAAAGTATATTGACCCAGTGACTGACTAAATTTACTGACATGAGGGGGGGAAAGACTCGTGTGAGGGATTGTTTTTAATAGCATCTTGAGTCCCAGTAGAGATTGGAAAGAGATAAATTTTCCCAAAAGTTGGCTGGCGCTGAATCCATTGAGGGCATTCAGTAGTTGTTTGACTAATGTAATTGTACTTTTGGCATTTCTATGCAGCACGTGCCCTGTCTTAGAATCCGGATACCCAGCCTGGGACGCCGAGTGGGCATGGTGACATTGAGCAAAGCCCTTCTACTTGCTATGACTCTAAAATGAGGGATTCTACCAATGGCACAATAGGAAGACTGTTGGTGGGATTTGGACTCCCAAGAGCTGGATTTGAATCCCAGATCTTCATTAGCTGCTTAAGGATCTCCAAACAAGTCACCTCACTTCTTGGCTCTCCTTGGCCATTGGTCTAAATGGCCTCTGAGGTCCCTTCCAGCTATAAATCCTTAGACTCTGAGATTTTGAGCCTGAGTGACTAAGAGAATAATAGTTTCATTATCAGAAACAGGGAAGGCGGAGATGTTTGGTCGCCAGTTTAAAATACAAGTCTGGAGCTTGGGGCCAGGTAGTGGATCTTAGGCGTTGTCAACATAGAGGTAATAGAAGGCAGGGAGGCAGTGGAACAGGACCCCTATAAATACCCCAAATGTGACAACCGTAGCCCACGGCAGGGCAAAGTAGAATATCCACATCCCTGCTCTGACAATAGGGAAAATGAGGCTGTGAATCAGGAAATGGACCCCTCGGGGCCGTGGGCTGAATCCATAACAGCACCAGGATTAATCACCTCAGTCATTATTTCCATTACCATAATGCACTCTGAAAGCACCTTGCTTCTTCCAAAGTATGAAAGTGCCTGAATCTGCTTAGGAATGGGATAGATCTGGAAGTGATATTTCTCTGGCCATTTGACTGGAATGTGTATTGTGCTGGGTTTAAGGGGCTATTCCAGTGCATGTGTGTGTGTGAGTGGGTTCTCCTGGGGTTTGGATCCATCTGGGTAACACAAAAACTTCCACGTGCTTTCCATCAGGGCCTGGAATGCCCATATCTATGCCTCCAAAAGGACTGTACCTTGTGAACTTATAGCTGTCTCTGCATGTGGCTCATTGACATGCTAGTGGCGTTCCACGTGCGACTCATCAGGATAGGTGATGGAGCAGACAATGTGACTGGGGGTACAGATGCTGGCTTCATCTCATAATCAGATGCAGGGTTTTATACCTAAAAGTAACTATTCTGACTCACGGCCAATAACACATACAGACAGAGCTTTCTTCCCAAAAGGGAGAGTGAGTCCCAGGGATGTCACATCACTGCCCTTGCCAGTGTCATTGTGGCCCATGGCATCCCTGCCAGGGCTAGTCAGGCCACGGTCTCTTTTACTTTGGTCCATTCCCACTGCTTAGTCTGAGGCTGAGGAATGGAGCAGTTACAGTCTAACTTGCCCTATTAGTTCTATGCCCTTGCCACCCAATTGAATGAAGAGGCTCCATAGTTCTTCCACTTACTATATCTATTATCTCAAAGCAAAGATCTTTAATTCTCTGGCCTGTTTTCTTACACACAAAGTGAGTGTGGGCAGCTAGGGGACACAGGGGATAGGGAGCTGAACCTGGACCTTCCTGAGTTCAAATTCAATTCAAGCACTTCCTAGCTATGTGACCCTGGGCAAGTCACTTAATCCTCATTTGTAAAATGAGCTGAGGAAATGGCAAACCATTCCAGGACCTTTGCTAAGAAAATCCCAAATGGGGTCATAAAGAATCAGACAAGACTAGAATGACTGGAAAAAATGAGGAAGATAAACTTAGGGGTCCTCAAACTACAGCCCACGGGCCAGATGCGGCAGCTGAGGACGTTTATCCCCCTCACCCAGGGCTATGAAGTTTCTTTATTTAAAGGCCCACGTAACAAAGTTTTTGTTTTTACTATAGTCCAGCCCTCCAACAGTCTGAGGGACACTGAACTGGCCCCCTATTTAAAAAGTTTGAGGACCCCTGAGTTACTAGGTGGTCTCTAAGATGCTTTCCAGTTCCAAGTTTATTTTCCTATTATATGAGATAAATCAATAAGCATTAATTAAATACCTACTATATGCCAGGTGTTAGTTTGTTATTTTCTGAGGATACAAAGAAAAGCAATTTTGTTTTCCTGATCTTCCAGAGATTACAGTTTAGACAGAAAAGATAACAGGTTCATAAATAGATACAAAATAGAATAAAGCTGATGGAGGAGAAAGGCAGGGAAGAGGTACTAAAAGCTGGGAAGATCAGGAAAGGATCTGTGTTGGAGAATGTGCTTGACCCAAGCCTTGAAAGTAACTGTAGATTCTGTGAGCTGGGATTGCATTATGATTATGTACAAATATATATAGCAAAAGAGAGTTTTGCATGAGGAACATCAGAAAGACTAGTGTGTATGAGCCTATAAGCGTACTTGGTGAACTACAAAAAAGAGAAAGGATTGAGCAGTAAGCATTTAGTAAACACCTCTCATAGGACAACATACCGTCCTAGGTTTTGGGAATACAAAGACAAAAGTGAATGGTCCCTCTCCTCAAGAAGCTTAGAGTTGATGAGTGTCTAAATAGCTGTCAGGTAGAGATAAATAAATGGATGGATGAATGGATAAATAAATGGATGAATATATAAAATATCTTTCTAAAATAAAATATTCAAAGCAGAATGTAAAGTATAAGGAACAAACTTGGTCCCAGAGAATAGACATAAGAAGACATTGCCCTTCCCCCCCCCAATCCTTTACACAGGTAGAGATCCAGAGATGTAGAACGTTGCATGTGATGTCAAATACTTTTTCTCTCTTTTAAAAATATCCTTTGTCATAAGTTATGGCTGCCTGAGAAGCAAGATGGGGAAGGATACAGGAAGCATCTAGAGGATGTAAAAACAAATGATTTTGATAAATATTCATTATTTAAAAATAATTGTGTCTGAAGTCAGACTATTAATTGGTGTCAGGGCCAAGAATCAAACTCACTTCTCCCAACTCATCAACAGTATCCTTTCCATCCTGTCCCCGGGCTATGAAGGGAACTGTGAAGTGTGAGGGATTAGAGCATATGGCTGCTTATGCCATCACTCGCTGCTATTCGCATCCATAATTATCTGTATATATGAGTAATATCCTAGGGCTGGTGGGTACATGAGGGTCCCCAGACTTTCGTTATGTACCTCAGAACCTACTGAAATCCCACTTTGGTTATGTACCTTAGAACCCCCTGAAACACCATCTCTTTCCCCAACAGAGTGGCGACAAGGGAGTGGGGCTCGGATGATCCTACAAGATGAAGATATCACCACAAAGATCGAGAATGATTGGAAGAGACTCAACACATTGGCCCATTACCAGGTAAGGAGGAGGAAAGGTCAGGTGAGCCGAGAAGCTCCATGCTGGAATCCCTCCAGATGTCCAGTACAGCTCCAGCATTATACAGCTCTTCTGGTCTTGAGAAGTGGACCCTTAATTCCATTTGCTGCCAGTGGGAGTGCCCCCATAGAAGCCCTGTACCCCAAGGTTGAGGCACTCAACCTCTCTGCAGGGCAAAGATGGAGCCCGGACAAGAGACTAAAGGTAGGACTCAACTAACCTGATCTGGTGATTTTTAGGCAGAAGTGGTTATCTGCATTGGAGTACAGTAACAGAAGGTTCTTTCTTACCTAGCCTTCATCACTCAATGGGGTGCTGCCTCAGTCAAACTGAGACCTTAGCTTAGAAAGGACAAGTCTCCCTCTGCTAAAAGCATCCCTCATTGTCCTGATCTTTACCTGGCTGCTAGACCGGGCTCTGGAGGAGGACCTGAGGCTGGTGACCTTGCACTGCCCTCCCACATCATCTCCCTGATGTCTCTTCAAGAACAAAAGACAAACAACAAAAGTAACAAAAGATACTACAGCAAGGTGCCAGCCTTAGGTGGTATGAGCAGTGAATGGCAAATAGAAGAGTTTGCACTAAGCATCTCTCTCTGTGTCTCTTGAAATCTAGGTTCTCTCTTAGAAAAGGTAAATCTCTGCCCTTCCTAAAACACCTGAGCTATGAATCAAGGATTCTGATTTCACTGGACATACGCTTAAAGGCAAAAGGAACATTAGAGACCCTCTATCTATTCCAGTCCCCCCAGAAAGACTTAAATGGCTTGCCTAAGATCATAGTGAGTAGAAGAGCCAAGATTTAAACTCAGATCCTCTTTCTCCAAATCCGGCACATCATTCAGTGTGACAGAGATGTGATGACTTTTGAGTTCACCTAGCCTAACCGAGGCAACCAGTGACTGAATTTTACCGAGGCAACCACTGACTGAGGTAATACAGAGAGTAAGTAGGAGAGCTAGTTCCCAGACCAGATCTTCTGAGTCCGAAGTCCAGTGCTCTTTCCGTTATTCCACACTGCTTCCAAAAGACATGGTTGTCCCTTGCTCCAAGGGCTTCTTCATCTTAATTTGTGAGAGGCAGGAAGATACAGTCGAAAGAGAAGTGGTTTCTTATTCTTTCTGTTGTTGTTGGCTTGCATTTTGTTTTCTTACTAATTTTTTCCTTTTTGATCTGATTTTTCTTGTTCAGGAAGAGAATTATATAAATATGTAAAAATATATTGGATTTAACATATAGTTTAACATGTTTAACATATATCAGATTACTTGCCATCTAGGGGATGGGGTGGGGGGAAGGAGAGGAAAATTTGAAACCCAAGCTTTTGCAAGGGTCAATGTTGAGAAATTATCCATGCATATGTTTTGTAAATAAAAAAACTTTAATTAAAAAAAAAGAAACTATAAATAGGGCCTCAGACACTTAGCTATGTAACCCTGGACAGATCAGTTAATCCTTTTTGACTCAATTTTCTATCTGTAAAATGAGCTGGAGCTGAAACCCCTCCTATGTCTTTGCCAAGAAAACCCCAAAGGTATCACAGAATGAGGGAAATGACGGAACAAAATGAAGGGGGGGTTACTTCAGAACTGTGACCCTGATCCTCCACAATATAGTGAATAAGGAAAATAAGTCCCTTTTCGTTCTGTTGTCTATGATCCCATTCAACCTGGTTTCATGGTGTGGCTGACATTTTCATGCCTACTTCATCAGACACCTTTCTACTCTAGGTACCAGATGGCTCAGTAGTGGCTTTAGTCTCCAAGCAAGTTACAGCTTATAATGCAGTGAATAACTCCACCGTCTCCAGGACGTCAGCAAGCAAATACGGTAAGGGCTCATCCTCCCGGGGAGACAAGGCTGCTGCCCCAAGCAGGGGTTGTCATGAAGACAGCATGCCTGCGACATGACTGGCAGATCCAAGGCCCCCAGGACCAGAGGGCTCAAGCTGAGCCATTCAGTCTGGCTACCGAGGAACAGGAGCATAATTACTGGGTTCAGCTCCTAACCCTGATGGGAAGCGGGAGACCTAGCAGAGACTTCCATCCCAGAGAATCAAGAGTAATTATGGGTGGAGCCGGACAAAGAGGGGAAATGTTATAGAGGGCCAAGGGAGGAGGGATGAGAAGAAAAGACAATGGTGAGTTTGGGAGAAGATTAGAGCCTTCCACTTTTTGTTCAGAGAGACCAGCAATTGCTCTTGAAGCTTTCATGAGCTAATCCAAGATTCTGAGCATAGAGAAATTAAGCTTGAGAAGTCTTATGAAGCAAAAAGTAAGAAAAATACATAACCTGCATAAGCATGGCACAGGAAAAAGATGTGAGTCTGAATCCTGGCTCAGCCCCTCAGCTTGGCTATGTGATGTTAAGTAAGTCAGTCAATCAGTCAGCATTTAGTAAGCTCTTACTCTGTGCCAAGAAAGCATTGTGGTAAGCAATGGAGATACAAAAATAGACAACATAATATGAAAATAACTATGTATATATAATTATATACACATATATATGCATAGAATACACAGTGATTTTATATGTATATGGAACACAACCTTCTCATCTGTAAAATAGGGTATTAATGCCAGAAGCTTCCTACCTCGAGTCATGAGGCTCCATCAATGCAATAATCTTTATGCACTGATATATATAAAAGTATTTTTTTAAAAGCATGATTAAATGTAATTGTTATTGCTGTTGCTGCTTCTGTTGTTGTTAAGTGCAAAGGGAGCATTGAAAAAAGAAGTAGAATGAATATGACCAAATTGTATTTGGGAGTGAATTTTAAATTAGGCCTTGAAGTAGGTGAAGCACAAGAAATGATAAAGAGAAAGATGGAGGGAAGGTCATGAACAAACACAGAGGTACATTCAAGACATTTTTTTAAATGCTCACTATGTTTAAAGCTCTGTGCTGGGTACCATGGTGGGAAACACTACAGAGACAAGAAGGATATGGTCCTTGGCCTCCAAGAACTTGGGACAGTGGCAACCCCGCTGGGCCCGGAATCAAGAAAACTTGAGTTGAGCTTTAGCCTCAGACACCTACTAGCTGTGTGATTTTGGGGAAAGTCACTTAAGCCTGTTTGCCTCAGTTTCCTCATCTGTAAAATGAGCTGGAAAAGGAAATGGCCAAGCGCCCTAGTATCTCCACCAAGAGAACCCCAAATGGCGTCAGGAAGAGTCAGGCAGGATTGAAATTACATTGAAATGAAATTATTACAACAAAGGGGCAATAAAATAAGCCAAAAATAACAAAGAAAAAGAATAAGGAACATTGTTGAGATGCAGTACCCGGGGCTATAAAAGTTACAGTGGGGCTGTACCCCCAGGATTTCTGTCAGATTATCCACAACAGCAGAGTTAGCAGAGGGTAACAAAGGATGAAAAAGAGAGGGGAAAATGAGAAGTCTTATGAATCTGAAGTGGTTTCGTTGGCAGAAAACATGATCCGGTACACGGGGAGCCCCGATAGCCTCCGTTCCCGCACTCCCATGATCACACCTGACCTGGAAAGTGGGGTCAAGATGTGGCATCTCGTGAAGAATCATGAGCACGGGGATCAGAAGGAGGGTGACCGGGGAAGCAAGATGGTGTCTGAAATCTACCTAACCCGGCTACTGGCCACCAAGGTATGGGGCTGGGGTGGGGCTGGAGTGACCCGGAGAGAGTGTGTTCTCACAATAATGAGATTTCTGCGCCCCACCCCCTTGTGTCTCCTACAAATCCTTCAGTTTGCTCTTGAAAATCAAACAGCAGCCAGCTTGGATGTCTCTGCGGGGGAATTTTTTTTCTCTCACCTGCTTCCTTTGACCACAAACAAGTCATCTCATGGCTTTGAGCCCCACTTTGCCCATCTCTAAAAGAGGGATAATAATATCTGAGGGGCCGAAGTTCAGTGGCAAGAGCCCTGGATTTGGGTTAGAAGGCCAGCATTCAGATCCCTGCCCTTCTACTTACTACCTGTGGGACTTTCGGCAAATCACTTAAGTTCCCCAGTCCTCACTTTGATAATTTTTAAAATGAAGAGGTTGGTTAGATTATTTCTGAGGTTCATTTCAGCTCTAAATCTATGATCCCTTGACACAATTTGCACTCCATTGTTGTAAGTAAAGTATAGTAAACCTCTGAAGCACGATTGGAAATGTGAGTTGTTAATATTACTGACCTTGGCCCAGCTTTCCTATTGGACTGAATCAAATTAATCCAGGTTCTCCCAGCCTACATTCATTCTTCACGCCCTCTCTCCTGAGACTGACTCTGCATCTCCTTGTTCAACAGACTGGCTGGTTACATTATGGAATGAAAAAAAAAAAAAAACACACAACAACAAAAAATCCAGCTATTCATTAGCAAGTGTGAATAATGCCCAAATTAAACCAGCAGATTGTCTGTTCTGACCAAGTTCATTAGCATTTTTTGAGAAATGCTTGAATAACACCCGCCAAAGGGTGCTAAATCAATTCCGTTGTGGGTCCAGGGAGATGCATTTATGTCCAAACACTAGTGTTCTAGAACCAGTCCAGATGCAGCCTGTGGAGACAGGCCCCTGGGATAAGATGTCCTGAATCCGACAAAGGGGTGGGTGAGAAGAGACATCAGAAGGGGGTCCAAGCCATTCTCCATAAGTGTCTGTCCAATTTTGCCCCAGTACCCTAGGACTGATGCTACCATACCTGCTCCCTACTTCCATCTGTCTGAGCAGTCTTGGGGGTGGTTCTTCCTCAGAGCTCCCTGGTCATGTTGACGCTTGTTTCTCCTCTCTTCCCTTCTCCCTCTCCCATCCCTTCCCAACAGGGCACTCTGCAGAAGTTTGTGGATGACCTCTTTGAGACCATCTTCAGCACTGCCCACAGGGGATCCGCCCTGCCCCTTGCAATCAAGTACATGTTTGACTTCCTGGATGAACAGGCAGACAAGCATGGCATTCATGATCCCCATGTCCGGCACACCTGGAAGAGCAATTGGTGAGTGCACAGGAGAGCCTGGGACAATTGCTCAATTAATTGTGAATCCGAGCCCCCCAGGGCACCAGAGGGCCAGTTATTCTGTTTTCATCTTCATGAGCAAGTCTACTTTTAAGAAGGTCACTTATAGTGTGTGTGTGTCTCTCTATTACCTTTTTCTGCTCTTTGCTCTCATGTTGTCAATCATTTATCTATTTCCTTACTCCCTAAATGCCTACCAGTAATAATCTTTGGCTGTCCATCCAAGAATCTGCTTTCTTCCCTTCCCTCAAATCCTGCCTTCAAAGAGCAGTTTGCTAGTTACCAGACTGAGACCTAAGAGGCGCTCTGTATCTCTCCATTGCTCTGACCTTTCTTTCCTTTGAAAGGATGTCCACCTCTCTTTGGGTCTGTGTTATATCCTTGTATCCAGAGTCAGAGAGCATGTGCCTGAGTGTATAATGCATACCATACAGCTCTTGCCATAAGGCTCCTATAAGTCAGGAAACATTTAAGATCAAGAACAGAGATGGTGGATATTTGAAACTAACTCAAGCAAAAATTGTACAATCTACTCTTAGGGCTCTAGCTTCTACTTCAAGGAGTATTTCTTTGGTCAGTTCCGCCAGACCTTCCCTGGAAGATGACTTCACGGCTTTATATCGTAAAGACCATGAGAGGAGTAAATTCGAAGCAGATGATAGAAGTCCAAAATGTTTAGAGAGATCAAGGAGAACTGAGGAAAAGTCATTAGATAGAAAACTTAGAAGGCCATTGGTTTTCTTCAAGGGTGCCCTTTTACTAAAGTGGTGGGATGGCAGTACAGCCAATGAGAAAATGGAGGCACACTATTTTTAAGAAGTTGAGTAGTGAAAGGAAAGATGAGAGAAATAAAGTATCAGGATCAAGCTAAGCACTTTTGACTGTAAGGAAACTCAGTTCATGTTTATAGACAGAGGGAAAGGATCCAAGTGGTAAAAGAATGATTGAAGTCTAAATGTTTGTTAAATAAATGAATGATGCTAGAGAAAAAAGAAATGATTAAGGGTCCAAGAACCCAGAAGAGGTAGGAAAAGATGGGACTGAAAATATAGGTGGCTCACTGGGTAAGGTGAAGGGGAGAAATATATCCTGAACTGAAGGTGATATAAAAACAAAAGATATTAAAAAAAAAAGAAAAGAATAGAGGTGATAGGAATAAACATTAGAAAGGAGGAACACCTCTTCCTATGAGAGAAAGGATGAGAGGATGCAGGTAGAGAAAAATATTTTGAGGTGAAAAACAAAGGAAAAGTACAAAGGAAAGAAGGATAAATGAGTAGGATAAATTTAATATTCCCTATGAGATCAAAGGTAAATCGATCAGTTTGTTCCCCAAACCTCACAGCCCACTCAAAAGTAAAGGTAAAAGTGAGTATAAGAAAAGAGTACTGAAATTGGGGCATGAGAAAAGTGGAGAATATTGGATGTGACGGCTATGGGAATCAATAAGAAATGAGAAAAGAATTGCTACGCAACAACAAGGTTCCATTGAGGTTATGTATCATGAGTTTGTAGTGGTACAGTTCTGTCACAATTCCCTGATTTTTTCCAGTAATGCTCTGACACCTGGGACATTGAGTAAAGAAAAAAAAAATCAGTTGGTGATTTTTTTTTTTTTTTGTGGCTGAAAATGAGTGCAAAGAACAGGCCTAGATGGTACTCAGACATGAAAAAGCTGATGTAAGGGGGTTGTGGACAGGGAATACCTAGTTCAATATCTCAGTAGTGAGGAAGTGCCGATGGTGAGTAACAAGGTTCAGGTCCAGCCATATGTAGTATCATAAAGGAAGAGGTCTGCTGCCTGAAGAAAGGTTAAGGACCCGGAGGTCACATTGTGCAGTGGGCCATCAACTTCATTTCTTTTTTGAGTTTTAAGGAGAGCAGGAAATGGGATAGCAAAGAAATTCCTGAGCCAGATGCTCAAGTCAGAGTAGGTAGAAGCCTATCTGTCTGTCTGTCTCTCTCTCTCTCTCTCTCTCTCTCTCTCTCTGTGTGTGTGTGTGTGTCTGTCTCTCTCTCTTTCTCTATTTCTGTCTGTCTCTCTCTCTCTGTGTGTCTGTCTCTCTATGTCTCTCTGTTTCTCTCTCTCTCTCTTTCTCTTTCTCTCTCTCTCTCTCATCTCTCTCTCTCTCTCTCTCTATGTCTCTCTGTCTCTCTCTCTCTCTCGTGCTACTGCTTCTTGTTATTCCAACTTTTTAAGACCCTACTTGGGCTTTTTTCAGTAAATACAATGAAGTAGCTTGCCATTTCCCTCTCCAGCTGATTTTACAGAAAAGGAAACTGAGGCAACAGGATTAAGTAACTTCCCCAAGTTCACACCGCTAATGAGTATCTGAGGTTTGATTTGAACTCAGATCCCCCTGACTCCAGGAGCTGTGATCTACCTACTACCCCATCTGGCTGCACATAAATCCATACACCTTCTTTTCCTTCTACCCATGTAGTTTTGTAACAGTTGGCACGATCCTTATAGAACCCCTTAAAGACATTGATAGCCTTTTGAGAATTGGATTTATTGTTTATCTCCTTGCTGGAAGCCTTTTACAGATCTGCTGTTTCCCTAGCCCTGCCTTTGGCATAGCTGGGCTGATTCATCCTAGGACGTTGTCTTCCCTTCCAGCCCATGGCCCTTCTTAGAGATCTGAGATGCAATGGACCACAGCAGAGGGAGAGCTGCTCTTGCAGTCAGGAAAACCTGGCTTCGAGTTCTTTTTCTGATTCATCTTGACCCAAGAAAAATCACTTAACCTCCAACTGTCCCCATGCAGCTCTCTAAGACTATCAAATGCAGAGAAAGTACCCAATTTGCATGAAAAATATAAGTGAGTTTCTTCCATTGGAAATTCTCTGTAGCAGTGAAATGCCAAGCTTAGTCCCAATGCCAACCGGTATGAGCCTGTGTTCTACGTTCTATATTCTACATTCTGAGTTCTAGATCTATAAGGAAAGTGTTTTTTTAACCCAAATGGCATAGAACAAATGTGATTTTTTTTCTTATTATATCACCTTTTTTTTTTATCTCTGTTCTTGGGAGCCTTCTGGACCTTCCTGCTAAAATCCATTTAAATGATACATGTCAAAATGTCTCACTAAGACCAAGATCAATGTAAATCAGTATTCAATTCAATAAAACAAGCCTACTGTGTGCCTAACACTATGCTAGGAGCTAGGAATAGAAAAACAAAACAAAACAAAACAAAATCTTGCTCTCAAAAGCATTCTACTAGGATTCTATTTTGCCTCTGACAGAGGCAGCAAGGGACATAGTGAGGGGAGAATATAGTTGCCTCTTCTAACCACCAACATCAGACGTAAGGGCTATCCCATTGAGATTGAGAGAGCCCAGAATGGATTCCTTCTAAAATTCAACTTGTACTGAATCAGCAAAGCCTGTATTCAGAAAAACCGAGATTCAAATTCAAACTCTGATGCAAATAATCAGGGTGACCTTGGGCTAGAGACTTACCTCTTTTAAAATAGGCAAATCCTTTAAGATAATCAATAGCAAAACATTGGCAGAGCTTCTTGTGTATGGGGTAGTTTCCCCCTCAGGAACTCACCATACTTATCAGGTTGTAGGTCTGGACCAAAACAATGAATCTGTCATTCATGGCTTCATCTAAGCTTTTTGAAAGCTATTCATATTTTCATCCTATATCTGTTGTTAGGAAAAGCTCAATTTTAGGCGCACTTTCATAGATGACAAGGGGAGTTTCTATTAACAGCCCAGCCTTTGGGGAAAAGGGAACTTCCCACAAAGAATGTCCATACTCCAGATGAAGCCCCAGAGAGTACCCAAGGTGACCTCCTCCCTATCCAGGGTGAGAATGTTTGGGTTATCTATTCAAAAGGCCCTTGTCTCTGTTTCAGATTACTCATTGTCCCGGGTTGAGGGGTGGCGGAGAGGCGTGTGGGGAGGGCAGAACCATCTGGGAATTATGATGTCTGTGTATTGACAGAATTAATTTCCTCTGATTGAAAAGAGATCTTTTTTTCATTCCTCCCCCAATCCTACAACTCACCTCCTCACCCTACTCCCCTTTTCACACACCCCTTCCTTTTTTCTTTTAAATAAACCTCCTGTTCATTTAGTCTGAGTGGCTGCAATCAGCCAGAGATTAGTGCCTCCACTAATGTTAATAATATGCTAATGTTTCATTAGGCAGGAGCCTCTGGTGCTGGTGTCTAACTTGTTTGATTTGTCTATCAACAAAACTGGTTTAAAAAAATGGGAGGCAGGAAATACTACCACCATTCCCTGGCCATAAACATCAGTACAGCAAATGGCCCCAAACCAGAACCCCTCAGCCTTCTCTTATATTTGCCTGATAGGAGAAATGGAGACAAAGGAAATTTTATGCATCAGGAATCCAGAGCCATTCTCATTTACCAACCCAACAATTGTCTCTTTCACGATAGGATTAACACGGTGTCTGACCCATGGTGGGCTTATTTAATAAATACTTGTTGATTTGACTAGATGAAGAAAGCCGTGATGTCTTAGTGACAAGTGACAAGGGAAAAGTTCCTAATCTGTCTGGCACCCAATTATAAAAGCTCCTAGTTATTTTCCATACTTCACAAAAATTTTCATGGCCCACCAGGGCCACCATCACTTTCACTCCTGGACTTTCTTCTCACAGCAGGATGGCTGCTCAGAAAGTGTTTATTGGAATGTCACAATGCTCAGAGCAGATACTAGGCATTCAGGTTTAGGACCATAGAGGTAAAATTTTCCAGTTGGAAGGGACCTCAGAGAAGCTTGTTGATTGATTGATAATCCCATATCAGTGTTGTTTTTTATCGTATTTCACTGCATTTATAGCATTTGTTGTATGTATACCAAGTGTTGTACCGGCTGCTAAGAGATACAAAAGAATAGAGACACATTACGCTTGTTGAGTTGAATTGAATTCACAGAGTTTAAGTCCTAAGATCAAACACATAAAAAGAGTGGGGCTATTACCAGCAGTGAGAATAACAACCTCGTCAAGGAAAAAGAAAAAAAATCCAAAACCAGTATAGAGTCCTGCTGTGGATACAGTGAATTTTTCTAGCCCTGAGGCTTCAGTACTTTTATCATCTATCAATGGCTGCCCAACAGTACTAAAGGAAGTAATTTTACTACGGCAAAGGGAGAAGGGAAGAGGAAAGCGGGTGGAGAGTTACATATGGCACCTTCCTAGCTCTCTCCCTGGGCCTCAGAAGGCCAGCAGTCACATAAAAAAGGGACAAACATTCAGCAATAATAGAGAGAGATTTCTCAGGGTGCCTTTTTGAGTAGCCACAAACTGCCTCGACGGTCTTCCGTCATTCATGGGAATTCAGTCATTCTGCAGCATCGTGCTAGCCCCTTTGGGGGGTTTATCCACCACTCATTCAGTGAGCATTTATTAAACACTGATTACATGTCAGGCACTAGTCCTGAGCATGGGGATAAAGAGGAACCAGTCCCTGCCTTCAATGAGCTTACATTCTATTAGGCAAACAACTTACATCCCTATTGGTCATTATCAAATACATAGGAACTGGAAAAACTAAAAAGGCCTCTTGTAGGTTTATGAACTGAATCTTGAAGGAGACCACAAATGGGATTTTACAAAATGGGAGTGAGGAGAGCATGGGGAGCAACCTGGACAAAGACATGAAGACAGGAGAAATATAAGATGAAGTCCATGGCAGGCTCATGGTCTACTGGAAGAAACAGTATACACATACATCAGACACATCATATGTGCTTGTGTAATATGTGCTCATAAACATGTAAAATAACAGAGGTCATCTGATGTTGAATAGTAGGTTTGAAGTCAGAGGGTTTTGGTTCACATCCTGGTTCTAAAGAAATGGATTGCTAGAAAGGGAGTGGGTTATCCTTGAACTTGAGACCTTCAGACAAAGGCCGGAGGACTTGTTATCGGGATGTGGGTAAGATATTTTTGGTCAGGTAGAATTTGGACAATATTGCTTCTTAGATCTTTTCCAGTTGTGATTGTCTAAGAGTGCAAAGAAAAGAAAAATTAGCTATGAGGGGATCACAGATGGTGGCCAGAACATACAGTAATGTTCAATCATCCAACAAGCATCCATTAAGAGCCTTCTATGTGTCAGACACTGTGCTAGGCGTGGGAGGCACAAATACAGAGAAGCAAGCCATTTACATCACTCTGGAGGAACTTGCCTTCTGATTATTCTACTCGTAGTCCAAGTTATAGGTTGATTTATCATTTCCGTCATGTCCACGAACCTTCTCACCCCACCATACTCGGCCCATTTATCAAATGTTGAAATGTCCTTAAGGTGCAGGATGAGTTGATTATAAGATGAACCCTCACAAAAGACTCTTAAATACTCCAGTCTCTGGCCACATCTACATATACCCCCACATACACATTGCAAAAAGGGCTGCTCCTAGAGCATGCTGTGGCTACCACCTTCTCTGTCTACTGGACTTTATTAAAGATGAGGGTCAGGAAAAAGGTATCTGATGGAAGTGATGGGACACCTGCCTACCCTTTGGTAGGAAGGGAAAATGTCTTAGAAATTATCAATGGAGGGAGGGAATGCAGAGAATCTGCCCCCTTCCCACCCTCACCATCTGGCCTGCTAACAGTCATCCTCATCCCCTTCCTTCTTCTCCCCTCGCAGCTTACCTCTAAGGTTCTGGGTCAACATGATCAAGAACCCCCAGTTTGTGTTCGACATCCACAAGAACAGCATCACTGACGCCTGCCTGTCCGTGGTGGCTCAGACATTCATGGATTCCTGTTCCACGTCGGAGCACCGCCTAGGCAAGGACTCCCCGTCCAACAAACTGCTCTACGCCAAGGACATCCCCAGCTACAAGAACTGGGTAGAGAGGTGAGTGCTGGGAGGGGAGGGAGCAAAGCCAGGGGACCTCCTTAAGAGGAACACTTCATTTCGCCAGGTCAGGGAATCCCAGGAGATGTGTCACAAACTGGTAAACTATAATATCTCATTTAATCCTGTCAATAACTCTGGGGGAATAGGTGCTATCGTTTTCCCCATTTTACAGATGAGGAAACTGAGGCTTAGGGTTGTTAAGTGACTTTTTCAGGCTCACACAGCTAATAAGTGTCAGAGGCAAAATTTGAAATAAGGTCTCCCCAACCCCAGGTCCAGCGCTTTATTTACTGGGCAGTCCCAGAGGCTCTCTAGAATTTCAAGCTGAGTTAAGAGGAGGGAAAAGTACTTAGAAACCAAATGGGGACCCTTCCCCAAGTTCAATAATTGAAATGCTTGTGTGAGGGACAAAAAGAGAGAAAATAAGGGGGCAGGTGGGTGGCGCGGTGGATAGAGCACCAGCCCTGAAGTCAGGAGGACCCGAGTTCAAATCTGGCCTCAGACACTTAACACTTCCTAGTATTGTGACGTGGGTAGGTCACTTAACCCCATTTGTCTCAGCAAAAATTCATATATTATCATCAAGCACCTCCTCCTCCACCATTCTACTCTGTTCTGTGAATTGCGAGGCTTCAGGCGAGGAGCCTTTCCCGTAAATATCTGAAGCCCCCTCCCCCAGATCATTGAGAGGTCCACAAACTTTCCAGTTGTTTTATTCTCCAGTTTCAATAGAATTTGGGCTGGTTTTCTGAACCACTTTGAACCAATCCTCGGGTCACATCATGACAATAACAATATATTGACCACCAAAGCTCTGACATCCACTGTGGGTCATTTCTCAACAGTGCTTTGTAGTGATCCATGCACACTCTGTAACGCTTAGCCCCATGTTGGGACATCTGTGAAACAGCTGCCTTTAACCCACCGTTCCCATCTCCATGGGCTTAAGGAACAAGACTTTGCTTAGCAAAAGTTCAAAATTTATATGAGAACTGAGTCCTTAACCTTAGATTTAAGAGTACCACTTGCCAAATGTCTCATAAAATCGGTCCTCATTAATTTACTCTTTCCAACAACCCATGAAATCCTGTGGGTCAGAGCTATAACTATCATTTTTGGTACTTTGAGTAAACTTTATAAAATGTGCCTTCAAATCGGCTTCTGTAGATAAGTCCCATTGCAGGTTGGAGGGCCGAGATCGACCCTGAGATAATAAAGAAACTGATATAAAAAATAAGAGGGTAGGAGAAAGGAGAACCTGAGATGTCATAGCCAAGGAGAGGGAATATCTGGCAGCTTCCTAGTTAACTAGTCCTTCTTACTAACATACTAAGGGCAGCTACTTCTTCCTTTTGAGGGTATCTAAATGATGTCAAGGTCCTTTATATTTTGACATCAAACCCTATTAGGAAACCTCTGATCAGACCCTGTCCTTATTTTCTTCTGATTTGAACAATTGAAATTGAAAAATTGAATTTTACAATGAAGGGAATTAGTGAATGGAGAGGCCAAGGGACTTGCCCAGAGAGGCAAAGGTCAGACCCCAGATTCAGGTTCTCCCAAATCCCAATCCAGTGTTGTTGGTCATAGCTTTCCCCCCCCCTTTTCTTTGAATTTTGGATCCTTTCTTTCTCCCTAGGGATCACAGAGCACAAGTGGAAATCATGATGGGGAATCTCAAATCTAATGCTTTTCCCCCAAAAGTAGATATGTAGAATGGGAAATATAGAGATTAGGATGATAGAGTAGAAAGTAGCAACAAAAAAACCCAAGTTCCAATTTTTATTCAGACATTTATTATCTGGTGACCTCAATGTCATTTTGACTTCCTTGGACCTCAGTTGTCTCAAAATGAGAAGACCAGGTGAGCTTGAAAGTCTCTAAGTCTATAAACTGTGTGATAAAATGGAAAAGAAGGATGTTCTGTTTTTTCTCTAAAGAAGTCACACTCCTTTCTCTTTACATATTCCTGGGAAGCAGCTCCCATTTTCACAAAGGGAAGAATAAAAGATATGGGCAAAGAGCAAAGCTTTCCTAGGGTTACCCCAAAGGCCAGGAGCACAACTGGTCCTGCAGGGTCCTGGTCCTGCTCCCCACGCCTGAGGGGTGCAGTTCTGCAGAAAGAGTTGTGATTTCCCCGCCCCACCCCATTCTTCTCCATCTCTTGCTATCTTCACACCACTCCCTCCACTCTGATATGTGTGTGGTAAGCATTAAGTCATGTCTCTCTGGGAAAAAGCTTTTTTTTTTTTTTTTTTTTTTTTTGCAGCTGCTTCTTTTGTCTCTCGTGTCCAATTGTGTCTGAGACACCCTCAAAGCTCTCAAACGCCCTCACCCAGACAGTGGACTCATTCTTCTGAGAATGGGCTCTGCATCATGATATGTTCCTTTGCTGGTAAAAAGGATGGGGCAGTAGAGGTGGGAAGTACTGGGGAGCCACACATATTTATCATGGCAGCAGAGCTTCCAGAAGAAGAGAGATGAATCAAAAGAGTGAAATCAATGGGATTTTGTTGGTTGTGTTTCTTCCCTCCCTCCCTTCCTTCCTACTTCCCTCCCTCCTTCCTCCCTCTTTTCCTCCCTCCCTCCTTCTCTTCCTCCCTTCCTATTTCCCTCCCTCCTTCCTACCTCCCTCTCATCTTCCCTCTCTCCTTCCTTCCTTCTTCCCTCCCACCTTCCCTCCCTCCTTCCTTCCTTCCTTCATCCTTCTTCCCTCCCTCTGTCCCTTCCTCCTTCTCTTCCTCCCTCCCTTCCTTCCTCCCTTCCATTTTCCTGTCTTCTCTCCCTCTCCCTTTCTCTCTCTCCCCCCCCTCTCTTTTCCTCTCTGTCTCTCTCTCTCTTTCTTTCTCTCCTCCCCTGCCTCTTCCTCTGTCTCATCCCTTTCCTTCCCCTCCAGTGATCTACTAGAGGGCACAAACATTGAGGAAACATCTGCACAGAGGACCCTTCCCCCCTACACAACCAGTTTGTCAGAGTTGTCGCCATCACATGTGCCCACACCAGGCTAATGGCCTCCCTTCTGCTTGGTGTTAAATGAGATTTCTCTCACGCAGCTGCTGCAGGTCACGAGCAGCCCTGGTCCACTTGGTTATTTTTAGGAGTGGTTTGACGGTTTCCATTTCTTACACCACTGGTTTCTTAGCAACCAATGGGACTCGCCGGAATGCCACCTCTTCCCTTGCTTGAGGCCCCCAATCCTTTCCTTGTCTCCTCTGGGCACTTCTGGGATGGGGAATGGAGAGGGGACTGAAGACCAGAGAGGGGAGAATGGTGATTCATTCCCCAGACGCATCCCTGGCCTATTCAGGAATGATTCAGCCCCTGAAACTCGCTGGCTGGCTGGTTAGTATTTGGGGGAAACTGAGGCACGGGAAGCCAGGATTGGTTTAGACGCCCACAGCAAGTTCAGATCAAGCCTGAGGCTCTAATTACCAGCTTCTCAGCATCTCATGTGCTGGCCACGCCCCTGAGCCCCTGGCAGGTGCCCTGTCAGAAACTGAATCTAAAACATAACTGACCCTGGAATGTCAGCTCCTCAGCATGTGACCTTGGGATGGTCACTTCTTCCTGGACTCCGTTTTCCCATCTATAAAATGAGAGGGTTGGACTTGTTTGAGCCCTGAGATCCCTTAAAACTTTTGAGCTGATTCCACAATATTTGAGTGACAGAGAGACAGAGACAGAGGAGAGACCCAGAGGGAGAGACAGAGAGAAGATGAGAGAGATAGAGAAAGAAAGATAGAGGAGAGAGACAGGGAGAATCAAAGAAACAGAGAGGGGGAGACACAGAGAGACAGAGACAGAGAGTCAGAGACAGAGACAGAGAGAGAAACAGAGAGAGAGAGAGAGAGAGAGAGAGAGAGAGAGAGAGAGTTATAATTTATGTTATGCAGTTCTTTCAGTAACTGAGTGTTACTCATTTCCCCTGAGTCTATGCCAGCCAAAAAATAAACTCACCAGATCTTATGCAGTCTTACTCTCTTCAAATTAGGTAGGAAATAAATGGGCTTAACTAACATCTCATCTTTTAGATCAGACCTTCATGCACTGAGGCAGCTGATTCTACTCACACACAATGAATTTAGCATTCTACAGTAGGACTTCATAAACTTTGTACCCAAGGAATTTGTACGTGTCCCCAGGTATAGTTATACAAATAGTTACATATATATATATATATATATATATATATATATATATATATATACATACATTCACACATACAGTAACTATACAGTATATAATATAACAAATACACAATATAGTTATAAAAATCAAACACTGATAACAAATCCTAATTTCATACCCTCATTCAATTATGAGACCCATATGGGATCACACATCACAGTTTAAGAAGCTGAGTTCTAGCGGGTCTTCATCTACCTATATGTCCTATGCCTGGTTCAAAGTCTTTTTGGTAGCCGCTCTGTGTAGCCCCACAGACTCTTCACCAACACTGCTGATGGTGGGCTTTGGGTTTTTCCTTATGTCCAGTCTTAAGAATTTCACCAAATCCAGTCCTTTCTCCATCTTTCTATTCCCAATTCTTATTCCCCTTCTAGAAGTACTATTTAGAATTCTGAATTTATGTGGCAAAGTATTTAAGCTTATTGTGAATCCCTTAGGATTTCTCTTTCCTGTTTACCTTTTCATGCTTCTTTTGAATCTAATATTTGAAAGTCAAAATTTCTATTTAGCTATGATCTTTTCATCAGCAATGTTTGAAAGTCTTCTATCTTATTGAATGTTCATCCCCCCCCAAATAATTATAGTTAGTTTTGCTGGGTTGGTGATTCTTCACTATAATCCCGAGTCCTTTGCCCTCCAGAGTATCATATTCCAACTCTTCTGGTCCTTTAATGCAGGAGATGCTAAATTTTGTGTTATCCTGACTGTGGCTCCACGATGTTTAAATTATTTCTTTCTATTTGCAATATTTTCCACTTGAGTCAGGGCTCTGGGATTTAGCTATAATATTCCTAGGAGTTTTCATTTTGAGATCTCTTTCAGGAGGCAATCAGTGGATTCTTTCCATTTCTGTTTTACCCTCTGGCCTAGGATATCAGGCCATGTTCCTTGATGATTTCTTGAAATAGGATGTACGACAGATTTTAAGGCATCTAGGTACTATGATGGATAGAACATTGAAGTTGGGGTCAAGAAGACTTTAGTTTAAATACTGCTTCAGACAATGATTAACTATTGGATTCTTCACTTGTAAATGGGGATAATACTAGTGCCAAATTCCCAGGCTTATAATAAGGGTCAAATGATATCTCATTATCTGTAAGGTACTTTTCAAATCTTAAATAAATCCCTAAATGCCTGAAAACCCACTTCTCTCTGAGAAGATTAATTGAGATTGCATATGTAAATATGAGATTGCTATGTAATTGTAAATTATTATAGAGAGAGAGAGCCAGAAGAGACCTCTGAGGCCATCTATTCCAACCTTTGCATTTTTAGCTTGAGAACTTGAAGCAAATGGAGATGAGATGATATTTCCAAGGTGTCAGAGGGAGATTTGCAGTCAGGGACCCCAACTCCCAAATCAATGCTCCTTACCCCCATTACTATATTGTCTTCTTCATAGCAAGTTATCACAATAGCAATAACACTCTTCGGCCAGATTCACTTAGTACCATAAATTCTCTTTCTATAGATGATGAGAATAAATGTGATCCCAAACTCCATGGGGAGAGGCAAGCATAAGAACAAAAGTTCAAAGAAAGTTGATGGTGATTTTCCTTGGTCTGGTCATCTCTGCCACCCTGTCCCAGTCTTAACTAGCAAATACTCACCTAGCAACCCAGGTACCAGCCCACATGGTAAAGTCTGACTTTGAAAACAATGCCTTTTTTCTCTGACTTCTACTAAAAATAAAATTGAGGGAACATACATGGCATAGTGGATGGAGTGCTGGCACTGGGGTCAGGAGGACTCGAGTTAAATCCAGTCTCAGTTGGGGACCCCAGAACAATCACTTAACCCAGTTTGCCTCAATTTCCTCATCTGTAAAATGAGCAGGAGAAGGAAATGGCCAACCATTGCAGGGTCTTTGCTAAGAAAAGACCAAATGGGGTTATAAAGGTTACATGATACTGAAGTTAAACAATAGCAACAACACTCAGAAACATAGGTCCACTACAGCTCTAACAACCAGGGATTCTCTCTATAAGATTAATGTCTCCCAGGCATGAAGCAGTGAGAATACCACCTTACAGGGAGAAAGCTCAGGTTGCTTCATGTCCAACTTCATTCATTTCACAGGGGCTTTGAGAGAAAGAGAGAAGCAGGCTTAGGGTAGTGGATAGGGAGCTGATTTGGGAACCATGAAAACCAAGACCCCCCTTTGACATCTTCTGGCGTGTGACTCTGGACAAGTCACCTGATCCCTCAGTTCTAAGGCAATTCCCCAAGACTTTAGATTGCAGGGCTACCTTACATGGAAGAAGGAAGTTTCCTCCCCCAGGAATTTTCTTTCACAATGAAAACACAGGTATCACCCCTATTTCCTACTCTCTAATAGAGGAGTTCTCCTCTCTACTTCACACAGAAAGTGAATAGGACCCAGGAAGAGTCCCCAGAGTTACCATAAACTCAAGGACTCACAGTAACCGTCCCCTAGAGAGTCTACAAATGTCCAGAATGAACATGTGGAAAGAGCTCTAGACCTAGAGGTGAGGACCTAGGATCAATCCTACCCCTTAACCTTACTGATTCTTTTAACCTGTACCTCAGTTTCCTCATCTTCCATTAGACTGGTAGTTTCTTCTAGCTCTCCATAGAACTTGAAGGAATCCCAAAATTCACACCTCCTAATTTTACGGATGAGAAAGCAAGCCCAGGGAAGTTGTGACTTGCCCAACATTACATAGACAGTGAGGGTCAGTGGGGGGATTTAAATTCATATCCTTTGATTTCTTCCCACCATGCAACACTGTTTTCCCAAGGCCGATGTTGGGAGTTTAAGAGGTGGGAGTAGGGGCAGTGATCAGGGAAAGGAGGGGAGCTCACACCCAAAAAAGTTTAAACAGGTGTTGTACAGAAATGGTTAAAAAAGACAGTCCAGATCCCAGCAAAACCATCCAAGTAGGCCACACTATGTTGTACAAAAAAGTACAGTCTTCTCTGATCTTCCTGTCTCCTAGAGTCTGTGGGGAGAAATCTGGGAAGGACTGCCACCTTATCCCGTTCTTCCCTCTTCGGGCCATGATACATCCAGTTAAATCCCCAAGAAGCAGCCTTTCTGGGAAACAACTCATTGACATGCAGGGATCTCACAGGAGGAAATCGGAGTAGAGGGGCTGGGTCTGACCTTTCCCTTCCTAGCTGCATAGCCAGCTGACTGAGAACACTTGTTTGAAGTTCATTAACAGGGCTTAATTGCATTCTTCACAATCAATAAGCTGTCTCTGTACAGGAGCCAAGCACAAAGGCCACCACAGCAAGCGCTGAAAAGGAGGCAATTGTGCACAGAGCGACGAGAGCTTCACAGTGGGGTCCCTTTACCAGGCTCGAGTGGTGCAGGCGAGGGTGTGGGAGATAAGGGGCACGCTGCAGGAAGGGGACAAAGGATCAAGGTTGCACCAGCTCCGCCCTGCAGGGCCCAGCAGAGGCACCTGAGAGGCAAGAACCCCAGAACTGGGGTCAGAGATGCCAGAGACTCAGCCCCTCTCCCATCCCTTACAGTCATCCATCCAACTGCTGCCCAGGGAGGTTTGATTTGTGAGATAATGATAAAAACCATAAGATCACCAAATTTAAAGCCGGAATGAACCTTGAAGATCAACCTGTCCAGAACCTTCATTTCACAAATGAAGAAATAAATAAATCAAGAGACTTTACGAAGATCACAAAGGTCATAAAAAAGCAGCACCGAGATTCAAACCCATGTCTTTTCACCCCAAATTCACCTCGGCCCCTAGAAGACCAAGGTCATAGATTTTATTGCCATGTGGAACAGATAGCTTAAGTAACAGGCCAAACTCTAAATCCTCATTGGGGGCTCGCTCACTAACAATGGAAGACATATGAGAGATTATGGATAATCTCATGCAGACCCTTCCCACCTGAGAAAAACACATTCTTAAATAAGGGACAGAACAAACCTCTTTTACCCCACCACTACTCATAAAAAAGTTTCCTTTTAAAAAAAAATTAGGGATTTTAATCATGACGATAGATAAGGTTTGTTACAATAGATTAGAGAGGCTATCCAATAATTTTTGTTTCATTTTTTATAAGAAAATGTATCATAGTGCCTCATTCTACTCTTCAATACAACAGAAAAGAAGGAAATTTGTGGCTCCTCAGTTATGACATAAAGATAAATTAATGGATTTTTAAAGATATGTAGTATAAGGCCTAATGTGTAAGAATGAAGGCCAAACATCATCAATCAATCATATTATCTAAGAAATATAATACTTTCGGGGCAGGGATTCATTCTTTCAGAAAGAAATAATGGTTTTTTTTCAAATTTCTTGCATTTCTTTGAATTTCTATCATTGTGCTTGCATCAAACAAAGTACCTGGCCCATAGTAGGTTCTGAATAAATTTTTGGTAGTTGATTGATTGATTTAAACAGATTGGACTTCAAATCAGGCCGCAGGGAGCCATATTTGCTCCATGACCTTGTAGATTGTGCCACAAGAGTAGTAATGGGCTTAGGAAGCAGTGACACAAGCAGAAGGGAGCTGCCTTTAAATCCCAGGTTTATCAACCAATCGATCTCTCAAGTTCCTTTCCTGGTTCTAAATCCAGCCATCTTTTCTCATCAAGGACCATACATCCTTTTTAGTATCTTCTTTCAAGGAGATCCTTTCCAAGTGGGGAAAACAAGCAGCATGAAAGGTACTTAAGAAATGTTTATTAATTAATTGATTGATAGAAACAGCATGAGGATCAGAGTCAGATGATATGAATTCAAATTTTGCTTTGGATGTGATAGTGATAATGGACAAATCACTTATTCTCTTTGGGCCTTAGTTTCCCCATCTGAAAAAACAAGGGGAGAAATGACCTGAATAGATTAATTTCCCTACAAACTCTAGATGCTAGATCATAAAAAATGAGGAATGTCATTGTTTAGTTGTGTGCAACTCTTCATGAGCCCATTCAGGGTTTTCTTGGCAAAATATACTGGCATGGTTTGTCATTTCCTTCTCTGACTCATTTTACAGATCAGGAAACTGAGGCAAATAGATTTAAATAACTTGGCCAGGGTCACAAACTAGGAAGTTTGAATTCAGATCTTCCTGATTCCAGGTCCAATACTCTCTCTGCTACATCATCTAACTATCCTTATAAAGAAAGGGGTCATGAAGAGCTAATATTCATATACGTGTAAAATGTGTTGTGTGTTGGGGGAAGGCAATTGGGGGGATTTATCTCTCTCCCCCAGTGTCTGCTCATGACTTGTACCCCTTGCTCTGGGAGGCATCTTTAGTATCCCCCTCTCCATCATTCTCTGTATCCTTGCTCCCTGTTCTAGTTTCAGTGATGAGTTCTCAGTCTCAGAACCCTGGAAACCACATCTCAGTGCTGTGAAGCTCCCCAGTCCTCGCCTTCAATGAGAGTTCTCCAGCAGTAAATTGAACTGTCATTTCACCAAAGCACTTGAGCCTGATAACTGGTGTACCACTGAAGTGGCTCCCCTTGTCAGCCTGTCTTCCAGCCCCAGGGCACTGATAGGAAAGAGAAGGGAAAAGCACAGTCTCCTACTGCATGGCTCCAAGGTCAGGGCTGGGGGGAAAGAGACAGATCTAGCACCTGATTCAAGAGCAAGGAAGTATGTCCAGACCTCCAGAGATCATTATCCATTCACGGAACTCCCAGGACCCTACATACACAATCTCAAGCATCCCCCTAGTTTCTAGGTCAATATTCTCATCTTTTAAGGGTACTAAGCGTTTGATTGAGATGTAAGCAAAGGTAAGGTGGTGATCCCAGATGTCCTATGTACCAGATCATCTCCATCTCATAAATACAGGGACTTGTTTAGAACAGAAAAGCCCAGAAAAGAAATTGGTTTTCTTTCTTTAATTTGAGGGAGAAAGAGTCTTTCCGGGTCATTTATTGTGTAAGATCCCTCTTCTCTGGGAGGTTCAGAATAACCTGAGAATTCTTAGTTGAACTGGAATTTAACACTCAATGTGAACTCTCCTCTTCCATCTCACTGTTAAGGGGAAAGGCAATCTAGAATTATATTGATGTTATTAGGGATGGGAGGGAGAGTTAATTCCAAGTCCATACTCAAAGCCTCCTCAATCTGCTAATATTTGTTAGAGCTAGAATTCTGATGGCATAGCCTCAGGGAAGTTGGAATAATTATTATCATGTATTAATAATAATATTATCAATAATTAATATCAATATACTCCTGATAATGAAACGATGAAGAGAACTAACTGAAGATTACAAGCCCAGCCCTTCTCCTCATCCCTGAAGCCACTAAAAGATAGTGATCAGATGCTCTATATTCATAACCTATAAATCATGCCTTTATGGTTACCTCCAGCTGTGTGTGATCCCTGGGTTGGAAGCAGGGATTCCTACTTCTGTTCATAATTCCCCAAGGAGCTCCTTCCATTTTTCTGCCATGTTCATCATTAACTTTGATCTCCTTGAGCTGGGCAAGCCAGAGGTCCTTGGAGTTGGAGAGGAGGGGGACAGGTGGAAGAGTGGGGACTGGATGTCTTTGGGGCACTGGAGCCTTATAGCTCCTCATTAGGAAACTGGGCAGCTTTTCTCTGGCAGAGGTGGGGGGAGTTGGGTTTTGGTGCACAAAATGTCAAATTGCAGAAATTAAAAATGTAAATGCTGGCATCCAATTAACCAGTTGACAGCAGTGCACAGCTGCAAGTGACAGTGACTGATTGCCTTTTGCCAGCCTCCTACCCCCGTCCCCACCCTTTCCCCTTCCATCCCTTGGAAAGGAAGAGGACATCAGGAAAAAGTGGCTATATTAAAGAGAGATTGTGGTTCCTGGGTGGAAGCAACCAATGGGAGAGAGCTCTATAGCTGCTGACCCTGGGCTGAAAAACTTGGAGTCAAATCCTAGCTCCACCACTTGCCATCTACGTGACCATGGGCAAGTGACATTCATTCCTCTGGGTCTCAGTTTCCTCCTACGTAAACTCATCTCCAAAATCCCTTCCAACTCTAATGAAAGTCTTTGACTTGTGTGTAGCACACAGCTAACATCTAGAAAAGATCATCTGTAGGCTCCGTATCCTGTATATACCACGGGACACTGAGACTATTTTGGTTGCAGAGCTGATGGGAGGGAAAAGAAATGAAGAGAGGAAGAGGTGTTCTGAACGTCCTCCCTGGCTCCCCAGTTCTACCTTATTTCCTACTTGATCTAGCTGCCTAACAAAAGAAAAAAGACTCTTGTCTTAGGCAAAATATAAGGGCTGGCAATACAAATATAAGCAGAAAAATAAAAATAAATAAATAATCCTGGCTGAGGAGCTGAGAAGGAGGGGAAGGGTTGGTAGAGAAAGTCCTGTGGAACTGAGTCAGAAGTTCAGTCTGGAAAAGAATGGCGGCCAGTGAATAGAGACCTGGGCCTCCATGGTACACCAAAGATTCTGGGATGACCCAGTCAGAGACAGGTGGAAGAACCTGAGGGTGTGTCCATGGTGAGCAGCTGTCGAGGAGCAGTACCGGCCCCAAGAGGTTTCCATCACGTGTCCATGGCCCCCCCACTGTCTTTCTCCATTTTTGACTTTGCCTTTTCTCCTTCTCACATCCCATTCTGGCAGATATTACTCAGACATCGGGAAGATGCCAGCCATCAGTGACCAGGACATGAACGCCTACTTAGCTGAGCAATCCCGCATGCACATGAATGAATTCAACACAATGAGTGCCCTCTCCGAGATCTTCTCCTATGTGGGCAAATACAGTGAGGAGGTAAGTCTGGACCTCAGAGAGGGGACAGCGGGCTGGTAAATGGCCTCTCAGGCTTCTCCCAACCAGAATATTCTCCCAACAGATTCTTGTCACTGCTTCTACCACTCCAAGAAATCTGGGGGTTTCTGCCCCAAATATCCTGGCCCCAAGATTCAGGTTTTCTCAAGCACTACTCCCTAAAGAATCCCCTTCAATGCCTTCCAAAGCCCATTGTAATCAGTCCCACTGCTTAAGTGCTTCTATCACCCCCAAAATATGGGGGTTTCTGCCCCAAATATCATGGTCCCAACATTCAGGCTTTCCCAAGCACTACTCCCTAAAGAATCCCCCTCAATGCCTTCCAAAGCCCATTGTAATCAGTCCCATTGCTTAAGTGCTTCTATCACCCCCAAAATATGGGGGTTTCTGCCCCAAATATCATGGTCTCTAAATTCAGGCTTTCTCAAGCACTACCCCTAAAGAATCCCCCTCAATGTCTTTCAAATCACACGTGTAATCAGTCCTGCTGCTGAAGTGCTTCTATCACCCCCCAAATTTGGGGGTTTCTGCCCCAAATATCATGGTCCCAAAATTCAGGATTTCTCAAGTGCTACCCCCTAAAGAATGCCCCTCAGTGCTTTCCAAAGCATAGCACACATGTAATCTGTCTTTGCTCCCATATATGGCAATCTCAGGATACAAACCATACCCAGAACAGTAATCCTGTCTCATTACTCATTTTTGGCTCAACCCCAGTTAACAAATAAATCAGGTTTTTATGATCATATCCACTTGTCCTTCCTAATTCTCCTTGACTTCTAACGGCAGTCCTGGGAAACCATATCCTCATAGTTTTTCTGAGCACTAAATGAAGTCAGACTCCTTCTTTCTAATCTCCAAAATATCTCTTCCCCTCCCACCTCCCAACTCTTATTCCACGTTAATTCTAGTCTCTTTTAAGTTCCAAGGACGCCAACAAGGCAGCTCCCTTGAATTCTGCCCACAAGTTTCACTGACCGAATCTCCCCTTTTTCCTGGCCCTCAGCCCAGAAGGATTCTGTGTACTATCTCCTAAACTCAGTTTTTCTGGAATCTCAAATTTTTTCATAATTCTGGCTCCCAGGGGCACCAGCCCATCTAAACATCATGGACTTCACATTCGTCTTTCTTGGTCAGATAGTCTTATAAATCAACAGATGCACAAGCCTTGACATAGCTAAATCCCTATCATATTTCAATTAATATAGCTCCAGTGAGGCTAGGATGATTCTTAATTTATCTATAATCAGAAGGCAAAGACTTCGGTAGAATTAGGTAGAGCATTGAATCTTGTCTTTTACTTCCAACCTTTCCACTGTCCACAGAAGGGACTCAGGTGAGTGGCCATGTGAAGGAGATGCTGAGACTTTTCCCTGCCCCCCCAATCCTAACCTAGCTCTTCTTCATCAAGCCCATCTCAATTAATGATAAGAGCTTTATTTTTTTTACTTTAAAATTTTTTTGTTTTTATTTATTATTTTATTTTATCTTTCTACATTTGTTTTTAAATTTTTTGACTTCTAGGTTCTCTTTCTGATCCCTACACACAATTAAGAAACAACTTGTGAAATTATGCAAAACATTTCCATACAAGTTGTGAAAGAAAACATAAATCTGCCACCCTAATGAAAATTAAAACCCAATGATAATAGCTTTAGAAATAGTTATATTTATGTAAATTATATGAAAGCTTATATAGTACTTTACAGTTTGCAAGGTACAGCTTTTCATCTGCTATCTCACTAGATCCTCCCAACAACCATGTGAAACAAGTGCTCTTATTATCCCCATTTTACAGATGGGCTGAAAAAGGATGACTAGCCCAGGACTACATGGCTAACGTGTCCAAAACAGGATTTGAATTCAGGTTTTCTTGACTTCAAGTCCAATGCCCTATGCCCTAACCTGGGTCCCATTATCTTCTCAGTGTCTGAGTGAATGAGTGGGACACGAGGAGAAAGATATAGAAAGTGAAAGTATATTTCTTCCTATTTAAAAAAAAATTCATTTTTAGTCTCTTCCCAGGGGAAGAGCCCTGGATCAGCTGGAGTCAGCCAGGAGGTTTTCCATTAAATTTCCATTTGTTTCAAAACCTGCCCTTTCTTAGACACTTCAGATGGCCAAGCATTTGTAAGCACCTATGTGCTAGACACTGTTCTAGGCACTGAAGATTGTTATTATTTGTTCTTTGTTCTTGAAGAGGACCATGACTTTGGGGAGGGGACGCCATGACATGCAAGTGAATAAGATTTAAATGAGGGAGGTTGTGCAAAGTCACCTGCCTCACTTCCCCCTCCTGAGCCATCTAGGTTCCCTGGCCAGATATAGATCAATCACGTGGCTCTGGATGCAGCGGGAAACTGGCATTTTAAAACTAAAGTCTTCAACAGGTCTCAATTTGACCAAGGCAGCACTCACTCAGTAATTAAGTCTAAGTAGCAATTGAAGCAAAGAATCTCCTTTTTCATCTAGTCCAGAAAAAATATAGATGAATAAATAAATGAATCTGGAAAGGGAAGATCCTCTTGGTTTCTGGCCAAAGCAGAAATGATTGCTATTTACATCCAACCTGACTCAATCTGAACCCAAACAATGACCAAATGGGGCTTGGTCCAGGACCTATTGGTGACCAATTAGAATCAGATTAGTTTTACAAAACAAGAGACACTAGACCAAAATATCTTACGCTTGTTCCCCTTTCCAGCTCTTGATTATTTTTCTGTCTTCCAACTAACTGACTTATTTTCAATTTCCCTTCATTGGGCCCCCCAGTATAGAGAAAAGTACTGGAATTCCAACCAGAAGATCTCAGATTGAGTCTCAGCTCTACTACGTACTAACAGTATGAACTTGGGCAAGTTATTTATTTTTTGCACCTGTGAAATGGGTATAGTATTGTCACTGCAGATGTGATTGTGAGGAAACCACAGAAAACAGTCCAACATGACATACACATACATTTTTCTTCTCCCACTTCCCTTCCCAGTTCTCAAGGATTCCCATTTGTGAAGAGTCTTTTCTATTCTTGAAATTTCTAGACATGATGACCAGGATTTGTTGTGGGATAGATGCTGTCTTCTCTAGCTTTCAAGTTCCATCCTGGACCCCATGGCCAGTCAAGTAAAGACTCAAAAAATATTCATTTTCAGTGAGACTGTGGGCAAGTTAATCCCTCTCTGGGGCTCAGTTTGTGAACAAGCCCGAAGCTCCCTCTCATTCTGACATTGTAGGAACGTTGATCCTGAGGGACAGTGATGGAGATGTCTGGGTCACTGTTTCTCGGTCCAGCGTCCTCACGGATCAAGCTTAGGTTTGACAAAAAACAGAGAGTCCTGGCGGAAACCGTCCAGCAGGATGATGACGTCAGCCCTCGCTGTCCTTCACAGCCTTTCTGGCTTCCCCTTCCCACCCCTAGGAACAACCTCTCCCGCCTCAGTTCTTTGGGGAAGCCTCAGGCTCTTTCCAGCCTCCCCTGCTCTCAGGCAGAGAACTGATCAGCTGAGCCACCTGTGGCACAGAAAACTGGCCCCGCTCCCCCACCCAGAGCAGTCCCTTTGCAGCAGCACTGTCAGAGCTCAGACTGTGACTCTCAGGCCGACAAGTTAGGGAGGCATTTATTGAGGAGGCTCGGGGACTGCTCTAGTATCCCCCAGACCACCTGAGATCGCCCACAGCGGGCCTCTGAACTTGGACTAGCTCAGGGAGTTAGAACTGGAAGGGACGTCAGAGATCCACCGAGACTGGACGTCTCATTTGTAACCCCTGTATTCAGGCATCTTGTGAGCATCTGAGGTAGGATCTGAACTCGGGCTCTCCCGACCCCAGCCCGGTGCCTTGCCTGCTACGGCACGGAGCTCCATGGGGACTGTGCAAGTATCCTTCCCATATTACACAGATGAGGTGCCCGAGAGTCATTTGGCCTATAAGGGCTCCTCTCTATCAGTCATTTGGCCTGTGAGGGCTCCTCCCCATAGCTTCTATCAGCAGAGGAACAAAGCAGAAGGCGGGCATCCCAGGAAATGGCTGAACTTCCTTCAGAAATGGTCCCAGGGAAGTGGGCTGGTCCGTTGCCAAAGCTACCGATGCCACCCTTCACCAGTGTATTTGTACCATTTTAGTATAATGTTTCCTACTGTTTGTTCCTGTCTCCTGCAGACACTCGAACCGCTCCCCACTCTCTCTGTGGCCCAGTGTGAGCTTCCGCCTTTGCATCCCGTGTTCCCACACGTGTACACACATACCTGCATGGTATTCTGACATCTCCATGTACCAGAATGTGTCCCCCCCCCTTTTGCAAACTCACCCCCCACCGGCCCTGCAGGAGTTTGCTCACAGCCTTACACGCCGCATGGGCGTGTACACACGGACACACACTCAGGGACATGTAGCTCCCGTGCCTCGGCCTGCGCTCACCTGCACCCTGGCCGGGAGCCTGTGCACTGCACCCTGCCCACACCCCGAGGTGCGTGCCTTCGGTAATCTGTGCCCTTGGTCCCTTCTCTGCAGATCCTCGGACCCCTGGACCACGACGACCAGTGTGGGAAGCAGAAACTAGCCTACAAACTAGAACAAGTCATAACCCTCATGAGCATAGACAGCTGAGAACTGTCCTTCCGAGACTCCCTTGGAGGGGGGACATACCAAGCCGTGCCTCAGACTAAATCATCATCTTTACCAAGTGCAAGTTCCGACTGGCTACAAGCATCACCTGAGCAGCGCTCTCCCTCTCTCTCGCTCTTGCTCTCGCTCTCACGCTCTCGCTCTCTCTCCTTTTCTTCTCTCTCTCTCTCTCTCTCTCTCTCTCTCTTTCCTTTTTTTTTTGCTCTGCCACATTCTTGGTGGGACCAAGCCACCCAGTCCCCAGCCATCCTGGCAAGACAGAAAAAACATGGAGTAGGAGCAGACAGAAGGACACAAGAGCTGAGATCTCTTTTCCAGCTGCAGCCCACCCTCAATGATGAATGGATGATGATATCTCCAGATGGACAGGGGTCATCTCTGTGCTGCTTTTGTTTCCCCATAGTTCCTTCTTTGGATGGACCCATGGCCTAGGGAATGGACAGAGGAACTCAGTATTATGTTGGCTGGGAAGACAAGGACACAGTTTTCTCCTTTTGCCTGACATCCAACTCGAGCTCTAGCCAATGGTCCCTTCACTCAGCGGCCTTGAGAAGGAAAGCCTCGCCTTCCTGGGTAAAGTCAAGGTTTCAAGGAAGAGACGCCCAGAGAACTCACCCCTTCTTCTGCTTCTTTATTGCTGGAATTCCTCAGGCTGCCCTCCCTCTAATCCCTATAGAGACCAAGCCCCTCTCTTGGTTCTTTCTCTCTGGAGAAAGTCATTCGGAAAGAAAATGTTACAATGGAAAGACACCTGGGTTCAAATCCTTTCTTCACTATTTACTACCTGTGGGACCTTCAGTTTCCTCATCTGAAAAATGAAGGAGATGTACTAGATGGTCTATAATAGTCCCTTATAGGTTTAAGTCAATGGTTCCATGAAAAACTGTGATCTGACTCCAATAGCACAAAAAATGCAGTGTATTGGAGAAGAGAAGTGGTGGGATGGGATGGCAGGGGGATTGTCCTGTCTTAGAACAAGATTTCTTATTTTTCATCTACCTTCCCATTTAATTGAATCGCAACCATCTCCCCAGGTCTAATCCATTGATTCATCTCTTCCCAGGGCCTCACACTGAACGACAGAAAGCAATTGCTGCTCCAGTAACTGTCTTTCTATTCCCCATCATAATCACTCATCAGGGGTCCCTCTGAAACACAGATTGTGTCTGGGAGATGCTTTTCCCCAGTTCTAAGAAAGGAAGTCTCCACAGCCTTCTTTACTTTCTCAGCAGCTCCCCACTACTGGGGCTGATACTCAGCTCACACACTTTCCCCTTCATGGTTCCATCAGCATCCAAGCTGTCTCACCTGTAACTCTCTCCCTCATTACCCTTCTGGACATCACCTATGATTGGTGCTCCTGAGCAGCCTTAAAATGGCCAAAGCAAAGTCCTGGCTGGCCTTAACAAGGATGAATAGTGGACCTTAGCCTAAGGACAAAACTGAAGGAAGAATCACTCTAACTCTGTCATCTGTCCAAATCCTTGCTTGATTAAATCCAAAGTTTAATCCTGAGCGGGCAACAAACACACAGATAGACAGGCGGGCAGGCAGATAGACAGATTGGGGCTTCACAATGCATGATGGAGCATTAAGGTTAGAATCAAGAGAGACCTTAGAAGCCACCCAGTCCAATTCTCCACCCAACACGAGTTGTCCCTTCAAGCAGCTCGAGCCCCATGTGATGGCCCACTGAGGAGACAAAGAAGCAGAAGAGAAGCACCTTCTAGGGGATGTGCTGGTAGGGGAGGTCAGCTCTACTTCCCTATTACACTCCTTACCATCAAATACCTTTGTTACTTATTTTTAATACAGTCTAGTAGGGAGAGGATGAAAGTTATAGCTTTTCCCAGCCCTTTGGGGGAGATTGGAGGGAAGGATGGGGCTATCTTAGAAAGTGTCTATATATGAACATGCATGTGTATGCATGTGTGGCTGGGACAGAGCTTCAAGTCTGGAGCTCTTGTATGTGTATCTGAGACTTCTGTGAGGGATCACCTCATAATCAACTCATCCTGCAACTTAAGGACATTTATTTCAACATTTGCTAAATGATTCACGTACTCATAGTTAGAAGGAAGAGGAGAGGAGAGGAAATGGTGATGGGGAAAGCTTCACCCACCTAAAAGAAGCCTGTTTAGTTGCCTGACAAGTTTCAGATTTTGATGGTTTGGGGGCTGGGGTGGGGAGGGTGAGGAAGCAAGAAATAATGGACATCCTGGGAACAGCAGAGAATTTGACAGGAAAAGAAAGGACATATTAGGTACGTGGCAAACAGAAGTAGGAGAATGTGAAAAGATTCATTTTAAGAGAGAGAAAAAAAGAAAAACCAAATGCTTTGGTGAATGAATTGCTAGGTGGAGAGACTTAGAAATTACTTTTTAGCTGGTTACTTCTCTTTCCTCTCAACAACTTATAGGACCAGGCAGGCTGAACAAAGTAAGCAGGGGGCTGGTCAAGGAAGAACCTGGCCACTGAAATTCTTTTGCACATATGATGGGGTTGGGGAGGAAATGAGGGAGACACAGATCTATTTAACACAAGTTTGCCGAATGGAAACTGTCTGCGTGGGTGCAAATATGTATGTGTGAATAGGCTTTGATTTTTTTTTTTGCACAACTAGAATGAAAAAAAAGCAGCAAAGAATACTGTTGTCATGGTTCTGTTGAAACTTTTATTTTTTAAAGAAATGTTATTATTGTTGATATTGATATTTTGCTGGTACAGGATTTTTTCTCCCTATTTTTGTTGTTGAAAAAAATTTACAATTGCCTGAGAGAAATATATGGTCTTTAAAAAAGAAAAGGGAGAAAAAAAGATCACCATATCACAGCCTCCTTATTTCTCTTGGGAGATGGTATTTTAATTTGTAAAGAAGGAATTTTTAGAATTATTGTAGTTGTTATTTGTTTCTTTCTGGTCCTCTGAACATCCAGTTTTTCCCTTTGTCCAGACAGCCTTGAGACCTGGAATCATGGGAATCTCCATGGCCAGAGTCCGTCTTATGTTTTTTGTCACTTTTTCTTTCTATTTGTTTCATTTGGATTCTCGGTGCTCATGTGATATAGTAGAAAACTAAGGTAAAAGGCTGAGAGTGAGAGATAAAAAGGACCCATTCCATCTTTTCAGCTGAGAAGCTCGGTCTTCCTCACATTCCTTATAAGCATCCAAAGGGTCAATGGAAATTTGCAGCATTTAGGGCTACGCCACTGGGGAAAGAGAAAAATTAGACTGAAGGGGCAATCCTCTCCCCTTGAATTATGAGGGGTTCTTTATTGGAGGCTAGGAAAACCTCTGTTTCAGAGTTGACTCTCATGGTCATAGCTATACCATAAGGTAGAAACTTCAACCCTAAAATCTCTGATCAGAGAATAGGGGGGAAGAGTTGATCTCTTCTCCTTCCCTTCTTCAATGTTATCCTAATCAATCAACAAGCATTTAATAAGCACTTACTGTGGGCCAGTAGGACACAGTAGATTTAGTTCCTGTTCTCAAAGAGCTCATAGAACAGAGGAACTGTGATTCTTTCCTCCCCCTGTCCCTACTTTATGCTTTTCCTCCCTATGACTTTTGAGCTCTGGTCGTTCAGAGGGTGACCTCGTCCCTCTGAGGGGTGATTGCCTGCTCTCCCACCTCTTCCCTTTTGGGGGAATTGAACATAAAGGTAAAGATGAATCCTTAAGGAAGGAAGGGAGCCACTGTTAGCTATTTCTGTCCAGGGACTGAAAGGTTACCAGAGCTGATGTCCACAGAGATTCAATCTGCACCCGACCTCCATGTGGGGGTCGTTCAAATACCTGACATGCTTTTGTGTTAGTCTCTATGGCCTTCCCAAAGGAAAAAAGGTTTCTTTGCTTCCCTTTCCCTCAAAAGTGATTTCGTGTATACCTTCCTAGAGTCACATGGGAAAGGGGGAATGTACCTGTGCCCAGACTGGGATTAAAATTAATCCCCAAACACCCACCCAGACTATACTGAAAGCCCACTCTCTGTACCCTATAGCCAAGGGGGTAGTTGGGAGCCACTGTCCCAGCCCCCAAAAGAGACAGCTTAGAACAAGGAAATGAGGAGAAATACAGGGGCCTGAATTGATTCAATGCCAAAGAAAATAATTTAGGAAGAATCTCCTACAGGCGGGAGTGGGGAGCAGTTTCAGTCAGTCTGTTCCCAGGCAGGGGAAGGAGATGCTGGCTGGAATCCCCCCTTACTCCTCACTCCTTCCCTGTCCCTTAGGTCGGCCACCCCCTCTGCCTGCAGCTCTGGATGCCAAACTTCCTCTAAGTGAGCCAGAGGAAGCCATGTCCTGCTGTGCCTGAGACCAGCTGCATGCGTGGCTCAGTGCCTGGCAGCTTCTTCTCTGCCCCCTTCATGGCCATGCATGTCTCCAAGGTCCCTCTCCTTCTTCAGCCCCATGCACGAGAGGCAGCTTCTGCTTGGATGTTTGTGGAATCTCTAGGATGCATGCTCTTGTCTCTGCTTTTCCCCACAGAACTAGTCTCTTACCTTCCTTCCCTCCATCAGATCTGCCCATCTGCCTCCCTCTCCCCTTCCTTCCTCTCTTCTCCTTCCCTCTCCCCCCCTCTTTGTCTCTCTGTCTCTCTCTGTATGTCTCTGTATGTCTCTCTCTGCCTCTCTCTCTCTCTCTCTCTCTCTCTCTCTCTCTCTCTCTCTCTCTCTCTCCTAATAAGCCTGGAAGCCAGTCCAGGCAGGCCTGTGGTCCCAGGAGTTACAGCCACAATAATTTCTCCTTGTTCTGCTCAGCTTCACAAAGTAGGTCCACAGTTGGGCTAAGCCCCTGTGAGATGCTCATGCACAAGAACAAAAATGTCCTCTACATTTGACCTCAAAAAAGCAATTTTTGATCTCCTCATTGTGGGCATTCTCTTAACCAACACAGGCCATAGGGAAACTCATTTGTGTCTGTCCTGAGTCATCCTCTCTTGCTCTCAGTCCAGTTCCTTTCCAGAGGACAATAGCCTGCTCCCACTACCCTCATCCTCTCATTTTCTGCATCAGATGGAAGATGACTGATAACCTTGGGTCTGATTCAGAACAAAATAGTTTAGTTTTTTTTCTTTCTTATCCATGATCTAAGTCTGAGGAAGAAGAGGAAGGGAAGCTTACATGGAAGGTCATGATAATTAGGTGGATTAGAGAGCTGAGGACCGTCTCAGGGGTTGTGGTGGAAGCCTTTGCTGGGAAACATTTTTAAATGAACCAAAATAATAAAAATGGTCAGGAAAATCCCTAGAGAATGAATGGATCCCATTGTCTTGGTACTTACAATGTGTCTTTGGATCCAAGAGATTATGGCTTTTCAACACACCCTTTTCCATCTTTCTCTCACCCTAGGACAAGAGATAGGTCTAGGACATCTAGAAGGCTAATAGTTGAGACAGGAAAGGTCAGGGACAGGTGGTAGATGAAACCAACAAGCCCCCAACATCCAGCTATTGTTGGAAAAAATGTTTGTCACATTTTAGAAGGGCTGGCCTTGGATTCTGGTAAGACCATAGCCACCAAGGAAGTCATTGTCTTCCAGGGCAAGTTTATGAAAACCAGACTCTCAGAGCTGGAGATGCTACAACAGATCTTTTGGCCAATCCATCCCTGACAAGTAGTCATCCAGCTTCCACTTCCTCCAGTAATGGGGAGCTCACTACCTCCTCCTGAGTCACCCAGTTCAGTTCTCTTTGAGGGGAGCTTTATTTGTTGGGAAGATCTTCCCTAAGCAAGCTAAAACCAGCCTCTTTAACTTCCATCCATCACTCTTAGTTTGCTCTCTGGGTCCTGGTTTTGAGTTCTGACTCTGCTCTCATGTCATCCTCAACAGCTTGAATCACCTCTGGCCCTGTCGGTTTTACCATGTGCAAAATGGAGGGATTAGATTTCATCATTTCTAAGTCACAGATCTCTTAATTTCATCCCATTTCCAGATGAGTATTTTTTAAATGCTTGAAAAAATGTTCTTGGGTCTTGCTGCCCCAGATTTTCTTTTCTCCAGGCAGGTGAATGACCAATCGAAACATTTTAAAAATCACATTAGAAAATAAAAACAATTGTTTAGTGAGCCTAGAATTGTGACTGAGTAATACAGGAAACAGAAGACCATCATTGAATAACTCTCATTTGATCATCCCCTTAGGACTTGTGTCTCATTTCTAGGACCAGCCCTTGCTTATAGTAGCCTTGCTTCTGTAGACCAGATAACTTTGGATTTCTTATGGTAAAATCTTTATTAAAATTTTAAGACACCCTGAAGCTTTGAAGGTAGCAGGTGCGACTCCTTAGAAACTGAGTCCCACAGTAAGTAGTTGACCCTAAATTGATACACATAGAAAATCAGTTATCTGGCTTCAGCCTAACCTAACACACCTCTGCCATATACATCTATTTCTTTTTCCAGAATAAGGGCATCTTGGTCAATATTGGTTGATGTGGTTTCTCAAAATTATTATTGTTATTACTATTATTATTATTATCTTGAGGGTGTCTTTCCCCCAGGAGGGCAAAGCAAAGAATAAAATTATTGAACAATGCAAAGGAAACTTTAAAAAAAACAGACTACCTGACCAAAAATAACAAAGGGAACACAGAAAGCTGCTCACATTGACAGACCAGTCAGCAGTTCAATACGCACACAAACATAGATATAATATATATTTTTTATTTTCTCCCTCTGGTTACTGTTGTTAGTCTGTTGGCTTGTTAAACCTTCCGTTCTTTAGCAAGAAAAGCTAGTTTACCTCAGAGAATCCGTTTCCATTTGGAAACCAATTACTTCAAGTTTTGTAAGCATTGCCCTCCATCCCCCATTACTAGTAGAGGTTGGGGGAAGGAAGGGAAGAATGTGGGATTTGTGCTTCAAGAACTTGGGACCAGAGAGTCTAGACTAATCGTTGGTTACTCTGGTGGTTGGACATGCTGGGTACACTACAGGATGGGAATAAAATGTTGGACTCCAGCCCTCCCTTTCTCTATCAGGGTTTAAGCTGGACCAGCCCTTCTTTTGATACTCGGTAGCTATAGCAACCAACAGGACTCCCAGGCCTTGTCATTAAGTAAAGATCATCAGCAAATGAGCTGGGGTATGGGAGAACTGGAACAAAATTCCATCCTGATAGATTCTCCCACAGCTCAAATCCCAAGCCTGGAAAAGGAAGAAATAAGTACATGGCATGGATAAGGAACAGGCAAATGGGTGGTTTAAGGAACAAGCTGAGCCACATGCTTGCTGTGGGACTCTCAGAGACTCGGTAGGGAGGTGGGTCATGTCTGCCCCATCATCTCCCAGCCCCAATTTGTTTCAATAAAGCTTCCACCTTAAACACTGACCCTTTGTAAAAACACATCCTTAGACAACAGTGTTAACATGAGCCTCAAAGACATGTGAATGAAATCTGTTAGAAAGGAGGTTTGGGTTTCGTTTTTGTTTTTTAAGAGAAAAAAAAAACTATCCTAGTGAGATAAAATGATTAAAAATAAATTTAAAAAAAAGTAAACTTATGCTATTTAAATTGGAGCCCAGTTGTTACTTGGTAAAGGTAAGCTTCTGTACCTTTGTTATAATTAATTGTATACCTGTGTATGTAAATATAAGGCATTCCTATTTTGCAGTCCAGAACAAAAAAAAAACCTATTTGTAATATAGAATAAAGTTTATTAAAAAAATAATTAAAATTGTTATTGAAAATATTCCTTTGTGCTCCTGAATCAGGATTGTAATGGTTAAAAAAGGAGTCGGAGTAGGAGTGGAATGGAAGGAAAGAGGACTGATGCTATCCATGTGGCATATTTTCCAAATTAAAAAAAAAATGCATAGTAGGACCATTTTCAAGGTCAAGTACCTTTTCCAAAGTCATGTTCATAAAAACTCTTTTTTTGTGATAATTTACATTTATATCATATCTCACAACAATCCAATGAAGCTAACATTGCATGTATTATTATCTTTACTTTACACATGAAAAAGCTGAGACTCAGGAAAAGTTAGATGATCTACCTAAATCACAAAGCTAGCTCATATCACAGATACTCTTAACCAGTTGAGTCCTCCAATTCTAAAATCAGCGCCTGTTCTATTTACCAGTCAGTTCATCACTAAAAGAAAGGGAATCACTTAGCATTGAATTTAGTGAACATTTACGAGTACATTTTTATGATATTGTATTTATTACATTGAACATCAATTCAAAGAAGCTTCCTTTATCAACCCATTGTTCTCTGAGATACAAAAGCCTCGGTGTTTAGCTACTCTTGTGGAAAGAATTCCAGTAAATCCAAGAAATGTCCTCATCCTATTAATCAAGAACAACATTGCGAGCCAGGAATTCCTATGTGCCAGGAATTGTGCTAAGCTCTCTGGAGTTTCAAAGGCCAGAACAGTCTCAGTACCTCTAGGAGTTCACATTCTTTGTGGTAGATAACACACAAACTAGTATGCACACAGAAGATATATCGAGAGGGCAAATTACTCCAGAATTATTGAGCCAAGACTGGAGGGAAACCAGAGAAGCTAAGACAGAGGTGAGGAGAGAGAGCATTCCAGGGATGGAGGGCAGCCGGCAAAAACGAGCAAATGCAGGGGAAGGTGGTGAGCAAACGTAGCAAGAATCCCTGGATCATCAAGAACACAGAGATGTGAGGTGAGAGAAAACTTGAAAGGGAGTAAGGGGATAAGTTGTAAAGGGCTTTCAAAGCCAAACAGAGGATGTGATTTGGGGGTAATAGGAAATCACTGAAACTTGCAGAAGAGTGCTTTAGAAAAAATCCCTTTTTAATCAGTTCAGTAGAGATAAAAGGGGGAAGAGATGAGGAAGGGAAGGAAATCAATTGGCTGTTGCAATAGTCCAGGCAGGATATGGTAAGGGCTTGGCCCAAGGTGGTGGCAGTGCCAGGAGAAACAAGGGAAACATGGGGAAGAGATGTGGTGAAAGTAGAAATGAAAGGATTTGGGAATTTACTAAATATGGAAGGGGTGATTGAAAGTAAGGAGTTACTCTGAAGATGACACTGAGGGTGGTAGCCTGTTTATTAAACAAAAATGTGTTTAAAGGCAAGTTAAAGATTTATTAGCAATATTGAAGGAAAATGCTGAAATTGAAAATTAAATAAAATAAATAATAAATTTATCATTAATAATAATTTTATTATATAATTTATAATAAATTATTAAATAAAATTATTAATTTTAATTAAATAATAATAAAATAAAAATAAATGCTTTGGCATTTATATTTAACATATATAATGAGATATAAGTATATATACATATTATATATATATATGTTTCGCATATATAATGAGGACAGAACTCATTGGAAAATACCCTGATGTTGGCAAAGATTGAAGACAAAAGGAAAAGGCAACAACAGAGGATAAGATGGATAGATCATGTCATGGAAGCAACGAACATCTGCTTGGATCAACTTTGGGAGCTAATAAAAGATAGAATGACCTGGCATCCTATGATCCATGGAGTCACAAAAAGTCATATGTGAATGAATGACTAAACAACATGCATTTTATCAAGGGTTCCAGAATAAAATAAAGAGGAAAATAATAGCAAAATACGAAAGCAAGCTCATGATGAAAATAGTCTTGTCTGATAACTCATTGTGTGTATTAACATGCATTTTAGTTCTGGAGAATTGGTCAATAGCTAATAACTTAAACTAGAGGCTTCATAAACTCAGATAAGTATTAGGCTTTCTCTTTATGCTCAAAACTCCAATGTTTTGTTTCTACAATACTTCTTTTAATGAAATCAAAATTCTCTGAGAGGAAATGGGACTTCTGTTCTAGTACCTATATGGTATAACTTAGAAAGGCAGACCCAGACACACATAATTGCCTTTTAGCTAAATGATACTCCAAATTTCATCATTAGGAAATTTGCCCCTTTAAGACTTGTCATGGAAAATTGCAAATATTCCTTAAAGTTGAAACATTAAGTTTTATCAATCAAGTTTTGTATCTTACATCAGTATAAGTTTTATACCTCAATGTGAATGAAGAGCAGATCTTTTCTTAAGGGAAATGATAAAGGAGAGTTTGAATAGAAATAGGGGGAGATGAGGAAAGAAGGTGGTAAAGACTCAGAAAAGTCTTTCTTTCAGAAAAGAAAAGACAGGGAAGGTAGGGGGACAAAACAAACTTTGTCACAGCTTAATTTTACTTAGGTTCTCCTCTGAAGTGAAAATGATGCAATGAAAGTTGAATTGAGAGCCAAAACACTGGGAAATGTACATACATATACATACAAACATATATGTATATGAATACACAAAGATATGTATATCTACACATACATACTCATATAATTTTATATATAATATTCAATATATAATACATATGCTAAATAACTATGGTCAATTATATTCATGGCTCTAGGCCTTTATTTCCTTATTTGTAAAATGAGAATATTTGATTAGATGACACTCCAAATTTCTTCTAGTTCATCTTGCGATTTAAAATAGTGAGGAGATAAGAGAAGAAAATAGAATAAGGGGAAAAAGGAAAGAAGGACATTATAATTTACTGAGATTTTAGGAAAACATTTGATAAAATCATGCTATTTTTGCAATAAAGATAAAGAGTTATGAACTAGTCACAATTGTTTGGATGGCTGGATCCGGAGCAATCATTAGTATTTTTTAAAGCAATTTTCTAGTATGTATCCCATCAATATATTTGTCTGATCTGGGCCAGCTTTGGATAAAGCCAGAGATATCACGATTTTCATATTTTCAGAAGACAAAAGTGCAGGATAGATAATGGGTTGGACACCTGAGCTGGGATTCAAGAATGCATAAACGGGTTAAAACATTGGATGATGAAATAGAGAATAAATCTAAAGCATTCAAAGAATCAGCTGCCTAAGTATAAGACTGGTGAGCCATTGTTAGACTTTTCATCTGAAACAGTTCTGGAGGTCCAAGGAGATTGTGCCTTCATTAAGGCAGCCAAGAACATTAATTCAATCTTATTTAACATTAAGAGAGTCAGCGTATCCAGAACAAGAGAGGTGATTGTCCCACTATTCTCAACCCTGGACAGACCATATCTGAGTATTGTGTTTAGTTCTGAATGTCCTATTGTAGGAATGACATTGACAAATGAGAGAGATAGCGAGCATTATAGTGAATCTAGATGGTGCCATATGAGAATTGATTGAAGAAAAAAGGGATGTTTAGGCTGGACACGGAAAACCTTAGGGGAAAACACAATAGTTGTGCAGGTATTTGAAAGGCATGTAAGAAAAAGGTTAAACTTGCTCTGCTCAACATCAAAGTTCAGAATTAGTAACAATAGGTAGAAAATCAATTAACAGATGGATAAATTAAGATTTTATGGCAGAAAAATATTCCTAATAACTACAGGAAGGAGGAAAGGAATATATTTCCTATTTCTCCTCTATGTAGGTTCCTTTGTCTATCTTTGTTTAGATTGAAAACACCTTGAGGGCAGGAACTGTCTTTTGCTTCTTTTCCTATCACCAGTGCTTAGCTTAGAGTAGGCATGTGACAAAGATATATTGATTAATTAAGCAACTACTCTGTGCTAAGTGCTATAATAATAAGGAAAAGGAAAAAAATAATAAGAAAAAAGAAAAGGGCACATTTAGTACTTAATGTGTGCAAGGCATTGTGCTAAGTGCTATAATGATAGTATTATTACTAATACTAATAATTAACATAGCACTTGCTATGTGCCAGGTATGATGCTAAGTACTATAAGAATAAGAATAACTAACATATAACATTATTTCAGGCATTGTGCTAAATGCTATAATAATAACAATAATTAACATATAGTACTTGTGTGCTACAAATGGTATCAATGTTTTACAATAATTTATAATGTCATTATTATTTCATTTGATCTTCACAATAACCCTGGGAGGTTATTTTCCCCAATTTTAGAATTGAAGAAATTGAGATGAACACAAGTTAAATGATTATCCTAAATCATATACCTAGTAAGTGTCTAAGACTGAATCTGAACTCAGAGCTTCCTCACTCCAGGTCCAGTGCTCTATGCCATTGTACTAGCTGCCTACTGGACCAGTCACCAGATATGGCAAAGTATTGGGTTCCAAGGCTCAAATTATTACTGCTGTGACAGTTTTTGGAGAGTGCCTGCATCTTTGGACTGGTGCCTTTTAACTCTCTTTGTTCATTTGTTAGGGTCCTTCACCCAGAATTCTCACAGATTCTGCACACAAGTACCTCATGCTATAAAGAAGAGGTGAAGAAGGGAAAAGGAATAAAGGGAGTAGGAAAAGAGAAAGGAGGAGGAAAAGAGAGAGAAAAGTATGTATGGTGGGGGAAGATGAACTAGCAATAATTGCTTTAGAATCCTCTCTGCCAATAGTTCCCAACTCCACTAATTCCAGCCAGGACACTTTAAGGAAGAGTTTTTCACAGCACTGTTGAGGTCGCTGGCTGAAAGACTGTGTGTTGATTTCTAATTCATCCATATTTATCTGTTTGGTGAATTCACTAGCCTCTGCTGATTAAGGCCCTTTCACTGGTGCTGAGCTTTAGACAGCCGGTCCCAGGGAAGGAGAGATCCCCTAAGCCTCCTTCAGAAGCTTACAGCTCTTTTCCCAGAGAAGACCCCTGTTCAGAAGGCCAGTTTTTCTGAAACTCTAAGTATTTTTCCAGCAGTGGAGATAGTTTGCCTTAGCCCCCAAGTCTCAACCTGCATCCTGGCTTTCTGACAGCAGTCCCAGTCACCAGCTTGTGTCTAATTAAGGCCAGATGGCCTCTCTCAGGTACAGGAAGAATTCATTCTTCCCCCCAGCCATGGCTCCCCTTCCCTACCTCTGCCCCACACCAGCTGTGTGGGACCAGGACATGACATTACCCTGCTTCTCAGATAGCTACAAATCATCCCTTCTGTCTGAGCAGCATCTCACTCAGGTGATGGAGGACAGAAGAGAGGCAAACCGGCCCCCTTCACACTCTCCTCATGACCTCTCCCTTTCTGGTATATCTGTCTCTGTGTCTCCTTCTCTGTCTGTCCATCTCTCGGTCCCTGTCTTTTCCTGTCTCTGTCTCTCTCTGTTCTCCCTCCCACCTGCAATTAGGCAATTATTCCAAAACCATCTATTTTCCATTTAAATAAATGAGTAGTTATTCCTTCCATGTCCTGGAATATCCTCATCAACGGTGAACCCTTCATCTTTCATACTGTCATTCTCCACATATGTTGTTTGTGACTTTAACTTAGTCCAGGTGTAATTGAGACAAAATCTGAACATTCACAGAACCATCAGGTGTTCAACAGACATTGTGGAAAACATGAGAGAAGTACCTGCCCTTGAGAAGGCTACAATGAGCCTAATAGAGAGCAAGTGTGAATAAAAAGGACAATAAAGCACTTATAAAACCATAGCCCATTGATATCATACTCCTGGCAAAAGGATAGAGTGCAAGCAGCATGTGTAAGGACTGGAAGAACACGGGAAAGCATGGGGGGGGAGTAGGGATATTAGCCAAGGGGAGCAGGAGCCAAGCAAGGAGAAGGCCAAGGATTGGTAGGCAAACACCTGAATCAATCAGTCAGTCCTTCAGCCCTTCTGAACATTACTTAACCTTCAGTTGCACACAGCCAAAGAAGCAACCAATTAGTCAAAGGCTTTGAACCAGGTACAAAAAGTCCTTGATCAGTTTGGAAGAAAGGAAAACCAATGGGTGAAATGAGATAAAACTTCACAGGAAGTCCATTGGGATTGGCTAAAGAGACTCAGTCTCACTAACACCCCGTGGGTCAGTGGGTATTCCAGTGGCAAGCCAGACTAATAGTGAAGGTGATTCCAGCCAAAAAACCTTGCGAGGAAATCCCTTGGGGTGCAGGAGACAGATCCATCTCTTCTTTCCTGGCTTCTTGGCCAGAGGATGATCTTGTGAACTTTTTGAAAGGTTGGAAAAATTAGACTTCTCACCTGCATCCACCTGCATCAAAAATTAAGAACAAAAGAGACACTGAGAAAAAACAATTTCAGGATTCTCCAAGGAGCCTACACCACACCTAAGGGGAATGAATGTATGAAGACTGAATGATGGGAGAAAGGATTTCCAATTAATCAGAATTGTGATTTTATCCGTTTGCCACACGAGCTCTCTAAGTTTGAGTTCACTTTGCCTGGTATCTGCTTATACTGGTGGGAGGATATGTCCCAGAATTTGGGGGAATAGGGTAGTTTATGCCCTTGACTAAAAACTAATTAATTCCATCTGGTTAACTGATATCAGCTGCTAACCCTAAAGTACAGCATTGGTATAGCAAAATGAGCAGTAACTGCATAACAAAGAGACCCCCAATCCCTCCAGATTATCCTTAAACTTTTAGGAGGAGAAAAATTTAGAGGGGAATTTGTATTCTCAGAGACTGTGCTTCAAAAGGAAGTGTGGAATTCTATTTCTGAGAATTAGCAAAGGCAACCCTTTACCTACTTTGTCCTTCATAAATGCTTGTTGGCTGCCTGCCTTGATAAAGAGGTGATGGACTCAAGATGCAAAGTAATAATACATTTTCAAACACAGCTAACGTCAGAATTTGTTTTGCTTGGCTAGAATATTTCTTATTGTTGTTTAATTATTTCAGTCATGTCTGATTCTGTGACCCCATTTGGTATTTTCTTGGCAAAGATATTGGAGTGGTTTGCCATTTCCTTCTCCGACTCATTTTACAGATGAGGAAACTGAGGCATAAGTGACTTGCCCAGACGCTCACAATAAGGGTCTGAGATTGGATTTGAACTCAAGGAGATGTCTTCCTGACTTCAGACTCGCATTTTATCCACTATATTACTTAGCTGCTCTGTTTGTTTGTTTTAATGATTTTATTTTTCTTTCTGTTTTTTTTATTTTTCTTTTCTTTTTCCAGTTATGTGAGGGGGTAGATGAGGGAAAATAGGGAAAAAATTAGCCAAGAACAAGAAAGGATGGAGGGGAAGAAAGGAAAGGAAAGAAGAAAGAAAAGAAAAAAAAAAGTTAAGGCTTTTTTTTTTTTTTTGGCTGTACAAAAGGGAGCAGAAGAAAGGCCAAAAAGAAAGAGGAAAAATTTGAAAACTACAGGTTGAATTAAGTTGTACATTGTAGAGACCTGCAGTTCTTTATACAATCCCCTTAATATCCATTTTATTTAGTACTTGTTAAAATCAGATATTTTTAAAGGAAGAAAATAATAGATCCAAAAAATATTGCCGAGATAAACACCAGAGTTGGTGATACTCTGAATTTGGATAGTACAAGAAAACAGAAGAAAGGTTTTGAGCCTGATTATATGAGGGGTGGGTATCATTGATAAAGATAGAGAACATTTAGAAGGTTATAAACAACATTTGCAGAATTTCCTACAGGCCAATGGATCTAGTCAAACTCATTACCTAATAAGTGAATAAGTGTCTATATTAGTGCCTTTTTTGAATACTGAAGAGAGAGACAGTATGGTAGTCACAGAACCTAAATTTGTCATGCATGTGCTGATAAATGTTTAACAACCAGCTCTTCAATTTAAAAAAAGTATACCATTTAATCTCCAGGATGAACATTTTCTCTATCATTTTGCAATATCTAGACAATTTACAAAATAAGCCAAGCCCCGATTTGTCATGTTTAATGATTTCCAGGATGTAAATGATATACTGAAATTTTAATCATCAGCTCCAAGAGTCAGCCCAAGCTGACTCCAGCATAAATCTCACCTCTAAAGTTTTATTTAATGGAATCGAGCAGGTCAGCCCTGAGGGGAATTCTCTGGTAAAGAACCCATTGGTGATTAGAATCCCTATTGTTAGATGTCTACCTTTAGTGACCTTTATGGACACTCCAGTGGTAAAGGGAGTCACATTTGCAGAGACTGAGGAAAATAGAATAGTGTTAGATCCACCTTTGAGGTCCAACTTTGTGTTCTGTTTTCCTCCATATCTCCCATGCATCACTTTAGAAACTTATAGACACTGCATCCCCAGGCCATAATCTTCCTAGATGGAGGGATATAAAAATCACATTTCTTTTCTGGAAAATGGAGCTGAATTTGGGGCCTTGGACTTGGGATGTGTTGGGCCCTGATTAGACACTCTTCCTTCTGTAAATGAACCAGATGGGGACATTTTTTGAGTCAATGAAGTAAGGTCAATGGGAGAAATAGCTATTTCTTTATCCAGAATGCTGAAATGCTAGTGCTGGAAGGTACTTCCAAGGTCAGCCAGTCCATTTCTTACCTCAAATCTGAGTCCCCTCCACAGTATCTCTGATAAGTACTCTGCAGCCTTTGCTTGAAGACCCAGATCAAGTGAGATAATGTTAAAGTATTATGTAAATGTGTATCTTTGTTATTTTAAGAATGAGTAACACTATCAAAAATTACATTTTCAGCTCTAAGTTGTCAGAAAGCTCCTTGAGGAACATAAATTCATAACTTATTGTTGTTTGGTTATTTCAGACATGTCCAATACTTTGTGACCCCATTTGGGGTTTTCTTGGCAAAGATACTGGAGTAGTTGGCCAATTCCTTCTCCAACCCATTTTATGTATGAGAAAACTGAGTCAAACAGGATTAAGTGACTTGCTCAAGGTCTTACAGCTAGTAAGTATCTGAAGTTAGATTTAAACTCAGGGAGATGTACCAGTCCTGAAGACAGAAAGACCTGAGTTCAAATCTGATCTCAGATACTTAACACTTCCTAGCTCTGTGACTCTGGGCAAGTCACTTAACCCCAATTGCCTCAGCAAAAATAATTATAATAATTCAGGGAGATGGGGCTTCCTGACTCCAGGAAGGACAAGGACTCCAATCTAGCTGCCCTAGATCCATAGCTAGAAGAGATCTAAAAAGACCTTTATTTTTTTATGTACATTCACAAATTACAAATCTATTTGATCAAATAATTATTAGATAGAAGAGTTGAGATTTGAACCCAGGTCCCCTGACTCTCAATCCAGTGATCTTTCCTCTATAAATGCTAAATCTTCAATTTAATTCAAGACTTAATATATTTATGAAATGCCTTCGGACACCTACTTGCTGTGTGATGCTGGGCAAGTCACTTAACCTCTGTCTCAATTTCTACAATTATAAAATGGGGATGATAACATTACCTATGTCCCAAAGTTGGTGTAAGGATCAAATGAAATACTAGATGTAATGTATTTAGCATAGTGCCTGACAAAGTAGGTGCTTAATAAATGCTTATTTCCTTCCTTAGTCACTGGGACATACAAAGTTGGAAAACAGTCTCTAAAATAATCAATGGATTTAGACTCAAGGGGTCTGGGATTAGATTCAGGCTCAGCAATTTACTCCCTAAGTGATGATAGGCAACTGACTTCACCTCTCCAGGCTTCAATGCCATTATCTGCAAAATGAAGGGTGTAGGACTCAATCAGAGATTTTTAACCTTTTTATATCATGGACTTTCAACAGCCAGGAAAGCCCACAGATCCCTTCCCAGAATAACCTTTTAAAATTCATCAAATATATAGGATTATAAAGGAAACCAATTGTAGTGAAAATAAAGATGATTTTTTTTCATCCAAGTTTGCAAACTCCTTGAAATATATTCATGGACCTTAGAGGGCTCTGTGGGCCCCAGATTAAAACCTTTGATGTCTCTGGCCCAGGAACTCTGAGCAGTAGCCCAGCCAGTCCTGGGACTCAAGTTTTTGCTCCCTTCTCGCTCAGGTCACAAACAGCCTTCTCCTTCTCTTTTCTTCTGAAAGAATTCTGTAGGGAAAAAAAGACCAGTCTCAGGCAACTGCCCAGCATCCTGGGAGGGCCTCTCTTTAGGGCCTTGAGTAAAGATTCAGATAAACTAGGCAGGAAGGAATAAGGAAGAGAATCCAGTGAGTTATGAGGCCATAATTCCTTCAAGGGCTTCTGGTGAGGTAGTAAACTCCCAGCTGAAGCTCCCCCTACCCATCTCCTTCGTCCCCTTTACCCCCAGACTGATTTATAAGCCTATAATTCTAAGGCAGGTCTGCTTTTTATTCCACATAATCCAAATATTTTCATAAAGAAACATCATTCTTTTTCTTTGGTGCCCGTGCTCAGAACTGGAAGAAGAACAGCTCCGTCTAAGTGGCAAATGTCCCTGGCTGCAGCCCAGGACTGTTGGGTTCCATTTTCCACCACCAACTTGCCTTATAATGACAGTTCCTACATTTCTTTACTCTTTTCCTTTGTAAAATTTAGAACAACAACAAAAAAAGGGAGTGCTGGGTTTGGATTTCAGAAACCCATCAAGACCCAGCCTTGCCATTGACTGGTTGTAGTTCTAGGGTAGTAATCCAGCTACCTTCCTTAAACTTTGCCTTCTTCATCTACATAGTGGTCATAACAATATCTTATTTAGAGCCTTGAGGGGTGAATGATGGACATCATCTAGACAAACTCTATCAGTGTATATACAAAGGATAAAATTAAAACCAAGAAGCAAAATGACTAATCCAAGGCCACACAGCCACCAAATGGTAGAATGGAAATTTACTAAAGTTTTCTGACTCTAGATTCAGTACCTTCCTCGTTATTATTATCATATCATATCATATTCCAGAAAAATATATAAGAAAATAAATTGTTTTATTCTTGTCAGAGAAATAGATTATTTTCTGAAGAAACTTCCTGGGAATGGTTGTAAGATACAGAATAAGGTCCAACATAGACATGTTAATAAATAAAACTTATTTAAGCATGTACTATGTACAAGGCACTGTGTGTGACATGTCAGTGACTCAAATGCAAATCACAAACTTGTTCTCAAAAAGCTTATATTATAGCTCAGAGAGATAATATGTATAGGGGAGTGGCAACCAGTAAATACCAGTATACCCTTCCTGTAATAAATTTTTCATTTATTTTTCTTTTAATTTATAGAATAAAATGAAAATTTCTACAATATACTATAGTTTTTAAAAGATGTTAGCACAAGAATCTTTTCAGAAATGATGGCAATATCAATTTGATTATTGTTGAACACGGGGAAAGATATGATTGTAAGTGCCATAGGAAGAAGATGGTCAAGGTTCAAGGATGACTGGCTAGATGTAGCAAATTCTTGCCAATCTAAACAGCTCAGCTTCAGAATGGACGTTTGAGCAGCAGTAGCAATATTTTAGCCTTGTCTTACAGGCAAATCACTCAACCTACATTCTTCAGGTTTCTACTATATAAAGAGACCTCTACAAATACTGTAAGTATTGTTGTTGTATCATTTCAATCACCTTTATCTTTGTGATCCCATTTGGGATTTTCATGGTAAGAGAATGATTTGCCATTTCCTTCTCCAACTCATTTGACAAATGAGGAAACTGAGGCAAACAGGGTCACATAGCTAGTCAGTGTCGAAGGCCAGATTTAAATTCAGGGAGACAGTCCAATCCTTTATTCCACCATCTAACATTTATGAAATGCTTAGTATATGACAGGCATATATGCTGAGTGTTTTACAGTTATTATCTCATTTGAGCCTCACAACAACCCTGGGTTATCAGTACTATTATTATCACCCCCACTTTTATAGAGGAAGAAACTGAAGTGACCTGAGTTTAAATGACTTGCCCAGAATTACACAGCTAGTGTACAAGGCTGGGCTTGAACTCGGATCTTCTTACTCCAAAACAGCAGCTCTAACCTTTGTGCCATCTAACTGTTCTTATATTTCTATAGTAATCTAAAGTACATGACAAACCTATGAAATAGATTGTGCAAATATAATCTCCATTTTACAAGTGAGAGATTTGTAAAGAGAGGCGCTAAGATATTAAGTGATTTGCACTTATTCACATAAATTAGAAAAGTGAATCTTAGTTATGTATCCTGTGTATTTGTGACTGGCTAGAGAGATCTCTGGGGAATTTAAGTTGTCTCCACATCCCTCACCAAGGGCTCTGTATATTCTGCATATACCTGGTTTGTTCATATTTGTTGCCTCTCCCATTACAGACCCTGCCCTCAAGGAGCTTATGATCTTTTGCCTCTTTTCATATCCCCAGCACTTAGCACAGTGCCATAATAAGTGCTTAATAAATGTTTATTGATTGAGATAGGTGCTATTGTTTCTCCATTACACAGGCAGCAGGAAGGAAAAGCTGAAAATTTAAATGACCTCCCTAGTGCCACATGACTAATAAGTGTCTAAGCCAGAGGGGATTCACACTTTTCCTGGCTCCAAGTCTAACAGGATCCCCTGAAAATACCTGACACATCTTTGCCAGGATGAAATGAGATAAGATATGCAAAATCCTCTGCAAATTTAAGAATGTACTTTAAGTATCTGGGTGGTGCACTGGGGATTCCAGTACTGCTCCTGGAATCCTGAAGACCTGAGTTGACATCTAGTCTCAGATACTTACTAGCTGTGAGACCCCAGACAAGTCATTTAATCCCTGTTTACTTCAGTGTCTCGAAAATCCTCATTATTTCTCAGGATAATAATAGCATCTGCCTCCTAGGATTGTTGTGAGGATCAAGTGAGAAAATATTTATATAGCATTTAACAGTGCTTGGTTCACAATAACTGCTATATAAATGCTTATACCCCTTCCTTCCCTTATAGTCTATACCATGACAGCAGACAGCCCAAGAGGGTATTAGCAGTGGATCTAGAAGGAAAGAATATCTGGCATATTTTCTCTGTTGGCAAAGGAACGTTAAGGATGAGGGAGAAATGTGAAAGGGCTCAATTTTTGTACCAAAGGGTCCCACTGAAGCAAAGAATTAGCAACAGGGAGATAGTGCTGGAGTGAGTTAGAGATCTAGATTTCAAGCTGGAAAGTGACCTCAAGGGGACTAATTCCAATTAAGGAACCTGAGGCCCAGACATTAAATGACTTTTCTAGGGTCATAGAGTTAACAAGTGTCTGATCCCCATTGACTAAACAGCTAGAAGTCTTTCTTATGAAAGGATCTCAGTCTTCCTCCAAGACATGTTAAAGTAGCTATCTATACTTTTGAAATCAAATTGTTCTCATGAGGTGTCCTGAAGGGGTCTACGACAACCACATTTTTAGAATACAGAATTGAAACATCTGGTCTAATAGAAGAATATTTCTTTTGAAAAGAGAATTTTATTTTCTTGGATTCAAAATTGGCTCTGAGATTCTAAACAATGTAAATAGACTCTAAACGTGGTGCATGCTGACCACAGCTATATTGGAGGGACTGGCCAATCTCCCAGCCTGGCTTCCATCCCAGGACTCAGTTCTAAGGGAATATTGTACCGACCTCCCTGCCTCTTTGACTTCTCAATACCTCTGGGTTTTCTCTTTAAGATCTGTTCTTGTCCTCCTTGGTGATGGCTGGTAACTATGGAAACTACAATTAGGTTGTTTTGCTCGATATCACTGAAAATTGTCAAGTGCAGATATCAGCCCTCTGACTTTTGTGGGACCCAGAGTAGAAATGGCCCAAATATCCTTCCCAAAACATACTCTTGGGAGAAACAGAAGCCTTAGTGAGGGACCTGGAGACCTTGATTCCCCAGAGATCTCTCTAGCCAGTCATTCATACACAGGGTGCATAACTGCAAATTCTCCAGTGGCCTATGGCTTACTGTATTTGGCTGGAAATGGGAGCAAAGAACAAGTCGGTCTATAGAGACTTGCCATCATAAATACCAGTAGGCATCAAGGTACATGTCCATCCTACTCTATGTCTACATTGGGGTCTACTACAAGCCCTTTACTGTTTTTATGTCCTAAATCTAAGAAAAATAAAATGGCACCTCGAAGTGCTTCCCATAAAACAAGCATTTGAATGATTGAGCAGAATTCTAAGTTAATTCCATTCAACAAACATTTAGGAGAAATTCAGCCTGGTTTTGAATACCATCTCTTCCACTATTTTTTTGACTTTAGGCAAGTCATATGTTTGGGCCTGTTTTCTTAGTTATAAAGTAGAGGTGTTAGGTTAAAATGGGAATTTTCTGTGTCATAGATCCCTTTGGCAACTTGATAAAGCCTATTATCCTCTTTCCAAAATAACCATTTTAAATAAGTAAAATAAAATATAGAATTATAAGGAAACCAATTATAGTGAAGATAAAGATATAATCTTTCATATCTTTATGTAAAAAGTTAGTAGGAAGAGGCAATTGAACTCAATGGTCTGTAAGATTCCTTCAAGCTCTTGAACTAGAAACAGATGATTAATTCTTAGTAGTAGTTTATTTTTCCCAATTACATTTGGAGGCAATTTTTAACATTCTTTTATTTTGAATTCCAATTTTTTCCCTTCCTTCCCTCATAGTTTGTCTCACTAAGACAGTAAGCAACTTGAAATAGGCAATATATGTGCAGTCATATAAAACATAATTCCATATTAGTCATATGAAAGAAGAGACCAAAAAAAAAAACACACAAAAGAAATAGAGAAAGTGAAAAATAGTATGCTTTGATGTGTATTCAGACTTTATCAGTTCTTTTTCTGGATGTGGATGGCAGTTTTCATTATGAGTCTTTTAGAATTATCTTGGTGCAAAGCTTGATATACAATACAATATTTCTGTTTCTGCATGCAATATTCTCCTGTTCTACTCTCTTCACTTTGTAACAGTTCATACTAGTCTTTCCAGGTTTTTCTGAAATAATCATCCTGCTAGTCATTTCTTGCAGCCATTACAATCATATACCCCAAATTTGTTTAGTCATTCCCCAAGACAAGGACATCCCCTCAATTTCCAATTCTTTGCCACCACAAAAAAGAGCTGTTACAAAAAATTTTATACAAATACTTTCCCTTTTTTTAACATCTCTTTGGGATATAAATCTAGTAAGGATATTATTGGATCAAAGAGTAAATGGTCTGATTGCCTTTGGGAATAGTTCTAAATTGCTCTCCAGAATGGTTGGATTAGTTCACAACTCCAACTGTTCACTATTTATCCACTATTTATCATTTTCTTTTTGTGTTATGTTGGTCAATCTGAATAATTCAGTTATTTTAATTTATATTTCTCTAATCAATAGTGACTTGGATAAATTTGACTTTTTTTTAATCTCAAAAACTGTCCGTTCATATGCTTTAACCATTTATCTTGGTATATGGTATAAAAGTTAGTCTACAACTAGTTTCTGCCATTCTGTTTTTTGGATTTTTGAGTAGTTTTTATCTAATAGTGAGTTTGGGGCCCAAAAGCTAGGGATATGGAGTTTATGAAACACTAGATTATTATGGTAACTTACTATAATATATTGTGTACCTAATCTATTCCCCTGTCTACCACTCTATTTCCTCTAGTACCAACCTGTTTTGGTGATTGCTATTTTATAATACAATTTGAGCTCTGGTAAGGCTGGGCCATCTTCTTTCACATTTTTCCCCTTGATTCCCTTGACATTCTTGACTTTTTGTTCTTCCAGATGAATTTTTTTTATTTTTTTCTATCTCTGTAAAATAGTTTCTGACAGTTTGATATGGAACTGAACAAGTAATTTAGGTAGAATTGTCATTTTTATTATATGGACTTGACTTAACCTCTAACCAATTATTATTTTTCCTGTTATTTAGATCTCACTTTATTTGTGTAAAAAGTGTTCTGTAGTTGTGTTTATATGTTTCCTGAGTTTGTTTTGCCAGGTTGACTCCCAAGTATTTTATATCTTCTATAGTTATTTTAAATGAAATTTATTCTATCTCTTACTGCTGGGCTTTGTTTATAATATATAGAAATGCTGATGCTTTCTGTGGGTTTATCTTGCAATTGCTAAAATTGTTTATTATTATTTCAACTTGATTTACATTAAAAATTAACCAAATAATTAGTAATTACATATAATAATAAATTTAATTAATTAGTGAAATTAATTAAACTAGTTTTTAGTTGATTCTCCAGGATTCTCTAAGTATACCATCATAAATGTAAAGAGTGATCGTTTTGTTTCTTTGTTGCCTATTTTAATTCTTTCAATATCTTTTTCCCTCTTAGTGTTATAACTAACATTTCTAACACAATATTGAATAATAATAGTAATAATGGGCATTCTTGCTTTACTCAGGATCTTCTTGGGGAAGTCATCTATCTTATCCTCATTATAGATAATGCTTATTCATGGTTTTAGATAGTTACTACTTACCATTTTAAGGAAAGTTCCATTTCTTCCTATTTTCTCTGGTCTTTTTTACTAGGAATGGAGGCTATATTTTGTCACAAAGTTTTTTTCTGCATCCATAAAGATAAACATATTATTTATGGTGTTTTTGTTATTGATATGGATAATTATGTGGATAGCTTCCCTAATGTTGAACCAACCCTGTATTTCTGGTATGAATCCCACTCAGACATAGTATATGATCCTTCTGACATATTGCTATAATTTCCTTGCTACTATTTTCTTTTTGTTTGTTTGTTTCATCATAAAAATACTTCTTTATAATACCTTTTGACAGTACATATGCATGGGTAATTTTTTACAACATTATCCTTTGCACTCACTTCTATTCCAACTTTTCCCTTCCCTCCCTCCACCCTCTCCCCTAGATAGCAGGCAGTCCTATACATGTTAAATATGTTATAATATATCCTAAGATATAAGCAAAGAAATGGATTTTTAAAAAATGATTCTTTTTTTTTAATTATAGCTTTTTATTGACAGAACATATGCATGGGTAATTTTTTACAACATTGTCCCTTGCACTCACTTCTGTTCCAACTTTTCCCTTCCCTCCCTCCACCCCCTCCCCTAGATGGCAGGCAGTCTTATGCATGTTAAATATGTTATAGTATATCTTAAATACAGTATATGTGTGCAGAATTGAACATTTCTCTTGTTGCACAGGAAGAACTGGATTCAGAAGGTAAAAATAACCTGGGAAGAAAAGCAAAAATGCAAACAGTTCACACTCATTTCCCAGTGTTCCTTTTCTGGGTAGCTGATTCTGTCCATCATTGATCAATTGGAACTGAGTTAGATCTTCTCTTTGTCGAAAATAGCCATTTCCATCAGAATACATCCTCATAGAGCAATTTGGAACTATGCTCAAAAAGTTATCAAACTGTCCATACTCTTTGATCCAGCAGTGTTACTACTGGGCTTATATCCCAAAGAGATCATAAAGAAGGGAAAGGGATCTGTATGTGCACGAATGTTTTTGGCAGCCCTCTTTGTAGTGTCCAGAAACTGGAAACTGAGTGGATGCCCATCAATTGGAGAATGGCTGAATAAATTGTGGTATATAAATATTATGGAATATTATTGTTCAGTAAGAAATGACCAACAGGATGATTTCAGAAAGGCCTGGAGAGACTTACATGAACTGATGCTGAGTGAAAAGAGCAGGGCCACGAGATCATTATATACTTCAACAACAACACTTTATGATGACCAATTCTGATGGACCTGGCCATCCTCACCAATGAGATGAACCAAATCAGTTCCAATGGAGCAGTAATGATCTGAACCAGCTACGCCCAGCGAAAGAACTCTGGGAGATGACTAAGTACCATTACATTGAATTCCCAATCCCTATATTTTTGCCTACCTGCATTTTTGATTTCCTTCACAGGCTAATTGTACAATATTTCAGAGTCCGATTATTTTTGTACAGCAAAATAACGGTTTGGTCAGGTATACTTATTGTGTATCCAATTTATATTTTAATATATTTAACATCTACTGATCATCCTGCCATCTGGGGGGGAGGGTGGGAGGAAGGAGGGGAAAAATTGGAACAAGAGGTTTGGCAATTATCAAAGCTGTAAAGTTACCTATACATATAGCCTGTAAATAAAGGCTATTAAAATTTTAAAAAATTAAAAAAAAAGAATACATCCTCATACAGTGTTGTTGTTGAAGTGTATAATGATCTCCTGGTTCTGCTCATTTCACTCAGCATCAGTTCATGTAAATCTTTCCAGGCCTCTCTGTATTCATCTTGCTGGTTATTTCATAACATTTATATACCATAATTTACCCAACCATTCTCCAATTGATGGGCATCCATTCATTTTCCAGTTTCTTGCCACTACAAAGAGACCTGCCACAAACATTTTGGCACATACAGGTCCCTTTTCCATTTCTTTGGGATATAAGCATAATCCTACTATTTTCTTTAAAAATTTTCCATCAATATTCCTCAGGGACATTGGTCTATAGTTTTCTTTCTCTGTTTGCACTCTTCCTGGTTTAGGAATCAGCACCATTTTTGTGTCATAAAAGAAATTTGATAAGACTCCTTTACCTATTTTTCCTAATAGTTTATACATATTAGAATGAATTGTTCTTTAAATGTTTGGCAGAATTCATCTGTGAATCCATCTGGCCCTGGGGATTTTTTTCTTGGGGAATTTATTGATGGCTTTTTCAGTTCCTTTTTCTAAAATGGGGCTATTCATATGAAAAGATGCTTCAAGTCATTATTAATCAGAGAAATGCAAATTAAGACAACTCTGAGATCCCACTACACACCTGTCAGATTGGCTAAGATGACAGGGAAAGATAATGCAGAATGTTGGAGGGAATGTGGGAAAACTGGGACACTGATATATTGTTGTTGGAATTGTGAATACATCCAGCCATTCTGGAGAGCAATTTGGAACTATGCTCAAAAAGTTATCAAACTGTGCATACCCTTTGACCCAGCATTGTTTCTACTGGGTTTATATCCCAAAGAGATTTTAAAGAAGGGAAAGAAACCTGTCTGTGCAAGAATGTTTGTGGCAGCCCTCTTTGTAGTGGCCAGAAACTGGAAACTGAGTGGATGCCCATCATTTGGAGAATGGCTGAATAAATTGTGGTATATGAATATTATGGAATATTATTGTTCAGTAAGAAATGACCAACAGGATGATTTCAGAAAGCCTGGAGAGACTTACACGAACTGATGCTGAGTGAAATGAGCAGGACCAGAAGACATTATATGCTTCAACAACAATACTATATGATGATCAATTTTGATGGACATGGCCCTCTCCAGCAATGAGATGAACCAACTCAGTTCCAATAGAGCCGTAATGAATTGAACCAGCTACACCCAGCGAAAGAACTCTGGGAGAGGACTATGAACCACTACATAGAATTCCCAATCCCTCTATTTTTGTCCACCTGCATTTTTAATTTCCTTCACAGGCTAATTGTACACTATCAAAGTTCGATTCTTTTTGTACAGCAAAATAACTGTTTGGACATGTATACTAATATTGTATTTAATTTATACTTAACATGTATTGGTCAACCTTCCATCTGGGCGGAGGGGGTGGGGGAAGGAGGGGAAAAATTGCAACAAAAGGTTTGGCAATTGTCAATGCTGTAAAATTAACCATGCATATAACTTGTAAATAAAAAGCTATAATAATAAAATAAAATAAAATAAAATGGGGCTATTTAAGTATTCTGTTCCCTCTTCTGTTAAACTTGGCAGTTTTAAATTTTTGTAATTATTATCCATTTCACTTAACTTATCAGCTCTATTAGCATATAACTGGCCAAAATACTTCCTAATAATTGCTTTAATTTCCATTTCATTGATAGTGAATTCACCCTGTTCATTTTTGATGCTGGTAATTTGATTTTCTTCTTTTTTTTTTTTCAATTCACATTAACTAACGGTTTACCTATTTTATTAGCCCCCCATAAAACAAGCTTCTAATTTTATTAGTTTAATAATTTTCTTTCAATTTTATTAATCTCCTTTAATTTTCAGAATTTCTGATTTGATGCTTAATTGAAGATTTTTATTTTTCCCTTTTCTAGGGTATTTTTAGTTACAAACATTGATCTGTTTGTTCTCTCTCTCTCTCTCTCTCTCTCTCTGTCTCTCTCTCTCTCTCTTACTGATGTAAGAGTTTAGAGATATAAATTTTTTCTTAAATACTGCTTTGCCTGCCACTCATAAGCCTGAGTATATTTTCTCATTGTTATTCTCTTTAATGAAATTATTAGTTGTTTCTGACCCACTTATTTTTTAGGATTAAATTATTTAGTTTCCAATTAATTTTTAATATATCTTTCTGCTGCCCTTTATTAAATGTAATTTTTATTGGGTTATGATCTAGAAACAACGCATTTAATACTTCTGTCAAATATAGAAATATTTGATTGTGAGGTTTTTTATGTCCTCATACACAGCAATTTTGTGGAGGTGCCAGAGAAAGAAAAAGTATATTCTATTCTATCTTCTCCAAAAGTCTATATAACTAACTTCTGAAATTCTCTTAATTTTCTTGACTGCTTTCTTGGTTTTGTTGTTGTTAATTCATCTAATTCTGAGAGAAGAAAATTGCGCTCTCCTACTAGTATGGTTTTACTATCTATTTCTTCCTATAATTCATCTAATTTTTCCTTTAAGAATTTGGATGTTATAACATTTGGTGCATATATATTTAGTGTTAATATTACTCCATTGTCTATAGTACCTTTTAGCAGGATGTAGTTTCCTTCTTTGTCTCTTTTAATTAGATCTATTTTTTGCTTTTGCTTTGATATCATGATTGCTACTTCTGCTTTTTTTTTTCCTCCAGCTAAAGTATAATAGATTCTGCTCTAATCCCTTATTTTTACTCTGAAAATATGATTGTGTCTACTATGTACAAAGCATTTGTAAAGCAAAGATAATGACACCAACCATTCCCTCAAAAAGCTTACAATCTATTGAGATCATATGACAGACCCAATTAAGTATAGATAGAAGAAATGTTGTTATTTGTCCTTCATTCTCAAAGAACATAAGAAAAGTGATTCCCTGAATGCAAGTGAGTAGAATTTAAGTGAGGAAGCAATATGCAAAGCCATTAGCCTCTTCTCCTTTGGCCAGATTTACATCAGGACAACAGGAGATGGACCTGGATACACGAGAGATCTTGGTCTTTTTAAGCTAAGATCTTTAACCAGTCTGTTTGACTAAAGCAATGCTCAATCAATGACTATGGCTAAGCAAAGAAACATCTCCACAAAGGTCCCTAAGTGATTTAGAGAAGAAGGAAACCAATTAGATGAGATCCAGAAAAGTTTCCTGGAAGGAGCTGCACTTAAGCTAAGCCTTGAGGTTAGAGATGGAGGGGATATTTTAACATATGAAAACAGCATCAATCTAACACTATCAGTGTGACCTTTCCTTCAGCATTTCATTTCCTTATCTGTAAAGTCAAGGAGTTGGACTAAATGAGTAACTTCCAAAGTGGAGATTCATGTTCCAAGGAGTCATGGCTTAAGCCTAAGGGATTCATGAAGAACCTCTCAGAAAATGGGGAGATGATTGCATCTTTCCTCAATTCTTTGGTCTTGCCTTTTACATGACCATACCTTTCTTCACCATTATGGATGGACATTTCCCCTCTTCCACCCCTTGTGGTCAAAAGTTTCCAATTTTTTTTCTGGGTGTCAATGTTCAGAAAAGTTACAAATCATAAATTTTAGAAGTTGAAGAGAACTTAGATGCCACTTAGTCCAACTCCTTTGTTTGACAGGTAAGGAAACTGAGGCACAACAGAGTGACAGCTAGTATTAGTGTTTGAAAAAGGATTCAAACCAGGTCTTCCAGACTCCAAGCTTTGTATTTTAACCATTATACCTATCTACTACAAATTAACTCAAATATCTGTATCTGTAGCTACAAAAGCAAAATTCTCCTATCTTCCAAATTGTACCCACACCCTGACCCCAGATCACCTGGTTGCATCCACCACACTTCAGGCTTTCCACTCCAGAATGGTGGTTCTCTTCCCTACTTTTTCTTTTTTGGTGGGAACAGCAAGTTGAACAGTTAAACAAATAGGGAGAGTTTCAATCAGCATTGCATTTCTCATTATGTTATCTTCTCTCCCCACCAAAAAATTTTTAAAAATCACCCTTTTCCCATACTGTCTTATAACAATCAAGGACAAAAATTATTCTTTTTGTCCTTCAAGTCTAACCCATTGACCTCTCTCACTCAATCGAAGACAAAAAATCATTCTTCTTGTCATTCAGGTCTGTATCTTTGACCCCTCACTCTCACTCATACATCAGGTGTCAAATCTTGCTGGTTCTGCTTCCACAGCATCTCTCACGTCTGTCCCCTTCTAAGTCACTGACTTAGTTTAGGCCCTTATCATCTCTCACCTGGCCATCTGAAATGGCCTCCTAATTGGTCTCACTGCTTCAAATCTCACTCTATTCCAATCTTTCTTCACACAGCTGCCAAAATGACTTTTCCAAAGTGTGAGTATGATCATGTCACTGCTCCCCACTCAATAAACTCCACTGGCTCCCTATTGGCTCCAGCTTTGTTTCTCTCTGTTAAATCTGCGTGTATGTGTGTTTTAAAATGTACATTAATATCAGAGAACACTGGAACTTGCATAATGAATAATCAAATACACGTATTTGGGAACATGTATTCAAAATGTTCTCATTAACAGTGACATGGGATCTAAAATATTTGACGACTATTGACCTAGATGATCACTAAGGTTAATTCTAGCTATTAATTCTTAATAATTCTATGAATTCCTAATCCTAAGAGAAGGGAACCCAGTGAGGATGCTATTATAATACACAGGGGAAGAGCAGTCACTAAATGGGAAAGAAAGAAAGAAAGGAAAGTCTGTGAGAAATAATTATGGAAATAGCATCCATAGTATTACATTATTTGCCTTCTCAAGGGATGGTGGAGGGACTGGCAAGAGAGAGAAAATCTGGAACTCAAAAAAATTTTAATGAATGTTAAAAATTAATTTCAAAAATTTAAATGATATTTAAAAAAAGAAATATCACCCATATAACATGACCAATTACTGAGTGCAGGGTACCTCATTCTTAGTTATTGTCATCTACTTTATCAAATTGTTGCCCAAATAATCTGATTCCAGTGCTCTGGGCAGAGATTATACTTCATGCTCCCAGCTAAACTTTCCCAAGAACGTCCCTGTTTTCAGTATGGTATCTTCAGAAACATGCCCCTGCCCCAGGCCAGGGAGGACAAGGCAAAGTCCACAGGAGCTTCTTGGGTGAAGACTAGGTCTTGCTTCACTGGGGAGAATAATTGTCCCTCCATGGGAACTTCCAAAGCACCAATTTGACACTTTGGCTCCATTTTCTGTTTTCTAATGTTTTCTTGCCATGTTTTTTATTCTGTCCCACCCTCATGAGTTCTAGAAGTTACTCAATTTTGATATCCTTGTCAAATAGTATTTGTCATGTGCTAAAGAAGGTTTAGAGAGCTGTAAAAAATGTGAATTTCAGCCTCCTGGAGTGTCCTTCCTATGACAATAATACAGACGTGCTAAAATGGAGATCTGGACAAAGAGAATAAAGGATAAAAAAGAAGAAAGGAAGATATGAGACAAGCCAAGAGAAATTATATCAAACATGAGGCTCTTTTTTGCCCCCTTTTCTTCCATTTCTGAAGATGATCAATTATTGCTGATGGTTTTTCTTATTTCACTGGTAATATGTTGTTTCATTTATTATCTGAGGCTCTCTCAGGAAATAGGGTGAATGAATGAAAAAGTATTAATTAAGCACTTATGTGCCAGGCACTCTTCTAGGCACTGAGGATACAAGCACAAAAGTCAGACAGTCCCTGTACTCGATGATACTCCAAAGCCATCTTCATCCTGCCATGACCCTGACATCCAATCTCCATTTCAACTCAGCAATCCAATTCCCTTTCCAGGATCCTGAGCTTCTGATGGAGGACTATTTCCCAGGTGGGGCCTAAATCCAAGCAACCATCATACCATGTAGCTGCCTCCTCATCTCTGCTCTCTCACTAGAGTTCAAAAAACTAGTGAAAAAAGTTTAATTATAAATCCTGTGAAAGCAAGTGGCTCCCTTCAGATTCAAGTAGTAGCATTGGTGGGCAAAGGAAATTTACTTGGTGTCCTTGGTGAAAAACAAAACCCTTTAAATGGAAACTGTAATGCTTTGGAGGCTTTGGGAAGACGGGTGTATCAAGTAATAAAAACAATATTACCAAAGCACTGCCCTCTGCCCACTACCCCCCAGATATATTATCTTCCCCTCTTAGAATATAAGCTCCTTGAGCACAGGAACCTCCTTGCTACTTGTATTTGTGCCACCAGATAGATCTTTGCACAGTGTTTCACACACAGCAAGTCCTTAAAACATGCTTTTCCATGCTAATTGTGGGAGAGGGGACCAGAAAGGAAGTTTTGGTCTGGGGAGTTATAAGGATGGTAAAAGTATCCATAGAGTAGACATTGTTTCCAGAAACTATGGCAATATTGTTTTTATTATCATGCCCAGGATAGGATAAAGAAGAAATTGGGAAGGGAAGGGGGGAGATATTAATATGAAGGCAGAATACATAAATCTATAAAAAATAAAACAAGCAAATGAAACAAATGCCACAGATTAGGGCTTGTGGAGGCTTGAGCTCCCAGGGGTGAGGGGGAATTGGCATGAGGGGACATAGAATCACAAATCCAAAGCTAAAAGAACCTCAGAGATTTCTAGTCTTGCCTCTTCATTTTGCAGATAAGGAAATTTTAGATTCAAAGAAATTAAATGGATCACAATCACAGAATAATAAGTATTAGAGATCTGGACAGGACTGTCTTTTCTTCTGTGCTTCTTGTACTATTTAACCAGTGGATTGGCAGTTAGTAGAAAGTTTGCAAATCACCAAAGGCGTCTGAGGTCCTGAAACCTTCTTTTCCAATCATGGGCCAGGCTATTTATTTTTGTGTTAGGTGCCTTACTTTTTGAAGCAGGCAAGTAGCATAGTGGATACAGCACCAAGTCCTACCTTTCCTGCCCCAGGAATTTTCTAGCTGTAAAACCTTAACCCTAAATTCTTGCTGGGTTAGTCATTTTACCTCCCTAGATCTCAAGTCCCTTATGCAGTTCCTCTTAAATCCTCAAGAGGGAGAGGGTTGGATTGAGACATGAATTCTAGGAAGCAAATAGTGGGTGGGTAGAACATTCAAAAGAAGGTTTGCTATTTACTTGGCAGATTACAGAGGCATACGCCAGACAAATTTGGAGAATAGAACTTCTTAATTTTGAGTATTAAAAGACAATTCATATATGCATCTAATGATAACTTTCTCTAGGTAAGGAGGAGAACAAAAAGAAAGGGGGGAAGGAAAAAAAGAAATAAAAAAGAAAAAAACTAAGAAAAAGGGTAAAAAAGAAAGTTACATAAGTTTATTATATATTTAAAAGGTATAGAAAGTTATATGTAGCAAATTTTATAGTCGTGCATTTTTTCCCATTCTGCGTTATAGAAATGCTTATTTGATTTCTTAAAATAAAATAATTTTTAAAGGGACAAGAAATTCTGGTGCAATTTGTTTAATAATTCTTTTTAATTATCCAAGTCAACTCTGTATCTTCTTGTTGTTCCTATTAACATTAGATATAAGATATTTAGAGGATGAGAATCTCATGTAGGCAGAGATTATACATTCTTTTTTCACCTCTTTCCAAGCCTACTGACAACCAAAGATGGGGGGGGAGGGAATCTTTCTTTTTGTCACTTTTCTGTGAGCATTTTTGCAAGAGGTAGACCCTAGAGCAGGACAATTCAGCTTTCCTTCCTACTTTCCAGTGTGTTCTTACTCTCCCATCATCCCCTTGGCTAATTACTTGCCCAGTGCTTTGCACATCAAATGTTTGTTGAATTAAATTAAGAGAGATGCTATTAAAGAATGGAGACATTAGTGACAGGGAGAAATGAGAATGACTGTTCCATATGGACAGAAAAAGAAACAAATTAATTATCTAATTCTGCTTCCCAGAGCAAAATTCTAGGATGAAAAATTCTGTTCTCTGCTCTGTTTCTACATTGGGTAGGCCAATATTGAGAGAAAGTGTAAAGCTTATTACGGACACGGTAGATGTTGAGGAAGCATTGCCTACTCCTGGAATAGTCATTCTCAGGGTTCTATAACCATGGCTCTCTTTCCACTTTCCTAGAACTTGAGAAGGTGAGGACTGGGGGAGACAATACCTTCTCTCCTGGCCTATCTGTATCTACTATCAGATTGTCATCTAAACTTTCCTATTCTCATTTAAAAAAATAAAAATTATCCTATGTAAAAAATGCTTAATTTCAAATCTCTCAGATTCAGGCAGTGCCAGTGATGGGCAAAGGAAATTTGCTAAGTGTTTCTACTGAAAAAGAAAAACTTTTTTTTTCTTATGCTATCTTATGTGTCTTAATTTTATTAATCAAAGAAGATGTCAAGCAAAAGCTTTTCAATTTCATATAAACAAATTTGTCTATTTTATGTTTTCTAATTTTATTTATCTTTTGGTTAAGAATTTATCACAACCTTTTAGTGTAAAAATATATGATTTGTTTCTCTTCTATTCTTTTTTATTAAAGTTTTTTATTTGCAAAATATATGCAAGGATAATTTTTCAATTTTTTCTGTTTTCTCTTTTGTCTTTTCTTTTTTCTTTTTATTTATTTTTAAAGCTTTTTATTTTCAAAAAATGTGCATGGATAATTTTTCAACATTGACCCTTTCATAGCCTTGTGTTTCAGATTTTCTCCTCCTTCCCCCCACTACCTCCCTGAGATGGCAAGCAATCCAATATATGTTATACATGTTAAAATATGTTAAATCCAATATGTGTAAACATATTTATGCAATTCTCTTGCTGTACAAGAAAAGTCAGATCAAAAAGGAAAGAAAGTGAGTAATAAAACAAAATGCAAGTAAACAATAACAAAAGGAGTAAGAATGTTATTTTATGATCCACATTCAGTTCTCACAGTCTTTTCTCTCTGGGTGTAGATGGCTCTCTTCATCATAAGATCATTGGCACTGGCCTGAATCATGTCATTATTGGAAAGAGTCACATCCATCAGAATTGATCATTGTGTAATATTATTGTTGCCATGTATAATGATCTCCTGGTTCTGCTCATTTCACTTGTCCTGCTGGTCATTTCTTACAGGAAAATAATATTCCATAACATTCATACACCATAATTTATTCAGCCATTTTCCAACTGATGGGCATCTACTAAGTTTCCAGTTTCTTGCCACTACAAAAAGGGCTGCCACAAACATTCTTGCACATACAGGTCTCTTTCCCTTCTTTAAAATCTCTTTGGGATATAAGCCCAGTAGAAACACTGCTGGATCAAAGGGTATGCACAGTTTAATAACTTTTTGAGCATAGTTCCAAATTGCTCTCCAGAATGGCTGGATGTATTCACAATTCCAACAGCAATATATCAGTGTCCCATTTTTCCCACATTCCCTCCAACATTCTGCATTATTTTTCCCTGTCATCTTAGCCAATCTGACAGGTGTGTAGTGGGATCTCAGAGTTGTCTTAATTTGCATTTCTCTGATTAATAGTGATTTAAAGCATCTTTTCATATGATTGGAAATGGTTTCAGTTTCTTCATCTGAAAATCATATGTTCATATCCTTTGGCCATTTATCAACTGAAGAATGGCTTGAATTCTTATAAATTTGGGTCTCTCTCTGTTTTAGAAATGAGGCCTTTATCAGAACCCTTAAATGTAAAAGTCTTTTCTCCAATTTATTGCTTCCCTTCTAATCTTGTTTACATTAGTTTTGTTTGTACAAAAACTTTTTAACTTAATAAAATCAATTATCCATTTGGTGTTCAATTATGAGTTCCGGGTCTTCTTTGGACAAAAATTCCTTCCTTCTCCAAAGATCAGAGAGGTAAAGTATCCTATATAATTCTAATTTGCTTACAGTATCACTCTTTATGTCTAAATCATGAAAGTATTTTACTTTATCTTGGCATGTGGTGTTAGGTATGGGTAAATGCCTAATTTCTTTCACACTAGTTTCCAATTTTTCCCAGCAGATTTTGTCAAATAGTAAATTCTTATCCCAAAATCTAGGGTCTTTGGGTTTGTGAAACACTAGATTGCTATAATTATTGATTATTTTGTCCCGTGAGTCTAACCTATGCCACTGATCAAGTTCTCTATTTCTTAGCTAGTACCAAATGATTTTGATGACCGCTGCTTTGTAATATAGTTTGAAATCTGGTATATCTAGGCCACCTTAATTTGCTTTTTTTTTTTTTTTTAATTCCCTTGAAATTATTGACCTTTTGTTCTTCCAGAAGAATTTTTTTTTCTAGGTCAGCAAAATAGTTTCTTGGAAGTTTGATTAGTATAGCACTAAATAAATAGATTAGTTTAGGTAGTATTGCCATTTTTATTTATTTGCTCGACCTATCCAAGAGCACTTGATATTTTTCCAATTGTTTAGTTCTGACTTTACAAAACACTTTCCACATAAATAGTTTTGCTTATATAGTTCCTGACTTTCCTTTGGCAGATAGATTCCGAAGTATTTTATACTATCAACAATTATTTTCAATGGAATTTCTTTTTGTCTCTCTTGCAGCTGGACTTTGTTGATAATATATTAAAATGCTGATTCTTTATGTGGATTTATTTTGTATCCTGCAACTTTGCTAAAGTTGTGAAATATTTCTAGTAATTTTTTAGTTGATTCTCTAGAGTTCTCTAAGTATACATTACATCATCTGCAAAGAGTAATAATTTGGTTTCCTCATCACCTACTCTAATTCCTTTAATCTCTTTTTTCTTCTTTTATTCCCAAAGCTAATATTTCTAACACAATATTAAATGGTAGTGGTGATAGTGGGAAACCTTGTTTCACCTCTGATCTTACTGGGGATGGTTCTAGTTTGTCTCCATTACATATGATGCTTGCTGATGGTTTTAAATAGATTCTACTGATCATTTTTTTTAATAGGAATGGATGTTAGACTTTGTCAAATGCTTTTTCTGCATCTATTGAGATAATCATATGATTTTTGTTATTTTGGTTATTGATATAGTCAATTATGCTAATAGTTTTCCTAATAGTGAACCAGCCCTGTATCCCTGGTATAAATTCTACTTGGTCATAGTACATTATCCTGGGGATGACTTTCTGTAATCTCTTTGCTAATATTTTATTTAAGATTTTTGCATCAATATTCATTAGGGAAATTGCTCTATAATTTTTTTTTGTTTTTCACTCTACCTGGCTTAGAAATCAACACAATATCTGTGTCATAAATGGAATTTGGCAGGATTCCTTCTTTCCCTATTTTTTCCAAACTGTTTGCATAATATTGGAATTAATTGTTCTTTAAATGTTTAAATTCACATGTAAATCCATCTGACTCTGGAAATTTTTTTCTTAAGAAGTTAATAGCTTGTTCTATTGTTTTTTCTAAAATGGTACTGTTTAAGTAATTTATTTCCTCTTCTGTTAATCTGGGCAATCTATATTTTTTGTATGTATTCCTCTATTTCACTTAGATTATCCAATTTATTGATATAAATTGGAGCAAAATAACTCCTAATTATTGCTCTGATTTCCTCTTCATTAGTGGAAAGGTTTCCCTTTTCATTTCTGAGACTAACAATTTGATTTTTTTCTTTTATTTTTCTAATCAAATTAACTACAGGTTTATCTAGTTGATTGGTTTTTTCATAAAATTAATTCTTAGTTTTATTTATTAATTCAATAGTTTTCTTCCTTTTAATTTTATTAATCTCCCCTTTTATTTTCAGAATTTCAAATTTGTTATTTAATTGGGGGGTTTTAATTTGTTCTTTTTTAGCTTTTTCATTTTAAGCCCCATTCATTGATCTTCTCTTTTTCTATGTTATCCAAGTAAGCATCTAGAGATATAAATTTCTCCTCATAACCACTTTGGCTGCATCCCACAAATTTTGGTATGTTGCACATTATTATCATTCTCTTGGATGAAATTATGGATTGTGTCTATGATTTGTTGTTTCACCCACTCATTTTTTAGGATTAGATTATTTAGTTTACAATTATTTGTTGGTCTATTTTCCCTTGGCCTTTTATTGCATGTAATTTTATTGCATCATGATCTGAAAAAAATGATTTAATTATTTCTGCCTTTCTGCATTTGATTATGAGGTTTTCATGTCCTAATACATGGTCAATTTTTGTATAGGTTCCATGAATCACCGAGAAAAAAAGTATACTCCTTTCTGTCTCACTGAATTTTCTCCAAAGATCTATCATGTCTAAGTTTTCTAAAATTCTATTTACATTTTTAACTTCTTTCTTATTTATTTTGTGGTTTGATATTTCTGGTTCTGAGAGAGCAAGGTTGAAATCCCCCACTAGTATAGTTTTGCTGTCCATTTCTTCTTGAAGCTCTCTTAACTTCTCTACTAGGGATTTGGATGTTATGCCATTTGATGCATTTATGTTTAGTATTGACATATGGTACTCTTTAGCAAGATATAGTTTCCTTCCTTATCTCTTTTAATTAAATCTATTTTTGCTTTCACTTGATCTGAGATCAGGATCACTATCCCTGCTTTTTAAAACTTTACCTGAAGCATAATAGATTCTGCTCCAGACTTTTACCTTTACTCTGTATGTATCACTCTGTTTTAAATGTGTTTCTTGTAAATAATGTATTGTAGAATTCTGACTTTTAATCCAGCCTTCTATCTGCTTCTGTTTTATGGGAGAGTTCATCCCATTCACATTCACAGTTAAAATGAATAATTATGTATTTCTTGCTATATTATTTACCCCAAGTCGTGCTTTTTTCTTTCCTTTCCCTCTTTCCTTTCTCCTTGTTGTTTTGCTTCTGCCAATCACCTCCCTCAAACAGCCCTCCCCCTTTATAGCCCCTCCCCCTTTCTTATACCTTTCCCCTAATATTTCTGTTTTCCCTTCTATTAGCCTTCCCTTTCCCTTCCCCTTTCCCCTCCCACTTCCCTACAAGATGAAAGAAGTTTCTGTGTGAAACCAAGTATGTCTGATATTCTCTCTTTGAGCCAAATCTTATCAGAGTGAAATTCAAACAATGTTCACTCCTCTCCCTTTTTTCCCTCAATTATAATAGGTCTTCTTTGCCTCTTCATGAGATGTAATTTCCCCCATTTTATCTCCATTTTCCTCTTTTTTCCAGTACAATCCCCTTTCCACCTCTAGTTTCTTTTTCATATTATCACAATAAAGTCAAATTATACCTGTAGTCTCTAATTATACCCATAACAGAGATATAGTTCTCAAGAGTTCTTTACTTTTTACCTTTCTATGCTTCTCTTGAGTTCTGTGTTTGGAGATCAATTTTTTTATTCAGCTCTGGTCTTTTCATCAGAAATAAATAAAATTCATTTGTTGTTTGAATGTCCATCTTCTTCCCTGAAAGATAATGCTCACTTTAATTGGATAGTTGATTCTTGGCTGCAATTCAAGGTCCTTTGCCTTTCAGAATATCAGATTTCAGGTCCTTTAGGTGGAAGCTGATTATGGCTCCTTGATATTTGAATTGTTTCTTTCGGGCTGCTTGCAATATTTTTTCTTCTGATAATTCTCAAAATTAGCTACAATATTCCTTGGAGTTTTCATTTTGGGGGTCTCTTTCAGGAGGTTATCAGTGAATTTTTTCAATGGCTATTTTACCTTCTGGTTCTAGGACATCAGGGCAGTTTTCCCTGATGATTTCCTGAAAGATGTTTAAAAGACTGTTTTCATCATGATTTTCAGGAAGTCCAATAATCCTTATCTCTCCTTGTCTCTCCTAAGTCTATTTTTCCAGTCAGATGTTTTTCCAATGAATTATTTTCCATTTTCTTCTATTTTTTTCTTTTTTTTTTGTTTTGTTTGATGGATTCTTGATGTCTCATTGAATCATTCTTTCCCATTTGTTCATTTCTAATTTTTAGCGAACTATTTTTTTTCAGTTACCTTTTTTAGATTCTTTTGCATTTGGCCAATTGAATTTTTAAATGAGTTGTTACAAATTCTGTTTTTCAACATCTTTTTTTTAACATCTATTTTGTAAGGAGTTATTTGCCTTTTCCATTTCATCAAATGTATTTTGTGGGGTATTATAATGCTTTCCCCCATTTTATCATATCTGTTTTTAAGGGAGTTTCTTCTGATAATTTCTGTTTTTCCTTCTCCACATCCTCTTGCTCCTTTCCCCATTTTTCCTAATTCTTTTGAGATCCTTTTTGAATTCTTCCAAGAAAGCCTTGCAAAATGAGGACCAACTCATATCACCCTTTGAGGCTTCATCTAGAGCTAATTTGCCTTTAGGAACCTCAGGGTTTGAAGTGTGTTCTTCCCTCTTTCTCTCCAAATAAGTTGTCTATGGTCAAAGTTCTTTTTTACATTAATGCTATTTTTTTCTTTTTAAAAGAGTTGAGATTTGCTCTTAAGCCAAAGGGATGATGGCCACGTTAGTCTGTCCTGGGGCCAGTGTTTCTGACTGACTTCTGGTGCAGGGTAAGTGTGGCCAAGTTCCTTGTTCTGGGATTCAGGGATTCACAATTTGCCTTTTGTATTTGCTTTGGGCATCTTACAGCAAATCTGCTGAAATACTGGCTTTCAACCAAGACAGAGTAGTCTAAGACCCTCACAGTAGATCTCCCTGTGCAGAGATGCTGCAATACCTTGGTTCCCCACTCCAGCTCCTTGCTTCAGGTTTCCTGCATTGTGGTCTGGCCTACACAACCTCTCCCTCTGCTGATTAAAAGACCTTTTTGGAAGTTCTTCCAAAATATATTTTTCTGGAAATTTGTTGTACTCCAAATATTTGTGGGTTCTGTCACTCCAAAACCAGTTCAGATGCTTAATCTGCTAGTAATTTGAGGGAAGCTCAGAGGAGGTCACATAGATATGCATCTGTTCTCCAACATCTTGACTCTGCCCTGTTTCAAAAGAAAAAACTTTTAATCAATATTATGCTTTCGAGATGTTTTGGGGACGCTTTTGTGAGAGAGGGTTATAGCTAGAAGATTTTCTAGTCAATGGCATTTTAAAGTAAGGTAGATAGAGGTAATCAATTTTATTTTTTTAATAATAGCATTTTATTTTTCAAAATATATGCAAAGATAATTTTCAACATTCACCCTTGCAAAACCTTGTGTTGCAATTTTTTCTCCTTCCCTCCCTCCAGTTCTCTGGACAGCAAGTAATTCAATATGGGTTAAACATATGCAGTTCTTTACACATTTCCACATTTATCATGCTGCACAAAAAAATCAGATCAAAAAAGGAAAAAGAAGAAAAGAAAAACAAGCAAACCACAAAAAAATACTATGCTGTGATCCACATTCAGTCTCCATAGTTCTCTCTCTGCATGCAATTGGTTCTTTTCATCACATGTCTTTGGGAATTGCCTTGAATTATCTCAATGCTGAAAAAAGTCAAGTCCATCACCATTGATCAGCACATAATCTCATTATTACTGTGTAAGTTGTTCTCTTGGTTCCATTAACTTAACTTAGCATCAGTTCATATAAGTATTTTCTGAAATTAGTCTGCTCATCATTTCTTATGGAACAATAATATTTCATTACATTCTTATACCATAACTTATTTAGCCATCAATTCCTTAACTAATGAGCATCCACTCAGTTTCCAGTTCCTTGCCACCACAAAAAAAGGATGCTACAAATATTTTTGCCCATGTGTGTCCTTTTCCCTTTTTTATGATCTCTTTGAGAGACAGACCAAGTAGAAACACTGCTGGAGCAAAAAGTATGTACAGTTTGATAGTCCTTTGGGCATAGTTACAAATTACTCTTCAGAATGGATCAGTTCACACCACCACCAAAAATATACTAGTGTCCCAATTTTCCCACATCCCCAACATTTATCAATATCTTTTCTTGTCATCTTAACCAATTTGAGAAATGTGAAGTGGTACCTCAGTGTTGTTTTAATTTGCATTTCTCTAATCAATAGCGATTTAGAACTTTTTTTTCATATGTCTAGAAATGACATTAATTTTTTCATCTAAAAATAGTTCATATCCTTTGACCACTTATCAATTGGGGAATGGCTCATATACTTATAAATTTGAGTCAATTCTCTATATAGTTTAGAAAAGAGGTCTTTATCAAAAACATTGAATGTAATTTTTTCTCCAATTTTTTATTTTCCTTCTAATCTTGGCTGCATTGGTTTTGTTTGTACAGAAGCTTTTTTAATTTAATGATCAAAATTATTCATTTTGCATTTCATAATGTTCTCTAGTTCTTCGGTGGCTATAACTTCCTTCCTTCTCCATAGATCTGAGAAATAGACTCTCTTATTCTCCTAATTTGCTTATATCACCCTTTATGTCTAAATCATGAATCCATTTCAACCTTATCTTGGTTTAAGGGGTTAAATATTGGTCGATGCCTAGTTTCTGCCACACTATTTTTCTGTTGATAGTTAATCTTAAGAGGGTAAGTTGAATTTATATATTAGACTATTTTTCTGGGATAGGTTATATCTTTCAGGAATTAGGAAAGTTGGGGTGGTAGGAAGAGACTAAGAAGCATAGAAAATATGCTTTCCAGATGTTGTATTTGCTTTAGGATGAAGGAACTCTCCTTCATAGAGGTCATGATCTCAATACCATGCTGAGAAATGAGGATCTATTCTCAAGTCTATTGATCACCGAGGATGTGGAAAAAGAAGAGTTTCAATTTGTTGCTTTTCAGTGACATTTTTTGTAAAAGGTAGACACCAAATCAGAGCAATTCAGCTCTGTTTCCTGCTTTCCAAGTGTTTATTCTTTGTTCAGTTGTTTCAACCATGTCCAACTCTTTGTGACCCCATTTGGGGTCGTTTGCTTGTTTTTTTGTTTTGTTTTGTTTTCTTTTTTTGGCAACAATACCTGATTGGTTTGCCTTTTCTTTCTCCAGCTCATTTTACACGACTGGAAAATAAAGCAAGCAAGATTAAGTGCCCAGGATCACACAGACAGCAAGAATCTGAGGCCAGATTTGAACTCATGAAATTGAGTCTTCCTAACTCCAGGTCTGATGCACTATGGTATCACTTAGTAGCTCCTATTCTTATTCTAACATGATCTTTATGAGAACCTTCTCCCCTTCTGTCCTTTGCAAGATATTTACCTCCTCTCTGTGAGATACACAGCATGTATACTCATCCCCATCAACAGCCCAAGTCTCACCAAATTAATAAAACCCAAAAGTTACTAAACTGTGCATGTGATTTGAGTCAACAATATCACTACTAGGTTTATATTTCAAAGAAAAGAAAAAAGATATCCTCTATTTACAAAAATATTTATAGCAGCCTTTTTTATAGTGGCAAAGAACTAGAAACTAAAGAGGTTCCATCAATTGGGAAATGACTGAATGAATTCTACATTGTAAACAAGACAGAACACTGCTGTGCTATAAGAAATGGAGAAAGAGACAGTTTGAGAAAGCTAGGAAAACTTGTGAAAAGTCACAGAGTGAGGCGAGCACAACCAGTAAAATAATTTCTGCTGTATCAAAACTAACTCTTAATAACTTAAGAGCTATCATCTAGTCTATGACCAACCATGATTCCAAAAGAATGATGCTCACATCATGACAGAGAGATGATGTAGAATAAGAATCACATTTTTGGACATGGACAACATGAGAATTTGTTTCATTTAACTATAATCTTATAGTTATTTTTCTTTCTTCTTCTCTCCTTAGCTTCCCTCATTCACATTTTCTCTCCTTATTATCTCCCTCTCTTCTGACTTCCCTGCTTCTCATTTTCCCTCTCTCCCTTCCCCTCCCTCTATATCTCTTCCCTTCCTCACTCTCATTTTTTCCTTTCTTTTCCTCCCTTTATTTCCCTCTTCCCTCTTTCTTTGTTTTTCAGTAGTGTGGAGAATATTTTGATAATTGAAAAAAAATTACTTAAAAAAGGAAATGGAAGGGGAAAAAGGATATGGGTAATGTGGTTACAATGAAAAATCACTGAGTCGGGAGACCTGTGTTCTAGCCTCATCTGAGACTTGTCATGTAGTTCCCTCACTCCCAGTTTAGACCTTTTTATAACACTGGCCTGCCTCCCTTGACTAGAGTGTGAGCAATTTCTTGGGCTGTGGGCTCACTGGAAAAGCCACCAATATCTGCAGGGGGCCAAGAGATCTGTCCCTGATAGAAGGAGCACAAGGTCATGGTTCACAGGACACATAAAACTCATTTCTCATTGCCCTCCCATCTCATCCTCATTCTGGTCCTGATGACCTAAAATTTGTGTGTATATGTAGAAAGCTGCATGCTTGTGAGAGAATATGAAGGTTTGTGCCAGTCCATCTGCCTGCTAATATGAATGAATATACAAGGCTAACCTTCAATTAACCAGCCCAGCTATGAATTACTGAAACACTCAAGGAAAATGTGCAAGTTTTTCCTGAATTTTTATCCTGATGGTCCATTTCTTCCATTTGTGATTGGCAGCCCAAGTAGGGCTTTTTAGAGCAATCTTATTAATCTTGTCTCCATCAAATATGCACCAAGGACCTGTGTAGCCCTCTTAGGGAATGTGGACTCTGAACTTATTTTAAATAGAGGCATCTCTATTTAACTTGGAAGTGAAAAGCCTGTTTATTCAGTTACTTCATATTTGTGCTTCAGTTTCCTCATCTGTAAAATGGGCTGGATGAGGAAATAGCACACTATTCCACTATCTTTACCAAGAGAACCCCAAATAGGATCACAAAAAGTTGGATGCTACAAAACATTTTTAACAACATGATGTAACTCTATTCATCTCCCCTCCAAATGACACACCACTATCATTACCATTTAGGCCAGAGGATCACAGAATTAGAAAGCAAAGGGACCTTAGAGTATAAGCATTGCCAAAGTAAACACTAGAAAGAACCATCTAATGATTTAATTCAACCCCCTCATTTTTTCCAGAAGAGAAAACTGAGACCCAGGGAAGTGATTTGCCCAAATTCACTTCAGTAGTAGGGAACAAAGCTCAATCCTCTTTCATAATATCACATTACTTCATGAGAAGGGAGAAAGCAGGAAGGAGAAATCGTTTCAATAAATTATTTATCGATCATCTATTCTGTATAAGGACGGCACTGTACAACATGCAAAGAAATGTAAAAGATGGTCCTAGTTCTCAAAGAGCTTAAAATCTAATTGGGAGTAAAACAATATGAATATGAAAGGTTACATAATTGATTTAAGTAATAGTTCAAGATAACAGAAGAAATAACCATTAGGCAGGACACGATGAGTTGTACAGATAATTTATGGAGGAAGGGAGAGAGGAAGAGATGGAAGCCATTGGATTCAGGGATCATCAGGACAGGCTTTCTGAAAGAAGTGAGATGTGTAGAGTGGGATCTTTGCATAGATATGGATGAGAAAGAATCCCCAATATGCTTCTAGTAACTCAGCTACTTCAGAGAATTTCAAGTGCCATTTAGAACACAGAGACCCTCTTTGCCCTCTCTGGAGGTCATACAACCAGAAAGAGACTTCCTTGCTGTTTGGAGGCTCTGTAAGAATTGTGAGGGACTTGTCAAAAGTCACATAGCACACAAATGGCTGATTTAGGATTAAAACTTCTCACGCTCCATCTGGGACTTGAACTATTAGGACTTTCCATTTTGCTCTCCTCTGCATATCTCCATTCAGTCCCTGCCCTAGCTCACCAGAGCAGAAGCTTAGAAGATACTACCAACTGTCTGGAGAATATAAGGTCAGGATGGGGAGAGACCTGAATGAATTAAAATGAGCACACCTCCTTGTGCTAATAACCTCCTCCTTCTGACTTAGTCACTCCTTCCCAGTAAACCCACATTCTCTACCCCCATTCTCAATAGCTGAGTGATGCATGCAGTATCTATAGCTTTTCTTTTCTTCTAATGTCCCCTTATTTCCAGGAAGAAAAAATAGGGGGAAAAAAAAGAAAAAGAAAATTGATGCTTAATACTCCCTCCCTTCACTCTATTAGAGTTCTTACTTATAAATATTGAAGAGACATGCTCCGCCAAGCTCAGAAAAGTACCATTGTCTGGTGGCTGTTTGACTCCCCCCCTTCCCCGTCTCCCAGAGCAACCCCTCCCTAGAGGATGGAAAAGGGAGAGGGAACCCTTCTCTTCTAAGGCAGAGAAAGAGGATTGTATAGTAGATGGATTATCGGGGCTACAACAGGCAGATCAGTGAATGGGACAAGGGTGAGAATTCTGCCCCCAGTAGAATGGACAGCTGGCTCTTTGCCGAAAGAGAGATTTCCAAAAAATGCAGAAGGCCCTGGAAAAAGACATGTTCCCAGGCCCCAGAATGGGGGCATCTCCTAGGAAGAAGCGAAAAGCTAGGAAGGAGTCTGTTCCCTAAAGGGAGAACAGAGAAGGGCAGACCAGGAGATTTCTATGGGTCATGTGAAAGGAAGTTACTAAAATCCAAGCCTGTGATCACAAGATAGTCACAGAAAGGTATAAACAACATGCATAGGGGAGTACCTGCCCTGATTGGTCTTTGCTATTCTACTGTATATCCCATCCAATCCAATCCCACTCTATCCTATTTTATCTTATTTATGAATTTAGTTCAGTTCAATTTTTTAAAAATATCTTTAAAAATAACCATGAATTGAAATACTACATAAATGCAAGGTAGGGAGACATGGATAGAAGGCTGGCCTGAGAATCAGAAAAGATCTAGACTGAAATCCTATCTTTAACTTATACTAGTGTGTGACTCAGGGTAAAATACTTAACCTCTCATCACCTCAGACTGCTCTAAGACTCCAACTTATGGAATAATGGTCACTCTGAAAAGGAGGAGGGAGTCCTCTCTCCAGGGTACTCTTTTGCTAATGAAATCACAGGTCCAGACAAAACAGAATAAATGCAAAACATTTATAACATCCTAGAGAGTGGATTCAAGGAAATGAAAGCACTATTAATTGGCAGGATAGGAAAAGCACCTGAACTGAGAAGCTAGAATTTATTCAAGGAAAAGGTGAAAATAGAATGTATTCCATCCAGATAGGATGCACCATATGTTTAAAGACAAAGCCAGAGATGGACTATCATAAGGGTAACATATAGAGATATGGTGGATGAATACTCCAGACTCCCTGAGAATTGGTGCTAAAGAATAGCATTGAGTCATTCTTTTGAGGTCCCCTTTTGTTTTTTTGTGGCCAAAGTTATAACGTGATTTGCAGAATGGTGAGTTAAGGAAAGGTGTGGACTATGACTGATCAAGGAAAATGCACTAGGATTGAGGATAATACCACAGCTGAGCTCATCAGAAAATCTCTCTGGTCAGTTTTACCAACGTATAGGATAAATTTTGACAATTGTCACCTACAGGTCAGTGATGGAACCCATGTATTAGATCCTTATCCTCAGGATCCTGTATCTAATAACATTTGCATAGTCTGTCTATTCTAGTGAAAGTCTTGATGTAAAGATGCTATCAATGAGTACTGACAAATCTAATCCTATTTTTCAAATAAAGCTGGTCTTGGAGACCATTCAGCAGATTTTTACTACTGCCTTCAATTTTCTTTCCTAGTCTACATTTTACTGCCACCTTTAGATTTAGAATTCTTCTTCTCTAAAATTCTATAGGTCACTAAATAAGTTCCTTACTGCATGGGACCCAGCCTTTCCCCCAGCCTAGACTAAAACTGTCCTCCTGTTCAAGAGTTCTGGTTTATGTTCACATAATTTTCCTAAATTTAGTTAGTAAACTTCAGTGCACAGCACTGTGCTAAATAATGGGGGTATATATACTAATAAAAAAAACCTCTCTGTGTAATTAATTCTCATTTCTTATGTAATAATTTAGTTTTTCCCAATTACATGTAAAAACAATTCTTAATATTCATTTAAAAAAATTAATTACTAATTTACTTTCTTCCTCTCTCTTTTCTCCCCTTTCCTGAGATGGTAAGCAATCTGATATGAATAATATTTGTAAAATCATATAAAACATTTTCCTAGTTATTTTGTGGAAGAAAATTTGAATCAAGAAAGTGAAAAATAGCATGTTCCAGTCTGTACCTATATTTCATTAGTACTTTCTCTGGAGGTAGAAATCATTTTTCATCAAGTGTCCTTTGGGATTATTTTGGATCATTGTAGAGGTAATAACTGACATTCACACTTGTTCATTGTTCAATATTGTTATTAGTTTATAACAGTCTCCTGATTTTGCTCACTTGACTTTGCATCAGTTCATGTAAGCTTTTCCGGATTTCTACAATATTCATCCTGCATTCATTTCTTATTGCACAACAGTATTCCATCAGAATCATATACTACAATTTGCTCAGCTGTTCAATCGACAAACATCCCTTCAATTTTCGATTCTTTGTCACCACAAAAAATATACTGCTGTAAATATTCTTGTACAAATAAGGTCCTTCCCCTTTTTAAAATATCTTCCAGATAACAGACCTAGTAGTAGTATTACTGGATCAAAAATGTGCAGTGCATATAGTTCTAAATTGCTCTTCAGAAAAGTTGGATCATATCACAACTCTACCAACCATGCATTAATGTCCAAATTTTTTCTCATCCACTCCAATATTTAGCACATTTCTGTTCTATCACATTAGCCAATTTGCTAGATTGAGGAGTTGTTTTATCTTGCATTTCTCTCATAGTGATTTAGAACATTTTTCATATGATTATAGTTTTGACTTCTCGTTCCAAAAAGTGCCTGTTAATATTCTTTAACTATTTATCTGTTGGGGAATGATTTGTATTTTCATAAATTTGACTCAGTTCTCTATATATTTGAGAAATGAGGCCTCTATCAGAGACACTTTTCTGTGAAAAACGTTTCCCAGTTTTCTGTTTTTCTTTTAATTGTGGTTGTACTGGGGTTTGGGGTACAAAAACTTTTAAGTGTAATCAGAATTAACCATTATACATTTTGTGATGTCTTCTATCTTGTTTGGTCCTAAATTCTTATATAGTAAGATCTGTACATAGATCTGATAAATTATTTCATGCTCCCCTAATTTGCTTATGGTTTCTCTAAATCATGTATCCATTTTGATCTTTATTTTGGTATTTATTGTGAGATCTTAGTCTATAATTACTTTCTACCATACAGTTTTCTAGCAGGTTTTATAAAATAGTGAATTCTTGTCTCAAAAGCTTAGACCCTTTGAGTTTATCAAATACTAAATTTCTATGGTTATGTATATATTGTGTGCCTAATCTATTCCACGGGCCTACCACTCTAATTTTTTTCTTTTTTAATTTAAATTAATTAATGGTTTATTTTATTGTCATCCCCCCCACCCCAAAAACCATCATCAAATTGTATTTATTAGTTCAATGTTTTTCTTTAAAATTTATTTATCTCTCATTTGATTTCTGGGATTTCCAATTTGATATTTAATTGGAGATTTTAAATTAGTTCTTTTTCTGTCTTTTTTAGTTGCATGCCCAATTCATTCATCTGCTCTCTAAGTATTGCTTTGGGTATATTCCATCAATTTGGATGTGTTGTCTCATTGCTGTTATTCTTTGTTCTTTGACCCACTTTTTAATCTATCTTTCCTCTGCCCTTTATTAATTGTAATGTCTATTGCTTTTATGTCCTGAAAAGATGATTTCATATTTCTGCTTTTCTGTATGTGGTTGTGAAGTTATATACTAATATATTAGTTTTTGTGTAGATGCCATGTATCACTGAAAAACTGTATATTCCTTTCTATCCCTATTCAATTTCCCCCAGAGACTTATCATATCTATCTTTTCTAAAAGTTCTATTTATTTCTTTTTTTGTTTCTAGTTCTTAAAGGGGAAAGTTGAAGGTCCCCAACTAATATAATTTTCTCTTTTGATGCTATACTATTTGGTGCATGTTTAGTACTGATATTATTTCATTGTCTATGGTACCTGTTAACAAGATATAGTTTCTTTCCTTAAGTCTAATTATTATTATTATTATTATTATTATTGCTTTGCCTTAGATCATGACTGCTACCCTATTTTTTTCTTTAACTTCACCTGAAGCACAATAGAGTCTGCTCTAGCCTCTTACTTTTAGTATGGGGGAGAGGCATTTCAAATGTGTTTGTTTTAAATAGTACATTGTAGTATTTTGGTTTTTATTCCATTCTGGTGTCTCCTGTTGTTTTTTTTTTTTTTTTCCAATTCACATTTACTGTTATGATAACTATATATTTCTCTCAATCCTATTTTCCCCTGCTTCTGTTTCTTTCTCTCTCTACACCCCTTTCTTCTTTAAGTATTTTACTTCTGACCACTATCTCCCCCTGTGAAATTCCCTATATTTAAGGAGTTTATATTCAAATGAGGGAAGATAGTACATAGAGGGAAGGAGTTTCAGAAAGGAGGTACCCCATACTTGAGCACAAGTTCTGAGTGTTGCCTAAGTGGGAAATAATCTTATGACTAGCCTAAGGAGTCCTCTTAAAATGGAAACTCTGGGAGGAATCATCCAGTCAGGGCTTTGAACTGTCCTTTACCTATACCCAATTCAGAACAAAAATCCTAAAACAAACTCTACTGCTCTCCATGGCTCACTCATTTTCTTGCTATTTGAACCCAGACTTTTGAAATACCATGAGTTTCTTCCCTTCTATGTTCACCTATGTCATCAGACTACTTAGTGATTCAAGGTTTGTTTATCTTATCATCTTTCCTATTCTAGCAATAATGTAAATATAAACAAGTCTAAAATCCAATTACATTTTGATTATACTAGTTCTAGCTAGTGGGATTATTCTCTATATGATTTCAAGGAGCTAAGTTTTTTCCACAACTATTACCTTTGCCTCTGTAGCACTGAGATATAGCCAAATGTTCTCATTAGTTAGAGATAATCCCAATTTTGACACTTATTATCCAGAGCAAATCATTTCAACTCCCTGTACCTCACTTTACTCATCTGTAAAAATGAGTAGGTTAGAATAGATGACCTCTAAATTCCCTTAATTTCTAAATACATGATCTCTGACATAGGAGTAAATTCAGGGCACAGAGCCAAATCATATAGAATTACAAATAGATTATCCTCATGAAACAACAATCTCATTTGTAGCTCCACCCAAAGCTGAAAGAAAAGCCTGTAATAACCACAATAAAATATACTCAGGGGTTCAAACCTCAGTACTACCCACTTGTCTTTGATAGTAGTTTTCCATACTTAGATGTATCTATGTACTCAACTAATATTGGTAACTCCAAAATGAAGACTGTGACCTTCCCCACCCTGTGTGTCTTCTGCCTATTTCCTTCCATCAGGAGCCCTTCTCACATACTTGGGCTCTCTTGTGATGGATAAATACCCTGCAGTACATGAGCTCTCCACTGATTCTCATACATTCTCACTACATTGTTTATCTTTTTTTATGGTACTAAATTTCTCTAATGATATGCCTTATGTTGTTTCTCCCATGTAATTCATTTGAAATAGATTGCATTCTGTCACAGCATCCTGTAACTCTCCATTGCCCTTTGGGTAATCCACAACTTCCATCCTTTAGAGACTTTATTACATATCTCAAAGTCACACAAGATGACAAAAATGTTGCAGGGAGAAGCAGAAGATCACCATCACCATTTTCTAGAGGCAATTTAGCCAGTTATCCCCATTGTGGGAAGTTTTGGGTCCAGCTCATAATCTGTTTGCAGTTTCTATCCAATACATCTCAATCTGTCAACAGAAAAAAAAAATGGATTTGTCCATATCCAGGTGAAAAACCATCAGTGAGAATTAAAACACATCCAAATGCCATGTGTGTATCTGTGTGTGGAGAGGGCAGAGATCTAGAAGTTTTGTCTTAGCAGTCATGGTATTAAAGTAGCTCAGATACTTAGTGTGAAAAGCAGGCAAATATGGGGTTCAAGTGGGATGCTTATACCCATAGGCCTTGGGCTGACTGTAATGTAGTACAAAAAGCATTTAATTTATATTCAAAAAACCTGGGTTCGAGTCTCCGTTCTGCCACTTAGAAGTTGTGTGACCTTGGACAAGTGAACTGGTTTCTCTGACCTTCAGTTTCCTCATTTGTTAAATTGGCATAATAATGTTTGGACACTCTAATTCATCTGATTGTGTGGAGGACTCAAGAGAGATAAGGTACAAAGTGCTTCACAAATCATAGAAATCAGTTATTGCTACATTTTCCCCACAAAAGCCTCCTTCCCACATACTCTTTGGTATTTGAAATATCTGATTGCCAGCCTTCCTGCTGTGCAGAGGCTACTTGGCAGCATTTTCTTATTTCTAAGAAGAGAGAAGGAAGATGACTTTTGAATATTCCAAATGTAAAATAAGAGCCCCATGAGTGATTACCCTTTTTGAGAAACTGTGCTGGCTCCCTGTTCCCTGTAGGCTAAAATACAGACTCCTCTGCTTGACATTTAAAGCCTAAGCTATCTCGCTCCACTTTACTGCCCTTTCAAGCTTCTTGCTCCTGTTCACACACTCTCCCTTGCAGCCAAACAGAACTATTCACTGTTTCGTGAACTATCTACTTTACCACTTTAGCTTTTAGCACAGTTCCTGGCACATCTTAGGTACCAAATAAATTCTAGTTGAGCCTTTGACTGATTGTGCCTGCTAACAGTCCCATTACTGGACACCTTCATTTCCTAAAAGACTAGGTTTCTGAATAATCTTCTACAGGAAGTTTTTCCTCATCCACTTAGTTGTCAGTGAACCCTTACTCCCCTCCAGCAAAGAGTATGTACCTTTCTTGAGCATCAGGCCCTTTCTTTTTTTGTCTTCATATCTGCAATGCCGATTAGTATGTTATTAACATATATATAAAACTATATATTATATATATATATATATATTTATGTAACTATATATACACAACTAAAACAATATATATAATTATATACATAAGTTACTACATATATATAACTATAACTATATATATAATATAGATACATAACTATATATATATAGCTTTATATATAATCATATGTATATATAAATTGTTATATATAAATATATAAAACAATGCTAATTAGCATATTAGTTTGGATGGCATTGGGTGGGATTTACTGAATACAGTGTATTTGTTTGGTTTAGATAGGAGTGATTGGATTTCATTGTATTGATTTAGCTTGACTTGAGAATATGATCTTCAAGTAGTTGAAAGGGTTTAGGTAGTATATTCAAAGAAGTATTGGAAGGAACCTCAGAAGTCTGATAACACTAGGAAAAACACTAACATAAAGAGAAGAACTTCCCCCAGAATGGCCCCTGTGACTTGTGAGCTAGTTGTACGAAGGTGCATCAAGCAGCACCTGCCACACATGGGATCCAGACCCGTGATCCGCTGAAACACAGAATAGCAGTACATGGTCCTGGTTTCTTTTCCTGACATACACAAGACTCTCCATTCACTCACTGCCCCTTGGCCTTGAAATCAAGGTTAATAAATTGCTGCCCAGCAGCACTGGCAGCACAAAGGAGGACCGTTTAATTTTTCGGGTGTTTTTATTTCTGCTTTAGTCAAAGGAAGACTGGTTTGCCCTGCCTACAGCAAAAGACCTCCTGCTAGCATAGAGCAGGAAGCAGAAGAAAGAAAACAGACAGAAATCTGAAATGCGTTCATCAAGGCAATCTGTCCTCAAATGTTTCTGCAAAACTGGGGGAGGGGAGAGAAGGAGAAGAGGAGAGGAAGGAAGGAAAGAAACAGAGGAAGTAATCAGCCTTGTTGACAGTCTTACATGGAGAGAACTTATCAAGATTATATAGTTAGATATACTCACAAATGCATCAGAGAAATAGTCTTCCACAACATTTTGACAATGTCATCAACTCTGGAGCAATGAGGCATTTTTCTTCTTCCCCAAGACTGTCCTCCATCTCTGAAACTGAGGTTGCCATATGTTCTGGGTGACGCCCTGTATAGCAAAAAAAGGGAATGAATAGTGGTAGATGTGATGATGGAGGGTGGAGCGTTTCTCAGCAGTGGTATACTTCCAATCCTTGATTACTAGCCAGTGTAACTCCAGCTGCCCTTTTATTTTTCATCTATAAAGAAAGATGATCATCAAATATAGGCTAAATAATATACTGGGAAGAGCATTAGACCTGGAGCCAGAAGTAACCTTCAGTTCTAGTTCTGATATTTACTAAATGTGTGATCCTGGGAAATAGGAATAGCAATAATTTGTACCATCTACTTTTTCAGGGTTAGGGAGAGGAAAGTGATTAAACCTTAAAGGGCAAAGTGTTTGTTGATAAGCCTTAATCACCTATTATTACTGAGCTTGTGAGGTCAAAGGATCATGGTTGTAATCCTACTTAAGTGACTTTGAGGAAGTCCCTAAATCTCTCCAGATTTTAGTTCCTTCATTTGTAAGGTGAGGAAAATGAACTAGATGATGTCTAACATCTCTTCAAACTCTAAACTTATGAGTTCAGATGCTTAATATGGCAGCATCCATCCATCCATTCAATTATCTATCTATCTCTTTCTCCCTCTGGAAACTTCGTAGGGATATCTCCAGAGCTAATCATTAGAGGGAAAACACTGGCCATTAAACTGTGAAACACTCACAGTAACTTGTGGAAGATAGCAGGAAGAAAATCTCTGTCCTCTATCAAGTGACCAATTGAAATTAACTTAATTTTAGACAATATGAAGCTCAAATATCATTCTGATAGGAACCACAGATATAAAGATGGCTGAGGGGAAGTCCACAAGTTCAGAATCCAAATCCACTGATTTGGAGTTAACAAGAATGTTAATGGAGGCAATTAGAGACCAATTGATTATCAAGGATGAATAGAGGAATGCCATGGGTAAGCAGGTATTATATCATGAATCTTGTGTCTTAAACAGAGAGCAAAAAACTACAGTAAGCTGTGAGATCTGCCTTCTCTACAAGGTCAGGAAAGAGAAATTGAGCCTAGAGAAGGATTCCAATTGAGATATAGCAGAAATACAGAGTTTGGGGTATATTTATGGAAGGTAGGAGGAAAAATGTTCATCTATGCAAAAGAAATAAATGAGACATTGTCTCTTTGGGATCCCAATTTTCACTTGCCATCTCTGTTGATATACTTATTTTAATTTTTGATTCTTTTTAAAAAGTACCATCAAGATTTCTTAACATCCCCCCTCCTATAGAAACATCTTTTTAACAGAGAAAAACATAAGCAGAACACAAGGACACAACAGTTTCTAACACCATTTCCAACATTCCACACTAGGAGTTGCTCCATGCTTCCAAAAGCATGTTGTGTTTCATTACCTTCTGAAACCTATTCTGCTCCTCACCTGATTGTTTGTCCTTTGTTCTTGAAGAGGATCATGTTATCAGGGAGATGATGCCATAACATGTAAGTAAATTAGATTTAAGTGAGGGAAGGCTGTGTAAAGTCATCTGCCTCCCTTTCCCTCCAGAGCCATATGGGTCCAGTGGCCAGACATAAATCAGGAGGACTGGAGATACCCCCTATGCAGTGGGAGACTTTGATCTTTTTAAGCTAAGATCTTCAATAGATTTCAGTTTGACCCAGACTTCTGCCTCAATTGCTACCTAGTCTTTATCACTTAATGGCTAAGTATCTCTTTTTTTCAGCTAGTCATCAAAGAAAAACAACTAAATTAAAGAATGTATCTGAGAGGGAAAGGCCCTCAGAGTTTCTGGCAAAAGTAGAAATGACTGCTTACTTGTAAGTTGAGTCAATCAGGACCACTGGACTAAACTTCTTTTTAGACTTGTATTCATTTATATGAACAGTAACTTATCTTGGATAATTCCAAATTATTTTCCAGGATATTTGGCCCAATTCACAACTCCACCAACAATGTATACTAATACATAATGCCTGTTTTCTCACAGCCTTTCTTGCATTAACTATTTCTATGTTTGCCAATTATGAAGTGAAGGCTCAGACTTGTTTGGACTTCAGGAGAATACCTTACCTTTCTGATTGTCCCAGATAAGCAGAAATGGAAGTGCTGATCACTTAGTGTGTATTACTACATACAAGAGGCACAGCTCTGTACAGTATGTTAGAGTTCATATAGAAAGGCATACAGTATGTGCAGAAGGAAAAGGCAATAGCTGTAGCTATTAGTAGTATATTTTAAAGTGGCAATATATATGTAGTATATTATAAAGTGGCAATCATTAAAACTATTTGATACTGGCTAAAAATAGAGTGATAGATCAGTGATTAGGTATATAACAGAGTAGTAAATGACTATAGTAATATACAGTTTGATACACCCAAAGATTCCAACTTCTGGGATAAGAACAAACTATTTGGCAAATTGCTGGGAAAACTGGAAGGCAGTATGGCAGAAACTAGGAATAGACCAACATCTGACACCCTGTCACAAGATAAAGTTTAAATGGGTACATGATTTAGACATAAAGGGATCTACAATAAGCAAATTAGGAGAGCAAGGAATAGTTTACCTATGAGATCTATGGAGTAGGGAACAATCTGTGAAATGCAAAATAGATGATTTTTGATTGTTAATTTTAAAAGATTCTGGAAAAATAAAACCAATGCAACCAAGATTAGAAGCTCAAACTTTCATTAAGATGAATGTTGAAAACTATCTTGATATGTAAATTAGAAACAATCCAAAATACTATTAAATAAAAAAAGAAGATAAGAAAGCAAAATGTCTATCCTTGTGAAGAGTTCTTTGTGGGAACAGAGATATAAAATGTTCATTGTTCATGTTGTATCGTTCTTATCCCTATCTTTCAGTACCTTATTTCATCTATGATCTCATAAATGTCAGCATTCCTCCAAAAATATTCTTTCTTCTTGGCATAATTATTGACTGAGTCATACCATCTAGTCTCAATAGAATATCTACCTAGTGTGTAGGAAGTCATCTTCTAGGTCTTTTAATTTGTCTTGAAGGCTGACATCTGTTAACTCTTATTCCCACTACAGAATCAACTTTCCTAATCATAGCTTCCCTACATCACCTACTCAATGAAGAGGTAGAATTTCTTTAGTTCCTTTAATATTTCAAACTGACTAATGCAGAACTCCAACTGTCCACTCTCTTTATCCTATCCTGTCACTGCCCTCCTCCTTTTTAGGTCATATACATTTGGTAACCATATCATTTTTCTTGTCCAAAGCATCATAAGCAATTGGCTGTCACCTACCATTCCCATTATGTGTTTTTCCATTGTACTTTGGTTATCTGCAATTTTGAATCTTCTGAGAGCATAACATTTTATGATTTGTGATCACATGGCATCCCTGAGAGAATTCTAGCATTAAAAAACATTGAGCTTTTGCATTAGGAAGCCTCTTAGGAACAGCAAAGGCACTGTGAATTTTTCCAAATGAGTTCGAGTCTTATCTCTCATTCAGTTCTTGATCTAGCTCATGACCTATCCAAGACAGATGAAATAATGACTTTTTATCAATGAGTTTTCTATCCAAGCATATATCATAACCTGAATAATATGAATTTTTATCCATTTAATTGAACTCATGTTGTGCTTGGCCAAAAGCTTTGAGGGACTCGAGGAGTAGAATTTCTCTAACTTTTTTGATGATTAGACTGTAATTATTTTCATGGCAGTCTGCTGGCACTTAGTATGAGCACTGAGAAGACCACCAACTGTCCAAGTATGCCTTTAAGCACACAATTCCTCCTTATTCACCTGTCCAAAGAGAACTTTTGATCTACTCTTCTATTGAGATATAACTTTTTAATGTTTCCTACTTTCATTCACTGTGAGAATGCTCAATAGATATGATATAGTTTCTATTAGTGAGAAGCCAGATGCCAGTATCCTGTTACTTCAAGTTAAATGTTAGGATGAAATAACTCTAAGTCATTGAAAATCTAACAAAAGGAGTTTTACTTAACCCTATATACTACCTGTATACTACCAAGATACCATGAGACTTAGCTTCTATAGACATGTCCCTTCCTTTTATCTCCATGTGAAAAAATGTCTCTTGATCAGGGAAGGGTTTGGGACTTGTATGGTTTTCAGACCTCTGGCAAATCAAAGAGAACCAACTCCTAAGTCGGTAGGACCGTTTGTGACCCTTGGTGACCAGGAAGCTGTTGCCAAGGGAAACACAGCTTGAGCCTTTCCCCACCCCTAGATCAATCAAGTCCTAGTTTTCTCACCTGTTTCTTAAGGGAGCTGGAGAGAGCTGGTAGATATTGATCCTATCACAGTATCTATATGTTGGACTTTACAAATGAGAAAACTGGACTTATTCAGGATTACTAAGTTATTAAATGTCTGAGGCCAGATCGTTCCCAAATCTGCCTCCTTCCAAGGCCAATCATCATGCTACATCATAGTGCTTGACATATAGTAAATACTTAACACTTCATCTATTTACTGTATGCCCAATATGTTTAATTGATAAATAGCTAGCTATTTATAAATAGCTAGCTAGAATATCAACAATTAAGTTAATGTAGTTAAAGAAAAGGCTAAAACTGCATTATTTTTAGTATTCTCTCCCCATCTTTCTACTTCCGCCATCACACCCAAATTGAAAGGAAACCACCTAGGACTCAGGTCCCTCCATAGTTTTTTTGCCTGCTTCACAAGTTGCCTTGAGCCATCATCTAGTTTCTAAAGAAGAGACCATCCACACTTAATTTGACTGGTGCTCACCCAGCAGCCACAATCACTAGAACCCTGCTTGGAGTTTTGGTAATTTGGTTAAAACTGCTGACATTTATGTTCCAGTAGTGGTATTGCTTTCAAGAACCTTACAGGCATCAACACAGGACTCTGAAAAACCGACTTCAAGTCATAAAAAAAGATTTGATTTTTCAGATAGAGAAGTTAAAAGACATAGTGAACATTCCAATGATGTAATGACCCAGGGCTTGGTGCAGGTCAAAGAATCACATAAATTAGATGAAAGTGTTTTAGAAGTCAGCTTCTCTACTTTCACAGAATCAGAAACTAGAATCATACTACTGGCCAATTAATTTTAAATTCTGTTCCCTCAAGAAAAGAATGGGAAAGGAGATCACCATCACTTCTACTATATTTTCTCTCCCAGCATGATATAGTGAATCGAGAAGACCTCGGATTCAGAAAGCCTCTGATGTCTCCTGGCTAATAACCATGGATAAGTCACGTTACTTCTTAGTTGCTCTAAGTAGCTTTCTAAGACTAAGGTTCATAAAGGGTGCTAGCCTAAATCAGTAGAGGGGATATTCTTATCTGGTCCAATCCTTATTCCTAACTGTACCTAACCCTTTCTCCCCACTCTTCTATAAGGCATACCTGACTTTCTACTCTTGATTCTGTCTCTGTTCTACCATTTCCACATGTCCATACATACATAAGATCATCTCCCTAATCCTATCATCATGTCTAATCTACGTTCCCAGAGTGGTCTCTCTGAGACACTCAGAGGCAGAACTTGTCCCCTTCTATACTCAAATAATCCTTTGCAGTTCTGTTCTGTACCCTCCCTCCCACTCCTGACAAACAGCCATCCCTTCTCTATAAGCATCTCCAGCATGAATACCGACACCCAATCCAATACCATTGTTATACTGCCCAGCCTCAGCTCCTAAGAGACAGAGATACTTAGTATCTAGTCACAATTCAACTGTAAAGGCATTGGACCTTGGTACCATATTGGATCATCTCCAATTTATCCTGCAGATTTTTTGATACATCATTTTTATATGTTGTTTCTCCCATTAAAATGTGAGCTTCTTCATTGTACCTTAGCACTTAGCACAGTGCCTAGCACACTGTCTTTGCTTAATAAATGCTTTTTGACTGACAAGCAAGCCTAGCTCTTCCAGATCATCCATTTGTGGCCCCCTCAGCCTCAGCCAGGTTTTCCTCTCCACAGATACTTAAGGCTTGTCTATAAAATGGCCTATTGAGCTTACAATGGGTGACCCCACTCCACCTCCCAATTTGTCTTTCTTTTACTATTTCATGTTGCTTGGACATTAATGGTGCCAAGGGTGAGTATCTAGATTGAGGGTGGTCCCCCGTCCTCTTGGCGACCAGAGTTGGCTTGCCTGACAATTAAGGGAGCAGGGACTGTCATATTTCAGGTTTATGTGTTCAGTGAAGTATTTCCAATTAAATCATCAGGATGTGCTGCTTCCTATCTGTACGTTCAGAGCCTCAGTCTTTTACATTCCTAGCAGGAAATGTCCAACCCTCAGCTCCAAAGTCAGCTTGCTCAGAAAACTAGTGCCTTCTATGCTTTCTCAAATGTACCAGCCAATGCATGAAAGATCCTTCCTTCCAAGGCATTCGGATCTCGGCTTCCTCCCCTACCCAGCCTCTCCTCCCAGGAGACATCCTGGATCTCCAGGAATTAGCTCTGATACTTCCCATTCTGAGGTGCCACTCATAGCAAAGCTAGCTCATCTTGTAAATATGCATTGAGCAATTTATTATTCTTAATTCTGCACCATGTATAATCATCTGTGTTACCTTGTACATGTCTATTTGCACAGCCAAATCAATGTCATCTTATCATTTTGTGAACTCTTAAAGAGAAAGGGACCATCTCTGACATGGCAATGTATTTGACAGGGTACTTAATAAATTCTAGAGCCAAGTCTCAATTATCCATGCTAATGGAGCACTGGAGTGGCAGAGATCATTCAAATAGGCCAAAAGTCATTTTCCTCTGCATTTTTTTTGCATCACATCTATCCAAAATTAAAATGAGTCTCCATTACCAGAACACACAACCACTACGTGATGGGGGAAGCAACCCAAAATTGTACACTAAGCTTGCTAATATGCTAGCAGACAAAAGTGGGTCAGATTTTCAAGTAGCTATAGGGCAACAAGTCCAAGAAAGATTGCTCCACTTGCCCGTGGGCGAGAAGCATTTTGTTTGTGTGTAGAGAGGCTTACTGAGTTGTAAAATGTAACAGTTAACACACTAATACCCATGTCACACAGAATAGGATAGAGTGTAACAGGATAAAATCTCATTATGGGAAAAGACTTTAAAGATCATCTAATGTAACCCCATGCAAAGAACTCCGTTTACATTATCAGTGACAGGTGATTATCCATCCAGCTTTTTGCTGGAGGACTTGTAGTTATGCTGAATTCACTACCTCACAAGAAAACCTATTCCATTTTTTGACAGCTATAATGGTTAGAAAGTTCTTTTTTTCATTAAGCCTAATTCTCTTTCCTTGTAACTTCCAACCTTTGGTCCAAGTTTTGCCCTCCAGAGCCACAGTAAGTCTAATCCCTCGTCCACGTGACAACCCTTCAGATATCTGAACACAGCTACCACATGCCCCCCCCCCAATAAGGCTTCCCTTCTCCAAGTTAAACACCCCCAGTTCCTTCAATTGCGAGAGAGAGAGAGAGAGAGAGAGAGAGAGAGAGAGAGAGAGAGAGAGAGAGAGAGAGAGAGAGAGAGGGAGAGGGAGAGGGAGAGGGGAAGGAGAGAGGAGAGAGGAGAGAGAGCGCGCCTTCTCCATCCTGTTTGCCTTGCTCTGGATGCGCTCCAATTCTTAAAATGTGTTATCCAACACAATACTTTGGATGTAACCAATGGCAAGCATAATTGCTTCCCTTGTTCTATACACTATAGCTCTATTAACAGAGAATAGAATCCATTAGCTTTTATGGTTGCCATGCCACAGTGATGACTCATGTAAAGTTTGAAGTCTACTGAAGTCTCAAATGTGTGTGTGTGTGTGCGTGTGTGTGTGTGTGCGCATAGTGCAGTTAAGGAAAGTCTCTCCCATCCTGCACTTGCGCAGTTGGTTGGCAAAATTTGCCAAATAGTTTGTTCTTATCCCAGAAGTTGGAATCTTTGGGTGTATCAAACTGTATATTACTATAGTCATTTACTACTCTGTTATATACCTAATCACTGATCTATCACTCTATTTTTAGCCAGTATCAAATAGTTTTAATGATTGTCACTTTATAATATACTACATATATGTTGCCACTTTATAATATACTACTAATAGCTACAGCTATTGCCTTTTCTTTCTGCACATACTGTATGCCTTTCTATATGAACTCTGACATACTGTACAGAGCTATGCCTCTCGTATGTAGTAATACACACTAAGTGATCAGCACTTCCATTTCTGCTTATCTGGGACAATCAGAAAGGTAAGGTATTCTCCTGAAGACCAATAAATACATGACTTGAGGGGCCTCAACTTTCCCCTCTGAGAATTAGCTAATTCTAACCAAAAAATAAACTAAAAAAAGGACTTGACACATATTCTTATTAAGTTGGCTCATTATTCCATTCTGCCAAGATATTTTTGAGCCCTGATTTTGTCATCTGCCCTTTGAGCTGCCTTTTCTGGATTTATTCTCCACTAATTCGATGAGTTTGCTTTCTTTGTCTTCAGTATAGTGAATCAAAAAGCTCACTAAAAGTAAGTAGACTTGAGTCAAAGTCCTGACACTGACACCCAATCACTGGAGGAGCCTAAGCAAATCACTTCACTTCTCTCCTTCTAAGTTCTAACATTTGCCAAGTAAGGATCACAGTACTTACCTTCCGTATCTCACAGCATTGTTGTGAGGGTGGTGTTTTATTGGACTACAAGACTCAGAATTTGGAATCACAGCATCTGGATTTGAATCCTGATTCTGCTACTTAGAGCCCATGTGATATTGAGAAATCTCTGGGCTCTCAGTTTCCCAATCTGTAAAATAAAGGAACTGGACCAAATTAACTTGAGAGTCCCCTTCTAACTCTAAATCTCTATACAACTGTTCATGTTATTGTTTTCACTCATGAGGTCTGTTTCACATCTTCCTACTTTTGCATAAGTTGTCCTTCATAAATGGAATACAACCACTTTCTCCTTATCTCTATTCAAAATGCCACCTCCTCTAGGGTGTCTTGTAATCCCTATTACCAAGAAGTTGTAACTAGTGAATCACTTGAGTTGGAGAGTTCTGAGCTGCAGTCGATTAAAGTAGTTGGGTGAACACACTAATTTCAGAAATAATTTAGTGAGCTACCAAAGTTACTAAAAAGGGGCAAACTTCAGAAATAAAGCAAGTCAAAGCTCCCATGCTAATCAGTAATGGGAACCAACCTGGCCAAAATAGGAAGACCTGATTTCATAAACAAAGGAATGAATAAGTAAATCAATAAATAAATGCATGGATTAATGGAGGAAAAATGAATATATATATATATATATATATATATACACATATATATATTTGTGTATACTTACATGACCTTGTTGCTATTTCCTCTAATTAGAATGTAAGTTGCTTAGGTACAAAGACTACTTTTCTCTGTTATTAGTGCCTACAAGAATATCAGGCACATAACTGGTACTTAATAAATGCTATTAGATTTATTGAAACTTTCATCAATTTTTCTTATTATTCACCAAAGTTGCTGATAAAAATATTGAATAGGAATGGCTAATGATGGGTTCCTCTCATTAACAACCCTCTAATCTATTAAACAAATGTCTCTGAAGACAATAGTTATTCAAAACAATTCAAAAAGGGTTCAACTAGATGACACAGTGGATAGAGTACTGGCTCTGAAGTCAGGAGGATGTGAGTTTAAATATGGCCTCAGACACTTAATATTTCCTAGCTGTGTAACCCTGGGCAAGTCACTTAACCCCAATTGCCTCAGAAAAAAAAAATCAAAAAGCATTTACTAAGTGTTTGTTGTGGAAGGGATAGGCTTTACTCATCTAGAACTTCCCCTGTTAGGACAGCTAGGAGGAGAATACATAGCTAGAAAGCATGGTCATAAGTTGACTTTGATCCAAAACAAACCAAAAATGTATGGATGAGAGATGGAAAGAGAGAGACGAACTAGAATGGAGAGAAGTACGTAGCTATCATAACTTAATATCAATGGGATAAACTCACCAATAATACAGAAGTGAATATCAGAATAGATTAAAAATGAGAATCCTCCAATATGTTGTTTACAATAAACACATTTTGAAGCAAAGACACACACATATACAGAATAATGGTAACTGAATCTATTATGCTCAGCTGAAGTTTAAAAAAAAAAAAAAGCAGGGATAGCAATTGTGGTCTGAGACAAAGCAAAAGCAAAAACAGATCTAATTCAAAGTTAAGAAAGGAAATTATATTTTGTTAATAAGTACCATAAACAATGAAGTAATATTAATACTAAACTATCCACCAAATGGTAGATTTTTAAAGTTAAATGAGTTACAGGAAGAAATAGTAAAGTTGTACAAGTAGAGGGCCTCAACTTTCTCCTCTGAGAATTAGCTAATTCTAACCAAAAAATAAACTAGAAAAAAAGTTAAGGAGTTCAACAGAATTTAGAAAAGATAGATATGTTACTCTCTGGAGAGAGCTGAATAAAAATAGAAAGGAATATACCTTTTTCTTAGTGGTGTATGGCACTTACATAAAAACTGAACTCACAACCAAATGCAGAAATATGAAATGAATATTTTTTCAGATCACATTTCAATAAAAATGATATTTAACAAACAGCAGAGGACATTTTTTCAAAACTGTGAGAAACTAAATCCATTTCTAAAAAAAGGTGGTCAAGGAACAATTCACAGAAACAGTAAATAATTTCATTAAAGAAAATGAAAAAAAAAATGAGATAACATATCCAAACTGATGGGATGCAGCCAAAGTAGTACTTGGGGAAAATTTTATGTCTAAACATGCATATGAGTAAAATAGAGAGACAGCAACACACTGAATTGAGCATGCAACTAAAACAAACTAGAAAAAGAATAAATTAAAAATCCCCACTTAAATATAGAAATTAATAAAATTGAATATAAAATCACTGAACTAATAAACTAGCATCTGATTTTGTGGGGGAAAGCCAATAATATAGATAAAGCATTGGTTAATTTGATTGGGAGAAAAAAAGAAGAAACCAAATTACCCAGATCAAAAATGAAAATGTTGAATTCACCACCAAAGAAGAAGAAACTAAAGCAATTATTAGGAGCTATTTTGCCCAATTATATGCCAATAAAACTGACACTCTAAGCAAAATGGATGAATGTTTACAAAAATATAAATTGCTCAGATTAACAGAGGAAATAGAATACTTAAATAACCCTATCTTAGAAAAAGAAATTGAACAAGCCATCAATTAACTTCCTCAGAAAAAATCCCCAGGGCCAGATGGATTCACAAATGAATTTTACCAATCATGTAAAGAACAATTAATCCTAATAATATATAAACTCTCTGGGGGGGAGGGGGAAAGCTAAAATAGAGGCCTACCAAATTTGTCTTATGACACAAATATGGTCCTGATACCAAAATCAGGAAGAACAAAACTAGAGGGAAAAAACTAGTGACCAATTTCTCTAATAAATATTAATGAAAATATTTAAAATAAAATGCTAGTAAAGAGATTATAGTAATATGTCACAAGGATTTTACACTATGACCAGGTGTGACTTATACCAAGAAGGCAGAGCTAGTTCAATATTGGGAAAGCTATCAAAATAATGGACCACATCAATAATAAAATCAACAAAAATCATAGGATTACCTGTACAGCTGCAGAAAAAAATTTTTTGACAAAATACAACACTCATTCCTATAAAAGCATAGGCACAGTAATAAATTGATTTTTTTAAATTGATAAATAGTATCTATCTAAAGCCACTGCCAGGTATAATGAGAATAAACTAGAAGCCTTCCAAGAAGAAGATCATGGGTAAAGCAAGAATGCCCATTATTATCACTATTATTCAATTTTGTGTTAGCATCATTAGTTATAGCAATAAGAAAAGAGAAAGAAATAGAATTAGAAGGGCAAGGAAACAAAATTATCACTCTTTTCAGATTATATAATGGTATACTTACAGGAACCTATAAAATCAACTAACAAACTGGTGTAACTTAATAAACCTAAATAAATCATTAGCATTTCTAGATATTCACAACAAAGCCCAGCAGGCAGAGATAAAAAAGAGAAATTTCATTTAAAATAATATTTAATAATATAAAATACTTGAAAGTCAACTTGCCAAAATAAATACAGGAACTATATAACAAAATTACAAAACACGCTTCCCATAAATAAAGTAAAAACTAAACAACTAAAAAACATTAAATGCTCATGAGTAGGCTAAGCCAATAAAATAAAAATGACAACTTTATTTAAGTTAATATAAACTATTATTTTTATATTATATATATATTGCATATATATATAATAGTATCAAAAATTATCTTTTAAAGCTAGGAAAAAATAATAATAAATTCAATGGGAAAAACAAAAGATCAAGAATATCAAAGGAATCAAGGGAAAAATATAAAGGAAGATAGCTTAGCTATAATATCAGATCTCAAACCATATCATAGAGTGGTATTCATCAAAATAATCTGGTATAGGCTAAGAATAGAGTGGTGAACCAGTGAAATAGATTAGGTACACAAGACACAGTAGTAAATGGCAAAGGGATATAGTATTTAATAAATCAGAACTTTTGGGACAAGAATTTACTATCTGACAAAAACTGCTTGGAAAACAGTATGGCAGAAACTAGCTATAGATCAACATATCACATCATATACCAAGATAAGGTCAAAATTGGACATATGATTTAGACATAAAGGTTGGTGCTATAAACAAATTAAGGAAGCCAGGATAGCTTACCTGTCAGATTTATGGATAAGGGAAGAATTTAGGATCAAAGAAAAAATAAAGAGCATTATGAGATACAAAACAGATAATTTTGATTACATGAAATTCAAAGTGTTTTGCACTAACAAAACCAATGCAACCAAAGTTAGGAGGAAAGAAGAAAGTTGGGGGTGGGGAGATTTTAGAAGTGTCCCCAATAAAAGCCTCATTTTTTCAAATACATAGAGAACTCAGTCAAATTTATAAGAATACAAATCATTCCCCAATTGATAAGTTGGCTGAAGGAAATAAAACAATTTTGAGATACCTATCACCTCACACCTATCATATTGGCTAAAATTAAAGAAAAGAAAAATAATAAATGTTGGAGGGGATGTGGAAAAATTGGGACACTAATGCATTGTTGGTGGATTTGTGAATTGATCTAATCAATCAATTTGGAAACCAAAGGGCTATAAAATTGCATACCTTTTGATCCAACATATCATTACCAGATCTGTATGCCAAAAAGATTTCTTTTCATATTAAAAGCTTTTTATTTTCAAAACATATTCCTAGTTTGCTTGCATTTTTGTTTTTTATTCTCAGATTATTTTTACCTTCTTTCTAAATCCGATCTTTCTTGTGCAAGAAGATAATTGTATAAATATGTATACATATATTGTATTTAACATATACATTAACATATTTAATATGTATGGGATTACCTGCCATCTAGGGGAAGGAATGGAGGGAAGGAGGGGAAAAGTTGAAACAGAAGTTTTTGCAAGGATTAATGTTGAAAAATTACCCATACACGTGTTTTGTATATAAAAAGCTATAATTAAAAAAAAAAACATATTCCTAGATAGTTTTCAATATTCACCCATGCAAAACCTTGTATTCCAATTTTTTTTTCTCCCTTCTTTGCCCCTACCTTCTCCCCAGGCAGCAAGTAATCCAATATATGTTAAACATGTGTAATATACTTATTTCCACAATTATCATGTGGCACAAGAAAAATCAGATAAAAAGAAAACAAAGTGCAAGCAAACAACAACAAAAAAGTAAAAATACTATGTTGTGATTTATACTCAATCCTCACAATTCTCTCTCTGGGTGCAGATGGCTTTCTCCATCACAAGATCATTGGAACTGGTTCACCACACTATTGAAAAGACCCACATCCATCAGTTGATCATTATATAATCTTGCTGTTGTTATGTACAATGTTCTCTTGGTTCTATTTGCTTCACTTAGCATCAATTCATGTAAGTCTCTCCAGGCCTTTCTGAAATCATCCTGCTGATTATTTCTTATAGAACAATGATATTCCATAACATTGCTATACCATAATTTATTCAGCCATTCTTCAGCTGATGGGCATCCACTCAGTTTCCAATTCCTTAACTCTACAAAAAGGGCTGCTACAAAAATTTTTGCACTCGTGGGTCTTTTTCCCTTTTTTATGATTTCTTTGGGATATAGGCCCAGTAGAGACATTGCTGCATCAAAAGGTATACTAAGTTTAATAGCGCCCAAAGAATTTTTTTTAATCAGGAAAAGAATTTATTTGTACAACAGTATTTACTTTGGCACAGAAAAAATGGTGAAGAAAAGATAGTGATTTCTCTGAGCTCTTCTCAAAATTATTCTGAACACCTTTAAATAATGACATAAAACAATGCCTGAAGTGGCAGAATACACAAAAGAACAGGGTGAAATAATTTTCCAGCCAGAGACAACTTGGAAGTCAGCAGGAAAGATCAGGTATACCTGAATAGGAGGGGATGGCTGTCCAGTGCAGGCTGTGCCACCCAGTCCTAGCAAACTAGGAGCAAGCTTCAGGAGCCACAGAACCAATAGCAGCAACTGCTTCCAGAGTTGTCAGTCTGCTGATGGTAAAAGGGTTGAACAACTGATAAGAAGCCTTTGTAGGGCTTTTTTTTTTTTTTTTGCTTGCACTGAGGTAGGACTCAAATACTTTGCCCATACTCAGGTCCAGGTCATAATCCTGGATGACAGTCCCTTGGCAAGAAGGAGAACTAGCATACCAAAACTTGTAGCCATAGTGAATCAGGGATCCTTCTCACAATTCCAGGGTAAAAAATTGTGCTGTGGTCACTCAGAGACTGTAGTATAGACCAAAAGAGTAGTTAACACACCTCTCCTTAGGTCTCACAACCTTGGAAGAACTGAAAACTTATAGATCCCTAAAATATATCTGACAATAATGTCACAAAACCCCTGAAGCTTGGAACAATGCACCTTCTACCATGGAAGCAAAGCTTTACTTCAGCAAATAATTAAAAGTCAAGAAATAAACTGGAAAAACAAGCAAACCACAGAAAAAATTCTGACCATAGAAACTTGCTGAGGTGACGAGGAGGCTCAAAAGTCATATGCTCAATATAATATTGCCAATGCTCCTATATCCAAAGCCTCCAAGAAAAAAAAATAAGAATTGGTTTCAGGCCATGTAAGAGCTCAAAAAGTATTTTGAAAATAAAGTAAGAGAGAGGAAAAATGGGAAGAGAAATGAGAGTGATACAGTAAAATGATGAAAAATGAGTCAACAACTTGGTAAAGAACACACACAGAGAGAAGAAAATAACACCTTAATAAACACACTAAACCTAATGGTAAAAGAAATACAAATAGCCAATGAGAAGAAGATTGTCTTAAAAAGCAATATTGTTCAAATTGAGATGATATTGTAAAAAGAAATGAAGAAAAATATGCCTTAGAAATTAGAATTGAGCAAATAGAAACTAATGACTTTATGAGAAATCAAGAAACGGAAACATCCAGGAGATCATTATATACTTCAACAACAATACTATATGATGACCAGTTCTGATGGACCTGGCCATCCTCAGCAATGAGATCAACCAAATCATTTCCAATGGAGCAGCAATGAACTGAACCAGCTATGCCCAGAGAAAGAACTCTGGGAGATGACTAAAAACCATTACATTGAACTCCCAATCCCTATATTTATGCCCACCTGCATTTTGGATTTCCTTCACAAGCTAATTGTACAATATTTCAGAGTCTGATTCTTTTTGTACAGCAAAATAACGGTTTGGTCATGTATACTTATTGTGTATCTAATTTGTATTTTAATATATTTAACATCTACTGGTCATCCTGCCATCTGGGGAGGGTGGGGGTAAGAGGTGAAAAATTGGAACAAGAGGTTTGGCAATTGTTACTGCTGTAAAGTTACCTATGCATATAACCTGTAAATAAAAGGCTATTAAATAAATTTTTAAAAAAAAGAATTTAAAAAAAAAAAGAAAAAGAACAGAAACATGAAACCAAAAAAATGGACAAATAAAAAGTAAAGTAAAATATCTCATTGGAAAAACAATTATCTTGGAAAATAAATCCAGGAGAGAGAATTTAAATTTTTGAATTACCTGAAAACCATGATCAAAAAAAAGAACTTAGACATTGTCTATGAAGGAAAGTATCAAGTAACATTGCCCTGATTTCCTATAGCCAAAGGATAAAATAATCATTGAAAAATCTACAATCACCTCCTGAAAAAGATCCCCAAATGAAAACTCCCAAGATTATTATAACTAAATTTCAGAGCTCTCAGGTCAATTGCAATCTTGCCAGCAGCTAGGAAAAAACAATTCAAGTATCATGGAACCACAGATCTAGCAGTTGCTACATTAAAGGATCTGAGGGCTTGCCATACAATATTCTTGAGGACAAAGAAAGGAGGATTACTATCAAGAATTCTCTACAAAGCAAAATTGTGTATAATCCTTCACAGAAAAAATGAATATTCAATTGAATAGAGGACTTTCTATAACTCCTGATAAAAAGATCAGAGCTGAATAGAAAATCTGCTTTTCAAATATACAATTCAAGAGAAACAAACAGGAAAGGGAAATCATAAGAGATTTAATAAGGTTAAACTATTGATGTACCTGACTTTTTTTGTATCATGGACTCCTTTATTTTTTAAACTAGTTCACAGTTGCCAGATTAAGAACTTGATATATCAAACAAGTTTAAACAGACTAATGATAGGTCAAGGAATGGGACTAGAATGAGATTTCTCTTTCCATGCTGCCCACCCAATTGAAGATTCCATTAACTCACAATCATATTCCCCATAAAGGGTAACAACAGGAGACAAACTGTTTAAGCAAACAGAGCAGTTTTCACCTATTCAGGAGTACTAAGATAAAAGGAAAAGCCTTCAACTCAGGAGATAGAAGGCCAGATTTAGGAAAACCAGGGTCTAATCCTTTCTTAAATATTTAATAGCTCTGTGAGCCTAGAGCAACTCAGCTTCTGTTTATTTATCTGTAAAATGGGATTGCTAATACCACCTATTTTACAGGATTGTCATGATAATCAAATGAGATAACCATTAAAATGCTTCATAAATCTATGTATATTTATGTGTTTATATGTACACACACCTGTGTGTATACACATACATATGTATATATACATACATGCTAGCTTCTATTATTATAAGTGGAATGCGATTCTACTACTTCATCCCATTTCAAATAGAAAACATAGCAATGACCAGAGTATACCAAGAGAGGCTCCCAGATCTTTCTGCTTCTGAGGCAGAAAGATTGTCCTCTCCATCTCTCATAGCATCACTTAGTCCACACCAAAACTGACTCTGTGTTCACAGGAAGCAACAGGAGTGCTAGGTTTGTGGCCAACAAGTCTGACCAGCTGTGATCTTTTTCCCAAGTTTCCTGAGCATAAAAGCAGATGGCACTGCAGGATAGGAACAGATAACTCTCAAAGGGGTCTGTGCAGTGGGTTACAGATGAACAAATCGCTAAATGTTGGTTCTTTGTCTTTGGGTTCCTCTAAACATCCCATGACGTGGAGCAAGTCCAAACATTACTACATTCACAGAGCCAGTATCAAGACGCAAATGTTGTCAAGAATGGTCAACTCTCTCTTTCATTCTTCCTTTTTACTCTGCTACCAAAGCTCTCCTATATTTTTATGTATTCTGCTGGAGGTATAAGTCAGAGGCTTAATATGCTAGGCTTCTGACTTCATAGAGTCAACCCATGGTCCAAACATAGTGACACCAGCAGAACAGAGCACTGTCATTGGATCACTGGATAACCCAAGGTATCAACAAGGAAGAAAGGAAAAAGGAGTGAGAGAAGGAAAAGGATGGGGAAAATAGAAAGGTATTTGAAAGAAAAGGGGACCACTAACAATTGTTTTTCATCATGTCAATAGCACCTCAGAATCAAGAGTGATGAATATATGTGTAATTCCAACATATATCCTGAACTCTGGAATTTTGAGCTACAGTAGGCTAAGTGGATCAGGGGTCCACAATATTATGAGTCTTCAAGGCCAGAGGGAATCAGATTGCTTAGAAAAGCTCATTAGCCAAGGTTGGGGGGAAAAAAGAACAGATTAAGTTTAAGATAATATAGTAAATTTAAGTAATAATAGGAATAAAGTTCCTATAATATAATATATTAATAATAATATTAATTAAAATATTAATATTAATAGAATACATTATATATTATATAATGAAATATTAATATTAATACTATTAATAATAATATTAATAAAGTTCCTATTCCAAACAGTAGGATTGTGTCTATGAACAACCACTTCACTTCCAGCCTTTAGATATTCTCACATTAAAAAAAATTAGTGCCTTAGATCACCTGGTCAGACATCACTAGTCTGTATTCAAAGTAATACAAGGAAGGATAATATAGTACAGGGTACCAATAAGTAACTCCTCTCATTAATCTGGATCTTGGCTCCCTCATCTATAAAATGTAGAGATTGAATGACACAATATCTAAGGTATATTAGTGTTCTAATGTTATATGAGTCAAATTCTATGGCAAATTGATCAATAAGAATTTATTAAGCACCCACTAAATGCCAGACACCATGTGAAATATTGTTAATGCAAAGACAAAATTGAAAAGGTGCTGGCCCACAGCAATTTCTTTCAGGGGAGATAATAACCATAGATTGTCACTACAAAATACATAAACATAAAGACAACATAGCTGGAAGTGTACTCTAAGCAGCAAGAATGGGGAAGGAAAGGGTCAGAAAAGGCTTCAGGTAGGATGTGGTAAATGAATGGAGTTTTGAACAAAACAATCAAATGGGAGAGGTAAAGATAAGGAAAGAGTACATGGAGGAGATGTAATGAGAAGGCAATGTAGAAAAAAGACAGTGGAGGTACCACTTCACATCTATTTAATTGGTTAAGATGACAGGAAAAGTTAATGAAAAATCTTGGAAAGGATGTGGAAAAACTGAGATACTAATGCATTGTTGGTGGAGTTATAAAATGATCCAACTGTTAGAATCCTAGTGTTAACTCAACTTGAAACAAGGTGATAACTCAAGGGAGATGTTAGAATCCTAGTGTTAACTCAATGGAATTGATACAATGTTTATTGGTTCATACCTTAGAGCGAATCCTTACAAAGTGATACATCAGCTGTCTAATTTAGCATGGTACTTAGCAAATTCTCTAGCTCACTAATGTATTTAAGTACTCATTGGAGTTCACACTTTTGGGAGATTCACAAGTCAGTATTCAGAAACCCACAATCCCACTCTCAGAGGAGTCACCCTTTGAGATAGCATAAAAACAGCTGAGCTCAGTCAGCAGAGTTGAAAAGATTGAGAGGGGAGCGTCAGTCAGTTCAGCAGAAGCCTTCTCTCGGAGGCAAGACAGATTCATTCCATCTTCCACCTTTGTGCTGGCTGGAGGCTGAAGGGAGCAGAGGCAAAGGACTAACAGCAAGAGCTCTTGAAACCAAGGAGAGAAAAGGCCTCCAGAAAACTAGCCAAGCCCCAAGTGAAGGAGATAAGATTTTGGAAGAGACAATAAAAGACTGTACTTTAATCCCTGGCTGCATTTGGGGTGATTATTGACCTGAACTGATACTAGGGCTACCTCCCCAAGAAACCTGCTCCCAGAGAACCATTATATTTTAAAGAAGAAAAATACCACATCCAAACATTGTGGAGAGCAATTTGGAACTATGCCCAAAGGGCTATCAAACTGTGCATACACTAACCCAGTAATGTCTCTACAAAGTAGTGTCTCCCAAAGAGATCATAAGAAGGAAAAGAATCCATATGTGAAACACTGTTTATAATAACTTTTTTGTGGTAGTAAGAAACTGAAAACTTAGTGGATGCCCATCAATTGGGGAATGATTGAATAAATTATGGCATATAAATGTAATGGAATACTATTTTTTGAAGAAATGATGAGCAGGCTTATTTCAGAAAAGCCTGGAAAGACTTACATGATCTGATGCTGAGTGAAGTGAGCAGAATCAGGAGAGCATTATAAACAGCAACAGCAATATTATGTGATGATCAACTATAATAAACTTAGCTCTTCTCAGCAATGCAGTGATCCAGTTCAATTCCAATAGATGAAAAATGCCATCTACATATGAAAAGAGAACTATGGAAACTGAATGTTGATTGAATCGTAGCATTTTTAATTTTGTTTATTTTCTTTCTTTTTATTTATTATGATTTTTCCCCTTTTGGTCTGATTTTCCTTGAGTAACATGACAAATATGGAATTATTTTTAAAAGCATTGTCACATGTATAACTCATATCCAATTGCTTGCTGTCTTGGGTTGAGGGGATGTGTGGGAGAGAACAAGAAGACATTTGGAATACAAAATCTTATGAAAATAAAATTTCAAAACTATCTTTAAATGTGTTTTGTGGGAGCAATGACTAGAAAGTCAGTTTGGTCGGACTGTAGAATGAAAGATGAATAATACATATTAAGTTTGGAAAGATACTAGCATTAATATTTAAGATTTGTAAGGCCCTTTACATATATTTCATTTCATTCTCATTCAGAGATTGAATAACTCAACTAGGATCACACAACATATTAGTGCTTGGGTCAGTATTTGAACTCAGGTCCTTTTGATTCCAAATCTAGCACTCTATTCCCTGTGCTATCTAGCTATCTTGGTAGATAGTTTTAGATCTGATTATGAAAAGCTTTAAAAGCCAAACAGAGGTGTTTGTACTTGCTGCTAAGATTTTAGGTAACCACTGGAATTTAATAGATAGGGAAATGGCCTGGTAAGAATTGAGATCTAGGAAAATCACTCTGGCAGCTGAGTGTGAAATGGATCGGAACAGAAAGACACCTTCAACAAGAAATTCTCAATAGTCTAGCAGACAAGTCCAAGAAATGGGACTCAAATGGAAAAAGAATAAGCTAAAATTTGAAACTGTAGGATTATGGATAGTTGTTGTGATCATTTTGTAATGAGCTACCCCATTGTTATCTAGAGGAAAAACAGTATCATTATGAATATAATAGTTAAATGAGGCCATACTAGGCCCAGTCAATTAAATAATAATATCATTGAAACAATAATAAAAAAAAATTTCCTCTTTTCCTATCAATTCTCTCATTTTCTCTGATGGCTAGTAACTCACTCTCAACACCTCACCCCACCTCCCATATACATGGTCTGTTCCAGAAGATGATATTGTTGATTTATGATCAACCATTAATATTAATAAAATTCATGACAGTAAAAAGCTGAAGAATGATTCAGTGGAAAGTCAAACAAATTAGAAAAAGTCATTCCAAGGTTTCAAGTTCCTAAGTTGAGATTTCAATGATATGGTGAAATTGCTCAGTTCCCTAAATTTGGACAACAGATTGGGATGGGTTCATTTCTGACATTTTCATGAAAAATTTTGGTGGGTCCTAGTCTATTTGGGGTTGCTTTTCTTCATCATTAAAATTATGAAGATTTGCTTCTAAAGAATTTATGAGGGAAGAAACAGACCTCTCACAATTAATAGTTATCCAGAACTTTTCTTATTAGAATATAACTCCAGTAGACATTTGAAATAATACTTTTATTTTAAATGCAAAGTACTTAGTTTTATTTTTCACCAAGAATGTTAACAAGAACGTTAACACCAAATTAAAAAGTGTTGGGGAAAAGTGTCTCTACGTGCAAATTTTGGCTGAGGATTTTCAATAAATATTTGCTAAATGAAATAATAGTAATATCTGTGAGAAAGACAGGGTCACTGAAGTCCATCTTTATCTCTAAATAAAGTATAGCTCTTATCAACTTCCCTGTTCTGTTAAAAAAATGATCATTCTCTCTTTTAGTTCCTAAAATCTCATAAAGAACTTATCCCTTGAGCAACTTATTTATCTAGTAATAAAGAAATAAATCTTAACTTCCTCCTCTAAAATCTAGTTCCAAAACTTTATCATGACGTAAAAGTAACCTTGGTTTCCCTAAAGCCATGACGGGAAAACAAGATCAGGCAAGTTTTAGAGTCTTATAAAGGTTCCAAGTATGACAGAGAAATAGGCTGTCATTTTGAAGATCAACTTTGCTAAATTCAGAGAGGTTCTTCAACCTCAAAACTGAGTCGAAAATGATAAATCTTTTTGGCCACAGCAGAGTCATAAATAGGAATTTTGCACCCAGAGGAAATAACATAAATTACACCTGGGGTAAGAGGCAAGATGCATACTTATGGTTGCTATGTAAGGGACCCTGGCCAATTGGAGGGAGCCAGATACCCCTGAGACATGTGTGAGCTCCCTAGGAAGGTCACTACATAGAGTGAGTAAGGAGCTTCCCCTAGCTCACTATCTGATAGTTTGCTATATTAACAAATCCTTGCTTTTATTTCTATGCTGCAGAAAAGCTGAGTAAGTACTCTTAGCACCCTCAAAATTCACCTCGTGAGAAAAGTTCAAGTTATTTTGCCTTAGTTGCACCTCTGCCACAGGAACTCGCAAAACCATCTATTAAGGCATAAAAAATGAAGCCTAGATATGTAGCTAGACTAAGCACCACACTAAAATCATGGGTCTTTAAAAGTATTGAAATAAGGATTTATTGTGCTATCTTCAAATGGCTGGCAGAAGTCACCCTGAGGGAAAGAGAAAAAGTGGCACATGCCAGGGAAGTCAAACCACTGCCACCACCTCCCATAAAGACCACAGTAGAAACACTCCAGGACCATGATCTCAACTAGGAGACTATCAGAAACACCTTACTACAGACCACCAGCTCTGCTTCCAGCTCAGCTCAATTCCATTGAGGGAAATAATCTGTATGAAGAAAGGGTCCGTTATTGCTGCTAGCTATTGACCAGCTTCTTCACAAATCCTAGCTGAGGAGGTCGGTTACCTTGAAAGACAAACAGGAGTTAGCATCTATCAGGCAGTTCAAGTAACCAGGACCACCTTGGTCAAACCTTCTCTCAGATCTCAATGGAGACAGCATAGTATCCTGAGCCAAAGAACTCTGAACATCTCCCAAACCTCTGGTCCTGCCTCAAGTTCAGCTCCCAAAGTCATCCTTGAGGGAATGAATTAGACCCAGCTACTGCTTCAGCCTGTGCTGGACACCTCTTCCCCCTATCCTCCATCCCCCACCCAAACATTTCAGGCATCCTCCCTACTGAAGACTTAGAAATGAAAGACTTTAGCACTGTTAAGTAATTCAGTGTCAGAAATGGATATGGTTTTATCAATGGAAATAACATTAAATAAGATGCTATTTTGCCACTATACCCTAAATACCACAGCATCTTGCTATTCAACTTGCAACCAAAACTTGCAAATGTGTTTTCTTCCCCATTTATTAGACTATGAAGTATCCCTGAAGGGGGCATCTTCCTTTTCTATTTATATCCTCATTACTTTGCATATAGTAAGCACTGAATAGATAAGGTTTTTTCCCCCCATTCATTCATACCAGTTTACAACATTTTTCTTTACAGGACATGATACAGTATTTTTCCCTTTAGTTTTATATGTACTGTAATTATCACCTGATTGCCCCCCCCCCTTTTTTTTCTATAGACAGGCTGTACCTAGAATGGCAAATGAGCTTTAGACATGCTAATTTTATGATAGGGAAGAAATTGATTGTCAAGCTATAGAATAATAGAAAAAAATAGGATTGGAAGAGGTAAGAAAGTATGCAAAATGAAGGAAGCAATACAGGGATGAGTTGAAAGAGGAAAGGGTTTGAAAGTAAAGAATCTGCTTAAAAGAGAAAGAATTCCATTGGGAGAAGGCAAACTAAAGGGGCTAAGCTTCAATGGAAGTGTGGAAAAATAGTTGGAGATAGAGGAAGAATTTTCTTTTCTTTTCTTTCTTTCAATCAATATCTACTGAACACACATTTGAGACAAGACACTGCAGGGAATATGCAGATAGCCAAGTCAAGGTCCTTGGTCTCTCAGTCTTTCATCTAGTCAGAAACTTTAAAAAAAAAAAAAAAAACCACAAAAATGTAGGTTGTGCTAAGAACTTTAAGAGCAGTCTAGGAACTTTTCTGACCAGACCAGGGAAGGCTTAAACATAGGCTTCATTGATGGAAAGAGTTTTTAACAGGTAGAAATTGGGAGGAAAGGAGAGAAAGAACACAGCAAGTTAGGATGGTGAATTGAAAGTTCACATAAGAGAATTGGGGAGGAATTCTGGCAAGGGAGAAGAAAGAGGTGTGGATATTTATATAATGGGATTGGGGCCCATACTGTAAAATCTGTTTCCACCAATGCAGATATGTAATTCATAGGGGCACAGAGTTTAATGGGACAATAAGGAAGCACTAGCTGACGAGCTGGACCTGGAATCAGGAAGACTCACTTTCCTGAGTTCTAATCCAATTTCAGACACTTAGTAGCTGTGTGACCTTAGGCAAGTCATTCAACCCTATTTCCCAGTTTCCTCATCTATAAAATGAACTGGAGAAGGAAATAGCAAACTACTCCAGTATCTTTCACAAGAAGTTCCCAAATGACTGAAATGACTGAATAACAACTGAAAATAAGAGTTAATGACCAGGGTCATGCTATTAGCTTTATCATAGTCTGACTTGAACCTTTCTCTACTACACAACACTGCCTACTCTAGAGGAATAATGAGAGATTTACATGGAAAAATAACTAAACATCAGATTATTGGGGCTCTGAAATGCTAGGCCAAAACTTCAATAAGACATGAAGAATAATTGAACTTTTAAAAGAGAAGGACCATAAGCAAAGAAATGGATTTTTAAAAAATGATTCTTTTTTTAATTATAGCTTTTTATTGACAGAACATATGCATGGGTAATTTTTTACAACATTGTCCCTTGCACTCACTTCTGTTCCAACTTTTCCCTTCCTTCCCTCCCTCCACCCCCTCCCCTAGATGGCAGGCAGTCTTATACATGTTAAATATGTTATAGTATATCTTAGATACAATATATGTGTGCAGAATTGAACAGTTCTCTTGCTGCACAGGAAGAATTGGATTCAGAAGGTAAAAATAAACTGGGAAGAAAAACAAAAATGCAAGTAGTCCACATTCATTTTTCAGTGTTCCTTCTCTGGATGTAGCTGATTCTGTCCATCATAGCTCAATTGGAACTGAATTAGAGCTTCTCTTTGTCGAAGATATCCACTTCCATCAGAATACATCCTCATATAGTATTGTTGTTAAAGTGTATAATGATCTCCTAGTTCTGCTCATTTCACTCAGCATCAGTTCATTAAAAAAGGATTCTTCTAGCATAGTTTGGGTGGGACCACAAGATGGATGTGAATAGGTGATGTGCTCAGAAAGACATCTCCCAAAATTCTTGGGCTTTAGAAGGGGACTTAATGAAAGAAATGTAGTAGGTTCATGCACAGTCTTCTGAGAAGTACAATCCACAGAATTTTTCTCTGAGTATTGTTACCTCAGTCCCAGAACATTTTAGAAAATGAAGCCCATCCAAGGAGATATCTTCTACATTTGAGGACAGAAAGATCAGTTAAGAAGCAAGTTTAAAAATACACATGTGAGGCAATAAAAATCTCAGCACAGTGGCCAAAAGAGTTGAAACCCAAAAAAGATTTTGAAAGAAAAATCAACAATTCAAATTTGAAGTAAGTTCCAAACAACCAAAGGAAATGAATGTCTAAGATTGGTGAGAAAGGTGGGATTGCAGTGTAAGAGAAATGTTTAGATTAGTAGTACAGATAACAGAAAACATCTACATAGACATAACAAATGAAGGCAAATGTGATCCCCTGAGAAAGCAAAAGAAATGACTTGTGACAGAATATAGAAATGTGCACATTTAGCAAGTAGCATTCACCTAGGAAAGAATGGGAGAATGACCAAAAAAAAAAAAAAAAGGCAGAAAAGGGACATAGCAAAAGAATATACTATCATATTATAGTGTCACAGAATCCAAGAGAGATGATTTCAAGAGGAAAGAAATATATCAACTTTGCCATATAATTACAGGGTGATCCAGGACTACAAGGACTGAGAAAAAGCCATTGGGAAATTGAGTATTCATGAAGAAACTAAAGGAAGAAGGAATTGAATCATGAGAGGAAAGAGAACAGAGATGACCTGTGCATTGGGCAAAGAAGGCCTAGGGAAGAGAGATCCATTAAAAATACATATGGTGGATTCTCAGGGAACAAGCAGCTAGACCAAAGTTCAGATGTTACGGAGAAGGCAGTTTCAAACTGAAACTGAGGAACTCAACTATAATAAACTAACTGTCTCCAAGGACCAAGGGTAATAATGAGCTTGCTGGTCCCTGGGAAAAACTGGTTGGAACTGTCAAAACTAGATTTATGAGGCAAGCTGTATTCAATGACTATGCTGGTTACCTCTAAGTTTTGTTACAAAGAAAATGCTTTAAGTTCCATAAAATTGAAGTTGTTGCTGTCATTAGTACCCAGTTTGTACCCCCAAATTCCTCAAAAGATAGATCAGTGGAAAGTCTTCCATGAACTCAAGCAAGGTGAAATATACTGTGTAGAGAGTAATAGCAATGTTGTGGGATGATCAGCTGTGAATCATTTTGCTATTCTCAGCAATAACAATGATCCAAAACTACTCCAAAGGACTTATGATGAAAAATATTATCCATATCTAGAGAAAGAACTGATTGTGTATTAATTCATATTGAAGTATACTTTTTTAAAACTTTATATTTTTTGAGATTAGTTTTTTTTGGGGGGAGGGGGAAGATCTGTGTTTTCTTTCACAACTTGACTTATAGAGCTATTTTGCATAACTTCACATATGCCTTCTTACAGGGGGATGGGGGGAGGAAGGGAGAGAATCTAGAACTCAAAATTTTAAAAACAAATACAAAAAAATTTACATATAACTGGGGAAAATAAAAAATAAAGTGATATTGAGAGGTTATTACACCTAAAAAAAAAAGATAGGTCAACAGCAAAGTAGGTTTAGTGCTCAAAATGTCTGTGTGAGCTCTAGCTCTACAATTTTATTACCTCATATAGGGAATTGGGTTATAGATAAAAAAGGATAGGGCAAGAAATTGGTCACAAAGTTCATATATAAAAGTACCTGTCCCCTTAGTCCCATGGCTGGTAGAGGTAAAAATAATTAGACATATAAAATAGAGTGAGCGACTTTCTTGGAAAGTACTCTGGGCAAATTTATCAAGAATACCATAAATTTTATTGATGTCAAAAGTTTGTGTCATTTTTCACTAAAGAGGATTCAAAATAATTTTATCATTCGCCTAATCAAAATGGTGGTTAGAAAGGTAAACTGGCTACCATGGGGTGAGGGAATGGGGGGTATCATTATAAAGCTAAATGCAGATAATTTGAGGATTATCCACTACTTGTAGAAACAACTTACCCCTGCTGGCCTTCACTAGTACAGCCAACTTTCAATTGCCTATTTATTCAAAAGAACCCAATAAAAGTTGTCTAAAGTTGTCAAATTAAAAATACAAATCTTCAAGGGAATGACGTTAAACTAGACTCTGTAATTCATAGTTACTTTTTTGTTTTTTGAACTAAGACTTAAGTAAGGCAGGGTAATCTCAGTTTTGTCCCAGGGTATATTAACATGGTAGCAAGTCTAAGCAGGATTCTGATGACATAAAAGCACTCACTTGCAACCTAAAATATGAGGAAATAGTTGCTTTCTTGAGCACCATATAATTTATAAGCAGTAGTGTAAGGATATATCACTATTGTAGCTTCCCCTATTCTATTTTACTACCAAAATAAGCCAAGAGATGATCAGATAAAAGTGGCCTTCAGAGAAGTTTGTGTTCTGCTAAGCCTCATAAAAATATTAATTATCCCTTACTATATATACTCCTCAGGAGTCTTCTCCTATTGAAGGACTACCAAGGTATGTTCACCTGGGGGAAGGGGGAATTCCATATTGCTTTGTCTGTGCCCCTATAGTCCTACTTTTTTCCATTATGAATTCTTTTTACAAGGGAAAGTTCAGATAAATCATTTTTTTTTTATTATCTAGCTTGCCAACATACCCTCCTTCCTTTCCTCCCCACCCCCTACCTTTTTTTAGCTCCCTTTTATTATAGTTTTTCTCATTAAATTGTAAGCTCCTTGTGGCCAGGGAGCTTTCTTTCTGCTTGTAACCCCAACAACTAAGACACTGCCTGGCATCCAGTAAGTACTTAATAAATGTCGGTTGACTCAACTTGACATAACTAGCTTAATCAAATTCTTAGCTTACCAGAGAGTTGCTTACTTCTTCCTCCTGGATGGTTCTCTAGAAGTCCAGAGGTAGCAAGGGAAGAGAAATTCCAAGTTCTCAATGGATCTATTTTAGGATAAGGAACAGACAATTTCAAAGTCTACCAGGAAAAAAAGTTTCATTTCCAAAGCATGTAATTTTGGTCAGAGGGGCAACTGTCGCACTTTAGTAGCACAGGCTGGGAATTAGTTTTATTTTTTTTTAGAATAAGGGTTAGACTTCTCCAGGGAAGGCGAAATGCTTGTCTATACATAGAAGTTTTTGGGGAGAGGGAGCATATTAAGATAGTGTGCCAGGCTACTTCAAGATAGTTTATAGACTTCTCTAAAGCACAGTCAGAAAAGGCAGAGGGATGGTACAGTAAAACCTGAAGACTTTGAACTATAATCCCCACCTCCACTCCAAATGAATTTTCCCCTGAGCACCAGACTTTCTAGTTAAGATTCCATGTCTCAGCCACTATTTTAAGGACACCTCATTTTACAGATGAGGGTAGGTAATTCCTCCACCAAAATAGATCACAGCAATAAAGAAGCAATATAACATAATGGATAGAGTATTGGAATTTAGAGATCTAGGCTCAAATTCTATCTCAGACTCTTATTAGCTAACCATTGGCTAATTATTTAATCTCCCAATGCCTCAGTTTGCTCACTTGAAAAATGAGGGAATTAGAGGCCTCTTACAGCTTTGAATTTATGATTCTGTGCTTTACTAGGCAGACTTTATCAATTGCTCTGCATACACACACACATACACACACATATATGTATGTGTGTGTATGTATGTATATATATATATACATATATATATATATATATATATATATATATAATTTCCAGTGATCCAGCTCATGATGATGAGCCTGTCCAAAATTTGATCAATTAGTTCTTGGAATGGATACCCATTTTCTATTATTTCAGCCTATATTCTAAGTCTTTCTAGTTAGGTAGAACCTGAGCTAGTACTCTCTGTGGTTCCAGCATTTGAGAACCCAGGTTCCTTTGCACACTACAATAAAGCATGAGATCAGGACATTAGCATAGGATTCCTACAAACAAAGGAGAAAAATGATATGAATAATGGGGGAAAAAATCAGCCCAGCCAAATCCTTCTTTAGAGTTTCCAAGTGCCCACATTTCATGCACACATGAATTCACTCACACATAATCACCCAAGTTTCTTACAATCCAAAGTGATCTATTTGGTTAGTACTGGAACTAATGGCTCATTTATTCTCCCTAATCAAGAACAAGACTTATATGGTGTCTACTGTGTGCCAGGTATTATTGCTAAGTGCTTGATAAGTATTATCACATTTGATCCTTATAACAACTCTTGGGAATAAGTGATATTATTATATCCATTTTATAGATGAAAAAACTGAGATTAAGTGACTTGACCAAAGTCACACAACTTGTAAGTGGTTGAGATTAGATCTGAACTTAGTTCTTCCTGACTCTAAACCTAGCCATCTGAAAAACAACAACAAAAAACCCATACATAGAGATTGGTTCCAGATCTATGACAATAAATTGCTTTAGATCAGAGAAGCACCACTTTTCTATTTCTTCCATTTCCTTCACTCCAAAACCACTAGGAAACTAGTTGTTTTCCATAGTCAATTCCCCCAGAGGAAACAGAAAGAAAAAGACAGTGACCAATATAGTAATCCGTGAGAAGGAATGCTATTTCTTGTTGGGGTCCTAGGGCTTAGATCTAGGAAAAAGGGCTTCTTAAACTGGTATCTAAGGGGACCATAGACAAACTAGACTTGTAAGGGGAAAATATATCATATCTCATATAATTTCTGAATTCTGTTTTAATATAATTTCCTTTGTAATTCTATGTATTTTAGTTTATGCATTTAAAAACATTATTCTGAGAAGAGGTCCATAGACTTCACCAGACTTATACAGGAGTCATGACATTATAAGGGTAAGAATCCCTGACCTAGAAAGAAAAGGTTCTTTTTGCTTACATCAGGACTGACCCATTGGCCAAATTTTCCATCTTTTCCCCATCACATTTTACAGTAGAATGAAAAGGAGAGACAAAGAGATCTGAGCAATACTGGAAGCCAAGGGAAGTAGGAGAAAGTAACTAAGGCCAGATGACTAATGATGCATCACTCAGACAGATGCTCCAGCGTTTGATAATCAGGGTGCTGGAAGTTAAAGCCATACACCCACACAAAAGGGCAAACAGTGGACAGAGCTATGAAAATTAGACAGAAATTATAAATGTGCCAATAAAGATGGGAGGGGGAAAAGTGAGAGCCATAGAGCTAAAAATTATTCTTTTCATGGAATCACAAACTAATAGTCAGTGAGACAATAAGCTCCTATTGTGTGGTATCCACAATATTAAGTTCTGGAAATCCAAAGAAAGTTAAAAGATAGCCTCTGTTTTCAAAGACCTTATAGTCTAATCAGGAAGACAATATAAAGACAATTATGAACAGACAAGATATATGTGGAATAAATTGGATATGATTTATAGAAGGAAAGTACTAACTAAAGGAACCTAGTTCCATGACCTTAATTTTGAGAAATGAGATAACTGAATTTGAGCTGGAGGAAAAGGCTTGTTTAAAATTCATTTTGGTACAGCAAGGCAATAGAAGAACAGAGATCAGAACCTGGTTTTCATGAGTCTGGGCTCAGAGCATTTGATTCTATATTATGACAACTGAGTCTATCCTTGTTGTTGATATCCTTCTTAACTTTGACCTAGTAGCCTACAGAAACCAATGACCTCTAAGGCTCAGAGACTTATTCTCACTTACAAAAGGCAAGTTATTAATAAAGAACAAATAGAACTTCTCAAGAACACTTTCAAAAACATCAGAAATCTCTGCTCCTGCAGTGCAGGGAGTCATTCCCCTAAATTGCTCATATTATACATGCATGAATCAATCTGGTTCCTGTAGAACCTGCCTATTCATATATAAATCCAAGAAATCCAAAGAAATTTTGCCATGTTTTTCAAGAGACTCTGTGATCCAGACCTGATGCCTACATCTTTTTTGTGCCTGAGAGACTTGGAAAGCTGCTTTCCATTATTCTGATTAGGAGGTGGTCATCACTGATAAGAATTCGCATTAGAGTAGGCTGGTTTCCCATATGTCTAATAATATACTTTTGAGGAACCTTCTAACCCTACTTCATTGGTATAAAACCTACTAAAGAAGCAAACACTGTTTGTAAAAATCTTATTTTTCCCAGGTACATTTAGAGACAACTGTTAATATTCATTTTAAAAAATTTTGGAGTTCCAAATTACCTCTCCTTCCTTCACCTTCACCCTCCCTAATTCAATAAGAAATTTGATATAGACTGTCTTGGCTATACATGTTCCCAATATATTTCTTTTTGCACATGTTCCCTCTCCTATCAGTGGTTCAGTAACTTTTATATACCCTTATGTAGCTAGTGTTTGTATGTGTATTTTCCTTATTGTTTATTTTATTATGATTTTAATACATTTATTTTGCTTTGAAAAAAAGTAATTTGATATAGGTTGATCATTGTATTGCATCAGGCAATCTGTTCCTCAAGGATCTACATTTGCCCACATGCAAAATGGGAAAAAAAAATCCCTCCAAAGAGTAGTACTAAGAATCATTCCTTCTAATGAATCTTTGATCCCTTACTTTTCTCTGGCTTCATCTTATCAAGGAAATCCAACCATCATCCCCATGAAAAACTTACAATTGAAACTTTCATGAAGCATGTTTTCTTAATAAAAGCATTCCCTTGACTTTCCAGAAACAGAGTAATAGAATTTCAGAGTTAGAAGTGACCTAAGTATTCATTTAGTCTATGCATATAATATGTATGCAAAAACCAAATTCAATTAGAAATCAGCAAACATTACAAATCAGAGCTTGATTCTTTTGTTGGTTATTGGGACTAAAAAAAGTATTAATTATGCAGATTAAATTTAAAACTTGTCCTTCTTTGAGGCATAAAGAGGTGTATTACCTCTTTATGCCTCAAAGAAGGACAACTTTTAAATTGTTAAACATTTATCATCACACTCCTCATTCCAACCCACACCTAAAAAAAACATTTCTATTATAACATACTGACAATTAGACATCAAGATTATGTTTGAAGATTTTAAGATCCATTATCTTCTCCTAAGGTACTTATATTATTTTTTCATTGTTCTATTAATAAAAAAAGTTTTCCCTCCTCATTCAAGTATTTTTCCACCTTTCTCATGATTTTTACTGCAAAACTTTTTGAAAAAAATTTATTTACCATTAATGGAATAAATTAGTTACACTAATAAATATAATAAATTGTCATAGTAATCTAGTGTTTGGATCTTTGGAGACAAAAACTCACTATATGACAAAAACTACTGGGAAAACTTGAAATCGGTTTGGCAGAAAGTCGTTATAGATCATCATTTCACATGATATCCTAAGTTAAGGTCAAAATGGCTACATGATTTAAACATAAAAGATGATAACATAAGAAAATTAGGGAATCATGGAATAATTTATCTTTCAGATCGATGGATAAGGGGAGAATTTATATACAAACAAGAGATAAAGAGCATTATGGTATGTAAAATGGATAATTTCTATTATGCTAAATTTAAAAGGATTTGCATAAATAAAACCAAAGCAGTCAAGATTAGAAGGGAAGCAAAATACTGAGGGGGAAAAATTACAGCAAGTATCTCTGATAAAGAAGTCATTTCTTAAATATATAGAGAATTGAATCAAAGTTATATAATACAAGTCATTCCCCAATTGATCAAAGGAAATTGGTCAAAGGAAATGAACAAGCAGTTTTCAGATGAAGAAATCAAAGCTATCTCTAGCCATATTTTTAATATGATCTAAATCACTACTGATTAGAGGAATGCAAATTAAAATAACTCTGTGGAACCACCTCACACCTATCAGATTGTCTAATATGACAAAAGGAAAATGACAAATGTTGGATGAGATATGGGAAAATTGGGACACTAATACACTGTTGGTGGAGCTGTGGACAGATCCAAGTATTTTGGAGAGTAATTTGAAAATATTCCCAAAAGGGTATAAAACTGGGCATTCTTTTTAATCCAGCAACAGTACTACTAGGTCTGTATAACAAAGAATTTAAAAAAAAAAAAAAAAAAAAGGAAAAGGATCTATGTATACAAAAATATTTATAGAAGCTTTTTCTGTGACAAAAAATTGGAAGTTGAGGGGAATGTTCATTAAATGGGGAGTGACTATATAAACTGTAGCTTATGATTGTGATGGAATACTACTCTGCTATAAGAATGACAAGGACACTTTCAGAAAACCTGGAAAGACTCATATGACCTGATGTAACTTAAAGCAAACAGAACCAGGAGAATATTGTATGCAAGAACATACTGTGTTGTATGATGATCAACTATAAATGACCTTGCTATTCTCAAACATATAATGATTTAAGACAATCCTGAAGGATTTATGATGAAACTTATTATACATGTCTAGAAAATGAATTGATGGAGTCTGAACACAAATCAAAGCATGCTGTTTTTAACTTTCTCCATTTCTCTTTTTTGTTTGTGTTTCTGGTCTGTATTTTCTTTCACAATATGAAAAATCTATGCATTTGTAGTCATGGAAGACATATGTCAAATTGGTTGCCTTCTTTAGGAAGGGAAGAGGGAAAATTTGCTTCTCAAAATTAAAAAAAAATGTTTAAATTATTTACATTCTATCAAAATATATTTATATGTGTGCATGCATACACACACACACGCACACACACACACACACACACACATTTATTTAAAGCTGTTTACCATGGGTGATTACACTTCCTCAATATTTAACTACCTTGATCTGAAAATTTGGCATCCTATTAACACTCTTTTATTGAATCAGTTTTCCTAAATGTCCCTAATAGTCTCCTAATCGCCAAAAACAAAGGGATTTTTTCCAGTTATCTTCTTGCTTGAACTTCCTGAAGGTTTTGACCCTGTTGATGGCCCTTCCCTCCAGTATATTCTCTCAACTTTTAGATCTAGAGATATTCTGGCTGTCCTCCTCATGATTCTTCTTTACCTCCTTTTTCTTTCATATAATCAATCAGTTAACATTCTATGAGCAAGTATGAATAGTCTCAGCCCCCTACCAATACCTCCCAGAAGATGAATTCAGTCGATTATAAAGAAAAAGAGAATATCTACATGTGTATTCTGGTCCTCTCTGCAATAAGGTTAGGAAACTTGAGCTTACTTGGAGTTTCTTAAAACTGATTGTATTTTAGCAGTGGGAACGATGTTACAGGGTGTGAGATGTTCTTTATGGAAGAAATTTCACCTTCACTGGGCCTTGTACGGAATACAACTGGTATGGCTTCTTGTTTCCAATGGTAATACTAACACCTTCAAGTAATTGACAAAAATCCTTACAAAATGTACTTAAAATACAGAAACAGAGAGACTAAGGATTTCTAACTGGGGGATCATTGATAAGTTAGACTTTGTAGAAACCTAATCTATAAGAAATGAGATAGAAGGAAATTTTGGTATTCTTTTAGGTGAAATGAACCAAAGTTCTTTCTGAAGGCAAAGTAATAGAATAAACTTCTGATGAAACCTTTTATTTATCTGACTACATATGTAGCTCAATTTACAGGCTTGAGAGTTTCTCAGGGAAAAATGTGTATAAATCAGGTTTCTATTAATTGAATCCTATTTTCTTATTGATTTCCATTAAACATTAGAGATGTGTTCAGGGGGAAAATCTTTTTTCGCCTATAATAAACTTAAGACTTTGACCATAGTGAAACCACTTTAAAATGTTTCAAATCCTAGTTTCCATCTACTTTTAAAAGACATTACATTTTGGCACAAGTTTGGATTTGTAATTAAAAGCCCTGTAAAAGAAAGCATTTTTATTGAACCAGCTTTGTTAAAACAGAGCTTCTGCAAAGGGACCAACTAAGAAGTGTTTAATGTTTAAATTTAATTTCCTATTTAAGTTTCAGTTTACATAACCTCTAGCTAACAGAAGGAAGGAAGTAACCTAAGGGGATAGAGAATATGGAGAAGGCCAGGTTCTTTGTCTCATTCCTCTTTCAAAAAGATAAACTCTCACCAAAATAGAATGATGGAAAGATAGTCTTGCAGGATTGTGTTGTAACATAAAAAAAATCCACTCTCCTCTCCTATTTCCCTCTTTCCCTTTACTCCCCATCCCTGCCTCTCCCCTCTCCTCCTCTATCCTTCCAAATGTAAGAAAAGAAAGAGATCAGCTTTATTAAGATGACTAGTGTAAAAATAATGCTAGATCTTTTTCTTCTACCTCTTCATTTTCTAACACCATGCCAAAATCATCCTTAGTGAACTGACATCAGTCATTCGCTATAGTTAGGAAAGAAGTTATAAGTATTTCTACACCAAACAAATCTGTAGAAACAATCTTTACAAAAGAAAAGAATATCCTTTTCAGCTACCTTCTCCCTTCACCTCTGCAGAGAAGTACTTCCAAGAACCCTCATACTGAGGAAGAATAAGCCATCTTTTATTCTCCACTCCCCCATCCTACTTTTCAGTTTCCCTTTTTGTATTGTCTTCTAGAATTGTTCCTTGAGAGCAGAAATTGAATTTTTTTTGCTTATATTTATATCCTAAGTGCTTAGCACATTATCTGACAAATAGTAGGTACTTAATAAATGTGTCTCAACTTGCCTTGGCTTCTGGAGAAGTGCACATTTCATCCAAGACTCAAATAAATAGACAACCTCTCCTCCCTCCGATTCCACTTTTACTATCACCATGAAAATAATTAAGAGGTTTTTTTCCTCCTTATTCCAATAACTGTATTAGAGTTTTGCTTTTCCAAAAGAGCTTTAGCAAAAAGCCTTTGGGATTTAAGTTAGGAGAATGATAACAGAACCCACTCTTCCTCAAATAAGGGAGAAAAAAAAAACTCCCCATGTGAAGAATTTAGCTGAAACCAGAAACTGAAAGCAAGGATATTTCATAACCTAGTGCCCAATAGAGGTCACACCTGGCAGCAGCCAGTAGGAGCCACAGGACCAGTAGAGTTATGTTGAAGAGTTGTCTTGAGAGAAGGCAGTATCCCACAGATGCTACGTTATCATCTCCATAAGCCTAGTAGAGACTGCTTGATACAGAAGAGCAATAAGCCAAAAGCTTAACAGGTACAGTGGAAGAAAAGGGCAACCACTTATCTGGCAGCCTGGCTGTAGATGTTCCACATTTCCACACATGCTCCTTATTTCTGGGTTTCCTCCATGAATACACTCTAGTACATATGATCCTTTTATGTACTTCTCCACCCATGTTCTCAACATACAGCTACTCTTTCCACCACTATTATGTGTTTTTGTGGGAAGGTGTGCTCTAGGTTTGTCAATTAATTAACATTGCTTACTCTATTTCCTGCACTACACTAAGCTCTGGTAATACAAAGAAAAAGCAAAAATAGTTTCTGCCCTCAAGGAGCTTATATGTTACAGGGGAAGATGAAATGAATATTAATGAGCCCATATAAGATACATACAGAATAGTACTTCTGAGAAGAGAAGACATCTAGGGGAGGAAAGAAGTACCTACTACAGAAGCTGTTCTTTCCACAGAGTCTTTTTTTCCATTGTGGTCCAATAATTTATATGTTGTCTTCACTGAAAATATTTGAAAAATATCAGTAATAATATTCATAGACAAGGTGTTCATTGAATAAAACTTGTCATGTTAATTACTCCTTTGTAGAAATCCCTTATAGAAGTTCTAAGAAACTTCCCACATCCAGGTCTTTTCTGCTTTCATATAGAAATCTGATTAGAACCTTTAGACTTATCCAAATTGACCAGGCAGCTGAACTTATATATTTTACTATATAAACTGGATTGTTGGAAGACTTGCCATCAAATCACAGGCATTCCAACTAGTTCTTGATCCAAAGAAAAAGAATTTGGAATGTTCCTGAATTCCTAGTCCATGATGTTGAACCAGAAGAACCCTAGATGCTGTGAGAATCAATTGAATCTTTAAGAAAGTTGGCAATCAAAAAAGGCAGAGATAAGGAAAGAGAACACTTTATAGGAACTAGTTTTCCCAAAGACAAGAGGAAGGAAGATAAAATATTGTGTGTAAAATACAGTAAGTAGGCCAATGTGGCTGCCTTTTAAAGTCCACAATGGGAATCAATGTGTAAGAAGACTGGAAAGTAGAAAGGAGTCAGACGGCTAAGATCTTTAAATGCCAAAGAAGTTTATAACTGATCCGTGAAGTTATAAGCAGCCACTGGAGTTTTCAAATGGTTGGAATGGGGAGGAAGATATGGTCAAACGTATTATATTAGAAAGCCACTTGGTAGATATGTGAAGGAAAGTTTGGAGTAAGAAGAGACAAGACAAGAATACCAATTGTAAGGGTACTCAGATAATTCAGGAGAAGAGGGCCTAAACTAAGGCAGTGGATTTGGGAGGAGAGAGAGAGAGAAATATAAAAAAGGCTGGAGAGAGAGAAAATGATATGACAAGATTTGAACAATATTTGTAAATGTAAATTAGTAACACTAAGGAGTCAAGGATGATGATACCAAGGTTGCAAACTGAGGTAACTAAAAGGATAGTGGTGTCCTCCACAGTTATAGATAAGTTTGGAAAAGAATGGATTTGAGGATGTGATTAAGATGATGCTTTGGACTTACTGAATTCTAAGGTGTCTAGAGAACATCAGTGCAAAATGTTAAACAGATAGTTGGTAATGTGAGATTGGAGCTCAGAATCATTAGCTTGGTAACTGAATCCACAAAAGCAGATGATGACCAAGTGAGAAAAAATAAAGGGTCCAAAACAAATTACTGGAAGATATACACAGTAAATGGACATGACGTGAATGACTATCTGGCAAAAGAATTAGAGGTCAAACAAAAGGAAGAGAACCAAGGGAGAATAGCAGCATAAAATAACTAGAGAAGAATGCATCTTGATAGTGGTACAGAAAGAGCAGAGATACACCATTGCAGAGAGGTAAAAAAAGGATGGTGTTTGAAGTAAGGCCATTAGATACGGCAGTTAAAAGAGGACTGGCAGTTTGGAAAGAGCAACTTTAGTTGAATGATGAAACTTTAAGCTAGATTACAAAAAGTTTAGAAAAAATAAAAAGCATAGGAAATGGAGGAAGGATACACAGGGATATAACCTAAGAGCCAGAGTTATTATTCAGTAGGTACAGATGTCTCCTATTCTTAGTGATCCCATGTGGAGTTTTTGGCAAAGATATTGGAGGGTTTGCCATTTCCTTCTCTAGCTCATTTTACAGATAAGGAAACGAAGGCAAATAGGGTTAAATGGCGTGTCCAGGGGTACACAGCTAGCAAGTCTGAAGCCAGATTTGAAATCAGAAAGATGAGTTTTCCTCTCTGAGGAAAGCCCGGGGCTCTATGCACTAGCTACCTAGTAGCAGAGTGTGATCTTACCAAATGTCTTGACTAAAGTAATTGTATCATCTGGTGGATAAGCAAAAGTAAACATATATAGTGGCTCATGACTATGATTTTTTTTTAACAAATAGAGATCAGTAAGGTTCTGTGAGTACATCTACTGATACTACAGATACAATGTATTAGTATTAACAGCTTTATCTTGACAGCTACAAAATGTACCACTTTCATATCTTTGTGTAAGTCCACCATAGAGACTTCTTATTATCTTTTAAATATAGTGTCTGCTCTCTTTGTTTAAAGGGACCGTATTATCTATTTTAATAAGGTGTGGGCTTTTTTTGGCTTATAAAAGGAGAATTAAGGGAAAATTCATGGTTCTGATCAGATTCATTTTTATGCAAGTACCTGTCATTTGAAATTCATACCACATGACTGAATCATTACCACCACCTGGTGGCAGTTTAATCTCATTGCAAGTCAAATGCCTAAAAGGATGTTAGCAGCCTTTTGAGTAGGGAACTTAACCTGAGCCTAAATGTGTTACAGCTCTCAAAGTCACATATTCTAAAGGAACATTTTTTTGAAGGTAGAGTTCTTTTTTATGATGCATTCAACTACTTAAGTTAAGTTAGAATAGAATATTGTGTCAATGATGAAAAACTGCCCCACTCCATGATCTCTGCCAATACAGAATATAATGTACAAGGAGAAAGATACACTTCTTCCCTCTCATCAGAATAAAACTGTCCTCAAGTAAGTAGTCCCTTATTAAACACAGGTTCCCTCCCCTTAAAAGTGACAGACCACGGACCACTTTCTCTGGCAAATAGTTGTTTCTTGATTATTTATTTGATGAGTTCTTTCCATTTATCTGGTCTTTTATGTAGGAAAGACATAGCAGTCCTCCTGAGCAGGAGATGAAGAGTTCAAAGACTATGCTGAATTGATCTTTTTATTCCTTCTAAATATGAAGATTTTTGCAAATGAGTCTCCCTTTCTGAATGCACCTTGGAGTCTTAATTTAAGGAAAATGCATCCTCTCTTTTTGGCTTGGATTTTGCTCACTTACCATACAATCCTGTGAGCACTTCCCTGATTGCATTGAGTCATTATAACCCAAGGCAAAGGAAAAAAGGAAAGTTGGAAAGGATGCAGGCAATTAAAACAAGGCCAGGACCAAGCCCCTCTTTGATAATCACCTCTTCGGGTAAGCGATGTGCTGTGAATGAGCTTGTTCCAGGCCTGGAGTGCTAACATATGGTGTATCTCTGCTCCTTCTACATTAAATCCTGACATTTTGCAGCTGTCAAGATAAAGCTGTTTATATGAGTAACGTTGTAGTTTGTTTATAGGGAAATAATGTGTAGCAAGTTATGATTAATCAAGGTGTCTGAAATCTGCTGGAGGCTCCTAAATAGATTTGTTTTCACTGCCATGCTTTTTGTCTCCTAAATCACAGACTTAGTCATTTCCCTCTTTGTATCTCATCTGCCTGTTGACTTCTTCACCTGGGGTGAGAGGAAGGGTGGTGGCCAGGTCTCAGGCAGAAGCAGCTGCTGGAAGGACAATGTAAACTCTTGATTGAGCTAGGTGAGGAAAAAGCAAAAAAGACACCAAAAGATTCTATTTGGACAAGACCTGTGATTTCATTGGTATGAAGAACTCCTAGTAAGAAAATTCCCTCTAAGAATGTAGAACAGTATCTACTTGGTAACATAATCTTAGTTTCCTGGGATTCTCTCCGAGATGTTCATTGACTTGTCAAGATGCCAGCCTATGCCAGAGGAGGAATTTGAACCCAGATCTCTCTTCTCAGTGCCAAGCTGTTGCTCACCCTAACTTTTCCTAACACAAAATGTTTGGAGGACCTTTTACTCTTAGGTTCGATGTCTTTCCATGCTTCAGATTTCATATATACTCTGGGTTTTAATGGATATCATTGGTAAGGCTCTAGGATCCTTTGCTCCATGTTCTTTCACTGTATTCTTATTAGTTCCCCGTCCTAAATAAACTCCATTCTTCATTCTTGTCACTCCCAATTCTAGGCTTGCTGAACTTTATTGGAGAATCAGGAGAGCAGGACCTTTGGCTCTATCACTAGAAATCTGTGTTTGCTACACACTGTAGGTCCTTATTGATGCTCAGTTACCTTTTTTTATCCAGTCTGCAGACAATTCCTCATCAGATTTCAAGTCAACAGTTAACTAGGTGCAAAGCATTGTACAAGGTGCTAGAACTACATGTTTTACATATATCTAATATCTACCTATTTAAGTAAATATTGTCTCCTTCATTAAAATATAGGCTCTTTGAGGGAAGAAACTGAATTGCTTTTGTCCTTGCTTCTTTGATGTCTTAGTACAGTGCTTGGAGTATAATATGGGCTTAATACATGCTTATTGATTCATTGATTACTTTCAAGCTTAAATTCTACTAGGAGATTACAACATAGATGTCAATTCAAGGTAATTTTGAAAGGGGGAAAAAACAAGAATAACTGGGAATGAGAGAAAGTAGATTTGGGAAGGCTTTGTAAATGAAATAGCATCTGAATTGAATTTTGAAGGAAGATGAGAAGCCTAAATTGGGAGGAAACACATTCCAGGGAAAATAGGGTATGTAAAAGAGGATAATATGAAATAAGGTTGGAAACATAGGCTGGGGCCAGACTATTGAAATTCTTAAATGTCAAACTAATGAGTTTTTATTTGATTATATAGACAATAAAAAGCTCCTGAAGATCCTCAAGGAAAGGGGTGATATGGTCAGACCCATTACTTAGAAAGATTATTTTGGCAGCTGTATAAAAGAGGGATTACAGAGTGAAGTAACTGGAATCTTGAAGAACTATTTAAAAGTTATTATAATGGTTTATATTATAAGAAGGTTATATGGGCCTAAGCCAGTCTAATAGAAGTATAAAGAGAGAGAAGGGGACAGATGCCAGAGATACACTTGACAAATGATTGGATATAGGAAATGAGGGAGAAGGAAGAGTCCAGGATATGTGGGTTATGTACCCACTTATATCTAAGAGGATGGTAGAACTAGTTTTGTTTTCTGGAGGGGGAGAGGCAGGAAAGGTATTTGGAGGGATTGATAATGAGCTTGGTTTTGGCCACATTTAGTTTGAGATATTGATAGGACCTATTAGTAGAGATGAGGTAAGGCCAGCTGCATTATGGAGATGCAAAACTAGAGATCCAGAGAGAAGGTAGGGCTGTCCACAGCAGATATTTTTCCTCAGTAGCTCCCACTTTCCACTGTTCTTCGATACTACCTTTATCTCACATCCTCCACTACAGCAGATGATTTTTGTCTCCAACTGTTGTGCAGGAAGCAACTAGCATGGATGCTTCTTTCTTCCGCGCTGTTAGATGGAGGAAGTAGGGGAAGATAAGAAACAGTTGCCCAAGAGAATAAGATTTAGTCTTTATTTAAGAATATATAATAGAATTATAGAATAACTTTAGCATAAGAAGGGACTTCAGAGATTACCTAATTTAGGAAATTAAGGAAATTGATATCAACCTTCTTAATAATACTGACCATACTCTTTGGGCTAATAGCCAAATCGGATCCTACCAAAAATTTTCTATTTGAAAACATTTATAGTTAAAGTGCCCAGAGAAAAGAGAGAAACTCAAGATCAGAGCCTTGGGGACATCCACAGCTGAAAGAGAACCATGTAGAAGATGAGTAATTAGCTAAGAAAGTTGAAAAGAAGCAGTCAGAGTGGTAGAAGGTTAACTAAGAAAGTTTATCGTCACTGAAGCCAGTGAGGAAAGTATTTTGAAAGTGGGTAGTCCAGAAATATTAGCTACCTAATTTCCCTAGGGTCACATAAAATCAGAGGCAGAAAATTAATAAAATAATGTAATTTGTTTGCTCAAGTGTTTATTATATGTACAAAACAAGAATACACAGAGAGCTAGGACAAAGTCCCTTCAAAGAAATTATAATCTAATAGGGTGATATGAAGATGTACACCAATAGTTATGATATAAGGTAAGTAAAATGGGGAGATTCAGGCAAAGAGCATAACAAAGAGAGAGGGCAGACGTGAGAAAAGAAGGGAGAGAAAAGGAGAAAGAGATGGGGGAAGAGAGAAAGTGAGAGTGGGCAGGAGGAAGGGGGGAGATAAGGGAGAAGGAGAGCAAGATAGAGAGAGAGAAGGGGAGAGGAAAAGACAGGAAAAGGGAGGGAGGGAGGAAGATAAGGGGGAAATAGAGACAGAGAGAAATGATTTTCAATTTAGGAGTGGGTGAGGGAAAGCTTCAAAGAAGAGGAAAAACTTGAATTGGAACTTGAGGTAGTTCAACAAGAAGCTTTAGATAGCAATATTAGTAAAGGCACAGGGATGAGAGAGGAGAGGACAAGAACAGGTATCAGGGGTATTCCAGTTTAAATGGCATAGAGAATGTAAAAAAAAAAAGAATTAGCATTAGATAAGGCTGCAACAATAGATAGAATTCATATTTTGGAGGGCCTTAAACATGAAGATCAGGAGTTCAGTTTTTATTTCATAACTACTCAAGGATCACTAAAGATTTGGACCATGATCAGTAACTTATTAAGATTATCTGGACAATTGTTTTAAGACCAGATTGGAGATCGGAGAAACTGGAGGAAGGAAAAAGCATTTTTGATGTTATAAAAGAATCTAAATTAGAATAGAGGGGGTTTCAGTGAGTATAGAGAAAAATAACTGATTTTGTGTAATAGATTGAGAACCAAAAAAGAGTACTTGAAAGCCATCTAGTATAAGCTCTTCATTTACAGGTGAGAAAATGAAAGCAGAGAGAAATAACATGATTTGCCTAAGTTCACACAGATAGTCAATAGCTGGTGCAGAATTTGGATTCAGTTCTTCCAAACACCAAGCTCATCGTTTTGGCCACTGTGTCACATATCTTAGATATAAGAGTTATGGCAGAGGTGGAACCAATAATATTTGGCAGCACATTAGACATGGAGGATGAGAGAGAAAGGAATGTCAAAGATGACTGGTGTATCTGTACTGTCCTTCCAGCTCCATTGCTTGAAAGAACCATTGACAGAGCCTGCCATAAGAGGTATCTGGACAGGAACCTTGATGTAGCTAGATTAAAATAATGAAAATCTATGCCCAAAGTCGTATGTTGTTGGGGGAAGCAATATATTGTGAAAAGTCAGTCCATTAGTGTTATTGCATTGAGCAAAACATAGGAAGTGACATTTGGAGTTAGAGCACATTTTTTAAAAGTCTTTTACAATTCTGAAATTCTGTACTTTTACTACTTTGGTTGTTGCTTTCCAATTGTTTCAGTTGTAATTAATTCTTTGTGACTGTATTTGGGAGTCTCTTGGTAAAGATACTGGAGTGGCCTGCCACTGCTTTTTCTGTTGATTTTTCAAATGAGGAAAATGAAGTAAACAGGGTTAAGTGACTTGCATCTAGTGTCTGAAGCCACATTTGAATTCATCAGAAAAAATGAATATCAATATCAAGAACAGAGTCCAAAGACTAAACAAAAAATGATAATCCATGAAGAGGCTGCAGGGTTTGACCCTGAAATACATAGCAGGGGTACAAGTTCAATGTTTTTTTTTTTCAGTTTCCTATACTCCAATCTCTTTCTATACAAGACTAAACACCCTCTGAATTCATTTCATCTGTCATTTCAATTACTATTCATGCAATGATCATCTTCATTTTCTTTTCTTGTTTATTTTTATTAATGTCTTTTAGATCACCTTTGTTTGTGAATAGACCCCTACTCCCTCTCCTAATTTATAAACCATTCTTCTTTTGTTTTATTTTTGCATTTATATATATTTTTTATTATAGCTTTTTATATACAAAGCATATGCATGGGTAATTTTTCAACATTGACCCTTGGAAAAACTTCTGTTTCAACTTTTCCTCTCCTTCCCTCTACCCCCTTCCCTAGATGGCAGGTAGTCCCATACATGTTAAATATGTTGAAGTATATGTTAAATACAGTATATGTGTGCATATTTATACAGTCATCTTGCTGTACAAGAAATATCAGATTTTGAAAGATAAAAATAACCTGAGAAGGAAAAAAAAACCAAAAATGCAAGTAAACGATAACAGAAAGAGTGGAAATGTTATATTGTGATCCATACTTATTTCCCAATGTTCTTTCTCTGGGTGTAGTTGGTTCTGTTCATTACAGATCAATTGGAACTGATTTGGATCCTCTCATTGTTGAAGAGAGCCATATCAATCAGAACTGATCATCATCTAGTATTGTTGTTGAAGTGTATAATGAATGATCTCCCGGCTCTGCTCATTTCACTTAGCATCAGGTCATGTATGTCTCTCCAAGCCTCTGTTTTCATCCTGATGGTCATTTCTTACAGAACAATAATATTTCATAACATTCATATACCACAATTTATTCAACCATTCTCCAATTGGTGGGGATCCCTTCAATTTCCAGTTTCTAGCCACTATAAAAAGGGCTGCCACAACCATTTTTGCACATATGGGTCCCTTTCCCTTCTTTTAAGATCTCTTTGGGATATAAGCCTGGTAGAAACACTGCTGGATCAAAGGGTGCGCACAGTTTGATAACTTTTTGAGTATAGTTCCAAATTGGTCTCCAGAATGGTTGGATCCATTCACAACTCCACCAACAATGCATCAGTGTTCCAGTTTTCCCACATCCCCTCCAACATTCATCATTATCTTTTCCTGTCATTTTAGCCAATCTGACAGGTGTGTAGTGGTATCTCAGAGTTGTCTTAATTTGCATTTCTCTGATCAACAATGATTTGGAACACTTTTTCATATGACTAGAAATAGTTTTACTTTCATCATCCAAAAGTTGTCTGTTCATATCCTTTGACCATTTATCAATTAGAGAATGGCTTGATTTTTTATAAATTAGAGTCAATTCTCAATATATTTTGGAGATGAGGCCTTTATCAAACCCTTTAGCTATAAAAATGTTTTTCCAGTTTATTGCTTTCCTTCTAATCCTGTATGCATTAGTTTTATTTGTATGAAAGCTTTTTAACATAACATAATATAATCAAAATTTTCTATTTTGTGATCAATAATAACCTCTAGTTCTTCTTTGGTCACAAATTCCTTCCTCCTCCACAGGTCTGGGAGGTAAATAATCCAATATTCTTCTAATTTATTTATAATCTCATTCTTTATGCCTAGATCATGAACCTATTTTGATCTTATCTTGGTATACATTGTTAAGTGTGGGTCAGTGTCTAGTTTCTGTCATACTAATTTTCAATTTTCCCAGCAATTTTTGTCAAATAATGAATTCTTATAACCAGAAGCTGGGGTCTTGGGGTTTTTCAAACACTAGATTGCTATAGTCATTGACTATTTTGTCCTGTGAACCTAACCCATTCCACTGATCACCTAGTCTATTTCTTAGCCAATACCAAATGGTTTTGGTGACTGCTGCTTTATAATATACGTTTAGATCAGGTACAGCTAGGCCACCTTCATTTGATTTTTTTTTTCATTAGTTCCCTTGAAAGCCTTGATCTTTAGTTTTTTTCTAGGTCATTAAAATAGTTTCTTGGGACTCAGATTGGTATAGCACTAAATAAATAGATTAGTTTAGGTGGTATTATCATCTTTATTATATTAGCTCAACCTTTCCAAGAACACTTAATATTTTTCCAATTGTTTAGATCTGACTTTATTTGTATGGAAAGTGTTTTGTAGTTTTGCTCATATAGTTCCGGACTTTCTCGTGGCAGATAGATTCCCAAATATTTATGCTATCGACAGTCATTTTAAATGGAATTACTCTTTGTATCTCTTGCTGTTGGATTTTGTTGGTGATGTGTAAAAATGTTGATCCTGCAACTTTAGTAAAGTTGTGGATTATTTGTAATAGCTTTTTAGTAGAATCTCTGGGGTTCTCTAAGTATACCATCATATCATCTGCAAAGAGTGATAATTTGGTTTCCTCATTACCTATTCTAATTCCTTTCATTTCTTTTTCATCTCTTATTGACAAAGCTAGCATTTCTAATACAATAGTAATGGTGAAAGTGGGCAACCTTGTTTCACTCCTGATTTTACTGGGAATGGTTCCAGTTTATTACCATTACATATGATGCTTACTGATGGTCTTACATAGATACTATTGACTACTTTAAGGAAAAGTCCCTTTATTCCCATACTCTCTAGTGTTTTTAATAGGAATGGGTATTGGATTTTATAAAATGCTTTTTCTGCATCTATTGAGATGATCATATGGTTTTTGTTAATTTGGTTATTGATACAGTCAATTATGCCAACAGTTTTCCTAATATTGAACCAGTGCTTCATTCCTGGTATAAATCCTACTTGGTCATGGTATATTATCCTGGAGATAATTTTCTGTAACCTTTTTGCTAAGATTTTATTTAAGATTTTTGCATCAATGTTCATTAGGGAGATTGGTCTATAATTTTCTTTCTCTGTTTTTGTTCTGCCTGGTTTAAGTACCAGTACCATATCTGTGTCATAAAAGGAATTTGGTAGGACTCCTTCATTCCCTATTTTTCAAATAGTTTATATAGCATTGGAGTTAATTGTTCTTTAAATGTTTGGTAGAATTAGCATGTAAATCCATCTGGTCCTAGGGATTTTTTTTAGGGAGTTGCTTAATAGCTTGTTCTATTTCTTTTTCTAAAATGGGACTATTTAGGCAATTTACTTCCTCCTCTGTAAACCTGGGCAACTTATATTTTTGAAGGAATTCATTCATTTCATTTAAGTTATCAAATTTATTGGCATAAAGTTGGGCAAAGTAACTCCTAATTATTATTCTAATTTCCTCTTCATTAGGGAAAATTTCTCCCTTTTCATTCTTAAGACTAACAATTTGATTTTCCTCTTTCCTTTTTCTAATCAATGTTGCCAAGGGTTTATCTATTTTGTTGGTTTTTTCATAAAACCAACTCTCAGTTTTATTTATTAATTCAATAGTTTTTTTTTTTTTACTTTCAATTTTATTGATCTCTCCTTTCATTTTTAGAATTTCAAGTTTTAGTGTATGGGGGTTTTTTAATTTGCTCTTTTTCTAGCTTTTTTAGTTGTAAGCCTAATTCATTGATTTTCTTTTTCTCTATTATATGCAAGTAAGCCTCTAGAGATATAAAATTTCCCCTTATTACTGCCTTCACTGCATCCCACACATTTTGGTATGATGTCTCATTATTGTCATTCGCTTGGGTGAAATTATTAATTGTGTCTATGATTTGCTGTTCACCAAATCATTCTTTAGGATGAGATTATTTAGTTTCCAATTACTTTTTGGCCTATTTTCCCCTGGCTTTTTATTGAATGTAATTTTTATTGCATTGTAATCTGAGAAGAATGCATTTACTATTTCTGTCCCTCTGCTTTGTGTCCTAATATATGGTCAGTTTTTGTATAGGTTGCATGAACTGCTGAGAAAAAGATGTATTCCTTTCCGTCTCCATTCAGTATTCTCCAAAGATCTATCATACCTAACTTTTCTTGTGTTCTGTTTACCTCTTTAACTTCTTTCTTATTTATTTTGTGGTTTGATTTATCTAATTCTGAGAGTACAAGGTTGAGATCTCCCACTATTATAGTTTTGATGTTAATTTTGCAGCTCTCTTAACTTCTTCTTTAGGAATTTAGATGCTTGGACCCACACTTAATACCATATACCAAGATAAGATCAAAATGGGTCCATGATTTAGGCATAAAGAACGAGATTATAAATAAATTAGTTTATCTCTCAGACTTGTGGAGGAGGAAGAAATTTGTGACCAAAGATGAACTAGAGATCATTATTGATCACAAAATAGAAAATTTTGATTATATCAAATTAAAAGGCCTTTGTACAAACAAAACTAATGCAGACAAGATTAGAAGGGAAACAACAAACTGAGAAAACATTTTCACAGTTAAAGGTTCTGATAAAGGTCTCATTTCCAAAATATATAGAGAATTGACTCTAATTTATAAGAAACCAAACCATTCTTCAATTGATACATGGTCAAAGGATATGAACAGACAATTTTCAGATGATGAAATTGAAACTATTACCACTCATATGAAAGAGTGTTCCAAATCACTATTGATCAGAGAAATACAAATTAAGACAACTCTGAGATACCATTACACACGTCAGATTGGCTATGATGACAGGAAAAAATAATGATGAATGTTGGAGGGGATGTGGGAAAACTGGAACACTGATGCATTGTTGGTGGAGTTGTGAATGAATCCAACCATTCTGGAGAGCAATCTTGAATTATGCCCCAAAAGTTATAAAACTGTGTATACCCTTTGATCTAGCAGTGTTACTACTGGGCTTATACCCCAAAGAGATACTAAAGAAGGGAAAGGGACCTGTATGTGCCAAAATGTTTGTGGCAGCCCTGTCTGTAGTGGCTAGCAACTGGAAAATGAATGGATGCCCATCAATTGGAGAATGGTTGGATAAATTGTGGCATGTGAACGTTATGGAATATTGTTCTATAAGAAATGACCAGAAGGATGAATACAGAGAGGCTTGGAGAGACTTACAGGAACTGATGCTAAGTGAAATGAGCAGAACCAGGAGGTCATTATATACTTCAACAATGATACTGTATGAGGATGTATTCTTATGGAAGTGGATTTCTTTGACAAAGAGAAGATCTAACTTAGTTTCAGTTGATCAATGATGGACAGAAACAGCTACACCCAAAGGAAGAACACTGGGAAATGAATGTAAACTGTTTGCATTTTTGGTTTTCTTCCCGGGTTATTTTTACCTTCTGAATCCAATTGTTCCTGTGCAACATGAGAACTGTTCGGTTCTGCACACATATATTGTATTTAGGATATACTGTGACATATTTAACATTTATAGGACTGCTTGCCATCTGGGGGAGGGCGTTAAGGGAGGGAGGGGGAAAGTCAGAACAGAAGTGAGTGCAAGGGATAATGTTGTAAAAAAAATTACCCAGGTTCTGTCAATAAAAATTTATAATTATTTTTAAAAAATAAAAATATAAAAAATTAATTTTGTTTTAAAACAACTAAGTTTAGCAAAGCTAAGTAACACAAAAACTCAAGTCTGAGAGCACATTCACAGACTCTCATCTTTGGAACAAAAGTAATGAAGTACATTATCTCATTTATTCTTTCAAGACAAATTTTGTCACAATGATCATCTTTAAGTGGTAGTAAATGATTTAGAGTCAAAAGGCCAAGAAAGATTGCAATACCATTGATAGAAATTAAGAAGTTAAGAGGAAAACTGTTGGGAAGTAAGATGATGGGTTCAGTTTTAGGCTATTGAATTTGATATGTATATTCAACCATCTAAATAAAATTATCTTGTAGACTTTCAGAAATAGAAGGCCAGAGTTCTAGAGAAAGGTTGGAGCAAAATAGAGAGAGAGATAGAGAATAAGAAAACAGCTTTGGGGAATCCCTACGTTTATCAGGTAGGAGGAGTAAGATGGTAATCTAGGGAAGAGGCAAAGAAAATACCTAGAGGACAATATCATGGGAACCAATGATGAAATAAGGAAAAGGCCATTGGATCTAACAACATGATGGTTATTAGTAATTGTACAGACCTAGTTTCAAAATAGTTATGGGAACAGAAGCCAGATTACAGGAGGTTCACAAGAGAAGGGGGAAGCAAGGAAGTAGAGTCAGTGAAATTACACTGCTTTTCTCTTTCTAGAATTTTAGTAGCAAAGAGAAGATGGAGATAATCTTGAGAAGTGGTGGGAAGCACACAGGCACATTAAGCATAGTGTTTGGATAGTTTGAACAGAAGGGATGGCCTTTTTAGTATCAGATCATCCTGGTGGTATGACTTTCCTCATCCTCCCTACCTATTTAATTTTCTCCATTTCACAGGGCAGCAAATGAAGATATAGCAAGGTGACAGCTAGTAAGACAATAGTTGGGATCTCAAGATGCCAATATACCTGAGTAGGCTGAGAATCATAGAGAGCAAAGGTCAACAAGTTATTTATTCTAATCCACAAATAAAGCATGAATCTTTTCTACAACAACATCCCATTCACATGGACATTGACCTTCCTTTTGAGCACCTATTCTAGAATTGCAGGACCAAAGACTCAAAGTGGATAGGACCATCTAGTCTATCTCATTTTACAGATGTAGAAATGGAACCCAGGAAGGTTTAATATCATATGGGCAATAAGCATCAGAGATCAGATTTTTATCCCAGATCTTCTAACTGCAGAGACTGTTCTTCTACTGTACCATACTACCTCAGTCATCTGTGGTACTTTCCAATATCAATGTTATTATCCTATGATTTTCAAAGAGAGCTTATTCCCTTGTTGAACAACTGTCATGGATGTTCTTCCTTATATTGATCTAAAATATGCTTTCCTGTACCTTTTACCCAATGATCCCAGTTACCCAGTTACGCTCTGTGAGACCAAGCAGAATTCTAATACCGAAGCATCTTTTGAAGGAATGGGCAGCATTAATGAAGACGAGAAAGGGTTACTGCTGCCAAGGAAGCTAGTTCTGAAAACAAATAGACAAATAAATAAATAACTAAATTTAATCAGGAATCCTGCAGTCTTGCTCTTCCCCTCCTCCTTCTCTCTCCAGTCAAGACAACAGCACAAGCCTTACGTTGGAAATTAATATCACACGGGACAGTTAATCAAAGCTGAACCGCCCTCCCCCCCACCCCATGGTGAGTGAGCGGTGCTTGGAAGAGAGCTGACAGGCGGGCAGATGAAGGAGTAGAGCCAATTCGCTCCCCCTTCCAGAGTCCACCTGTGAAGGGGGAGGCCTGAGGAAAGGGGGGCTGAAGGGGGAAGCACCAAGCCAATTTCTTCTCATAAAAAATGATATGAGGTGAAAAACCGTTTATTGCACGTTAGGCTCCGTGGCTGGGCCATTTGTATGTTTTACTGGGATGGTTATGTCACTAAATGAGGCCTGAAAAATCCATCATGACCAGAAAGCAGTGACAGTGGTTGGGGATGGGGAAGGGCAAGGGAGAAGAGGAACAGGAAATTATTTTCCCTCTTACTGGAGGAGTTCAAGCAGAAGGTAACTTGATCACCCCTGTCAGGGATATTGTGAAGTGGCTTCATGCACTACACAGGGGGTTAGACCATATCTATTTATAAATCAATCAAAAAAATTATTAAATGCTAACTGTGTGCCAGGAATCAAGCTACAAAGACAGAAGTGGGACCGTTTCTGCCCTCAAGGAGTTTACATTCTGCTGGATAACATCTAAGATTGCTTCAAGTCTACAAATGATATGATATTCCCTATTACAGTCCACCATTAAGAGATTATATTGGACTCCAAATATTATTTTAGTATTGCTTTAGGCAATAGATTGACCTCACCTGTAAGATTAAGAGTTTCAATTCGATAACCTTTAAGGTCCCCTTCAGATTTAATTTTATTATTATTTGATTCTATATTCATTGTCTGTCTTCTAGATGTTCTACCCCATGACCAAGGACCATGAACATTTCCAAGGAAGGTAGCACAATATTGCCTCTTTGGGACTTTGGCTTGCCTTTCTGCCTAGTGGCCTTCTTCCAGAATCTCTCCACTTTTTGTTTTGTTTTGTTTTGTTTTACTCTAAGGAGTACATCAGTCCCTACCCCAATTACCTGTCAGAACCCTTTGCTACCTCCCTTGGAGAAATGGTCATGCCCTAGCTTAATAAGTCGCAGCTGTGGTAGAAGAAAAGCACGACCTTGTCCTTATTTACTCTAGCTACTTCAACAAGATTTCCATTGACACATTCCACAGTCTTCTGAAGAGAGAAGTGCCAAATGAAGGAATAAGCCAGGAAATCAGTCAGTGACTGATGTCATAGAGGTAATTTACAATGCCAACAGGAGATGGGCCAGACATTGCCCAATGTCAACTCAAAAATTTGGGGGAGGGAGGATGCAGCAGAAGGGAAATGTAGAAAGTCATCTGAGTAGACATTATTAATCAAGACCTCTGATAATGAATGCAAAAGCCTGCCACCTGAAATGTCAGCTTCAATTTTAATTGCCTACTATTATCTTTCACTGTACTCCTAAGCAAAGAGAGGACCCTGACAGTCTTTGGTCAAGCTTCGGTAAACTAACTGGCCCCATTCAATGAGATGGGGTTCTCTAGCATGTTCCCCCCAACCCAAGTGACATTTTCCAGTCTCTTAGACTCTTAGAGGAGAAAGGAATTTTATAAAATTTGTAATGCAATTCTCTCACGTAATAGATGAAGAAACTGAAGTCTAGAGAGATGAAAACAAAAATCAGAGAATCCCAGAAACAGAAAGAGTTTATGAATCTAAAATTGGTGTGCTTTGCTGGATCATAAGATCATGAAGCTTCTGTCTGAAGACCTCCTGAGAGAGGAGCTACTACTATCTATTTAGGCAACCTATTCCACTATTAGACAACTCTATTAAGAGGTCTGTCCTTATAGCGATCCCAAATATTCTTTTCCATGCCTTCCATATATTGGTCCTTATATTCCCTGGAACTCACTAGGAAAAAAAACAATTCCTGTATTAGTCAAACTTTAATTAAATGCAACCTAGACAAGGGACTTAGTAATGACTTTCCATTTGTCTGCACAGAATTCTCTAATTTCTAAAAGTCAAATGGTCCAGATCCTCAGCTTGCCTTTCATTGCCCTAGCTATAGCAACAAGATTTGCATTTATGTAATATACAATCTCCTTAGGTGACCAGACACCAAATGGATTTAACTGATGTCACATAGGCAATTTAAAATGACAATAAAGAATGGGGCAGACATCCAATGTCCAATTGATTCCAATGTCAAGATCATAGAAGAACTATGAGGATTACCATCTGGACTCCCAGAAACAGCTGCCAGATAGACAAAGGACAAGGTGGACAGAGCTCCAATGACAAAATTCTTTGACAAGGATTTTTTAAAGACATGTGATAGAATGTATGAGGTTGATTTATTTCTGGGTCTGGGTTCCAAAAAGCAACTTCACAAGTACAAGACAGAGGAGTTATAATTAGTCAAAGGTTCCCATGAAAAAAAAATCTAGAAATTTGTTTTAATGGGTTGAAAATTCAATATAAAGCAAAAGTGAGCAATGGTGGTCCCAAAAAAGCTAACTCTTTCTTAAGCTGAATTGGAAGATCTAATGCCCAGAATAAGATAAGTGATAGTTGAACTGTTTTCTTCCTTGACAGGACCACATATGAATTACTGTGCCCAGTTCTGCATGCCACATTTTAGGAAGGAATTAACTAAGTTGGAAGTCTAGGTAGGGTAACCAAAATCCCAAGAGAAGAAGATAACATGTCCTATGAACATTAGTTGAAGGAACTGGGGGCATTTAGCCCAAAGAAGAAAAACTTAAGGAGAGAATTATTGTAATTTCTAATTATCTGAAAGATGAAGAGGAATCAGTTATGTTCTACTTGATACCATAAAGTATAATTAGGAGTAATGGGTAGATGCTGAGCAGATACAGATTAGTTGTAAGGAAAAAATCCAGTGCTTTTTGCTGTCCAAAAATGGATGCACTTTCTCAGAAGCAAGTACTTTCCCCACTGGAGATATTCAGGTGAAAGAATAGGTCCATTGATGGGGAGTAGAAGGCATTCTTGGTTCAGATATTCAATGTAGTAAGTGACCTCTGAGTTCCCTTTAAATCCTGAGATTCTGTGAATGGAAGGGGGTAGAACACTGATTTGCATTCATGGAGAGTTAAATGAAGACAAACTGTTTGATATGTACATAAACTCTAGTTCTGTTAAATTCAATTCTTTCTAAAAGGTAAAGAAAATGGAATGGGAAAAAAGTCAAAGAGTCAGGATCTGTGGAGTGAGAGTAGGGGTGTTTAGTCTCCCATGGTGTCCCATAATACCCGCCTGGGGGCTTCAGAAACAGCTAGCACTAGCAGAGGATGGCAAATATGCATGAGCAAAAGAAAGATTTCTCCATCTAACATGATCCAGGAAACCTGAGCCCTGATTCAAGCTGCAAAAAATGCTCCTACCAACAACAAATTCTCTTTTGTAAAAGGGTTTATAAAAGTCTTCTCAGAAGGGGGTCTTGAAATGCAGACTACAAAAAAAAGATGGCGTTCTATATTTGTACAGGTATCCTTCACGCTTCAAGGAAGTTGCCTATAAAGCAAATTTCCTTAAAATGTATCCTATTTTTCCATTGACTTCCACGATAAAACGAAGGTTGTAGTTCATTGTGATTATGGAGGAGGAGGTCTTGAAAATGTAAAAAGCTTATATTCAGTACTGAAAATCTTTTAAAGCTACATTTTTCAAAGGCCTCAATAACTTTCTGGATATCCAGTAAGCATTTATTAAATACCCAATGAATACAAGACACTGTGTTAGATCTAGGGATGCAAAGAATAATCCTTGCCCTCAGAAAGCTCTACATTTATTATGAAGAAACAAAATATACATGAATTACTAAATACAAATCATATGAATTATACAAATTTGATAAAGTTAGCATCAGCTCTGGGCTTTCTCTTTCCAACTCCCACTTCTCACAGGGGAACCCTGAAGGTGATGGGCTAGTACTCTCAAGGTTCTAGAATATCCCTAAAACTAGTTTTCTAGTACCGTTATTTGTGGACTCCACACAACTTCCCTAGGCACTCAGGGAAGCTACAGATGTGTTTTTTATAACTTTTCAGGTTCACTAAGAGTATACAGCCAATCAGCATCATCTTACTACAATTTAGAATAGACAAGAAAACCATTTCACTGGAGAAGAAGGGACAAAGGAAAAAAAGGATCAGCAAAGGGAGATAAAAAAAAAAAGAGTATTTGGAATGCAGCTAAAAATACTTATTATAAGAAAACTTTCCCTATTCAAAGGCAAGAGAAAAGGGGAGGTAAATATTTTTGCAGTTGAAAAAAGTCCTTTTAGACAAAATTGCAGAGTCTCTTATCCATGGACAAAAAGTAGCTGTTACAGTCAAGCATGGGACTCTTTACCTTACCATGTCCTTGTGCTGTTTATCTTTTATCTCTCCTTTGATAGGAGTTGGGGACTTTCTAATATTGAAACATCAGGTAGTAAGGGGATTAAGCCCATCAAGATGTTTTGAAATAATTTTGGTTTCTATTTTTCCCCCACATCACTCTCTCTCAGGCACGCTGCATGCCCTGGTGGGATAGTGTAACCAAGATATATGAATAGGCTATGATGTTCTCATTTTTTCTGCTTTTACTTTATTTTGAATAAAATTCATGCTTATACCCATTTTGCCATCTATTGAGGCGTGATTATTATTACCTTTGCCTTATCATTTAGCAAATTTTTAATCAGAGTTCATGGTGTCAATGCGATTAATTTTGTCTAAAAGAAAAGCACATCAGTGAAGGATCAGGAGTTACAATAAACAATGCTAATTTGAAACCAGGTCCATTCCAGGGCTACTTCTAATGTCCTAAGAAAGAGTATAAATTGTGTGGTAATGGGGGAATCATATCTAATCCACCCACTCTAAAGAAACCCCAGTATATGACATAAGGACAGATGGGGTAAGTAAGTCAGTGCAGAAGAAAAGAGAAAAGGAATATAAATATGCTAGATGCCATTCCTACAGCTTACACTGTCCATGGGTGAGTTTATGACCATGCTCGTTCTACATGGAAATGTAAAATAAATTTTTGTATGGGAATCACTAACAACTCAAGAGGATCAGGAAAGGATCATTCCTGAGATGTCAACAGTCCTGGCAAAAGATAGCAAAGGACTAAACTGGGATGATCACTATGTGGATAGAGAGAAAGGGTTAGGCCCAGAATCCACAACACTTATCAGTTGACTGCATTTAGGAGTGGAGTATGAGGAAGAGGGAGAGTTTATGTTAGTTTCAAGGTTGCAAACTTGAGTCAATAATGTTAAATCATTTTGTGAAACATGAGCTAGACTCTCAGTGTTTGACAGAACAGTTAAAAGGTCTAATGTAGAACAAAGACAAGATGGTATGTTGTTTTTTTCTTTTGTCAAAAACTCTGAGCACTGCAGACTTTTCACATTGAAGTCTCTAGACTAGACTTAAGTGGGGAGGACGCACAGGAACCCAGCTATGTTAGAAAAGAATGGCAACACAACCTGTACGATCTAGGACACACTCAGGTTGACTGTAAACCCATAAGGAAATTCATTTCTTCTAACACATAACAGTGGAACCAAGAAAAATTTTGTATCTGGTATTAAAGACATGATGAGAATGAGGTGAATGTAATTAAAATAGACACTCCAAACATTGTTCAAATGATGTGTTTAAATTACCTATGGGAAGATTCACAACCTTTAAAAATAATTTCCCAAAATAGAATTGGTTTAGAAGCAAACTGTAAAATTTGCAGGTAAATGTCACACAGATGCACTTCTACTCTTAAAGCCTTAGTTTCCTTATCTGTAAAATGGGAAGGGGTAAGATTGGATGAGATTATATTTAAGAACCTTTCCGCCCTCAATCCTCTGTTAGGAAGAGAGGAGGACTGGGGCTACTCAATAAAATAAAAGGCAACAAGGTAGACTATGTAGATAGGGGATTGGACTTGGAGTAAGCAAGAGTCTCACCTCTATTTACTAGTTCTCTGACCCTGCATAACTTACCTCTCTGTGCTTCTGTTTCCTTATCTGTAAAAATGAGTTTGGACTAGGTGGTCTCTTTTCAGTTCACAATATATAATCCCATGAAAATAAAAGAAAATCAGGCAGAGATAATTAAGAGAAGAGGCAGCTTCACTTAGTAAAGAAAGAGCTATCCACAACACCAGCATGACTGCTTCAAATGCCACCTCATACACATATGGTCTGTCAGACCTTGGATAAATAAATCACTTAAACTCTCAAGGTTTGAGGCAATACTCTAGGACAAAAATTCTTAAACCTTTTGGGTATATTGTGCCCCCCTTTAGCAATCTGGGGATGTCTATGGACCCCTTCTCAGAATAATGTTTTTAAATGAATAAAATGAAATATAGAGGATTACAAAGAAAGCAGTTATTTTGAAATACACATACATATACAACAAACCCAGTTGTGTGTTTGTGTATATATATATATATATATATATATGTATATACATACATGTACACATACATATATATATATAGAGAGAGAGAGAATAAGTATATGTATATATGTGTATGTATACATGCATGTACCAAGAAAGAGATAGACAAGAAAAGGGGAGAGACATAGGAAGTTTGAAAGAGAGACAGAAAGAAGGGGAGGGAGACAGAGAGAAAGGGAGAGGCAAACAGATGAAGAGAGAAGGATATTTGAGAGGAAATAGAAAAGGAGCCTGAGAAAGAGAAGAGAGAGAATATGAGAGAGAGAGAGAGACAAAGACAGAGAGACAAAGAGACAGAGGAAGGAAGGGAGGGAAAGGGAAGAAGAGAGAGGGAGAAGAAAACAGAGACAGACAGAAAAGCAGACTTAATGTGTTAGTAAACTGGATTTTCTCACCTAGAAATTGCCTTCACAAATCCAAGTATTATCCCAATCCTCCTAAAGATGAAGAAACATACTGGCAGAGAAATCTGATTGGGGAAAACCAGGCTCCCAAATGTAGAGAAACTATAAACAGGGCCAAAATAATTCTTTCTACTTTTGCTGCATGGCAGGGAAGACATTGGTGTCAGGAACTCAGCCAAAGAAACAAGCTGCTAGATCTGGGTGCAGCTGGGACAAGCAGAGGGTCTAAGTCATTGGGGAATTCACCAGTGAAGGGGTCAGGACAAGTGGCACTAAGGTTTAATCAAGGAAGGGATATATAAATCAGGACAGATACAGCTTCAAACCTGGTCCAAAGCTAGATAGTCAGAAACACAATACAACTAGTTAGGAACAAAGAAGTTCATGATCTGCTAGGTCAGAGAGAAAAGAAGGCAGAAGCTGTCTCACAGCTGTAAGGAAAGGAAGCTGCTCCGACAGTAGCTAGAGTAGGTTGAAGAGCTCTTGCCCTCAAAGCCTCTGGCTCTCTCCAATGGTTCCACCTTCCCTTGGAAGCCTTCTAGTTATTAAATGGGTCATGCTCCTTTTTTGCTAAGTTAAGAATTGAGACTTGGGACTCTACCTCATTCCCTCAAAAGCTTTTAGCCTCTATATCAGAAAATAGAGTCCAAAGACTGGTTATTGGAAGTGCTTGGAGAAAGGAGACTCAAAGACTACAGATCTTATTCATTCTCTACAGATCTATTTTTCTTGGATCAGGTACAGGGGCTGAAACAGTATCTCCATCCTGCCCCAGGGACACTGACAAGTTGGGAAGTCAAAGAGAGCATTATGTACCTTCTACCTCTAGAGTGCTGGAAAGACATTTTTCCCTTTCTTTTTCGAAAAGAAATTATATTAGTACTTTATGATTTCACATCAGAATAATTTCTGGAGATATACTTCTTTTCTCTCCATGAAATGATAAGAGCAGTCTGTTGTGGTGGTAGTGATGGTTATTTGTCCAATATTCTTAAATAGGACCATGACATCAGGATGGTGATGCTGTTATCATGTAAATAAATTGGATTTAATTGAAGGGCTGTGAACGAGCCTCATTTTCTCCTCCAGAGCCATCTGGATCCAGTGGCAAGATATAGATCAAGATGGCTGGAGATGGCCCAGGATGTAGTGGGAGACTATTTTAAGTTAAGGTATTTCCCAGGTCTTAGTTTGACTGAGGTTAACACCCATTCAGTGATTAAGACTAGGTAAGAAATGAGGCAAAGAATGACCTCTTTTACCTAACCAAACACACACACACACACACAAAACACGTGTATCTAGGAGTGGAAGACACTCCTAGTTTCTGGCCAAAATGAGAAGCAATTGGTAATTACATTTGGTGGGTACTAGTCTAGACTCAGAAGACCTGCTCTTGCTATTTGTGTGACTCTGCATCTCAGACTGCCTCAATTTCTTCAACTGTAAAAGTGGAACAATAATAGCATCTACCTCTGAGGTTTGTTGTAAGGATTAAATGAAATAATACTTAAGTAAAGTATTTAGTACAGTGTTCAGTCATTTTTTAGTCATGTTTGACTCTTTGTAACCCATCTGGGGTTCTATTGGCAAAGAAAGTGGAATGGTTTTCCATTTTCTTCTCCAGGTCATTTTACAGATGAGGAAACTGGGTTAAGTCACTTGTCCAGATTCACACAGTTAATAGTCTCAATCCAGATTTTAACTAAGGTCTTCCTGACTCCAGACCCTTCCCTCTTTCTTCTACAGCTGCACATAGTAGACTCTTAATTCTTGTTCCTGTCCACTATCATCTTGTAACAAGGACAAATAGCCAAGCAAAACCTACTAAGCACAATGACCACAAGTGACAATATATACAACATTCTAGGTTCATTATTGCCCTTCAGACCCTCACTCATTTGATAAGAGGAAAAAAGCATGTTTCTTTATTCCTTCCAAGGACTTCTGTTAAAATAAATCTATCATTTGTTATCAGTAAAAAAATAAAAATAAAGATGACTACTGTTGCCCTTTCAGTAGTTTTGACAGCTCTGCTTCCTCAGAGTAATCATTTTCTTTGTTGTACATTTCATTCCTTTGAATCTTCTATGACTGCATCAACTCCTAAAAATTTAGAAAGGCAAATCATGGCCATCTGTTTAATTAGTTCTAATAGATTAGACAGGCTGGATAAACTGCCTGTGAATGAGATAGGCAGGGAAAAGGGAGTGAAGATGGGCCCAAAGCCCTATGCATATGCCCCCAAGTACACTCAGGACTTGGGGCAAATAAGAAAAGGGCATGCCCATGTATAAAATGGGTTGGAATAAATGGATAGCAATTAAGTATCAGGGAGTTAAATAATATATAATATTATCCCCTGAAAAACTAATTTGATTATTTTGGCTCTATATAACATAATTGATATATCAATATAATATATAATTTGAATTTGGGGGCCAAAGGAGACCTCCGAGGTTAACTGGTAAAATGCCTGCTTGAACCATGAAATCCTTTAATGATATCCCCACTGAGAAATTCCCCAGATTCTGATGGAAGAGCTCAAGAGATAGGATGCTCACTCAGCTCCTAAAAAGCAGACCAGCCCATTTTGGGACCACTTTTTAAGGAAGGTTTTCCTTAAAATTTATTCCTCTTAAACTTCCATCCATTGATTCCACTCAACGTGAGTAACAAAGCATAACAAGTCTAAAACTTAATTTATTTCTAAATATTGAATGTTGGTGGTTGGGTGGCATAGTGGACCAAGCACTGAACCTAGAGGTAGCAAGACCTGCATTCAAAGCTAGCTTCAGAACTTACCAGCTTCATCTGTTTGCCTTAGTTCCTCAACTGTAAAATGGGGAAGATAATAACATCTGTCTCCTAGAGTTGTTATGAGATTAGACAATTAATTAAGCACTATATAGCTGTTAACTGTTATTATTATTCCTACATGTTTATATTCCTGGATCTATACATATGTTGTTTTTAAAACTTGCAGCAGGAAATTCCTGGTTGTCTTTAAAACCATGGAAATAAAGGCACCTAAAGCTACCTGATGATATCATATCCAAGCTTCAGTTTTCATTAATGAATAAAACTTTTGAAACTTGGATTTATAACCTCAAGTTACAGAGCAAGGACAGCAAATATCACAGAGGAATGTAAGTGTTAAATTTCCAGGTACCAAAGGTTATTCCTAACTTGTAAATTCTGTAACAGTGAGAATTCCATCTATTGAGCTGCCACAAAATGAAAGATAGCTAGGTCCCAGGAGCATAAAAGGATGACTTCAACTTCTGCCAGATATCTCGCAACTTGCAATCCCTAACCCCTCTGCTCCCCATCAAATTAGAAAATGGCACAAAGTAGGAACCACCTTGCTCTCAGGTCACAGAGCTAGTTGGGGTGGAGAAGCGATCAACCCTCAAGATTCTTGATTTCCCCAAAGCCCAAGCTGCCCTTCTAGTCACATTCCCTTCCTCTGAAAAGCTTCCACAGACTGAGATGACCAGGTTACCCAGATAAGATGCTCTTGGACAGTTACTGACTTGTATCAATCAGTAAGCATTTATCAACTGATTGTTCTATGCCTGGCACCGTGCTATGTGCTGGAGATGGAAAATGCAAAAACTAAAGCTACCCCTTTTGGAGAATAAAGTAAAGATGAAGCTGAGAGGATGTTAAAGATAATCTAATCTAACACTACTGTTTTGCAAATGAGAGAACTGAAGCCCAGAAGAAAGGAAAGGGGAGAGAAAATTGAATTTAGAGTGAAGGGAGCTGAGTTAAAGCCCTATAGCTTCCTACCCAGAAAGCTTGGACAACTCACTACCCCTCTTAAGGCTTCATTTTCCTCACCTCATCAAGGATTTCTTAAGTTCAAATCTTTGAATTTTGAGTGAATGAATAATTTTTTAAAAGATAATTTTCAACATTTACTTTTATAACATTTTGTTTTCTATTTTTTTTCTTCTTTCCTCCCTTCCCTTCCCTTTCATCATAATGGCAAGCAATCTGATATGGAGTATACATGTACAATCATATTAAAAATATCTCCACATTAGCATGAATTTGTTTTAAAGGATTTTATTAACTGTATTAAAGATATTTAATATGTAATATCAATATAACATAATTGATATATCAATATAATATATAATACCAATATAATGCAATATGACATAATTATTACATACTATACTATAATTAAGTGACGAGTTGGTACTCTATGGTTGATGGGATTTTTACTAATAACAATATTTCTCCTGATCAATTGAAGGAACTGGGAATATCTTTGGACAATATATACTATACTATGATATATAATAGCAATAAGGCAAGTTGATAAGTATATTGAATATAATTGTTTCCTTAGTAGTTATATATATATATATATATATATATATATATATATATAAACTTTAAAATATTATTCTATCTCAGATCCAAGCTTCACCAGATTGCTTAGGAACCCATGACACACAAAAATTAAAAAATCAAAATAGATTCCCTTCTCAGCTCCCAACCTATGATCCTAAGTGATTTAGAGGCCCAAGATCACTAAGGTCACAGGATCCATAGAGGCTGTACACTTTATCTACTCCTGCACTTTGTAGCAAAGGAAAACAAGACTTGTAAAGGTATGAAGTGATAAATCTGGAATTTAATCATTAATTCCTAATCTTGTCTTCTTTCCATGATTCTATGAGCTTCCCTAAATCATAATTTAGAAAATATTTTCTAAGAGTACGGTGCATTAAGAGGCATGGGGTAAATGGTGGGCTTTTCTGGTTGGCTATAGCTTCTTCTTCACAGTGGAGGAAGTGTTGGACCCAGACTCAGGAAGAATTGAGTTCAAATGTAGCCTTTGATACTTACCAACTATGACCCTGAGCAAGACACTTCACATGTTTGCCCAAGTTTCCTCAATTAGGAAATGAGGATAATAATTATCACGTACCACTTTGGGTTATTATGAGGATCAAGTGAGATATTTATAAAGTACTTTGTGCTTTATATATAAATATATACATATATGAATATATACTTATACATAAATATAAATATATATTTATATGTAAATATAAAGCACCTGGCACATAGTAAGCACTATATAAATGCTAGTTATTATTATTATTAAATGGCAAAAGCCAAATGTATGTAAATAAAGATTAGGAGCAGCAAAGATTATACAAATGTTCTAATTGCAGTTCCACAAAAAAATATGGACCCCAATCCCTGTCCCTTTCTTTTACTTAAGCCTCCTGCTGTTCTTTTTATAGATGTCTTCTCCCTTGCCTTTTTCCCCCATCCCTCCAAAGAAAACTCACAAATATGTTGTGTGAAATATCAGAACTAATTAGACCAAATGGTGCTCAGATCTGTCACTGGTTTTTCTGGGAGAACTCAGCTGGTCGCATGATAGGAATTTTTGTTAACTAATTGAAGGGAATTCTCTGAGGAAAATACAGAGTTCCTACTGGAGAGGATAGTGGAGAATTGGGAGGTCACTCTAGAATGAGATGAGTAAGCAAAGTCACAGATGGAGGCAAGAACCTCCAACAGGGGGAACCCTAGTGTACCACACCAGCTGGTGAAAGAACAGCATGGTTTTAGCTTGAATGGATGGCAGACTTGTGGCAGTTTCTGTTGTAGTACTTATTAGAGGCAACAGAGAGCACTGTTGGCACATATTTTTCTATTGCTGTGGCTCAATTGCCTGCAAAATTCACAGGAAGGAGGAGGCAAGAGTGGGTACTCTCTGGTTCATGTGATTTTTACTAATAACAATATTTTCTTCTGATCAATTGAAGGAAGTAAGACTATCTTTGGACAACATGATGTAATAGAAAGTTGGTCCCAGAGCCAGAAGCCTTTCATTCAAATCCCAGTTCCAAAACATATGTGTATAGGCAAATTAGTAAATTTTTCTGAGCAGTAGTTTCCAATAATATTCATATTATGTAATTCCCAGAGTTATGAGAAAAGTATTAAATAATCCTTAAAGCCCCAAGAAAAATGGACTTAGAGCCATAAAGACAGTCTCCAAGGTAGAGCCAAAATGGCGGAGCAAAAGCAGAGAGTTGCCCAAACTGTCCTCCAAATACCTTTAAATGATGAGTATAAAAACATTCTAGAGCAGCAGAACATAAAAAGATGGAGTGAAAAAATTTTCTAGCCTAGGACAACTTAGAAAGTCAGAAGAAAAGGTCTATTGATGAGAGTAGAGCAGGATAGGCTATACCAGTGTCTCTGGCAAAGAGAAGTGGACCTTGGGAGCCACTGAATCAGCAGCAGCAGATAGTAAAAAGAAGGGGTCAAATTGGTTAGAAGGAGATTACAAAGGTCTCTTTGCTAGCACTGAGGCAGAGCTGTTGCTTTGACCATTCTCAGACCTGACACAATCCGGGGAGGCAATCCCAGGGTAAGGAAGAGCACTAGAACACCAGAACTTACAGCCACAGAGGAGCAGGATCACTCCTCACAGTAACAGGGCAGAAAAAAGTTCTTGTGGTCATTCACGAATCATAGCACAGGTCAGAAGATTAGAAAACATGCCTCCCTTTAGATCATATCACTTCAGAAGAACTGAAAACTTAAAGGTCCCTAGAAGTATCTCTGAAAACAGCTGCACAAAACTCCTGAAGCTTGGGACAGTGCATCCTCCAACCCAGGGTGGAACAGAGTTCTTTTTTAACATAAAGTTATGTCAAGTAATTGGCTAGGGAAACAAGCAAACAACAGAAACTATAGAAAATTACTATAGTGACAAGGAAGATCACAGCACATACACAGTAGAAGATGATAGAGTTCTTACAGCTAAAATATCCAAGAAAAATATGAACTGATATCAAGCCATGGAAGAGCTCAAAAAGGATTTTGAAAATCAAGTAAGAAAGATAGAAGAAAAATTGGAAAGAGAAATGAGAATGATATAAGAAAATATGAAAAATGAGACAATGGCTTAGTAAAGGAGACACACACACAAAATACTATATAGAAAATGACACCTTAGAAAACAGACTAGGCCAAATAGTAAAGGAAGCACAAAAAGTCAATAAGGAGAAAAATGCTTTTTAAAAGCAGAATTGGCCAAATAGAAAAAGAGAAACAAAAATTCACTGATATAAAAAAAACTCCTTAAAAAGTTGAATTGGCCAAATGGAAAAGGAGATTCGAAAGCTCACTGAAGAAAATTATTTCTTAAAATAGAACAACTGGCTCTATCTCAGACTTTCACTACCCCTGAAATTCTGGGTAAATCAAAACTTCTTGTGTCTCAGTTTCTTCCTCTTTAATTGGGGGAATAAGCCTCAATGGCCTATAATGCTGCTTTTAGCTTCAAATCTATAATCCTATTATATATGAATTAATTTCTGTGTTTAAATTAAAGAAGCTGTAATAGTTTTCTTCAAATAATAATAGTGCTTAAATCATGAAAGATGTTTATGAGACTCATAATATATAGCTCCAGATGACAAAACGATTTTAGTTTTATATGAGAACAAAACAAAACAAAACAAAACAAAAATCCTGCCTTATCATGTAATAGGCTACCTGGGTAATAATGAGAGCTCACTCTCTCCTCCCCCCCCACCCCCCTCTGGAAATATTCAATCCTTATTTGGATGAGCATCTGTCAGGAATGTTGTCAAGGGGATTATGACCCTGGGTGATAGGTCAGTATCTAAGACTTTGCATTACAACAAATAAGATTTAAATTGAATACAATGAATAAGTTCTTGCCTTGGAAGGTCATAGAACATGAGAGTGAAAGAGGCTTTAAAATCATCATGCAAAAGAAACTTTAAAAGAAATAAGAGAAATATTCATTTATCTGGAGTATTTTAGGCACTATGTGACTCAGAGAAGGGAAAATTGCTAGGATGAACCAATTCAAGGTGTCTTTTCTGACCACTAGGTATGATGGTAATGACAGGATTAGAATTTATTCTGTAATGGAACATTAAATCTCTCCCTAAGGGATATTATCATTTCTAGGGCTCCAGATGATCACCTCTATTCCCTGATTATAAGCTGAGGTTTGAACAGATATTATTACAGATCAACCTCCTGAGGTGGGCATTCTCTTAGGTTTGGTGAACTAGTGGTTGCATAGGAATCCTGTGACAAATATTTCATGGACTAGTGGAAAAGGACCCCCCCCCCCCCCCCACCCCCCCCCCCCCACACACACACACACACCATCTCAGTTTATTGGTTCACCTCCCTAATCCCAGAGAAATAAGAATCTAAATGTGTGGGGTCCAGGACAACTCTAAAGCCAGGTATGTTGGGAGAGAAAGGTGACTAACCACTACATTTGGTACTTGGTCTAAAGAATTTTCATACTAAGGGCTAAGGAGCTCAGGTAGAAAGTTCCACTGCAATATTCTGAAAACTTAGATCTATTGAATTTCAGACTTGAAAAGATCCACAAAAAACATTTAGTCCACCCCACATTGTTCTCACAGCATTCCTTAAAGTCACCATTCCAGCTTAATTTAGTCCATTCTAGCAATTAGGAGCTCACTACCACTCAAAGCAATCCATTCCATTTTTCAGAGTCCTTGCTTAATTTTAAAATTCTACCTTCTCTTGGCAACTTCATCTGCTCCCATGGAATTAAATATCATTTCTGTATAAATAACGCCAAGATTATATACCCAGACCAAGTTTCTCTCTCAAGTTTCAGTCCCAAACCACCAAAGGTTATTGCTTAAAAATGTACTTTTCAAACTATATGTCAAAAGGAATCTCAAACTCAATGTGTTCAAACCAAAACTCTTCTTTCCCTAAAACAACAAAACAAAAACTACACCTTCTGCTACACTTCTCTTGAAGAGGTAAATAGCAAACCAATCCAGTATCCTTGCCAAGAAAACCTCAAACACGGTCATGAAGAATCAGACATAAATGAAATGACTGAACAACTATATTAGCAACAACTATCACTACTACCACCACTACTACTACTAACTATATTTCTCTATTTCTTTCAAGGATACCATCATTCTTCCAAATTCACAGATTCATAATGTAAGTATTGTCTTCAGCTCCTTATTATTCCTCACCCAATATATCCAATCACTTGTCAAATCTTGCTGATTTTACTTCCATAATATTTTCTCACATGCAACCCTTTCTCTCTAATCTACAACTGCCACTTAATTCAGGCTTTTATCACCTCTCATTTGAACTATTTCAATCAACTCCTAATTTGTCTTCCTTCCTCAAAACTCTCCCCACCCTAAGCCATACTTCACACAGATACCAAACCTGACTTCTCTTAAATATAGATCTGACTATGCTGCTTCCTCAAATTCCAGTTCTCTTATTGCCTCTAGGATAAAGCATACATTCTTCTGCTTGGTTTTTAAAGTACTTCACCTCCTGATCCCCAACCTCTCTTTTTGGATTCATTGTATATAAATCTTTTTTATTTTATGATCCAGTCAAACTAGCCTTCTTTCATCTTCTTCATAACATTCAATCTCTCATTTCCATGCCTTTGCAGTAACAGTCCATCATGTCTAGAATGCACTTGTTTCTAATTAATTATTAATTAATCTATTAAGACACAGCTCAAATTATACTCTCTGTTACATGTATTTATTGATCCCCTTCCTCAAATATTACTGCCCTACCTTAACTATTCTTTATATAATTATTTTGTATTTATTTGGTATTATATATACATATGCCTATATGCCTTTTTAGAATATATATACCAATGTGTGTATATATACATATCTATATGTGTATATGTATATTACATATGTAAATATTGCCTTCCCAGACAGAACGTAAGTTCCTTATTGTGCCCAAAGGACTATAAAAGTGTGCATACCCTTTGATCCAGCAGTGTCTCTACTGGGTCTGCATCCCAAAAAGATCATAAAAAGGGGAAAGAGACTCACATGTGCAAAAATGTTTGTGGCAGCCCTTTTTTTTAGTAAAAAGGAACTGGAAATTAGGTGGATGCCTACAAGTTGGGGAATGGCTGAATAAGTTATGGTATATGAATGTAATGGAATAATATGTTCTATAAGAAATGATGAGAAGGCTGATTTCAGAAAAGCCTGGAAAGACTTACATGAACTGATGCTAAGGGAAGTGAATAGAACCAAGAAAACATTGTACACAGCAACAACAACATTATATGATGACCACCTGTGATGGACTTGGCTCTCTTCAACAATGAGGTGATTTAAGGCAATTCCAATAGACTTGTAATAGAAAGTTCCATCCCCATCCAGAGAGAGAACTATAGATATTAAATGTGGATCAAAGCATAGTAATTTCATCCTTTTTTGTTATTGTTTGTTTGCTTGGATTTTCTTCTCATGTTTTTTCCCTTTTAATCTGATTTTGCTTTCAAAGAAAGACAAATTTGGGAACATGTTTAGAAGAATTGCATATATTTAATGTGTACTAGATTGTTTGCTCTTAGGGGAGGGGGGAGAGGGGAGAGGTGAAGGAAGGGAGAAAAATTTGGAACACAAGGATTTACAAAGGAGAATATTGAAAACTATTTTTGCAAGTAATTGGAAAAGTAAAAAGCCATTACTTTTTTTAAAAAAAGAATATAAGTTCCTTGAGAATAGATATTTTTCACTTTTTGTCTTTATATTTCCTGTGAGGAACACAGTATTGGCAAATAGCAGGCATTTAAGTGCTTGGTGATCAATTGAGTGTCTGTTATTTTTACACATTTGTCCTATTTCTCTTCTGCAGGGGTATACAAAGTCTCCAGGAGGATGAGACAGCCAAGTACTACAGCGGATAGAGGGATGAGCATGGAGTCGGGAAAACCCGAGTTTAAATTTGTCTTCAAAACCTTACTAATTGCATCACCCTGTGCAAGTCTTATATCCTCTGGCTGCCTCCACATTTTTCAGTTGAAGAAAAACATAGATTTATTAAAGTTATCAAATTTAGTGATGCTGGCCCAAAGCTGGAAGAGAGAGTTAATATTTTTGATGATTGGATTTATATCCAAAAATATCCTTCCTTCCTTCACATTATGCAGATTAAAATATTATATGGGGTAAGAAGTCCTATACGTCAATGCAAATCGGTAATTCAAATTAGCTATCATCAACTCCCCCACACACATACACACATATAAACATATACACCTTCTCTAATATGAATCTTATTGACTATACATGAACAGAGTTGAGAGCTCAGAAGGGAAGGCTAAAAAATTAATCACCAGCAGGAATGGAGTTTGGAGAAGAGAGGTTGATGGAGTGATTCAGCAGCATCATATTTAATTAAAGTCCACACACATTCTCCTTAGGGGTCAAAGGAGTAGTAAGAAGATAAGAATATCCTAAATTATCTACTTTAAAGACATCCCTGTTTGTATCCACTTAAGATCAAAAAGCCAATTTGCCTTTAATGAGCAACAAAAAGTACTGAATTAATTTTGGGAATAATAGAAAAGAAATGAATGTGAGGGGGAGGAAATAACAAACATGCTCTTTGTCCTTGTCATTATGGAAAGCAGAAAAACCCATAGAAAGACTTGGCCAGAGACTACTCTCCCAGGGCAAAGTGGAATTAGGACATCTGTGTATTTCCTAAGAGTTTTGAACACTTCAAGAAAAGAACTTTAGTGTCCATTTTGTTGATAGAGAAACTAAGCCTGGCTGCTTCTACTTGATCAAAATGACCATTATATTGATTTTAACATCAATTGACTTTTTGAACCCAAGTGCAGAACTTTACATTTAAGCTGATTAAGTTTTATCTTATTAACTTTGGACCACCATTTCAATCTATTGATATATTTTTGGATATAAATCTAGGCATCGAAAATATTAATTCTCTCTCCCAACTTTGGGCCAGCATCATTAAATCTGAAACATTTTTTAAAAAAAAATCTATGTTTTACCCAAGAAATAAAAATTATTTTAAAATGTTGAACAAAATACACCAAAGGATAAAACACTGCATCATTCTACTTGAATATATTAGAGATTCAAGAGCCAACAACTTGTGCTTCTAATCACTCTCACTGTTATTCTGGTATCCCACTGGCACATTTCTGCCATGTTGACTATATAGTCCCTCTACCTCCATTTCTATTCCCTAAATAAAGCTACCCCTACTCTTTGGCTGTATTTATTTAATATACACACACAGATTACAGCTACATTAAAGAAGCCTGAAACATACCATAGCAGAACTAAAGCAATTATTATAATGCAGCCTTAACAGCAGCTGTAATGAGACAAAATTAAAAATGTACCAGTGTAATCACAATTCACTGTTCCCAACGACCTTCTAGGGTTGCTTTCATTTGAAAAGCAACATCCAAGCCTGAGCTGTCTGAATGGGGAAAGGGGAAATAGAATAAGCATAACGGAGGCTTCAGCTCTAGAAGCCAAGAGACCACGCTCTCCAAATTCCATACATTACAGTGGCTTCTGCAGGAGGTGGTACATCTGAGTTGGCTGTTTGTCAGTAGCAAGGAAAACTCATCTTTGCTTCTTTTCATTTGTTACCAGTGCTTTGCTAAATAGAGCTGGAGCTACTTCAAATATGCTTCTCATCTTCAAAGTGCTGAACCCCATCCATTTGTCCCTGTTTACTGAAGGCTCAAAACTTGTGGAAGACATGTGGAACCTACAGTAAATAGATCCTGGACTCAAAAAGCTGGCATCCTCAAGGAGAGAAGAGAGAAACAGACTTCGTTTGGTTTTCAATTACTTAATGTTAGTAGGACAGAATGATTAGAATAACAGTGAGAAGCTACAGAAATCTCTTTTGACAAACACTACCCATTGCTCCTAAATCTGCCATCTGAGGTCAAGCAGAAAAATAAGAAATCCCTATTTTACATGACAAAAGACAGTGCTGCAAAAGACTGGCACTTTCTTTTTTTATAGTATTTTATTTTTCCAAATACATGCAAAGACCATTTTCAATTTTCAACTTTCTTCTAAGTCTTGTTTTCCTCTTTTTCAGTCCTCTCCCCATCCTTGTTTTTTGCTTCTCAAATAATCCAGAACGTGGTGCTTATTTGGGAGATGGAATCCAAATTCTATTCAAAGATTCCTGAGAGAATTAGCTTCTGATTGGTGAGAAAGTGAAGGGGATAATTCATATGATGATCATTAACGTTCCTTCTAGCTTTGGAAAATTCTGATGATTTTGACAGATAAATAAGGCACTGAAATTTTAGGGTTCCAGGGAAGGAAGGATATCCTCAACTGCAGAAAATTTGCTTTGTTTTTATATTACTATAATGCAGGATGAAGGTTCAGCTCTTTTTTTTCAAAGCCATTCCAATCCCAATAAAATTAAATATCAAGGTAGCTCTAAAGAAAGTATTGCTTTTTCAAAGCTCACTGTGCCTCAGTCAACAAGCATGTATTAAGCATCTACTATGTTCTGGATACCATACTAAATGCTGAGGATACAAAGAAAGGTAAAAGATTGTCTCTGTTTTCTAGAAACTTATATTCTACTGGGAAATGGTTACAGTGTAATATCTACTCAAGAAACTAGGAAGTTTTCTGAACCCTTAACTTGTATCTATTTTTAGGAAGCAAATAAACTTATACAGATTGTGTTCTCTCCCCCTTGTAGAATATAAGCTCTCTGGAGAAAAAGATTGTTTCAATTTTGTATTCATATTCTAAACATTTAGTGCCTGGTACATGGTAAGCATTTTATAAGCACCCATTGACTGACATATGATGTGTTTAACAAGTGTTTTTTCATAAAAATATGAGTACTTACATTTCCAACTCATCAATTAAAACTGGAGTACAATACCCAAAAGGATTCCCCCACCTGTAGAGATAGGAGTATGCTAAGGAATCCTGGCTTAGATGGTTCTTAAAGCCTTGACAAGTCTTTGCAAAAGAATGGCACTTTCAAAGCAACAAGGAAAAATTTGGAAATCATCATGAGATGAACAATAGTGATTCACAGAGATCATTTCCTAGATGCACATCTACTTCTCTGGTTTCCTTGTTATAAGGAATTCCCAACGAGAGAAAACCCTTTACCAACAAATTGCACTACTCAGCAACTTAGGAGTCTCATAGCATTTCCTGAAGCTGAGATCTCAAGACCACAATCATGCAGTCAGTAGGTATCAGAGAATGGACTTTAACTCAGGCCTTCCCTAACTGAAGTTGGCTCTACAGTTATTCTACCACTCTGTCCCTCCAACAACTAAATTGTCTGGTTATCACAATAGAATATCTTTTCCAAGCTAGAATACATTTAGGAACCATTATCCAAGAATAGATGCTTGAGGTCACTCCCAGACTATGCAGAGTTTAATGAGTCAGAGAGTTAAAGATAGAATTTTTCTGTTTCTTATACTCTGGTAAAAGTCATCCCCTGTAACACTGTTTCCCACTTCCCCCTTTCTCTCCCTCCTTCCTTCCCCTTCCCCACTAGCTCATATAGCTAGCTTAAGTAATTCCCTCCCTCAATTAAAAAGTGAGAAATTCTTCAAGAAGCATTTTGGGAAGCAAAGCCATAACTAACAATTTGTGCTACTTTCATTATATTTGTAGCACAGCTAGGTGGTGAAGTGAATAGAGCCCTGGTCCTGAAATCAGGAAGATGTAAAAGACTACTAGTTGGGTGACCCTGATCACCTGGTCATTTAATCCTGTTTGCCTCAGTTTCCTCATCTATAAAATGAACTGGAGAAAAGATATTGCAGAATCTTTGCCAAGAAAGCCCCAAATAGTCAGATATGACTGAAAAATAACTAATCACCACTAACAACATTATCTATGCTTAAGGCAAGCAGCAAGAAAGAAATCCTTAAAACAATTTTTGAGATAAATTTATTTGGGGGGAAGGGAGACATGCCACAGACCACTGGCCCCAAAGTTAGAAGCCCCAGAATTCTGCAGGGAGCCAGTGTTGGAAAGCTAACACTCCAAGGGAAAAAGGGGCCAGACCAAAATAGAACATGTAAGGGGAGTGGCTATCAGGAGAAGAAATGGGCCATGTGGCAGCCTCCTACTTTAACTAATTATCTTGCTAACTACCTGCTAGACTAAATTGTTTTTGTGCTGCTGAAGAGGTATAAGTGCTGTCAGCATATTCTAAATTTTAGTACTCTTGAATAAAGTCCCAGTTGTCCTGCCCAGTTATGGTTCTTTTGAGAAGTATCCCTTTGGAGCTCAGCTTACATTCATTTCAGCTAATGGTAACACATTCTTAATAGGAAATCCTGGAGTAATCAGGAAAGACTGAATCCACCCAGGAATGATTCCATAGCAATGGCTGACTTGGCTGAATATGGGGCAAGGGGGAGAGTTCCTATAATAACTTGTTATTCCAGGATAAAAACCCTTACTGCTCATGCACCCCATGCAGTGAATACTCCGGTAGTATAGGAAAATGGGCAAGGAGAGGATTTTTATTGTCTTTTACGTGAAACAGCACTAGATTTAGAGTCAGGCAATTTAATTCGAATCTTTGTTCTTCTTTGGATAAATCATTCAATGTTGAATGTCTCTAAGTCTCAACTCTTCATCTGTTTTGTCAATAAGGATATTCTATTAAATTATCTGTAGAGTCACTTCTTACTCTAAGTCCATGATCTTATAACTTGTATGTGTGTTTTCTGAAGGATTAGGAGGGAAAAAAATATAGGCGTCCACTGGTAGTCCTTCCATCTCCCCATGCCCCCAAAATTTATTCTCAGGGAAGTGCTTAAATAGGCTGGTCAAAACTCTGGTAGTGGATAGGTATGATCAGAATGCAATTTGAAGGTCATTTAGTGCAATGAGATCCACGGGGGCTGGTTTGGCTTGGTGCCAGCTAATAAAGTAGAATGTCACCAGCCTGTGGGAGTCATCAGAGGCCTAAAGACTGATGACCATCTATATCACCAAGAACTTTCCCTTATTAAAGTTTTGCTAGGGGAGGTCATTCTTCAATACTTAATCCTTTGGTGCTATGCAATTACCATGGCCAAGCTTGTCCCTAACAAAGAGCTAAGAAAATACATGTCTCCACTTATTTTCAGAAGTGGAGAACGTTGCTTATATTCTCCAAATAGCTGGTGCTGGACTACTTGTAAATCATTCTTTGTTACAAGAGGGAGCTTTCTGGATAGGGGAGAAGAGTGATTTGAAAATGAAGATGATGGAAAAACAAAAGATTTATAGAAGCTTTGTTTAATCATCTAGGATTTTGTGGCTGTAAGACCTCCTTCGATAGATACAGAGAATAAAATCCTCATACTTCGGTAGAGTTGCAGTGGCCAAAACATTTGTCATCATGGGGTGAAGTGGATGATCAGTTTCTCTGAACTTAGCTAGGCTGATCCTCAGATAAAAAATATGGACATGATCTCCAGGTTCTTGGGAGGACCTGCCAGAGCTCATATTCTACCACAGTAAATTCTGAGAATTTCAAGTACCCTCTAAGCCAGGATAAAGCATCAGAAGACAACCTCTTAACAGATAAAAAAGGAGTTTATTGCACTATGTTCTTAGTCTTGGGACAACTAGGTAGCACAGTGGATAAAGCCCTGGGCCATATGGCCTCACACATTTACTAGATGTGAGAACTTAAGAAAGATCACTTAACCCTATTTGCCTCACTTTCCTCATCTGTAAAGTGAACTCAAGAAATCACTCCAGCGTCTTTGCCAAGAAAACCCCCCAAAGGGGGTCACAAAGAGTTAGATAGTACTGAATGACTGAACAACAATGTAGTAGATGAGATGGGAGATACAGCTTTCACAGAGGACTAAGAACTCAATATCTTAGAAACAAAAAGAGAATTTCACAGCAAGGAGAGATCTAAGAGCATTTGATACAAATGCATCTCATTTTACAGATTTTTTTAAAAATGTGCTATAAAGGAAAGCATGCTATCCTTAGAGTCAGAAAGAGAATCCCAACTCTCACGCTGGCTAGCTGTATGACCAGAAGCACATCTGCAAAGCTCATCTATGGGACTTTGTGTCAGTCTTAACTTTCCTGGGTCTTGGATTCCTCATCTATGAAGACTCAATGGCCACTGAGATCCATTTCAGATACAGATAGATCTATGTTATGAGCCCTCACCTCAGTTTCCTTATTCTGCCATATAGTTTTGTGAGAACAATGACATCTCCCTCCAGAGATCTTATTATTTGAATTCATATTGCATATTTCCATTAGCCTGAAACCAATGACCATATCTTACTCCAAACTCCAAATAGTGTGAATTCAAATACCTGCAACCATTTCAGGGGATTCATTATTTGCATTAATCAGGACCTAGATATATAAGGATAATTACAGTTAAAGTATTTCCCTCACAGGCTGATTCTGTTATCAGATGAGTTAACCTTTGTCAAGTTTTGGAAACCTTCAAGTGGCACATAAGGAACAGTTATAATCATTGATGCTCGTAGGATTATATATCTATGACTGAACCATAAAAATCATCTACTTTAACATTCCCATCTTATAGATAGGGGAACAGATTTGAAGATGTTAGAATAATTTAGTCTAACTCACACAGTGAATAATCAAAAGAGGAAATTTTACCCTTAAATCTCCTAATCCCAACCCCATTGCTCTCGAACCATGGCTGTCTCCCCACTGTTGCTATAAATGAGGAGTTCGAGTTAGAACTGAGATAGTAAACTACTTTCTCCAGGTCATAGAACAAGTTAGTCACACAGCCAGAGTCAGAATCCAAAACTCTTGCTTTCCTGCCCAATTGTCTTGTTATTGTACCATGGAAACTGCTTTTGTAAACACACACTCATTCCCCCATGTGCGTGCATATACACAGAAAGGAACAAACACAAACAACACAGGACACGCTAGCCTTTTGAAAGCTGGGCCAGATCTCACGAACCTCCAGTAATCTGGATTTGTGGGACACATGGGCATTGGCAATAGCTGGCAGCCCCCTCTCCTCCGCCCCCAGGTGCAAATGAGATGCATTGAGGGGCCACAGCCCTGACAAGTGGCTTGCAATTTTTTTGATTATTGTTGTTTTTGTTTTCAAAATGCCTTTATCCCAGACTCTGCCAACAGCTTGTTAGCACATGGCTTTAGTGAATGGGGAGGCACTGGGCTCACAAGATGTTGCTGTGCCCTTCCCTGGTCCCCAAGGAAGGATACCTTCTCAGGATACAGCCTCACATCTGGGCCAGGGCAGGTGCTCAGGAGCCTCTCAGGTGGTCACTGTTACATGGTCAGTAGTCTCCCAGGTCTAGCCAGCCAGGGCTTTATCCAAAGGTCTCCATTTTCCTCCCCCACCCTCCTCTTCTCTTCCCATCTGTTTTACAGAGGTGTGAATCGTTTTGACAAAGGATGAGGAAGAAGGGGGGAGGGGAAGGAAAATCAGCCCTCCCCCCCCCCAAAAAAAAAAAAGCCCATATATACCGTCACACAGACAGCAGGCAATCTGTCAAGACAGGATATGCCAAACTGCTTGGGCAACCTACAAGCTGGAAGGATAGTAGGACTTTGGGCCTTCCCTTCCATCTCTGAACTCTAGCTTTGATAGAGAAGCTGCCATTTCTCTCTTCTCCCTTCTTTCTCTTTCCCTCCCTTTTCTCTCTTCTGTTTTCTCTATTTATTCTCTCTGTCTGTCTCATGTCTGTCTGTCTCTCTCCCTCTGTCTCTTTCTTTCTCTCTCCATGTCTCCTAGCTCAGTGATCCATATGTCTCTGTCTCTTTGTCTCTGCCTCTCTGTCTGTCTCTGTTTCTGCCTCTCTCTGTGTGTCTCTGTCTCTCTGTCTGTGTGTCTCTCTCTGTGTCTCTATCTCTGTCCCTCTCCCTTCCCTCCCCCCCTCCCCCCACCTCAGATCCATAAATAGGAATTTCCCCCCACCTCTCTGTCTTTCTCTCTCTGTGTCTCTGTGGGTGTGTTCCTGTGTGCATGTGTCTCTCTCTGTCTCTCTCCTCCTTTTTCTCCCTCTTCCTCTCCCTCCCCTAATTAATTAAACCCCTGCCCCGCCCTTGTAAGACATTCAGCATTCTTGCTGCCCTAGATATTCCCCAGATTTGTACTTAAAAGGAACCTTAGAAGTCATTCAGCCCAATTCCCCATTTTGTAAGTTGAGGAGGCTGGAGTTATATACAGACTTAATCAAAGTCATGTAGGTGCTAAGTGGTAGATCCAGAATGGAATGGAGAGTCTGGTTTTCCCTAAGGGAAAGTTTTAAATTTTAATTTATGCATTCCAATCAAAACTACTATATGCCAAATATTGCCCTCATCATAGACATCCATATGTGTGTTGTGTGTATATAATGTAAGAATGTATATTACAATATAATGTAATGTAATGTAAATATATGCATAATAAATAAATGTCTACCTTCAAACCCAACCCTATCTGAGCATGGTCATTTTTAGGGATTAAGGGCAGTGTTACTTAATAGACAGAGGTCTAGCTTGGGAGTTGGGTTGATATAAGTTCAAATCCTTGCTCTGATACCTACTGACTGTGTCACTCTGGGCAAGTACCTCAACCTTAGTGTTCCAGACAAGTTGAAGGTGATATGTTGTAAAAAAAAGTTGTTTGTCGATATTGATAATGGGAATTTCTTTACCTTAACTGGGCACCTTTCCTTTATCATGAAGTCAATCAAATAACTAGCATTTATTAAGTACCTACTATGTGCTAGGTACTGTGCTAAGCTCTAGAATCAAACTTGAAATCACAGGTATGAACCCCCAAAAGTTGGGAAGTAGATTATTGTCTCTGGCTAGAAATTGAAACTAAATTTATTGGCATATATAATATATACCATGACATAATAGAATACTAGTCTTGGAGTCTGGGTTCAAAACTTGCCTCCAAGCTTTTTTTCTCCCAATCTGTAAACTGAGCTAACTTGTGTTAGCTATGTCACTGTATTAATGTGAAGTTTATCTATAACTTAATCTTACATTCCCCTACCCTACTCTTCATCCAGCCATATATGCACACACATATACATGCACACATATACAAATGTGTACTGTATTTGTGTGCACAGCTTTGGAAGATCCTAGAGAGGTATAGTCAAATCTTAAAAATAGAGCCTAACTAGGGTGGGACAATCAGCACTCTGCTACAGGATAGTGAATTTCAAGACTGTTAGACAATATTTTCAGTCCTTCATAGGAAGGACTGAATCTATCATAGAAGCATCATAGAAACAACAGAGCTTAGCATCTGGTTAACAAGAATAATTAGTGAAAATAGATAAACACCAGACTGTTCCTCCCTCTTCCAGGTCAGAGTCCTTTCTTCCCTACAAAATGCCTATTGTTCCAGATGTTCTTTGTGGTTCTTGCCCCAGGCACGAAAATTCCTATTTATGGATCTGCTTAAAAGTAAACTCCAGATCTATTGGCAAGTGCAGATAGCCTAACTAATATCCTTCCACAGCAGCAGCATCATTAAATATCACAGAAGGCAAATCTATTGAAAGTATCCAGTTGTAGATCATGATTCCCCAGTTCTCAGCTCCAGCTGACAGCTGTGCAACTGCCTGCAATTAGAGATCCAGAATAAAGCCAGTTTCTACGGTTCGTGGTTGGCCCCTCTCTATTCTTCATTCCAGTGTTTAGTCCAAATAGATGTGCTCTGAATTCAGCTACCACAGTTAGAAGTTGGGAGGGAGGTGGCAAGTAATGAGCATACCAAGGGCTACACTTTCCCAGTCAGGCAACTAGAGTAGGAGCCGGTTAACCTGCTATTCACTCAGCATCGCCCTTCATGCTGACTCCAAGAAAAGGGAACACTGATCCCATTAATAATGGAATCATATTATCTCATTGATAATAATTCAGACCCATAGCTACCAGCTGTGGGGACATGGAGCATTCATCCCTTCTGTGATACTGAATGATGAGAATAAAGCTTATGTGTGATAATACTTTAAAAAAAATTTTAAACTTTATAGAGGCAGCTTAATCGTATCTGATTTAAATGAGCAAACAGAGGCTCAGAGACCTAGTTCAAATCTGGACTCAGATGCTTGCCAATTTGTGACGTTGAAAAAAATCACATAATCTCTGCTTGCCTCAGTTTCCTCAATTGTAAAATGTGGTTAATAACAATATCTACCTGCCAGAGTTGTTGTGAAGATGAAATAATATTTGTGAAGCACTTGGCAAATCTTAAAGAAACTACATAAATGATATTATTATTAGCATTGCTTATGCAAGGATGTTTTAGAAATTTTTTAAATAACCATCTCTGAACTGCATGCACACTTTTAAATTTAATCTGTATTACTATTATTTTTTCCATCATTTTCTTAAACCTAGAAATCAACAAAGTAATAACTCAATCTCTGGCTTATAGCATTTGCCAAACTCCAAGTTATAAATGCTCACACTGAAAATGTATAACTGGTTCTCAGGAGTTGGTTTGAGCTGGCTCCAATACATTGCTGGGGATATGACATCTAATGATAATTTCTTTATGATGCATCTCATTGATCATTTTCATATTACTTCTACCCAAAGTGGTGCCTCACTTCCCTAAGTGAGGGGATCCTAAACCACATCCTAAACCACAAAGACCTCTTCTTCTCTTTGCCATCTCTGGCATTCTATGATTTTAAGGATTCATTTAGTATTTAATTATCTAATATATTTTCTCAGGGAAGTAAATGAGGCACAACAGAAATGAGTACAATTCCCTGGATGTGTTTGTTCATAAGATTAGAAGACGATAGATTTAGAGAAGAAAGAAACCTCAGACATCATCTATGTCAACCCCTTCATTTTACAGAGGAGCAAAGTGAGGTTCAGAAAGCTTCAAATGACTGTCACACAGGTGGTAAATGGTCCTGTGTCTCTGAGTTCACCCCTCTTTTCACTGCCTCATACAATGTTCAGGAAAATTGGATGTCCGATTGACTAATTTATTTGGTCGTGTCTTCATCACAGGCAAGACAGAAGAAATAATTTGAAACCCACCATGCTAAGGGACACAACATGCCACCATATTCTTTGCTTCTGTCTGTCCTCTGGCCCATGAACTCAAATATCATCACCATTCTACTCCATGTAAAACTGGCTGACTGTTGAAATTAGTAGTACAGATGCTATCTATGGCACTGCCTTTGTTTCTCCATTTTCCATTCAGCCATTCTGGCTCCTTTGCCTACCCAAAGTCTCCCTTGGTCCAGAGATCAGTTTTGAAAGTACTTGGGCAAATGTTTTAGCCCAAGGAGCCCTGAACTTCTGTTGGGTAACCTTTTCATCTCTCATTTCCTTCACGAACATCCACCTCTTGCCCTTGCCTCTGGAAGGCAGAGAAGGACAGGCAACTGAGCAGGTGGCCCTGGCTGGTGCCGAGGCTGGTGGCAGGTTGGGTAGTAAGTTGTTTGTCAGCGTGTGGGCCAAGGGAACACATGGCCCTGTGTTCTGGGGGACAGGAGGGGAATAGGCAGAAGCAGCTGAACTGCTAAGCAACAGGACTTGCAATTCTAGCCAGGGAACTTTGCATTGATAAGGAATAAGGGAAGGCAGCCAGAGGGGAATGGGCGAGGGGGGAGGTGCAGACACTGACTCCTATCTCTGCATAATATTGAGTTTATTTGCTTCCAAAATCTAAAAAGCCATTCTATTTCAAGAGCTTTTGTCTCTACTCATCTTGCAGGGAGCAAACAAGAATAGAGAAAAGCCCCCTACCCTCAAAAACAACTCCAATAAACTTTCACATTGTGGTGTTCACTGGAAGCTTTGTTTGTACATAGGATATATACATAAGAAATAGAGTGAAAGTTTTAAATCTACACAAATAACAGTGAGTTTAATGAAATGATAACCATTTGAGAGTGTGTGTATGTGTGTGTGTGTGTGTATCTATACATGAATAGATACACATACACATGGATAAAGTCTTTGGTTAATATTCAACTCATGAAGACTCAAAGTAAAATCTTTTTCTGAATTTTAGCCAAATAATGTGAACATTATCCAAATACCTTGTGTCAATATTAACCAACTAAATACAGAACAGCTGCCTCTATACCATCTTGTTGAATTATAGCCAAGGAATACACTTTCCATTAATATTAAATCCTGTTTTGGAATAATGTATATATGGTGGTATCAAAGACTTATGAGAAGCCAATGTGTTAACTGAATAAGATTGTTATATTAAAAACTATTCTGTTGGATAGCCTTGACTATTTCTAAACATGGGTTTCTCCTTCATAAAATACTGAGCTTCACAGACCTCCTCCAGAGCTGAATTTAAAGAACAAGTAGTAGTAAATCTTTAATAAAGAGAAATGTAATATCCCTTTCTCTCATTCATGATTTCCCTCTTTACCACTCTAAGCTTTTATTTTTAGATCTTTAGTTCTGCTCTTCCAACTTATATCTTATTCTCTTTTCATCTTCTGTTTCTTCTTTTCTCCATTTAGCTTCTTCCATTTCATTTTACTTATGTTTTCACCATTAGATTTTCTCTTTTTCCTCCTAACTCTTCCATGTCTTCTCCCAGCTCTTCCCCTCCCAGTATTTCCTTCCCCCTTCCTCTTTCCAATTCACCTCATGCACATTTTGGCCCCCACTTTCACTCACTTCTTCCCTTTCTTTATTCTACTCCCTCTCATTTTTTTCCCTCTGCTACCAGTCATCCTTTTCCCCTCCCCTATTTCTTCTCACCTTTCTTTCCTCTCTCTTACACTTTGATAGTATTTAAGTCTCTCTGATGTTCAGTTTTACAATGAATGCCAAGGCCAGTCAGTCAATCTCTGGCCAGGCATAAGAGTCATGATGATGAACATCAAACAGTCTGGTTATTTCCTTATTGTTTATTCCCAAGAATGCAATTTGGCTACAGCTGAGCTTTAGAGGCCCCTGGGGCTGGTCACACTTTCACATTCAGCAGAAGGAATGAATTAGTTGCCAAGAATAGAATCCAGGAGCCTGTTGCATACTACCTGCCATCCCTTCCTATCCTCAGAACCCTCATTTTCAACCCCTGGAGGCAGAGAATTGCTATGTCAAGTCAATCCAAAGTGGCCACATACTGTGCCCATAGATCAAGGGCAGGAATAGTAATAAAGTTCACATTTTACACTACTTTAAGGTTTAAAACACACTTTCCTCACGACAGCACGGTGAAATAGGTGGCACAAGTATTTTTTTCCCTCCATTTCTTTCTTATGAGAAACAGACACAGAATGATTTTCTGAAGGGCTTGTTAAAGCTAAAATGTTTAACTCATATCTTTTGATTCCAAGACCCATATTCTCTCAATCATACTATTCTGCTTCAAACCAGAAAGATTTATTTTTTTTAGAAATTGTTCTAAGAAGGAAGAGGACCCTAAATATGTGACTTAAACTGACATGGGCATGTCCAGTCTTAGCGAAGTATGTTAAATATCTACATACCTAATTATCACTAACAATCAACTATTCTTATACCTAATTATCACTAAAATTTTATATCTATGGTAATAAACAAGACTGTGTTTTCTTCTCAACCACTAATGCAACACAGCAATAAAATGTGGCAAAAGATGGAAGGGTGTTGGCCACCCCAACTCACTCATGTAGCAGTCAGCAGGTCAAGAAAAGAAGGGAAAGGAATAGCCATGGACACCATTACTTTAAATCACCCATCAGTTATATATTAATTTCATGTATTATTAGCAGAAGTGCCTATGATAAACTTAAACTTTTATTAGTATCTATAAATGCAAAGCTAGAGACAGGATCCTTTGGAGCTGGGATTCCATTTAACTTGGAATTAAGAAAACTTTGATTCACATTCTGTCTCTGCCACTTAATTGAGTAACTGTGGATAATCCAATCTAAGAGAAGATAGAAGTCAAAGGTCTTTGACATGTCAAAGGCACTGTGCTAGACACTCCCCTCCCCTCCCCTGCCTTACATTACAGGAGGGAATAGAGAATATCATATATACACAGATAAGGAAATATAAAGTTATATAACTTCATTTCAAGAAGAAAACAAATGCGGAAGGGGGATGAGGAGGAGGAATTGTAGAGGGTCTCACGAGGAAGGTGGCGCTCAAGTAGTATTCTACAGGTTAGTAAGTATTCTAAGCAATAAAGGTGATGAATAAGTACATTTCAGACATGGCAGACTAACCGTTGAAAGGTTTGGAGGTAGGAAATTAAATGCTTTTTACAGGAAATCTCTAGCAGATCTGTTTTCTTTGAATGGGGATGGTGTATATTATATAATATGTGTGTGTGTTAATGTGTATGTGTGTGTACATATATGTATATGTGTGTATATATACATATATATTTATATACACATACATATATATGTATATAGTTAGGGTTTGAGTTAGATTAGGGTTAAGGTTAGGGTTTAGGAGTAATACAAAATGACTACAAAGGTAAGTAAGAACCATATTATAAAGAAAGGACCTTAAATGTCACACAAAGGATTTTGTAATTTATCATTGAGGCAACAGAGAACCACTGAAGATTTTTGATTATGGTCGAACCAGTGTTTTAGTAACATCTTTTCTGTTAGAATGTAAGTTCCTTGAGTTTCCTTATTGGTAAATGTATCATCAACATCTGATACAGAGTAAGCTATTATCAAATGGTTCTTTATTAATGGACTAAATATATTTTTTTTCATTTGGCAGCTGCGTGGCAGATAGATTGGAAAGAGAAAAATTAAAAGCAGGGGCATGAAGACTTTTTCCCCTTCTGCTTGAAATGTTTTTTCTACCAACTCCTCTACCTGCTGGGAGCCCCAGTGGAACTATGCTATTGTATCACTCTTGCTTTATGCTTATACATAGCCATGAATCTTTGAATGAGCAGGAATTGACCTTAGAAGGTATTTAGCACAGTCTGCTTGATTTACATATAGGGAGACTGAGGCCTAGAGACAGGAAATTACTTGTCCCAAATTGCATTGACATTATGACAAAGCTGATAGTAGAACTCTATATTCTCATCTAGTTCTCCTTCCATGATGGCACCATTGTGTGTTGTGTCAAATTTTCTAGATATAGAAGGCTTTTAATTTCCTTTAACCAGAAATATATAAATGCCTGATAAATCATAGCAGCTGGAAAGTTTGGAAGAAAGTTTACTTCTACTTCTCTCTGATATACACATATGCCATATGACACATTCACATCTCCACACACAGAAATGCACATGAGTGTGTGTGTTCACACATGCACAAATACACTCTTTATAAGGCTGAAGTGTCTCCTCCCATCTCCAACAAACACTGAAGGAAAACGGACTTGCATTTGTATGATCTCAGGTATAATCTGGTGAATCAAAATCCTGACACTGGAGAGAATTTTAAGATGTCTTCTCAGGAATCCCTTGAGCTTTAATATGATAATAACAACAGGACCTCATCTTTCACTTTAGAGCTTCCCAAATCCTCTCCTCAAAACAACTCTATAATACAGGCGATGAAAGTTATTGTCTTTATTATTTCCATCTTGATGATAAAGGCACTGAGACTTAGAGAGCAGAAGAAACTTGTCCAATGCTATGTGGCTACATACTTTGTGGGGATGTTTACACTGATAATGAGGTTAAAACACATTGCCAGAGCTAGCTCAGTGTTTGGGAGACTATGGAGGAAAGTGTGGGAGAGAAAAAGTATTAGATTGACCACCAAACTGAAGATCTACAGAGCCATTGTGCTGATCTCATTGTTGTATGCCTGCGAAACCTGGGCAGTGTACCAAAATGGTGTGTGTGTGTCTGTCTGTCTGTCTGTCACATATATATATATATATATATATATATATATATATGTATGTATATATATATATATATATATATGTATATATATATATATATATGTGTGTGTGTGTCTGTCTCTATATATATAATATATATGTGTGTGTGTATAATGAATATAAAGTATTTAGGGTACAGTAGTAATAACTGAAGGGACAATAAAGGCTTCAATTAGAAACATGTCTTGAAGGAAATCAGGGATTCCAAAAAAAACAGAGGTGAGAAAGAAGTGCTTCCCAAGTATGGGGGGGGGGGAGGGGAGGGGAGGGAACAGGGATGGCTTACAAAGTTGCAGAGATAGGAGATGAAGCTTTCATTACTCTGAACAGCTGGTAAGACCAGTGGGGCTATAAAATAGAGCATGGTAAGGAAAGGAACGTGTAAGTAAGTAGTATGTATCAGAAGCATAGGAAAAGGTCAGGTTCTGAAGAGTCTTCAATAAAAAACTATTGGAAATATGTTTAACCAACCAACCAATTAAATTTGTGGAGGTAGACCCGGGCATCTTGTCTGGTGTGGGTGTTTTTCTTGGCCTAAGGGATGAGTAAACAGGTGGCTATCCTTGAGTGGGTGGATGCCTCTGCCAGAGGATCTAGGCCATGTTCCCTAAAACAAAATTCTCCATGCATGTTTCTTTTTCTGTGGCTGATACCTGTTTTTGCTGTTTCACTCTGGCTCACTTTAGAGCATAATCAAGCTGGATGTTCTGCCTTATGTCCGGTCATTTTGTGTCTGGCTCCTCTCTGCATGGAGCAGGTTGTGATGCTGGCAGGCCAGCTTGGTCTGAGTGAGGTAATCTTCAGTGCTGATGATTCCAGTAGAGAAATTGTCAGAGTTAAGGGGTGGGTTATTCAAGGCAAAAGATTCAGTTATCACGAGGTAACATTCAGTCAGGGGCAGAGTCAGGAGGCATGCCCAAGAGCCATAATTAGATTATAAGGTTAAAAAAAAAAAAAAGTGGTGTAGGAAAGTGTGATCTAAGGTGTAGGAAGAAGGTAAGAAACAGGATGTCCAAACAAGTTGGAGCTACTTTCAGAGGTGCTTCTCCCCCACCTCAAAATACTTAATTCAACACAATGACTATGCCCATATCTTTTTTTTTAATAATAGCTTTTCATCTTCAAAACAAATGCAGACAGCCTTCAACATTCACCCTTGCAAAACCTTGTATTCCAAAATTTTTCTCCCTCCCTTCCCCCTGCCCTCTCTCCCAGACAGCAAGCAATTCAATACATGTTAAACATGTGCAATTCCTCTATATTATTTTCACACATCATGCTGCACAAGAAAAATCAGATTGAAAAGGGGAAAAAATGAGAAAGAAAACAATAAAAAAGGTGAAAATACTATCTTGTGATTCATATTCAGTCCCCATAGTCCTTTCTCTGGGTGCAGATGGCTCTCTCTATCACAAGTCTATTGGAATTGGTCTGAATCACCACATTGTTGAAAAAAGCCATGTCCATCAGAGTTGATCATCATATAATCTTGCTGTTGCCGTGTACGATATTCTCTTGGTTCTAATCACTTCATTCAGTATCAGTTCATGTAAGACTCCTCAGGCTTCTCTAAAATCATCCTGCTCATCCTTTCTTACAGAACAATAATATTCCATAACATTCACATACCATAATTTATTCAACCATACTCCAACTGATGGGCATCCACTCAGTTTCCAGTTCCTTGCCACTACAAAAAGAGCTGCTACAAACATTTTTGCACATGTGGGTCCTTTTCCCTTTTTTATGATCTCTTTAGGATACAGGTCCAGTAGAGATACTGCTAGATTAAAAGGAACACACAGTTTGATAGCCTTTGGACATCGTTACAAATCACTCTCCAGAATGATTGGATCCATTCACAGTTCTACCAACAATATATCAGTGTCCCAGGTTTCCCACATCCCCTCCAGCATTCGTCATTCTCTTTTCCTGTCATTTTAGCCAATCAGAGAGGTGTGTAATGGTACCTCAGCATTCTTTTAATTTACATTTCTCTAATCAATAGTAATCTAGAGCATTTTTTTCATGACTATAAATGGTTTTAATTTCTTCATCTGAAAATTGTTCATGTTTGACCATTTATCAATTGGAAAATGACTTGTATTCTTAAAAATGAGTTGATTCTCTATATATTTTAGAAATGAGCACGCCCATATCTTTTTAAGCCTTAGTGAGGTTGCTAACTCTGACTCCCTTGATCTTCTAATGAACTTCTACTGTGGATAACTCCCTATTGCAGCTATAATTTCCTACATAGGAAATACTTTTGTTTTCTAGTAGGAAATACTAAGGTCCCATCACAAGAATCAGAATCAATTGTACTTTTGCTCAGTTCTTCATCCCTCCTTAACATGCTTTCTACATCCCTGAAATGCTGCTCTCAGACTAAAATATCAAAGAAATGGAGCTAAAAAGAAATTTCAGAGGCCATCTACTTTAACCTCCTCATTCTCAAGTGTGGAAACTGGGCTCACAAGATTGACTTGCCTAAATGTATGCCGGTAATGATCAGAGGGCTCCTTCTTCCATGAATGCCTTTAGGAACAGCAGCAGAATGGATAATGAGAAGATAGATAACCAGAACAATGGCTGAATGGGACAAGGATAACTGATTGCTGCTAAGCCAATTGGTTTCAGCATTACATATCCAGAAAGTATTGAGCCAATCTAGTATCTCTCTGGCCAGCTTCAAACCATGTTCCTGCTTTTCAGACTTCACCTGCAACTCATCGCTTCAGCTGCCCTCTTGAGTCCCATTTTACTAACTGGTAAGACCACTATTTTTAGTCTGTCAAAGATCCACCATTTTGCTCTTCCTTAGTCATCTTTAAGCCATGATTCTGCACACTAATCTCCATATCCAATTTGCCATTTCATCTGCTACTCTGAATTTCTGGACTTCTGAACCATTGTTCATTTCATCAGAAATTGGAAATGGAAGAAAACCAAAACCATTGTTGTAAAAGTCCTACCAAAAAGTATGAACACTGACATTGTGGCCTTAGGTCTACTTTAGTCTGATCTTCTTTGTGTCTTTAGTCCAACTGCTGCCCATTATGCTCCTGCTCCCTAGCCACCACCTACACCCTACCCAATTTCCACTTCCAACTCTTGTAACAATAATCAAATCAGCCTTTCCATTTCTGATAAGGATATAGCAATTAATGCCTCCACACACTATTCCTGTGACATTCTTGATCAAAACAGCCCTCCTTGGCCACAATTCCCTTACATATTGTTGTGCTCTGTTAGAACATAAACTCCTTGCTCTTTTAATTTGTATGACCAACACTTTAGCAGCTTCTGATACTTACAGAGTAAGGGCTTAGTAAATGCTTTTATACTCTTCCATTCACTCATTCCCCAATCTTTCTCTTCTAGTGCTAGATTCTACATTCCTATCTAAGGATATGGAATAATTTCAATAACTCCTAATTCCCTTTTATCTTATGTTCTCCATATATTTGAATTTTTATCTTCCTCTCACAAAAGAATTTACTCTTTCAGCATATGGTCTAAATGAAAATAAACTATAATGCTTACCTTCTGAAATAATAGATCACAACTTCTGAAAAAGTTGAATTTTCAACTCTTCTTATTACCTCATATTATGCCCTTTGCTCTTTCAGGGGAAAAGAGAAATAGACAAATCTAAAAGTGTTTTTAGACAAGCATTCTAAAGCAATCTCAGACTCCATGATAGAGGGGAAAAAAAAAAACTGGCTAAGCTCACTCTACCTTATCTCATTGCATAACTGCTGAGAACCATCATACCTACTGGGAAGGCAGGGGGAAAAAAAACATGCTACATGATCTTTCAGGTGTGGGTCCTCAGGACAATTCTTCTCTCCCTACATTGCCCACAAAGCCCAATTTCCTTTTGTACATCTCTTCCAAAAGTGTCCCAGATGAAGCCAGAAGCAAGTTAATCACTCATTATTGCCATGGGTTTGTCCCAGATTCTCCCTCTGAGCCACCCATCTGAGTATTACAATCACTCTGAAAATACAAGTCAACCAGAAAGAATAAATACTAAAACACTAAACACAAGAAAAAGTCAACATCACAAACCATTGTTGTAAAAGTCCTACCAGGAAGTATGAACACTGACATTGTGGCCTTAGCTCTACTTTACTCAGATCTTTGTGTCTTTAATGCCTAAAGATCAGAAAAATGTAGAAAAAAATAGATAATCCCTGCATATCTGGAGGCTAAAGAGGAAGGATTACCTTCATCTTCTATACTACCTAGCATATTTTAGAATTAGCCATTGAAATGTTGCAGTGACTTCAAATAGAATCAACTTCCCACAGTTATCCAATCATCTAATTGTATACATAAGACACCTGAGAACTAGAGAGATAAAATGATCTGATATAGTAGACCCAGGATTCAAACCCAAGGCCTCTGACCACCCCATGACCGATGAAGAAAACATAAAATATATTTGTTATTATCAAAAGTGGTGATTTTTTAAATTAATTTTTTAAAAAAATGTGCTAACATAAAAGATTTAGAATTTAAAATTGTCTATGCCTAAGATACAATACTGAATAAGAAATTTGAGTAGAGCCTAGAAAGATCAGGAAAGAGTCAGATTTCTAAATTCTAAGCCCAATTTGACATGTTTGTAGTGTGATTTCAAAGTCATCGAGTCCCTTCTTTTTTTTTTTTCCATCTATAAAAGGGAGAGAGGATATAAGTGATCCAATAGGAAGCTGGAAGGGCTAATGGTGAGAAACAGAGTTCTATGTAACTACATAATATAGAATTTGAATGACCAAGAAATTTGGCAAAAATAAACAGAAATCAGCATTTGTTGATCACCTTGGAAAGACTCACAATAACTGTATCCCTTGATCCTTAAAAAATTCAGAATGTAAACTTGTTAGGTTCTCCCAAATGAGGTTTTTTTGTCTCATCACAATTTCTATAATGCTTTAAAAGTCTTTTCTAAGAAAAAATAAAGAAAATTCTAGGGGAAATTCAGTCTAAAACCTGAATATTGATTTTTAAACTGAAAAAGAACAAATTTTATTTCAAATCAATTTATACTTATCAACCTCATGAAGGAGAGCTGAGGTTGATCACTCAGTAAAGAAAGGAAAGTTAGGTATGGGGAAACAGGTTTTTTGAAGGCCAACCAATAAATAGTATGCACCCCAATATCCTCACTTCTTACCTTAAAGGCTGGACTATACATTATTTATTGGGAACACTGAGTGATTAATCCCTACTGAGACCCATGCTCCTTCACACAATGAGGTGAAGAAACAGGTCTGTGGTAAATCCACTGAGTGATCTCCCCTCCTGTCTCCTTGGGGCTCCCACAGTTCAACCTTTCCTCCATCTCCCTCCAGCTGTTCCTGTCCTTTTGTCTGACCCTAGAAAAAGCTATCACATAGCACATTGGTTTTTGTCATGAGTGACAGAAACTTCATTCCCTGGGTTCTGTCAATGATTTCTGTTTTAGAGTGGATAGTTATCTTTTTCTTCTCATTCAAAAACTGGATTTAAATCAGAGAAATGATATTAGCAGTTTGGGGCAGGGGGTGGAAAATTTCTTAATCTTTTTTTTTTCCCTTCTTATGGAGGTTTGGGGCAGTTAACCAGAAGTTATAGACCCCCTAATCAGAATTATATTTTTAAATGTATAAAATAAAGTGCTTTGGATTGTAAAGGAAACCAAAGGTTAGTGAAAATAAAAATGCAGTTTCCCCCATTCAAATTCACAATATCCCATCTCCAAAAATCTAATCATGAACCATTTATCTGTCCCTAGTTAAGAACTCTAGCTCTAGAAGAGGCTGGGACCTTGGTTTCCCATTCCTAAGCCTTTGTATCTTTCTTAAAGATCTTTCATTTCTACATGGTGCTGTAGCCATTTCCACATAAGTTTTATTCCCCTCCTAGATTCTAAGTTCTGTCAAGACAAGAATTGCTTTTATTCATCTTTGTATTCCTCATTAATACCTAGTATAATGTTATGTATGCTTTCAATGCATATTTGTTGAATGAATAATTAAAGTTTATTATTTTAAAATTATTTTTAAAGGGTCAGATATATGTAAATACCTGGAAGAAGCTTTCCACCTGGTTCAACTCCTAAGCCATCTATCCCAAAGGAACTCTTCTCTTGAATCTAATCAGAAGTATTCTGATGAATGTCAATCAATAAACATTTAATAAGTGATTACTTTGTACTAGGCACTGTGTGTTTTGAAAAAAGGAGGGAAGATGTGAGAACAGCCACACTATTTAAAAAATCATTAAAGCTTTTTATTTACAAAACACATGCATGGATAATTTTTCAATATTGACCCTTGCAAAGCCTGCTGTTCCAAATTATCCCTCCTTCCCTCCAGCACCTCCCCTAGCTAGTCCAATCCATGTTAAATATGTTAAAATACATGTTAAATCCAATATATGTATACATATTTATACAGTTATCTTGCTGCAAAAGAAAAATTGGATCAAGAAGAAAAAATGGGAAAGAAAACAAAATGTAAGTAAATAACAACTCACACTCAGTTCTCTTCATCACTGAACAATTGGAACTGGTTTGAAATAGCTCATTGTTGACAAGACCCATGTCCATCAGAATTGATCTTCATATAGTCTTGTTGTTGCTGTGTATAATGATCTCCTGGTTCTGCTCATTTCACTTAGCATCAGTTCATTTAAATCTCTCCATGCCTCTCTGAAATCATCCTTCTTGTCATTTCTTACAGAACAATAATATTCCATAGCATTCATATACCATAACTTATTCAGCCATTCTCCAATTGATGGGCATCCATTTAGTTCCCAGTTCCTTGCCATTACAAAAAGGGCTGCCACAAACATTTTTGCACATGTGGGTCCCTTTCCCTCTTTTACGATCTCTTTGGAATGTAAGTCCAGTAGTAACACTGTTGGGTCAAAGGGTATACATAGTTTGATAACTTTTTGAGCATAGTTCCAAATTGCTCTCCAGAATTGTTGGATCCATTCACAGTTCTACCAACAATGTATCAGTGTCCCAGTTTAACCACATCCCGTCCAACATTTCCTGTCATCTTAGCCAATCTGAGAGGTGTGCAGTGGTAACTCAGAATTGTCTCAATTTTCATTTCTCTGATTGATAATGATTTGGAACACCTTTTCATATGACAACAAATAGTTTCAATTTCTTCATCTCAAAAGTATCTGTTCATATCCTTTGACCATTTATCAGACCAACTATAAATTTGAGTCAATTTTCTATATATTTTAGAAATAAGACCTTTATCAGAATCTTTAGATGTAAAAATGTTTTCCCAGTTTATTGCTTCCCTTCTAATCTTGTCTGCATTAATTTTGTTTGTACAAAAGCTTTTTAACTTAATGTAATCAAAATTATCTATTTTGTGATCAATAATAATCTCTAGTTCTTCTCTGATCACAAATTCCTTCTTCCTCCACAGATCTGAGAGGTAAACTATCCTATGTTCTAATTTGTTTATAATATTATTCTTCATGTCTAGATCGTGAATCCATTTCAAACTTACCTTGGTACACACAGTGTAAGGTGTGGGTCAATGCCTAGTTTCTGCCATACTAGTTTCCAATTCTCCCAGCAATTTTTGTCAAATAGTGAATTCTTATCCCAAAACACAGCCACGCTCTTAAACTTAATCTGCTTTATTAACATTTTCCCATCACTTTAAGTCTAAGTAATCAACAAAACAATAAATCAAGCCTTGATCTGTAGTCTTTGATGATTTTCAAGTGTAAACGCTCACAATGAATCTGTGACAATGGATTTGGTAAGAACTGGCTTCAGCATAGCCCTGACCTTAACATAACTCCATCATCTCATCTCCTAAAAGGACTCAAGCTTCAAGAAGAACCTCCCACCACCCCCAATCATAATGTAGGCTCAAAGGTCCCCTGCTTTGTGATTGATTTTATTCCCAACTAGGAAGATTTAAGTCTCCAAAAGTTGCAGATACCTGATTTACTACAGATACAAAAATAATTGGGAATCGAGGAATTGTTTGAAGCAGTTGTGCATTTGGAAGGATGGTTCCCTGTAGGACTTTTGCTGTTGGTGGCCATATAAAAAAAGAAACACCTTTATACACAGCTTAAATTTATTATGGATGAAGTTAAATAGAAATGTCAAAAGCAAAATGTCATCTGCTTATTTCTAAGTTCTTTAGACTTTTTTTCATTTCCTCTTGGCACCCTCAGCAGCCTCCTTTACTTCTCCCCCCACCCCAATTTCTCATTCAGGTACCAATACAACCCTGCTTTATGATATACTGCCCCCATCAAACAGAAAAGGATCTGATCTCATCATTTACATTCTGAGTAATACACCTTCACCTCAAAGTGTTAGTTCTCTTAGTTACTCCATATTTCAAAATTTTAAAAGGGCCTGTGATGTCACTAATGTGGATATTCCCTTCAAAACAGTGTGATCACAAGACATCCACGCCTCACCAGGCTAGGAAGCTCTCATGTAAACCCTTCTACCAGAGTTCAATCCAACTGGCAGTATTCCTCGGGGCCTTTGACATTACACGGATAGCAATACAGCCCATGGGATGTCCATCTGGGATCCATTGCCATCACCATGTTATTAGTCTGTTTTCCTTTTCCAGGCAGACATAACTACCCCAATCACAAAGGATCAAAACTAGAAAGCTTTAGAGCTTTTGAACTTAAAGATCATCTAAATTCCAACCCTTTAATTTTAAAGATAAAGAAACATGGCTTGGTCTCTTTTACATCCCCTTTTTGGACAACCTTTGTCATTGATTCATATGCTGCAGTCTATTTACACACACCAGGCAGCTTACTGTTGTTATTTAAATAGTCTGCAGTTCTAAATCTTTAGAGATGATGACAATTCATTGATTCATGACTATAGAGGATCACTAGAAGGATATCAATGTTAAAAAGATGAGTTTTTATTTCAGGGAGAAGCTTGAGGTCATTGAAAAGGCTATACAGTTTCTAAAATGCAATTGACCCTGGTTTCTTCCTTCTATTCAATTCTGGCCCCAGTTTGATCTCTTCTTACAGTGTTTGTCAAGATACAACTACAGATAGGGCAGTTTTATGAGCTGGCTGTCCCTCTAACTATCTGTCAAAGCTGGACAATCGACATTCTCTGTCCATTCAGGTCAAAGTCCTTCCCAACTGCCCCCTATACTTTTTCAGTCTTCACACATCTTTCTCCCCACATAGGACATAGGACTCCTTGCTATTCCTGAACAAGACACTCCATTCACCTGACCTTCAGAATTTTCATAGGCTTTTCCTTACTCATGGAACACTCTCCCTCCTCATTTTTGACTCCTGCCCTCTCTGGTTTCCTTCAGGGGCTGATTTAAATCCCATCTTCTACAAGCAGTTTTTCCCAATCTCTCAATTCCAGTGGCTTCCTTTTATTGATTATTTCCTATTTACCATGAATCTATATCTTGTTGGCAACATCATTGTTTATATGCAGTCAAGCTTGTGAGTTCCTGGAGGACAAGATCTGTCCTTTGCCTTTCTTTGTATCTCTAGTGCTATTATAACCCAATGTCTGGCACATAGTAGAGAGTGTAGTAAATGTTTACTGACTTTTTCCTGTGTGGATTACTCTTTTGAGTGATTTTGAATCTCATTTAAGAGGCTTTTCAGTGGAAATCCTCCTCCATTTGAACTTGTTGGTTGTCCTCTATGACAACAACAAAGGCCTTTGGGAAACATATCTTTCCCAGTTTTATGTTTTATTTAATATTTATAATCAAAGGAGCATTGAATAAACTTATCTCTATTGTACATTTTAAGCAACCTCTTATGGTTTTAACATATACACGAGAAACACCTTACTGAAATAATCTTTAAAGCTCTATTTTGTTGTACAAAAAATATGCCTTTTTTTTATAGTCACATAAACACAGCAGGATCTTATATCCTCTGTGCCATTCAGACAATTGTGTGACTGTAAAGATATGGCCTGCTGTAGAATATAATTTTCAGTATCATGCTTGTTTCTTTTTCCATATTTTCATCAATGATGCCCTCAATATGTATATAAATTATTCTCATAAAGATTTTGGACAGATGAAAAAGTAGGCACATGGGGTTGAAAGTGATTGATATATTCTAGATTGCCTTTTTTGAGTAGTAATAACATCTGTGATTTTTTCCCAAAAAATTGTTTTGTACCTTCTCATCTTTCAGATTTCTCAAGAATCCATCCCTCAACACTCACAAAATTACGACACTGTCAGCTCAGACCTCTTCCGTGCATATTTATTTGGGTCCAGCTGCTCTTCCCATATTTGTTTTCTTTAGTGTTATTTCTATTTTTTTTTTTTCATGTAGAATATTGGAGATTGTGATGGTAGATTCCAAATGCAGTGGCTTTGCTGTTATTGGTAAAGAAAAATATCTTGTAGAAATCTTGACAGATCTTTTCCTTTTTTTTTCTTTTCATTTTATTGTCCTTATGCATTCATCCTCAAATGTTCTTGGAATGATTTGACTTAATTGGGTAAAATGCCAAGCTTTCAGTAAACTAGTTTTTGTCTCCACTATTTCTTGATGTTTTATGAAGCAATACTGCTTATCAATGTTCCCCATCTTCCAAAAGCTTTTACAAATGAGTTTATATTCTAACCTGACTTTGCCTGTGGCTGCCATATCTGTCAGTTTGACAAGAAGAGCAAGAATCTGGATAAGGTGGTTTCTAAACTATGCTGGCTTCCTCATTGTAATTTCTTTACGTCAATTATATTATGAACTCTAACTGTTCTTAGAACTTTAAGATCAAAAAGAAAATCTTTTTCTTTGGCTTCCAACCTGGCCCCTTTCCACCTTTTCAATATGTTTATTCTTTACCCCCCCCCCCTTCACTTACTCAGTGACCCCAACCTCATTGCTATTCCTCCCACAGGATATCCCACTTCCTGACTCTGTATTTCCACGAGTTGTCATCCATTCCTAGAATGTTCTCCCTCATCTCTTGGACTCACTGGCTTCAATCAAGTCTCAGCTAAAATCCTAGCCTTTCCCAGCCCCACTTAATGCTAATATCTTCCTTCTGTTGATTACTTCTATTTTATTAGATAGATGGATGTAATTATATAGACATATATCTTATTCATATATAGTTCTTTATATATTGTAATAAAATATAAGTTCCTTGAGGGCAATATTTTATTTTTGTCTTTGTAAACACTCCTATGTTTAGCACAGTGTCTTGTACATAGCAAGTGTTTAATCAATGCTTGTAAACTGATTAGCTCATTCTTGCAATCTCTTTTCATTTTCATTCTCTTTTCTAATTTAGCATTGATTTTCATCTTTAACAAATCAGTAGTTTGTTCACAGATAGCTAGAAATGACTCCTCCATATATAACAAGTTGTTCCTGTGTGTATGCTATTAATAATGACTAACATTTATCTGACAATTTAAGGTTTTCAAAGTACTTTACATATATTATCTCGTTTGATCATCTGATTGTAAAAATGTCATTTTTTGTTGAATTGTTTGATGCTCACCATGTCAAAGACTTCCTGACTTTCTCCTTAAAGAAAATATTTATGATATATAAACATAAAGTTTCTACATGATCTATAGACCTTTTATATCTTATTTCTTGATACAAAGTCACATTTTATTGACAAAAACCATATTTTCCAAAATTTTTCTTTATCTTCTCTTATAAACACCTTTGTATTAATCCCGCCAATATCAAAATACATTACTTATTCAATTTCTTATAGAATTTCTCTATCTCTATACCCTCTGAAATAAGCTGAAATTATCTAGGTGACAATCTTTTTGTTTCTGCTTTCATGAGGACTGCAATGTTTAATGATCAAATAGTCCATGAAATAATATTCTTTGTTGTCTTTGGATACCTATTAAAATCAATTCAAACAATATCTTTAGTAATTCTCTCCTTTCTCATCTCTGCCTACTGGCTTCCTTAAAGTTTCAAATAAAATCCTAAAATTCTTGCAGAAGCAGCACCTTTCTCCAACTACTCCTCAATGCTTTCCCTCCAAGATAACCTACAATGTTTCATGTATGTGCATGTGTGTAGTTTGTACATAGTTTGCCTGTTTTCTCTTCCATTAGATTGAAAGTTCTTTGAGGGCAGGGATTGCTTTTGCTTTCCTTTGTATCCCCAATTACTTAGTTATTTTTATAATGTTATAGAGGATCTAAAATTGTAATTTCTCAAGTCCCCTACCATTTTCCCATTGTTAAGAAGAGCTACAAAAAAACCAAGGTCTGGTTTGTGTTTTTATTCATTTTATGGCTTGCCACAGTCAAAAAATTCCTCACCTGATTATACTTAGCGAGGCTGGTCCCCAGAAGGAAGATGGTCTTTTGCCAGAACTCCCCAAATGTTCCCAAATCTTTTACTTCACTGGCACATCCTTCAAGGACCCAGGGTCAAGTTGGCCCCAAGATGGGGTGTTAATTTTGTTGAAGATTCACTTATTGCATTGATTCAAATATTTATTGTTATTCAGTCATGTCAGTCATATACCACTCATTATGATCCCATTTGGAGTTTTCTTGGCAAAGATAGTGGAGTAGTTTGCAATTTCCTTCTCTACCTCATTTTATAGATGGGAAAAATGAGGCAAACAGGGTGAAATGACTTGCCCAGGATCATATAGCTACTAAGTGATTGAAGTCAGATTTGAACTCAGAAAGTTGAAGTCTTCAAGACTCCTATTATATTAGAAGACATGGAAAGCTTATGATATATATCATCTAATGAAGGGTCCATGAGAACACAGAACTCCAAATACAGAAGTCTAAGTGTTGCATCATTACTATAAACAATATGCAATTAGAGCACTTCTAGGGGTGGAACCAAGATGGTGGAGTAAAGCCAGGAAGCTGCTTCAGCTCTTCCAGTTTCCCTAGAAAACTACATGAATTGAAACTATTTTCACTCATACGAAAGAGTGCTCCAAATCACTATTAATCAGAGAAATGCAAATTAAGACAACTCTGAGATACCACTACACACTTGTCAGATTGGCTAAGATGACAGGAAAAAATAATGATGAATGTTGGAGGGGATGTGGGAAAACTGGGACACTGATGCTTTGTTGGTGGAGTTGTGAATGGATCCAACCATTCTGGTGAGCAATCTGGAATTATGCCCAAAAAGTTATCAAACTGTGCATACCCTTTGATCCAGCAGTGCTATTACTGGGCTTATACCCCAAAGAGATACTAAAGAAGGGAAAGGGACCTGTATTGCCAAAATGTTTGTGGCAGCCTTGTTTGTAGTGGCCAGAAACTGGAAAATGAGTGGATGCCCATCAATTGAAGAATGGTTGGGTAAATTGTGGTATATGAATGTTATGGAATATTATTATTCTGTAAGAAATGACCAGCAGGATGAATACAGAGAGGCTTGGAGAGACTTACATGATATATGAATGTTATGGAATATTATTATTCTGTAAGAAATGACCAGCAGGATGAATACAGAGAGGCTTGGAGAGACTTACATGTAACAGAACTAGGAGATCATTATATACTTCAACAATGATACTGTATGAGAATGTATTCTGATGGAAGTGTATTTCTTCAACAAAGAGAAGATCTAACTCAGTTTCAATTGATCAATGAGGGACAAAAGCAGCTACACCCAAAGAAAGAACACTGGGAAATGAATGTAAACTGTTTGCATTTTTGTTTTCCTTCCAGGGTTATTTATACCTTCTGAATCCAATTCTCCCTGTGCAACAAGAGAACTGTTCGGTTCTGCACACATATATTGTATCTAGGATATACTGTAACTTATTTAACATGTATAGCACTACTTGCCATCTGGGAGAGGGGGGTGGAGGGAGGGAGTGGGAAAATCAGAACAGAAGTGAGTGCAAGGGATAATGTTGTAAAAAAAATTAGCCTGGCATGGGTTCTGTCAATAAAAAGTTATTTAAAAAAAAGAAAAGAAAACTACATGAAACCAAGCCTCTGAACAGAGTCTGATGAAATGAAACCACTTTACAACTCAAAATAGTCTGGAAAACGGGTACCTCATTGGTGCAGTAGATAGAGCACCAGTCTGAAGTCAGGAGGACCTGAGTTCAAATTTGACTTCAGACACTTAACATGTCCTAGCTATGTGACCCTGGGCAAATCACTAAACCCCAATTGCCTCAGCAAAAAAAGAAGAAAAAAAGAAAAAATAGACTGGCAAAACATCAAGAAAGGTCAGTCTCACTTTGATGAAAAGAATATTCAACTTGGCTCAGAGTCACATTGGAAAGCCAATGAGAAGGTTTTAATCACAGCAGATCAGCAACTGAGAACTGGGCTCAGTAGGGAAACAAACCAGTAGGGCAGTCCCTAATTCCAGCTCAGAAGGCAAAGTCTGGGAAACCAGAATGTTTCCTGGAAAGAGTAGATAAAGCTACCCCCTACAAACACAAGCCAAGGCTCAAAGCCGCACAGGAAGCTTGAGACAGTACTCCCACTTTACCCCAGGAAAAGAGCTTGACCTTAAAAGTTTAAAAAAAGAAAGAAGAAATATCAAAAGAAAAGAGAAAACAATGATCAAGGAAATAGAAAAGAACTTTGATGATAGAAAGCTACTATAGCGACAGGGTAGACTAAAACACCAACTCAGATAAGGACAAAATATACACAAAGGAAATCTCAAAGAGTGATATGAATTGGTCTTAAGTCTAAGAAGCTTTTTGGAAGTGCTCATAAAAGATTTTAAAAGGCAAATACAATAAGTAAAAGAAAATATGAAAAAAGAAATGAGAGATTTACAAGAGAGAGTCAATAGCTTAGAAAGACAATTCCTTAAAAAATATGATCTATGAAATGCAAAACAACAACAACAACAACAACAACAACAACAAAGTCCATATCTTCAAAAGTAGAATTAGTCAAATAGAAAAAGATACAAAAGTGTGAAGAAAATCACATGTTAAAAACGAGACCAGGGCAAATGGAAGCTGATGACTCTGAAACATCAAGAGTCAGACAAACTAAAAAGAATAAGCAAACAAAGTATCTCATGGGAAAAACAGCCAATCTGGAAAAGACAATTTAAAAATTATTGGTCTACCTGAAGGTTATAACCAAAATAAGAGTCTATATAGCATTCTTCAAGATATCAAGGAAAACTATCCTGCTATTCTAGAAACAGAGGGGGAAATAATCATTGAAAGAATGACTATTTGGAAGGAGATCCTACAAGGAAAACTCCAAGGAACATTGTTGCAAAACTCCAGAACTACAATATCAAGGAAAAAATACTGCAAGACACCAGACAAAAACAATTCAAACATCAAGAAGCAATAGACAGGATTACCTAAAATCTGGCAGCTTCTACAAAAATGAATCAGAGGGCATGGAATACCATATTCCAAAAGGGAAAGGTTAGGTTACAACCAAGAATTAGCTGCCCAACAAGATTGAGCCTCATCTTTCAAGGGAGGTGATGGATCTTTAATAAAATTAGAGACTTTAAATCATTTTCTATAAAAAAAAAAAAAAACCAGAACTTAATAAAAAATTTAATCTTCAAACACAGGACTCAAGAGAAGCATAGGAAGGTAAACTGGGTAAAATATTTATTATTTAAAGATTAATCTGTTTACATCACTAGATGGGAAATTATAACTCTTGTTATTGGGGCAGTTAGGGGGGCGTATTACATGGACAGAAAGTGTAGTTGTGAATGGACTCTGATATAATGATATCAAAGAAAAAGATATTAAGAGGTAGAAAAAAGGTCTGTATGGAAGAAGAGGAAGGGGAAGATGCAATGGGACAAATTAGATCACATGAAGAGACATAAAAATCTTATTACAATCAAGGGAAAGAAGGGAGGGCAGGATGTGAGCATTGTCTGAAGCTTGATCTCATTGGCTCAAAGAAGAAATAATTTAATCATTAAGTTGGGTATAGAATTTTATCTAATCTTATGAAGAAGTAGGGGGAAAAACAAAGAAAAGGAAGGGGCTGAATAGAAGAGAGTGCAGAAATATGTAAGGGAGATAAGAGAAGGAGGAAATAGAAAATAAGGTAGTGGGTGGGGGTGGGTTAAAAAAACACTTCTAAGAACAGGATGGAAAGAGAAAACAAGTGTATACAGAGGAGAAGCTAGGATGCAGGGAAATACAGAGCTGGTAATCATAACTTGTGACTGTGAATGGAATGAACTCTCCCATAAAATAGAAGCGAATAAGAATAAATTAAAAAACAGAATCCTACAATATGTTGTTTACAAGAAACACATTTGACAGAGAGACACATATAGAGTAAAGGTGAAAAGCTGGAGCAGAATTTATTATGCTTCAGCTGAAGCAAAAAAAAAAAAAAAAAAAAGAAAAGAAAGAAAAGCAGGGGTAGTAATTCTGATCTCAGATAAAGCAAAAACAAAAATAGATCTAATTAAAAGAGATAAGGAAGGAAAGTATATCTTGATAAAAGATACCATAAACAATGAGGTAGTAAGGGAAGTATATGCACCAAGTAGTAGAGCATACAAATTTCTGGAGAAGATATTAAGCCAGTTACATGAAGAAACACACAGCAAAACTATATTAGTAAGGGACCTCAACTTTCTCAGTTTCTCAGATTCTCAGAATCACACAAATCTAACCACAAAATAAACAAGAAAGAAACTAGGGAAGTTAAGAGAATCCTAGAAGTACTAGATATGATAGAACTCTGGAGAAAATTGAATAGAGACAGAAAGGAATATTCCCTTTTCTTGACAGTACATGGCACTACACAAAAATACTGACCATGTATCAGGACATAAAAATCTCACAATCAAATGCAGAAAGGCAGAAATAATAAGTGCTTCCTTTTCAGGACACAATGCAATAAAATTATATTCAATAAAGAGCCAAGGAAAGATAGACTTAAAAATGGAAATTAAGTAATCTAATTCCAAAGAATGACTGGGTCAAACAACAAATCAAAGAAATAATCCATAATTTTATCCAAGAGAATGACAAAAATGAGACAACATACCAAAACCTATGGGACTCAGTTAAAGCAGTTCTTAAGGGAAATTTTACATCTCTAAATAACTACATGATTAAAAGAGAGAAAGAGGAAGATCACTGAATTAGGTATGTAACTAAAAAAGCTAGTAAAAAAATTTTTAAATCCAATTAAATACAAAATTAGAAATTCTGAAACTCAAAGGAGAGATTAATAAAATTGAAACTAAGTAAACTATTGAAATCATTAAGAAAACTAAGAGTTGGTTTTATGAAAAAAAATAAACAAAATAGATAAACCTTTGGTTAATTTGATTAGAAAGAGAAAAGAAAAAAGCTAATCATGAGCATCAAAAATGAAAAGGGTAAACTTACCACCAATGAAAAAGTTAAAATTAATTAAAAACTATTTTGCCCAATTATATGAGAGCAAATCTGACATTCTAACCAAAATGTATGGATATTTACAAAAATATAAATTGCCCACATTAACAGAAGAGGAAACAAATTACTTAAATATCCATATTTTACAAAAAGAAATTAAACAAGTCATCAATGAACTCCCAAAGAGAAAATCTCCAGGGCCAGACAGATTTACAAGTGAATTCTACCAAATACTTAAAAAAAAACAATTAATTCCAATACTATGCAAACTAATTGGAAAAATAGGTAAAGCAGGAGTCCTGTCAAATTCCTTCTTTGACACAAATATGGTAGGTGCAAAATTTTTTGTAGCAGCTCTTTTTGTGATAGCAAAGAATTGGAAAAGGAATAGATGCCCCTCAATTGGGGAATGACTGAACAAGTTGTGATATATGAAGGTAATAGATTATTATTGTCCTATAAAGAGTGATGGACAGGCTGATTTTAGAAAGACCTGGAAAGATGAGCAAAACAAGCATAATCAGGAATACTTTGTACATAAGAGCAAGAATGTGTGATGATCAACTATGAAAGACTTGGCTCTTCTCAATGATTTAGTGATCCAAGGCAATCCTAATAGACTTTGGACAGAAAATGCAAGATGCATCCAGAAAAAAAAACTATGGAAATTGAAAGTAAATTTTAAAGTGTGTGTGTGTGTGTGTGTGTGCGCACACACTTTAAAATTTATATTTATATATATATATATAAATATATATATATATATATATATATAAATCAATAATTGCAAGCCATTAAGACTTTTAAAAAAAGAGAAGAAATAGAAAGGTGTGTGCAAGAAGATTACAAATCATTTATGTCATAAGAAAACTTAAAAAAGGATTTGAGATGAGGATTCAAAGGTATGCGAAGAGAAGGAAAAGTGGGGTTAAAGATAGCCTGCCTTTCCTCACTAGTCAATGGTTAAAATTAAAAGGGATATTTCAGACTAGATGGTGGTAACTCTAGCTGCGTTTTACACCAGGGAGGTGTTAGAGAGAGATCAATACTTGAGAAGTCATGGGACCTCACAGCAAGTATTTGAAATTTAATAGTATTAGAGAGGCAATTTAGTATAAGAAGAGAGGTGAGAATGGATAAATAAGTTATGGTCTAAAATATGATGAAATATTGTCCTGAACTCTAGTTAGAATCATGACTGACCAGGATTCCAGAAAACTAGTGCTGAAACATCTTCCGACAGAGAAGTGAAAGACTCAAAGTGAAGAATGAGGCCATTTTTTTTCTTTTTAGGATTTGACCAATGTGAAAATTTGCTTTGACTCTGCATGTTTGAAATGGATTTTATTTTTCTTGTGTTCTCAATTGGAGGTGAGGAGCAGAGTGAGAAGGTAGAACTTGTATAATTAAAACAAATAATTTAAAAAAAAATTTTTTTTTAAAGTAGAAAAGAAAAGAACAAAATACATATAAGAGTAGAAAGAACTAGACTGAGAGAGGAACTAAGTTTGAAGCTAGCCCTGATAGTTTTAGTATGTGTGGAACTTAAAGCAAATCATTTAGTTTTTGTCTCCCCCTCCTCAACTTCCCAACTTTTGGTTTTCTTATCTGTCAACTGAGGAGAATGGACTAAATGATCTTTAGTTTCTAGGTTCCCAGAGGAGTGTGGTCAGCAAGTTAGCATGGAAGTGATAGGTAGCTAACCCTGGATCCTAACTCAAATCCTAACTCTCTCTTACAAGCTGATTGCTCTTTGACAATTTCCTTCATCTCTGTTTGTATCAGTTTCCTCATCTGTAAAATAGAAATAATAATAGCACCTATCTCTTAGGATTATTGTAAAGATAATTTTTTGTAAAATGCTTAGCAAATCTTGAAATGTTACCAAAATGCTAGCTATTATCATTATTATATATCAGGCTTGGGCATCATTAAGTCCTTGTTGTGCAGTGGGGATAAGGGAAAAATTAAGGGATGAGGAGAGAAGGAATATTTATATTTGTGCAGGAAGGAAGTTGCTGAAGGAAAGAATGACAAATGTCCCAGGAACAACTTGCAAGAAAGTGCAGACCTCTGCATCTAGCTTACTAAAATCTTCTACTCAGTGCGCCTATTAACCAATATTCCCTCGAAATTTTTTCAAGTTATGAACAAGCAGTCATGCTGCATGAGCAACAAACTACAAAGAGTGACCATATGTGTATAATTTATTGTTGTAATAAAATAAAACTGGCAATAAAGTTAATCTGATATATATTTAATGATAGTTGTAATCTTTATTGTGCTGCATGGTAATTAGGCATAAATAGGAAGCAGCTCCCACAAATGACTGTAATCAGTATTACTTTTACATGACCAAACAAAATCTTTAGTTTTTTTCTCTTACTTTATTAGTTCTTAGTCTCTTTAATCAGTGTCTGTTTCCCCCAATAACTGTGTTTTGTTTTATCATCATCATCATCCATTTCACACAGTCATACAAGTGGAAAAACAAGTCCAAAGTCCTAGATCTTAATAATTCTCATTCCCTGTCACTCTTTCACTCTCAAGCCCCAAGACTGAAGTTCTCAGTGTTCTCCAGAAAAGTTCCCATCCTATGAATCCTTTTCCTCACCTTCCCTCCCACTCACTGCCATAACATAACTTACAACTAAGATCAAGTCCTTGGTTTACTCCTCATCCTCACTTTTTAATCATTGTCTTGGATGAAGCTATGGAAAGAATGTAAAGTAGACAGAACAAATCTCTCGAAGTTAATCAGTATATTAGTTATCAGAAATTGTACCAAGGAGAATTTTAAAAGTTGGTCAGAACCAATGAGATTAAGTTTCACAGGGATGCAATGTCAAGTCCTCAATTTAGATTCAAAAGAAAATAAGATGCACAAATGAAAGATGTTAGACGATTGCCCTAGCACCAATTCACATAAAAAAATACCTACATTCTTTGTCTAAAAATAATTTCAATATTGGACTGTTTGGTGCTGAAAAAATTAACAAAATGATGGGCTAAATTGAAATAATCATCATTTTTATCTTGTGTGTAATAATAAGCTCATGGTACTCTTACATAAGGCATCAAAATATGTTAACTTCTGGACATTTTTTAAAGGGCATTGATAAACTAAAAAAATTCTCAAAAGAATGACCATAATGGATGATGAGGTTTGATACTCCATCATCTCAAAGTCTGAAAAATGGAACAGTTAAAGAAACTGAGGTAAAGAACAGCGCGACTTGAACATTTGAATATGGTTGTCATATCAGACTTGCTCTGTGTTAGCCCAGAGGATAGAAATAGGACTGATGGAAGAAGTTAAGAGGAAGCCTACTTAGACCTATCATTGAAAGAACTTTCTCTTAAAAATTCATTTTAAATTTATGAAGTACCTAGTAAGTACAAAGAATTATTCAACACTGGAAACTCAGACCCCAAAATGAAATGGTCCCTGGTCTCAGAAAGCTTATAATTAAATGAAAAGCTACTAACTAAACATGAAAAAGTTGATACAAGGAATTTGAGTAAAGAAAGAATATGACCAACTAAAGAGATCAGGTAAGGCTCTACAGAGAAGTGAAATCTAAGCCAATCCTTTAGGTTCATAGAATCCAAGATCAATCAATAAACAAGTATTTATTAAAGTATCTACAATGTGCCAGGCTTTGTACTAGGTGCTGGGGAAATAAATACCAATTAGAGAGGCATGCATTCCAATTATGCGACTCAGGAATGATTTGTGGAAATCCATAGAGTTAGATGATAAAATGTTAAGTTTATGTAACAGTAAGCAATTCAACTTAGCTGAAATAAAGATCTTCAAAAATGGCAATATGTTCCTAGCTATGTGACCCTGAGGCTAGTCACTTGACTCCAATGGTCTCCCAAAAAATGGCAATATGAAATAAAAGTGGAAAGAGAGTGGAACAAAGCTAAAATGTCTATACTTTATTGTAAAAGAAATAGGGGATCACTGATGATTTTAAGGTGAAAAAATGAAACAATGAGACCTATTAATTATTTATGCAGCTAAGTGGAATACGGTTTGGAAAGGGGAGAGACTGAAATCAGGAAGACCAATGATGAGATTAATATAATAGTCAACACTGAGGCAAAAAAAAAAATATATATATATATAATAGTCAAGATCATTTTTTATTATTCTGTTGTTATAGACACTCTTTATGACCCCATTTGGAGTTTTCTTGGCAAAGATTCTGGAATAGTTTGCCATTTACTTCTTCAGCTCATTTTATAGCTATTTAAGCTATAAACTAACTTTTATAGTTAATTATAAACTATAAAACTAAGGGTTAAGTCACACAACTATTAAATATCTGAGGTCAGATTTGAACTCAGGAAGATGAGTTTTCCTGACTCTAGGTCTGGTACTCTATTCACTGTGCCACCAATCAAGATCATAAGGTTATAAATAAGAATTGGAATAGACCTCAGATGGCACCCAATCCAAATAAAATCACCAAGTTCCCTTCTGTGATTATGTTTGCTTCACCTCTATGTCAATGTCTCCCAGTTCTATTCCTCTATTTACTCCTGAACTGTAGCCCCCAAATCAACAACTTTTCATGAAACACTCCAAACTGGGTATCCCCTGGATATATCAAATATAATATATGTAAACCAGAACTCATTTTCTTTCCCCTTCAAAACAATCCTTTATCAAACTTTCTTATTTCTGGCAAGGATTACAATGTTCTTCAACCTTCCCAAATTAGTCAATCAAAAAAAATTTATTAAATGTTTAGCATTGGTAGACACTGTACTAAACAAAGGGGACAGAAAAAGGAAGCCAAAAGCATGGTTTCTGCCCTCAGAGAACTCATATTCTAAAATAAGAGATAATATGTAAATTATCATAAATATACAAGATATATACAGCACAAGTACAAGGTTATCTCAAAAAAATCCAGGTTGCACTACCCCCTTCATGATAATGTGCAATGATTACACACCATTGTCATTAAGAATGCACATAAACCTTGCTTGGCATTTGAACCCTTCTCAACCATGCCCCATCTCATATATCCATCTTTATTATGCAATATTCTTTTCTTTTCACTCTACAATCCAAAGAAACTGACCTCTCACCTTGTCACACACATGGTACTGCATCTCTCATCTGTATTTCTTTTTGTAAGCTACCTCTATGTTTGCAAACCACTCCCTCCTAACTTCCATTTCATTTAATTCCTTTGAATTTGAAGAACTACATAAAGCCTTTCCTTCCTCTTCAATTACCTTGAGCTTATTTTTTATTCATTTGCTAGTTGCTTATCTTGCAAATACATAGATATGTATATAAATATTATGTATATATGTGTGTATGTTTATGCTTCTCAGTCCAACAGACTAATCTTTCATTTTTGTCTTTTGTATTTCCAGGATCTAGCATGTTGCCTAAAACATAGTGGGTACCTAAATCAATGCTAGAGAATTGATCCTTTTTAATTAGCTTAATCGTTATATATCCATGTCTGTGCATAAGTCCTAAGGAAAGGCAGAGGGGAAAAAGTAATCCCTCCAGTATCTTTCAGACTCTTGGGAGGTATGATTATTTATCCTTCCCCAAATAAGGTGTTAAGATGGCAACTTCAAAAGATGGACCTAACGCTAATTCATATGCTCTTGTCTACTTCATCTTGTGGCTACACTGGTCTAGATACAGCAGTTCTTAAGGTACAGCCCACAAACCTGTTTGTTTTAATATTTTCACAACTTTATTTCAACATAGTTGTCTTCCTTTTTAATTCTATATATTTAGAAGCATTCTGAAATGAAGTCCATACTCTTCATCAAAGAGATTATCAATGATACAAATACAGGATGTAAACCCTTTCTCTAGAGCTGGGCATAGAGGAACATTCCTGTTTTTGGTGGAGCTATTAAGTAAGGGAAGTAAGCAGGATTATTTGTGTTCTCAGTAATAGCATCGATATGGTTGAGCCCCCTAGGCTGCAAGGGGCTACCAGATTGGCTGAGGAAGAAAAATCCACATCAGGTCACAAATAGGGCAAGGCAAAGTTTCCACACTGGTCACTTTCAGCTTGGATAAGATAGGAAAAACTAGTCTTTCTGCCCCTCCCCCCAAAAAAAGATAAGTAAAAGAATTTCTACTCGATTCTCCATCACTCACTCACCACATAGCAGTAAAATTTTTTTTTCAATGAACCTGTAATGCATTCTGAAGCCCTAGGAGAGAAGTAGTATTTAAATCCAAGAAACGTTATGTCGTATTGATCTCCTGGCTCTAGGAAAGGTGCTAATGCTTCATAAGTATTAGGACTGGAGTTTTGAAGGAGCCCCCAGGGAGAAGTTTCTCTTGGGGAGCCAGGTAGCTTTCAGCTGAAGGAACACAGGTCTCCTTCCCCAAAACAAATAGTACCCCTCTGGGTGGTTGTTAAGACTAAGCTGCAGGGAATTTTGGTAGCAGAATATACAACCTAAAAAAGAGAAGGGCTATCAGTTTATGAAGATTCCCAGTTTTGTCTCTATTAATGGGGCAGGGAAATTACCCCTGCAAATAATGTTGTTGTTATTGTGGGTAGTAGTGGTGGTGGTCCTTTGTTCTCAAGATTACATTGGTAAGGTAATGGCTTGACACGCAAATGAATTGGAATTAAGGGATGCAGGGATGTGCAAAGTCAAGGTCTCCCATCAATGCCTGAATCTTGGAAGGAAATAGCAATAATCTTCATGCCATGAGGAGCTAAACAGGTCCCAAAGGAAAAAAAGTGACATTCATGTAGGATGCATTTAAACTTGTAGGAGCCATCTTCTCTGAGGATTTATTTTAGTTAGCTCATGGTACAATGACTAGATAGAGTTCTGTACTTGGAGTACAGATAGCAAATAGCTCAAACCCTATCTTAGACACTTTAATGCGTCTACACAGTGTGTGACTGAACAAATTATTTCACCTCTCTCAATCTCAGTTTCTTCATCTGGAAAATGGAGATAATACAACTTCCTTCTCAGGGTTTCTGTGACATCAAATGAATTATTTGAGATAATATTCATAAAGCATTTTGCAATCCTTAAATCACTCTATAAAAGCTAGCTATTACTTTTGGGTCAGAGCTGGTGGAAATAAGGATTCCTGTATCTCCCTGATGAATTTATGGTTTGAAGCAAGGCATACTTCACAATCATGATGAACCTTTAATCAAAAGATCAAATCTTTCATGTTTTTTCCTCCTAGTACTGACCACCATTGTCCCAATGCTAAAAAGAACAGATTTTTCATAATCCCTTACACCTTCCATTAATTACAAATATTTTTAAAAAGCAATTTTTATTATTATTGGTAAGTATTAAATGCTACATCATCTTCAAAAGTGTCAAACTCAAGGCCCAAAGGCTGTCCATCTTGCAAAAAATCCCAAATGCCAAACAGAATAAAATGTAATTAGGAAATATTCTAAATCAATATGCAGCGAAACAGATCCATTTCCATTTGATTTTGATAGCACCAATCTATACCATAAGATAAAAATTAGCCAATGATGGCCATGATTAACTGATTGGGGACCCTTAGAAGAGAAATGGCAAAGAAATGAACCTGGGTTCTTAATTACTCCCCAGCAAAGCACATTCTCTGTTAGATTTCTGTCAAACTGCAAAGCCCTGGAAAACAGTACCATTGTTGGATTCTATCTTTTGATAACTAGCCAAGCTAAACTTGGAAATGCTCATCACCAGAAGTTTGCCACCAGGTGGCATTTTTTTTTTTTTGCCATAGCAACCCCATGAAACTATCTACTAAGGCATGGAAGGAGCATAGGATCATGGAACTGTAGTGATTGTAATTGATTTCCTCTGACAGAGCACAAACAGTAATGGCTCTTTTGCAGTCCTGAAGATTTAAAAACATGAAACTTAATAATAAAGAACAAGGTGAGGTGGCAGATATGCCTGTTATTTCATCCATGTAGGAAACTCTATCAAACATTTAAAGACCAACTAATCACAATATTAAATAAATTATTTTAAATAATATCAAATTAAAATTTTTTATGAAACAGGTATGACACTGATACCTAAATCAGCAAGAGTAAAGACAGAAAGAAAATTATAGACCAATTTCATTAATGAATATGGATGCAAAAATCCTAAATAAAATACTTGCTAAAAGATTACAACAATCGATTACAAAACTTATCTATTATGACCAAGAAGAACTATCAGGAATGCAAGAATGATTTAACATAAGGAAAATAAATAACATAATTGATCATATCAGTAATCAAATAATCATATATCAATAGGTATAGAAAAGGCTTTTGTAAAATACAGCACAAATTTCTATTAAAAATACTTGACAGTATAGGTATAAGTGGATTTCCCCCCTTAAATTGATAAAAAAAATTACCTAAAACCATCAGCAAGCATTATTTGTAATGGGGATAATTTTAGAAGTCTTCCCAATAAGAGGTAAAGCAAGGATGCCTACTGTCATCAATATCAGTCAATATTTTATTGGAAATCTTAGTAATACCAATAAGAGAAGAAAAAATAAATAGAATGAATGGCAATAAGAAATAAGATAATAAAAACACCTCTTTTGCAGATGATATGATAATATATTCGAAAATCCCAAAGATTCAACTAAAAAGTTATCTAATACAATTAATGACTTTAACCAAGTGTCAGGATATAAAGTAAATCCACATAAATCATTATTCCTATATGTTACAAACAAAATCCTAAAAGAAGAGATTGTTTTAAAATGCCCTATTTAAAATAATTGTAGATAGCATAAAGTACTTGGTAGTATACCTGCCAAAGCAAAGCCAGAAAGTAAATACGTGAACAAAATTATTTTTAAAAAACTTTTTATACAAATTAAATAATTGGAGAAGCATTCATTGTTAAGGGCTAGGAAGGATCACCATAATAAAATGACAATTTTATCTAAACTAATTTATGTATTCAATGCCACCAGAATTAAATTACCAAAAATTATTTTATTGAGTTAGAAAAAATAACTAAATTCATTTGGAAGAACAAAAGGTTAAAATATCAAAGAAACTACTGAAAGTAATATAAAGAAAGGAGATTTAGCAGCACCATATAATTAAAGTATATAATTATCAAAACTATCTGGTAGTAACTAAGAAATAGAAAGATCAGTGGAACACAGTAGACATACAATTTACACAGTGAATGACTTTTAACTTTGTGTTGGATAAATGTAAAGACTTAAGTTTGGGATGGTTAAGTGTTTATTACTTGGTAAACAATTGCTGGGAAAATTGTAAAATAGCCTGGCAGAAATTAGGCCTAGAAAAATATCATACATCATTTACAAAAATAAGATCAAAACATAGAAAAACTAGATATGATTGACCTACAAAATATAGATTGTTTTCTTTCTCAGTTTTTTTCTTCCTTCTTGATCTAATTTTTCTTGTGCAGCAATATAACTGTATAAATATGTATACATATATTGGATTTAACATGTATTTTAGCATATTAACATGTATTGGACACCTGCCAACTAGGGGAGGAGATTGGGGAAAGGAGGGGAAAATTTGGAACAAAAGGTTTTGCAAGGGTCTATGTTGGAAAAATTACCCATGCATATACTTTGTAAATAAAAAGCTTTAATTAAAAAAAAAAGAAAGAAAATAAATAAATAGTTCATTTCCCACAGTTTCCTGTGTTGAAAGGAAGCTTTAAGTAGAATAGGTAGGGAATACACAAATTCCTTCCTCTGCCTAATTTTCCTCCTCAGTCCAGCATTACAAGGAAGATAAGAGTCTCCCAACCCTATTCAATTGCCCCCATTGGTGGTCCCTGTCCATTCATGAACAGAATGATTTTAAAATAATCCTTCCTAGCTCCAAGCTCTGTGCTTAGTTTTCTATTAAGGGCAGTTTCTAAAACAAACAAGGCCCAGACAGATGCTGAGCTAGAGACATATAATCAACAACCGACATCTCTCAACACCTAAGGAGGTAAAAATTGAGGCTGGGGAGAAAAGGTATTTTCTGATGATTGACAGGTGCTAAGGTGATACTTTACAGTCTGCCTCTTCTCATAGTAATAGGTCTGCCAGTGTGTGGTGGGCTGGGCTATTCTGAGCTCTCCATCTTTCTCTAGAAAGGTCTACATACTGCCATCCTGGTGTCAGCCCAGGATTCAGACTGAATTCTTTTGAGAATAGCCTTCCAGTAGCAACCAGGAAATGTAGGGGAAAGCCTGAATTAGTCATGGGATTATGAGCATGGCCTTTAGGCTGGCCCTGTCTAACTGGACCTCCTGGAACAGTACCAGCTTCAAACACTAAGGAGACAGATTAGGACTGGGCTGGATGAAGATGAATGTCTTTCATGACCTCCTTAGCTACAGGAAGGGAAAATGGAACAGATAGTTCATCTTCGGGATACATGACTTCTTCAGGAATCTTGACAGTGGTCATTTTACTGAAATAACTCTCCTCAGATAGGATTTTACTTAGATCAAACCATATAGATAGTAAGCCATCCCATTTAGTCCTAGGTGGGTGTTTCCCACAGAGGACTAAATGAAATGGAAGGGGAGAAGACCTGAATGAATATTACATCAGAGCTGAAATGATTCTTTGGCAGCTTCTAATTTGACTCCTCAATTTATGTTAAAGATTATGTCGTGCCCAAGGTCACATAAGCAATAACTGGAAAATCCAGAATTTGAATTTAGTTCTTCTGCCGATGAATCTAGTATACTGTGGTTTCCTCCCAGAAAATTAGCTTACTGGGAAGGTAAGGAAGAAATAGGCCCTTCCATCTCATCTCTCCCAGGCTGACAAAGTTAGAGCTAGGAAATTAATATTAGGTGAAAAGGGCAAAAAGAAAAGGGATATAATACAATTCTTTGGGTCTTGAAGATCCAAACTACCTTATTAAAGATCCCCAAAAGAAATATCAGAATATTTCTTATTTTCCCATGTCATCCATTTAGAGATGGAAAGGATCTTAGAGGTAATCTGCCAGTTCCTTTATTTTATAGTTGACTTAGCTAAGATTACATAAATAATAAACATTCAAAGAAGGATTTGAATACAAGATCCTGTTTCCAAGCCAGTGCCCTTTCTACTCTACCACCTCAGCCCCTATGAAATAAGATGGGATGAATCCTCTCCAATTCTAGTCAGCTTTAAAATGACACAAAGAAGCAGCAGTTGCTTCCAGTCCCATGCTTTATGATATGACCTAGAGATCCATGATTTACTTTAAAAAAAAAAAAACTGAAATTGGTGGGTGGGCAGCGAGCTCCTTGTTCATTTCCATGGGATCTATCATCACCACTTAGCATTTATATTGCATGGCTATATCTGCAGAATGCCTTCCAATCACATTTAAAAGGTATTTGTAGAACTGCAGTGACTTTTCAGCTATCTGCAATTATTCTCCAGTTTTCTCTTGGGCATTTCGATCACTTGGGACAGATTTTTGAAGAGGTTTCTCAATATTTTTAACCCTTAGCTACAAGAATCTAAATGACCCTTCTTTGTGCTGCTCCCAGAGAGGGGACTGAAGGGCTGCCTTCCCATCCCATCCCCAACATCCTCCAGGATCTTCAGTGTATAAAATACAATATTTTCCCATTACTTAGAATCACAGAACATATATAAAAGACTTTTAAACTCCAGAGGAGGAAAGTATTTTTATGAGAATTATTAATGAAGAATCATTGGTTTTATGAACTTTAGGAGTGGTTTGTGTGCCAGATGGAATTATTTTGATTTTTTTAAAGATGATGAGAACACTGTCTATAGGAAACATGGCGTAGTAAATCGAGTGTTAGACTTGAAGTGAGGGAGATCTAGGTACATTACACTTGGCTGTCTGACCATGGGCAAGTAAATCATTTATGTCCCCGAATCATAGTTTTCTTCATCTACAAAATAGGAATAAGAAGACACATAGACCCACCAAACAGTATTGTTGAATACATTCAATGAAGGTCATAGGACCAAAGATCTAGCATGTAAGAGATTTCAGAGGCAATCCTGTTCAATCACCTTTTTTATAGAGGAGGAAACTGAGGTCCAGGAGATTACATGATTTGCCCAAAGACACTAGGGTTTAGAATATCAGATGTGAAATTTAAAATGCTTTAGCCAGTGATTGTCTGCTAGTCTTACTATACCATATTGTCTCTATCCACAATGGCACACTGCCTCTTATATTTTACACAAATATAATGAACTATTCCCATGCAAGTTTTTTCATTTCTGCATTGTGCAATGAGTAATGTATGTAAAGCATAATGAAAACCTTAAAAGACTAGATAAGGATCATCTATATAATTATCAAATTTTATTTGCATTTTTTTTTTTAGTGAGAATGTACCTAGGGATCATGGAACAATAGGGGTTATTTTATCTAAACTTTATATCTTCGTCAGCACCTCGGACAGAACATTGTATAGTGGAGGAATTTTATTAGTGCTTGTTAAATTTAATGTAGATGTAGTCTTAGAAATCCATATTGTACTATACTCAGGGGGGCTCCCTGTTTGGAGGAGAATGGAGGAAGATAGAATGAGCAAACTCAATATAGGGAAAGAAGACAGGTGAATTCCTATATCTGCATGACTTAGGAATGAGAAGGGGGTTATGGTGTAAGAGGATGCCTTTCTTCCTGTGACCTTTGCCTTTGCCTCTGTATAAGCCAGAATCAAGCCTCCAAACTTTGTTTGTTTGTTTGTTTGTTGTTGTTTATTTGTTTGTTTAAATTTAAAAATAGACTTTATTTTCTAAGGCCTCCAAATTCACAAGTCTTCCCAGGATGCTTTGCATAAGTTCCCAATGAAGTTTTGGTTCTCTGGCTTCTATTTTTTTTCTTCCCACAGCCTATTCCAGAGCTCTAGAGATCATTCCCAGACCAGCCTCACCTCAAATTGCAATTCCTCCCTCCTCTCTGTTTTCTGGTGTCCAAGAAAACTCATCCCCATGCAAAATTAAAACAACTCCCTTAGTCACATTTCTATGGCTAACTTTCCACTCTCGTTGCATTAGATTGTGAGCTCTTTGAATCCAGGAACTGTTTTATGCTTCTCTTTCTATCCCCAGAGCTTAGCACAGTGCCTAGAACATAGGAGGTGCTTAATAAATGTTTACCAACTCTGACATCTGTTTGGACTTTCCTGAACTGCATCCTTCACCAGTTCCCACGTATTGTGACATGGGCCTTCTGGACTTCACAGAACATAACATTATCACCTACCCAAGGCTGGACATTGAGAAAGAACCTTGAACTATCTAATCGTTTCCTTCATCAGTGGGCTTTTTTCCAGTCCCTGATAATATCCCAAACTCATTCCTTAATTTTAACATTTTCTTGCCTCAACACACACTACTTCTGCCAATGATTTGGCATTGTATAAACCTTATATCCCTACCCCTTAATGCCATTTTCCTCCATCTAACTTTACAGTGTCCTACTCTAATTCTATACCCCCTTCTACTATGATACCTAGAATATCTGCTCCACAGTTAAGAAACTTGGTTTCAATTTAAACTCTTTTCTGTTCTCACTGAAATCTGGTTCCATCCTAATGACTCAGTTTCTCTGGCTACCCTCTTCAGTTTTGGTTGCACTTTCCCTCATTCCCTTGGACTCAATGGTCATGGCAGGAAATGAATACTCTTTGGGACATTCCTATCTCCCAATTGAGTGTGAGAGAATTTAGGACTATAAGAAAGTGAGACCATCCTGGCTTCCAGACCTTCTCCACTATCACTCAGTAATCTTTCCAACTTTGAAGTTAATCCAAATCATAGTTATCACCCAATCAAGATTCTGGTAACTAATCTAGTAACTCTTGAGAAACTTGTCTTTTTTTCTCAATGGGATCAGTGCCAATTGTCTTTTTTTATAGCTTTTTATTGACATAACATATGCATGGATAATTTTCCAACATTGACCCTTGCAAACACTTCTGTTCCAACTTTTCCCTTCCTTCTCTCCATCCCATCCCCTAGATGGCAAGTCGTCTCATACATGTTAAACATGTTAAAGTATATCTTAAATACAATATATGTATACGTATTTATACAGTTCTCTTGTTGTACAAGAAAAATTGGATTTAGAAAGGTAAAAATAACCTGGGAAGAAAAACAAAAATGCAAGCAGTTCACATTCATTTCCCAGTGTGCTTTTTTTGGTGTAGCTGGTTCTGTTTATCACTGATCAATTGGAACTGAATTGGATCTTCTCATTGCTGAAGATAGTCACTTCCATCAGAATTGATCCTCACATAGTATTGTTGTTGAAGTATATAATGATCTCCTGGTTCTGCTCATTTCACTTAGCATAAGTTCTTGTAAGTCTCTTCAAGCCTCTCTGTATTCATCCTACTGGTCATTTTTTACAGAACAATAATATTCCATAACATTCATATACCACAATTTACCCAACCATTCTCCAATTGATGGGCATCCATTCAATTTCCAGTTTCTAGTCACTATGAAAAGGGCTGCCACAAACATTTTGGCACATACAGGTCCCTTTCCCTCCTTTAAGATTTCTTTGGGGTATAAGCCCGGTAGTTACATTACTGTATCAAAGGGTATGCACAGTCTGATAGCTTTTGGGGCATAGTTCCAAATTGCTCTCCAGAATGACTGGATTTGTTCACAACTCCACCAAACAATGCATCAGTTTTCCCACATCCCCTCCAACATTCATCATTATCTTTTCCTGTCATCATAGCCAATCTGACAGGTGTGAGTGCCAATTGTCTTAATCTATATTATGTTGCTGAACTTCAATCACTCTGGAGGAAAGAAAGAGGCCGATAACTTTGCACAATTCTGTTTCATGTCAATCCAATTCATTTGCAAGTTAAGACATCATCCTCCTGATATCATTGTGACTCTTCAAGAATGAGGAATAAATAACAACAATATCTGGCTTGTAACCTTTTCCCCTTTACCTCCTGTCTTCATACTAGGAGACTTCAACATATATAATGATATTCTCAAACATACTAAATGACTAATTCATTAATTTACTCAATTCCCAAGAGTTACTCCCTCCACTTTAACTCAGCTATACACAGGAGATAGTTACACCTTTTATTTTGCCACTCACAAGAATTCTACTTCTAGTTTCATGAACGTTGAAATTCCTTTATCTGATTATAATCTTTTAAATTCTATCTTTCTCCTATCTTACAAGCTCCTAATCCTGTTCTTCATCCTTTTCATCCACTTCTATCATTTTAGTTCTCATTTATTTCCTTTTCAATCACCCCTATATTGACTATATTTCACTTTTTTTACTTTTACCTGTTGGCAAACCAATTTAATTCTAATATGTCCTCTTCTTCCAAGTCCCTTGTCACCTTGTTTTATTGCCAAATGTGTCCTTCCGAGCCTTAGCCTTGGATCACTCCCACCACCCATTGCTTTCCCTCTTATTGATATACTACTGAATGAAGCTGGAAAAAAACATGAAATTGTACTGACTGGGTCAGCTAAAAATTTGTCATACAATTTCAACTGAGCCTTCACTGCAGCATGGCAATCTTTTTATACCTCCCTAGTTGATTTACTTTTACATTTATCATAGCAGTTTTTCTAAATATTTTCATGGCATCTTTCAACCTCCCATGCCTTCTCATTTTCTCTCAGCAGAGAACATTGCCTTATATTTCACTAAAAATCTGAGGGCATTAGCTGAAAGTTTCCTTTCCTCTTCTCCTCATCTCATATCACTTAAATGCCTTCCCCCACAATCTTCTTCTTTACCCCCTCTCTCACATGAAGAAGTAGATCTTCTCTTTCAAAGCAACTCCCTCTGTGTGCACAAATTATCCCATTTCATTCTATCTTCTCCAACAGATTGCCCCTTCTATTATTTCCATTCTCTCATTAATCTTCAATCTTCCTCTGTCAATAGGTTTCTTCCCAGTTGCCTATTAACATGTCGATGCCTCCTCTATCTTTAAAATACTCTCATTTGATCTATTCCATCACTGGTAGGAATTGTCTTTTATTCTCCTCTCTTTTGTATCTAAATACCTTAAGAAGGAGGTACCAATTGGTACCTCCACTTCCTCTTCTTTTTTTCTCTTATTCACTCCGCAGTCTGGCTTCTTACCTCATCATTCAACTGAAATTGCTCTTTCCAAAGTTCCTAGGGATTTCTTAATTGCCAATTTCAGTGGCCTTTCCACAATCTTTTTTTTTTAACTTCTATAGCTCATTTGACATTGTTAATCACCCATTCCCCCTTGATATTCTCTTCTCTCTATAGAGGAGATATATGGGGGCATTAGCTAGAAAGGATGAATGGATCACAGAAGGGTTTTCTGAGTATGGGAGAGCTATATATGTGTTCAACAACAATGAAGAACAAGCCAGTAGACCAAGCAAAACTGAGATTAGTGAGAAAATAGGTATGCTAGGGAGGATAATTTACTCAAACAGTTGTTGTTTAGTCATTTTTCAGTGATGCTCAATTCTTTGCGACTCTATTTGAGACTTTCTTGGCAAAGATAATGGAGTGTTTTGTTATTTCCTTTCCCAACTGATTTCTCAGATAAGACAAATAGGGTTAAATAATTTACCCAGGGTCACACAGCATAAATTCATGTCTTCTTGCCTTCAAGCAGGTACTCTATCTACTGCTGCCCCCACCTCTTCTCAAGAGAGGATGCCAACCCAACGAATTATTATTTGTTCCTATGTGCAATAGGAAGTGAGGTAATAGGAAGCCATCTGAATTTATTAAGCAGGGGAGTGAAATGGCTAAACCAGTCTTTCTTCAGAACAAAAAATATATGAGAAATTACCAGTACTGGATCCATGGGTTCTGGCTTCATTAGAAGTATGGGAAAAATTGAGGAGAGACTTGAATCTTCAGTGAGGGTATCCAGAAGGCCTTTACCTAATGTCAACAGTCCTTTTCTCTTCCGCTGAATGTCAACAGAAACTAGCATAATCTGCCCTTGCTTTTTGAATTATGAGGCAGTAGCCTCACCTTCCCTTGATAGAAGGAACACATTATTTAGTTAGTTTGCTTTTGTTGGTTTTTTTTTTTTGAATGTTTAATTTAGTATTGTGAAACTATAATGATAAGAGTCGAGAACCTAAAAAATAAGCCATCCAAGAGAATAAGAGAAAAGTGAAGAAAGTGGCAACTTCAAGGAAGGGCCTTGATCATTTATTGAGTTCAGGATTTATACTGAACTTCATCTTACTAGCTATGTGACCTTGGGTAAATCACTTAATCCTATTTACCTCAGTTTCCTCATCTATAAAATGAAGCTGAAAATAGAAATGTCAAACTACTTCAGTATCTTTTTCAAGAGAACCCCAGAGAGGGTCCTAAAAAGTTGGACTTGGAAGAAAAGAGACTAGACAACAGCAAAGGAATAGCTAAGTGACACAGTATATAGAACATTGAACCTAAAATTAGAAAAACTTGAGTTTAAATCCAGGCTCACCTAGATAGTCTGAATCCCGATTCAAACTTAATTTTTTCTGACTCCAAGTCCAGCAATCTGCCATGTCAGGCTATCATTCAATACGCATAATAATTACAATAATACGAATAGAAAAAAATGATGAAAAGACATTTGACACTGTACAAATATAATTAAACCTGCCCGCCAAAACTATTTTTTTTGAGAAAATGTATCTCTCTGCAATTTTTTTGGAGAGATAGGGTACTATAAAAACGGAAGGCTACATATAATGTAATGTTTACATGCATTTGACATGAAGTTGGTTTTATTGAACTGCTTTTTTTTTTCTTTTTAAATTTTAATTACAAGGAAAAGCACAATGGGTAAGGGAGAGAAGAGGGTTATATTTGAAAATCAATGTGATATCAGAATAAAAAACATCAATAGACCAAATAAAAGAAACATTTTAGAAAATATGATGCTGGTGTAATATAAATGATATGGTAGATATGAATATTATGGGTGGGCGGGACAGAGGAAGGGTAACCAGTGTGGGGAAGAAGTATCGAAGAGTAAACAACTGACTGTTTGAAAGAAGAATGAGTCTGGCAGAAATAAAAGGACTAATTTTCCCCCAGATGTCCACAGGTACATTATAAGAAAAATTTGGGAAACCCTCCATGAGACCATACTATTAATTTCACTGACCCTCACAACAAGCTCCTTATTGCCAGGAAAAGGATTCTTCTTAAACATCCTCCCTTTCTGTTGTCAACTGCTGGCACTTTCCGAGCTAGAAGACAGTTGACAAGGTTAAGGGGAAAGAAGATCAGATACGTTATCCTACTCTTCAAGTTTCTGACAGACAGATTTTTGTGGAGTGGGCCCACTGCTTCCCTACACACCTCCTTTACAAAATAACCCTCGCGTGTGCCCCACATCGTCCTGCCAATCATAGATAAAGATAAGAAAAACTCTCCAAGTTCTCCTCCTAAACTGTAAGCCTCTCAAGCAATTATTTGTGGGAGCTTACTCTGCGTCTATCAACCACTAGATTAAATGCTGCCTTTTCACAAAGCAATGCAATGTAGGAGGGAAACATGGCAGTGCTGGAGTACTGGCCTGCCAACCCAACAGCAGGGCTTCAGAAGGCTGAAAGAACATGGCACCACAGTCAATCTTTTCCATCCATCTAATCATCAATATCCCCATTGTTCTGGGGGGCCAAGCAGTGCCAATGATCTTCCTTCCTATTTTCATCACCAAAATCACTCTATGAGAATAGCTTACCAAGAGCTGTTAATGGAAATCTTTGGGGTGGACTGATTTTATAGGACCCTCAGGCTAAAAGGCCTCTCCAAATATCATCCAGTTCATGCATCGCCTCTAAGAAAGTTTCTGCACAAACTGTTCCAGATAGATGGTTGTCTGCTCTTTTCTTAATAACCTTCAGGGGCGGAAAGAAATCATATTCTTCCAAGGTAGTCTGTTCCACTAGGTAAGGATAAGTGGATTTGGACCATGTAATGGTCAAATAACATAACATAACAAATCCAGTTCAGGCTAACAACTTTTCCTGTGGTTAAAGATATAAAATAAGTACCATGCTGTGACATGGGCTTTTCTGAGTTGGCTTAACTAGTAAACACAGGGTAAAAAAGTAAAATTCCAGCATGCAATCTGAAAAAAATCTTCTTTTATTCCCACAGTATCTACCTTGTACTCACAACAGGATTATTGCAAAAGTTCATTCCCCTCCTCCACTTCATAGATGCCAGAAGAACTGGAAAAACTGGCATCCAAAGCCAGATGCCAGGTGTGCCATTTACTCTCTGGGTAGCCTTGGACAAATCTCTTGGCACAGAGCAACAGAACAGGAATTTATTAAGTGTTTATGATATATCAGACATTATGCTTGGTGGTAAGTAGAGATAAAGTTTAGGAAAGACACGGCCCCACCATCATGGAACTCCCAATGTAGTGGTGGGAGAAGACACTAGCACAGAGAATTATAATAAACTTGACCTTTCTGAGTGTCTATTTCCTTATAAGAAAATGTAATGCAATTCAGTGCTTACCATGTCTGAGACACTGTGCAAGTGATGGAGACAAGACATAAATGCTACATTTCTTCCCAAAGGGAAATGAGGACATATATTTGATGTCTTCCAAGAACTCACTCAACTCTAAAATTCTATGATACCAGGAAATCAAATCATGTAACATCATTCTTGCAAATTACAATTATTCTTACTATCCCTATCAACACAATCCTTAAGGAACATAAAGGATCTGCAGAAAGAGCAGCTAAACTTCAGTGTCTCCCATGGTATTACATGTCATATAAACACATATAATACATGCACATATACACATTAATAATATGTCTAAGGATATGGTTTTGTTTCACAGAGCTTTGCAATCTGTCCTGTTTCTGAAGGTAAATGAATGAAATGCTGCTTGTTACAGATCATATATGTGCATCCCCTTCATACCATACATATTTATGTCTAGCTAATTATTAAGTAAGGCCTTTATCCTCTTGCTAGAAATTTTGCAAATTGAACAGTTATTCCTACTCCCCTCTGAAATCTGAATTCACATTTTACATGTAGACTGGGGGTAAAGGGAGGGTAGAGCAAGAGTGGAAAATATGCATCTCTATGAGGTTTTTGATTCCTCACTTGAGAAAATAATACAAGGTCAATCTAGTGGCACTTTCCAGATAATTAGCATATAACTCCTAAGCATTCATTGTCCTTTGCTTCTTTGCTTTTACCCCTAAAAACCAACTAAGAAGTTCTCTTCTTTACCTAATGATAACATTTCTGATGGATAAAATTCAGAAGGCTCCATAGAACCTGACATCATAGATAAGACCCTCCAGGTTCCCTTTTTTTGACTAACCTTGAATAAGTCAAAAACATCTCAGTGTCCTACTCACACTCTCCCTCAACTAGTTATTGAACTAAAAAATACTACAGCATAAATCTTAAGGCAGAAGTATCAGATGGTACTTGGACCCCCACCAATCAACATTCTACACACTCGTCTCACCCACAAAAAGAACACTATTTCTAAAACATGTTAGTGATAAGAATTTTCATGTACATAATGAGAAAACTGTGAATGTATTTTTAAAAAATATTCCAAAATATTCCACGGTATTCCACTCCTGTCTTCAGCTGATTGTAAAGAATAATCTTTAAGAAGTTTCCTTTGGATAGGAAAGCTTTGTGTGTGGCTTTCCTTTTCTGTTACCTAGTATAGATGAAGGAATTCCTATGTAATGATTCATTTGGAAAAGCATTTGCTGCCAAATGAAGGAATCAAAATGGACAGAAGTGACTTATATCAAGTCTTTCCCTCATTTTTAAATTTAAGGAATTTCCATTTTTAATTTCTATACTGAAGGACCTGATTTAAGACCCAAATAATGACATACAAGATAAATTGTTGGATCTGGAATGAGAGCCCTGGATTCAAAATCCAGTTTAGACACCTATGTTTATGTTGTTTTAAGCAAATAACACAAACTCACCAAGTCTCAGATTCCACATCTATAAAACTATAATAATGATAGCCACACAAAATTACTGTAAATATGCTTTGTAAACCTTAAGATGCTAAATAAATACATTATTATTATTATCATCATCATTTCCCAAGGATACTTCCATGTATTTACCAATGTGGACTGAATTATTCAAGAGCTCTGAATTTTTGCAGATTCAGATATGGTTGGCTCATGTTGCTCTCAGGGACAAGAATGTGTATCATATCTTTGCTCACAATCAAAAGATCTCAAACCTACACATACTAGCATCCTAACAGAGATACAGAAATGGATATTAATGAAGAATATCCTATTTTTATAGCTTTTTATTTACAGGATATATGCATGGGTAATTTTTTAGCATTGATAGTTGTAAAACCTTTTGTTCCAATTTTTCCCCTCCTTTCCCCCACCCCTTCCCCCAGATGGCAGGTAGACCAATATATGTTATATATGTTAAAGTATAAGTTAAATACAATATATGTATACATGTCCATACAATTATTTTGCTGCACAAAAAGAATGAGACTCTGAAATAGTGTACAATTAACCTGTGAAGGAAATCAAAACTGCAGGTAGACAGAAATAGAGGGATTGGGAATTGTATGTAGTGGTTCACAGTCATTCCCCCGAGTTCTTGCACTGGGTGTAGCCAGTTCAATTCATTACAGCTCTATCGGAGTTGATTTGTTTTATCTCATTGTTGAAGAAGACCATGTCCATCAGAATTGATCATCATAATAGTGTCGTTGTTGACATATATAATGATCATCTGCTCCTGCTCATTTCACTTAGTATCAGTTTATGTAAGTCTCTTCAGGCCTTTCTGAAATCATCCTGTTGGTCATTTCTTACAGAACAGTAATATTCCATAACATTCATATACCACAATTTAAAGAATATCCTATTTTCAAGTGCCTTTCTCTGAAAGAAGTCTTCCATGATTGTAATCCATGCTTTAACTATAAACTTATATGGAGTTGAGGAAAGGGGTTCTACTAATTGTATTCTGATTTACTGTCAACTTTAGCCTGGAAAGTGTTTGTTTTTGTAGGTACCATGGTTTTCCCTGAGTTACTACTCATTTACTATTTTCTTGATTCAGCTAAACTCTCCTCACTCCCCAAGGTTGGAAAGCGGTCTTAGCGAAGTTACAAAACTCACAGCAAAACACATGCCACCTTTGGTCAAAATTCCCTTCCCCTTAAAGAGATTTAGAATTCCAACATTTACACACACACACACACACACACACACACACACACACACACAAGCATCAAGTACTGAAACCTAAGATATAAGAATATAAAGTATCTATGCAGAGTTTTAGGTATTTAAATCTTTCTAGAAACTAAAAGAGGCTCCCTTTCAAAACAGAAATGTTTACTACAGATTGCTAAATGGAAAAGTTATAATAGTTATGTGATTAAAGAAAGGAAGTTTAGAGAATAAATGGGAAGGTTAAAGAATGATCAGCTAATCTGGGGACAGGAAAAGAGTAAAACTTGGGCCAGAGTTGAAAAGACTTAAATAGTATTTTTTGAGAAGTTGGGGGATATGCAGTATAGATGAAATGATTTGTAAAAGAAATATTGCTTCTCCAAGAGCCCAAATGATAGGAACAGACAGCTCTTAAGAAAAGAGTTTCAAGCTACCAAAGACCATATGGAAAAATGCTCTAGATCACTAATAATAAAGCAAAATGCAAATTTCCCCAATGTGGAAAATTCTTTTACTTGAACATGGGAAGTGGACTTAGGAAGGAGAAGAGCACTAGTTATAAAGTTGCTCCAAAAAAGAAAGAAAATTAAATAAAAGAGGGTTACTGAAGCAATTTCAAGAGAACAGAAAAAAAGCCAAAAAGAATCACAGACAATTATGTACAACAGCTTTGAAAGTTACATGTTGACTACTGTGGACTTAAAAGGAAAACTCAGCTTGAAAGTAAAAGATTTGCAGTTTCATGTATTATTCTGTTCTAATTTGTGTACAAAAATGGTTGTTTTTCTTTGGTGCTTATTAATTTCAGAATTTTTTTTATCAAGAAAGAAAGAAGGAAAGACCGGGAAGGAGAGAGGGATGGGAAAAAGGAAAGAGACAAAGACAGGAAACACATTAGCAAGGATACACATTAAAGAGACCAGTCAACCAACAGTTTTTAAATAGGTCTGTGGACATGGTCAGCAGAGAAAGAAAATATCAGAACTTTAGAACCATAATCCAGTGGTCAAATGGAAGCTCCTAGGTTCACCTGTAATTAGGATCTCGCATATTTACAAAATTATATCCTTTTGTTCAGTTCCAGTCTTTTCATTAGAAATAGGTGAAATTCACCTATATCACTGAATGTACATCTTCTTCCTTGAAAGATAATGCTCATTTTATCTAGATAGCTTATTCTTGGGTTAATCCCAGTTCCTTTGCTTTTTGGAATATCAGATTCCAGGCCCTCCCTAGTAGTTTGCTTTTGATGACCACCTCTATCAAAGAATCCATTTTTTACACCTTTCCCCTAATTCTTCTGTTTTCTCTTCTATTAGTCTTTCATTTCCTTTTCCCCCTTTCCCTCCTAATTCCTTATAAGGTGAGGCAAGTTTCTTTATGATACCAAATATGTCTGATATTCTCTCTTAGAGCCAAATCTGATGAGAGTAAGATTCACACAGTATTCATCCATTCTTTTTTTCATCATGGCTTTTGGGAAGTCCAATAATCCTTATATTGTCTCTCCTAGATCTATTTTCCAGGTCAATTGCTTTTCCTGGGAGATATTTCATATTTTCTTCTACTTTTGCATTTTTTTGTTTTAGTTTGACTGATTCTTAAAGTCTTATTGAATCACTCACTTCCATTTGTTCAATTCTAATTTTTAGTGTATTGTTTTCTTCAGTTACCTTTTTTAGCTCCTTTTGCAATTGACTAATAAAATTTTCTTGTTCATTGCATTCTTTTTTCATTTTTTCCATTCCTTCTTGAAATGATCTCATTTCATTTACCCATTTTTCTTCTAACTCTCTTTTAAGATCCTTTATACAATCTTCAAAGAAAGCAAAATGGGAACCAACTTTTGTCTCTCTTTAAGGCTTCTTTTGGAGTTTCTTTGCCCTTAGGAACCTTGGGATTTGAGGTCTATTCTTCTCTCTCTCCATAAAAGCTGTCTATGGTGAGAGTTCTTTTTTATTTTTTATTCTATTTTTTAAGGCTTGAGGTCTGTTCAATGCAATGTAGCCATAACTGCTTTAATTTGTCCTGGGGACAGTTTTGCTGCTTGATTTCCAGTGCTGGGTAAGGGCAGCTACATCTGGCATTCTTCTGGGGCTCAGTGGTTTACAATTTGTCTTTTACAAAAGGCAAATCTTCCAAACCACTTGCTTCCAACCAAGACAGAGTAGACTAAGAGGCTCACAGAAGATTCCTAGGTGCGCAGAAGCTACAACGTTCTGACTTTCCACTCCAGCTTCTTGCCTGGGTCTCCCTGTGCTACTTACTGTCTGGGTTCAGCTGACTGTCCTCCTGCCCAATTGAAACAGACCTGTTCTGAAGTTCTTCCAAGGTAACTTCTAGAAATGTGTTATACTCCAAATTTTTGTGGATTCTTTGACTTCAAACCCAATTTAGAGGTTTAATCTGCTATTGGTTTGAGAGAAGGTTACAGGAGGTTACAGAGAGTTTTGTCTGCTCTCCGCCATCTTGGCTGTACCGCCCCCCCCCCCCCAAAAAAAAAAATTACATCCTTTTGAAAAAGGGGCCTTAAAAACAAAGGGGACTGGTAATAGGGAGAACTCAAAACTCTATTGAGAGTTTTAAACCTGAAATAAGTCTCAGGAATAACTTGGTATGCACCTCTGACAAACTTCAATTGTGTCTATTAAAGGTTCCTAATCTGGGACCTTTGAACTTGAGTGTTGTTGCTACTATTAATATTTGATGACTGTATTTCAATTTCATTGGTTCCCTTTTTTATCCTAAAAATTTTATGTATTTAAGAACATTATCCTGAGAAAGGTTTCACTAGATTGCCAGAAGGATCCATTACACATCTATAGGACCAGCATTTGGAGCATGCTTAGATTCATTAAGACTGAGTAGCAACAGAGGTAAAGAATGGCTTCTTTCACTTGTAGAAGACCTTAGCTTAAAAAGCCATGGTCTCCCATTTCATCCAGGATCATCTCCAGTGGCCCTCATCTATTTCTGGGCATTGGACCCAGATGGCTCTGGAGGAAAATGAAGCCCCTCCCTCACTGAAATTCAATTCACTTGCATGTCATAACATCCCCTCCCTGAAATCCTGATTTTCTTCCAAAACAAAGGACAAATAACAGATTTCCTAACATTTTTTGTTGTTGTTGTTGTTGTTCATATCCCTTCCTTCTACCTCCAGGGTGTGAAGATCACAGTTTATGCCCCTTCCCTACAGGTACCATGAACAGAACTGGTAAATTCTGGATTTCCTTTCCCTTCTCTGCCTTTCATTTATCCCATCTCTGATCAATGATCCTGGAGGTGGAGAAAAGATGAATATTTCTTGTTCTTCTATGTCATTTGTGCTAGCAGTACAGTTATACTAGCAGTAGGTTGTATCAAACCTGGGAATGTGAGCCTTGGTACCTTTGGAGCAAGGATTCCAATTGGGATGATGTGACCAACCAGCTCACCAGGGAAGCCCTAGGGCTCAAACACAGTAGGGTGTTGGACTTGGAACTGGGACTGTGCTCTATAGGAATTGAGTTAAACTATGGCCTTAATTCCCTCCCTCTCCCCAAAGACTGAGGTGTAAGAAGGAAGCCACTTAAGCCTCCCATATTTGAAGGCAGTCTATATATTTGTGATTATATCTTTGAAATAAATATTGCTTTGTAAAATAATTCATCTGACTAGAACAAGAGAGGATTTCATAAATCTCAAAGCATAATAGACATAGGAAATACAATTATTTTATCAATATAAATTAAGAATTCTTTACCTCCTTATCATGACCTAGAACTGGTTTTATTTTTATTTTGATAAGAGTATTTAATATTCATTGTAATCCTAAAAATTTATTATATGCATTTAAAAACAATATTCTGAGTTCCATAGGCTACACCAACACTGTCAACAGGATTCATGATATAAAAAAGTCTAAGAATTCCCTGATATAGAGTAATTGCAAATTGTCATATTTTACAACCTTGGTTCCCAGATATCTTGCCCATTTTGGGGACCTCTCACCTCCTCTCTGATCTACAGCAGAGCTAAGCTAAGATAACTCTGCCTAAAGAGTGCCACTTTCCCTATGAGAATATAGGGTCAACGCTGATTTTCAAAGGTGTGTGTATGCCACCCCTATGCTTAAAATTGCATATTTCACTCTGAAGATTACTCTCAACTTTATAGAGGAAGGGCAGGTAGCCACTTGCCCAAGATCACATATCAGTGGTCCTCAAACTTTTGTCTTCGATATCTTTTTTACATTATTTATACATAAGGTATTTATGTATTAAGGATTATTTATTAAGGATATTTATACATAAGGTAATATTTATATTTATAAATATTTATTATATTAGAAATAAAAATTAATTCTGAATTTGTAGATGCTCTGAAAGAGTTTCAGAGGTACCCAGGATTCCTTGGACCACACTTTGAGAACCACTGCCGCAAATGGTTAATCTCAGATGCAGGATTCAAACTCAGGTTCCTGCCTATTTTCCATCACCCCACAATGGAAACTGTCTTGATTTGGGTTCAGGCCTATTTCATCCCTAGCCATCACCTCTTTTAGCTCAAAGACAAGTACTTTTGGCCATGGCTTATTTTTAGCTCTAGAATTTTATCTCCCAGTGAAATTGGTGCCAGCTGTGGTCACCTGTTTGATTGCTCTCTGAGTGACTGCCTTTAACTAGAAATTAATTTGGATTACTTAGGCTTCCCTTGCCCAGCAGAAAAACTCTGGCTGTGTAAATTCAAAGCTGCTAGGGTTTTTTTTTTTCTTTTTAATCTCTTTCCCTCATGCGCCAACTCTAATTTTTTGCTTTCTTTGCTTTTCCCCCTCAGTGCCCATTTTTAATCTGTCATTTTTGTCTCCTCCGAAGTTGACATACTTTTGCTCCTCCTCTTTAATTTGATCACCTCAGGGAAACCAAGGCACAGCCCTGCTGAATATCTTGCCCATCTTTAGATTAGCAAAACTGAGAATGGAACTGAGGTGTTCAAAATCCCAATCAGCTAACTGCCCACTTTTCCCAGATAAAACCTTCATACCAAAGAATTCTGATCCTATTCAAGGGCAATTTTCCAATTTCAGATTTGATGAACTATCAAGGCACTCCAAGAACATGGTGAAGAAGCTTGTATAAGGAGAACAAACCTGGGAGCAATTGAGGTGTGTTGGTAAATATTGAACAAGCTGCAGGACACAGTTTTAAATTTCATCTGTATTATTCACATTTGCTTCATTACTTTTCTAAGTTATTACTTTTCTAATAAAGAAAAACAATAAATCAAACCCCAATTTATAGTCTTGAGAGTCCAGTACACCCCAGGCTCAACACCTACTATATTCCTTTAATGGGACTTTGCTCATTCCTATAAGTTCACAACAGCATTAGCTTATGTTTATATATGACATTTTACTACAGGACATTGTGAAGAAGGCATTTTCCAAACTTTAAAAACTACATAAATGTGAACTATTTTCTTTCATTTGTCTGTGCAGGAGTCAACACAATTTTGAGGGCACTGGGGGATCAATTCTCAAGATATCTGAAAGAGGGGAAAATAACAAACAATTGTTAAAAATCACAGACATTATGTTTATCCTTCTTTTCAAGGCAATTGAAAAGCTGTCAATAACTGCAGATCCATATGCCTACTTTCCCATCACTATAAAAATCATTAAAAGAATAATTTACCCTGTATAGAAGGCATTCTTGTTGAAAATATGAGATAGTAAGAATCAGAAAGGCTTCCAAAAATCATTATTCCACAGCAGACCACATCAAATCAGAAAACTACAGAATCAAAGTTAGAAAAGACCCCAGATTCCAGCCAGCCTACATTAGACCTGAATATAATACTCATCATAACACTCAGCAAGGGGACATCTAGCCTTTGCTTGAAGACCTCCAGTGAGGAGAAATTTGCACCCTCAAAAGGAGTTCACTCTACATTGGGACAGCCCAGTTAGGAAGTGTTTCTTTGCTGATGAGCTTAAATCTCTCTCTCTATAACTTTTGCTCCTGGCCTATAACAGGGACTTAATAAATGCTTGTTGATCCCACTTCTGCTCTCTTGAGTCAAGAAGAATAAATCTAATTCCTTTAGCAAAGGACAACTATCATCTCCCAAGTCTCTTTTCTCCAAGCTAAACATTCCCAGTTTCTTAAGGCAATCCACATCTGATATGATCTTGAAACCTTTCCTAGACCCTTGTTTTCCTACAATATAATTGTATTATATATAATATTGTTTTCTACAATATAGCAAGGTACTTCCCAGATTGGGGCTCCCAGAAATGAACACAATACTCCAAATGTCCTGACTAGGATCGGAAGTCATCTCTTTAACATTGTGCCTCTCCCATTGCACCCTAAAATTGAATTGACTTTTGCAACTACTAAATCACATTGTTGACTTATAGAAAGGAAGGAAATAAGTATTTATTAAGTACCTGCTATACAATACACACTGTGCTAAGTGCTTTACAAATATTCTCACTTGATCTTCACAATAACTCTGGGAGGGAAGTGCATTATTTTCCCCATTTTATAGTTGAGGAAATTGAGGCAGACAGAAGACTATTCCAAGGTCACATAGCTAGAAAATATCTCAGGCCGGATTTAAAGATGGGTCTTCTTGACTCTAAGCCCAATGTTCCACCTTATTGCCTTACAGCCTACATAAATGCTTGGATTTTATTTTTGAAGCATGCTTTCCTCATCTTGTACTTGTGTAGCTAATTTTTGAAGCTAAGTATAAGACTTTTGCATTTACTTTTATAGTCCATTTTAGTAGATTCAGCCTGTCAAGCTCTTTTTGGATTCTATCATTCAATGTCATCTGTAAATTTAATATACATGCGAGATACACTTTTGTCCATGTTATCAAGCTTCACAGAGCCAAGCACAAATCCCTGTGGCACTCCACTAAAGACATTCTTTCAAAGTGAATCTTACTCACAGCTCATTTGTACAATCACATAATCACATGAATGATGCAGAAAATACAAGATCCTGTTGTTTATTGATGATTGGTTATTTTTTAAAAGCATTTGATTTGACAGAGCAAGTGAGTTAGCTCTTCTCCAATGAGGTGTCTTCCATGTGAATGTTTAAATCTTTTAAGATTCCCTGATCAACTAACAGAGAGATCACTTTTAGAAACACCTAATTATTACTAATATTAATTGAGGCATAAAACAAAATGTAGACTCACCAAGGATGTTTTTCACCATCATGTAGAATACACAGAGTAACATCCACATTGAAGAGGTACTTCCCTGAGGTCCTCCATATGTTCATTTGACATGGCTGATTCAATCAAACCCCAGAAAGTGGTAGAGTCATCTAAATGACATCCAAGTCACCACAATGTCATTGGTCCTCATTAAGAACAAAGGACAAACAACAAAACAACATTCAAAAGCCCTAATTGCAAAGGAAAAAACTAATAAAGAAAACTAGTTGCCCAATTTAGTGGTCATTTGGCCTTTACTTGTAGACCTACCATAACTCCCTAACAGGCAGTTAGATGGGTGGGCAATAAAGCTGAACTGATAGTACCTATATCTTGGGTAGCCATTGAACATGGACAAAGAATTGGGCCCAGAATTGAATAAGAAAATACTCTATTGCCTTTGGGAAATTGTGCAGTGATTCCAATGACTCTAGGCTCCTTCTTGAAATAAAATAGTATCGTTTTAACAATAGCATTCATCCAGGATATAACATGGCTACAAATCATGCAGTGCCACAGTCTCTGAGGAATCAAAATTGTGGGTCAATAAAAGGGCAACAGAGAGATGCATGATGGGCGTAAATAGTTTCAGCATATTACAGATGATGAATGATGCCCATGAAGTGACATAAAAGATGTACATCAAAAGATGTACGACCAGAAGAGGAAGTAGCCCAGTTTTATAGCCAGAGTGAGGGATACAGGATGGACTTGGCACCCATGCAATTTGAAGATAACAGGAAAGAAGCCCCAAACCTGTAGGGTGAACCCTGGTGGAGGATTTATGGGAAATAAGAATCTCATGGGACAATAAGGAATAGGTTAGTCATGATTTATATTATTAGAGGGAGAAGCATTGATGAAATCCAAAGCATTTACATTGTTTGCACTCCCAAATAATGCTGAGGTAGATAATACTTCTATACCCATCATACAGACATGAATCCTAGATCTTCTGATTCTAAATATGGTCCTCTTCCTATTACAATATATCTCCCCTTGGAGAGGGTCTGGTGGTTCACTTGACAAGAGCAAGGTATCAGTTCAGCTGCGTTAGGGCTGACTAAATTAGTAAGAACCACAAAACTATCTCCCCCACCCTTCCAAATTCCAAAGAATTTCAAGGTCAATTGACATTAAATTGAAGCCCTCAGGTCAGCCAATAAGGAGACACTATCATGCTTTGTAGTCAGCTGGCTGTGATCTGAAATTAGAATTAATTCTACTAGTTAACATTTAGTCTTTCATCACTACTCTGACCATCAGTTCTTCCCACTCACTCCAACTTCCATCTTGGAAAGAGTCCAATATCATCCTGAGAAGGTTTTCAAAGAAGGATTGACACCTCAATGTAGGAGTGAGCATGCATTAGCCTAATGAGGAAGGCACTACCCAGTCATTTCTCTGACTCCTGTTCATTCCTCAGATTAAAACATGGCTTTCAAATCCAGTTTAAACAGAAGCATTTGTGTTAAAATGACCATATTTTGTATGAGCCCATGGAATCCAATAGGAGGGAATGGAGCATGCAGGAAGGGACTCTAAGGAAATTAAAGAAAAGGGAGAAAAACCAAAGGGGAACTAAAAAGATAACCAAGAAGTAAAGTGGAAAGAATGCTGTGCCTGGAGTTAGAAGAAATGAATTCAAATTTCTCCTTTAATGCTTGCCACCTGTACTACTTTGGGCATCACTTAACTGATCTGAGACTCAGTATCATTATCTGTAAAATTAGGGGATTAGACTCAATGATCTCTGGGTTGTCTTCCACCTCCCTATTATGATCCTGAGATGTAACAGAAACACCTAGGCTACATGCAGACAATTATTTTTAGAGGACTCCCCAAGTTAGCTTCTGATCATCTCTATTGTTGTTCAGTCATTTCAGTCATGTTCAATTTTCCATGAACCCATTTAGACTTTGCTTGGCAAAGGGACTGAAATGATTTGCCATTTCCTTCTTCAGCTCATTTTACAGATGGGGAAACTGAGGCAAACTGTGTTAAGGGACTTGCCCAGTCATAAAACTAGTAAATGTCTAAAGCTGAATTTGAACTCAGGGAGGTGAGCCTTCCTGATTCCAAGCATGGAACTATATTCACTGCACCATTCTACAACCATGCTAGAAGAATAAAAGAGGATTTTCATCTTGGGACTCTTGGATAATACAACAATGTCTCAAAGCTAAACAATACATCACATTTCAGAGTCCTTTTATATCTGACATTATTGGCAAGAGAAGAAGTCTTTGAGTTAGAAGATCTGAGTTCAAATCCCAGCTTTGACATTTGCTGGCAATGTTATCATAACTAAATCCTTTACCCTACCTTGCCCACAAGAAAAGATGAGAGATTTTATTAAATGCTTTACTTAGCATGAGAAAATAATACAAGTCCAGACTTTATTTTAAGTACCGATAATTTAACTCTTTGTGAATAAATTAGCTTTTTGCACCCTAGTTTTTCCTCCTTCCCGAGAAATAGAACTTTGAACACAAAACAAGGGACAGGATTTCCATTCTTCTTGTCATTATAATGGATTGGATTCTTAGTCAATATGTAACAATGTGCAATGTCTATTTGTTCATAACAAAAGTTCTATTGTCTGCTTATTTTAGAGGCTTCAACATGGAGTCAGGAAGACCTGGAGTCAAGTCTCACCTCCGATTTTTGCTAGCAGGGACAAATTACTTGACCTCTCCAAATCTGTTTCTTTATCTGTAAAATGAGTTTAATAAAGCCTCTAGTGGGGGTACTATGAAGTCAAAAAAGATAAAATATGTAAAGCACTTTTCAAACTTCCAGATATTATGTAAATATTCCCCGTGATTGTTCCATGTTTTCTAAGTGGCCCACTGAAAAGAAGGCTGAACCTGGAGTCAGGAAGCTCCGAGTTAAAATCCTACTTCAGACAATATTACCAGTGTAATTGGCAAATATTTCAACCTTTACAGGCCTAAGTTTCCTCATCTGTAAACCAAGAGGATTGGAATCACTCAAAGGGATCCTTTAATAGCTATAAAGCTATGATCCTATCGTCCTAAGCACTTGGAATGGAAATATCCCTGTATATCTTGGAATCAAAAGACTAGTTTGTATCCCACTCCTGTATACAAGCTATTATAATAGATGTATGAAAGTAATTTAATTTCTCTGAACCTCAGTTTCCTCATCTGTACTCTGGAGATAATAATACATATACTCACTTTATAGAATGGTTGCAAAGAAAATATTTTGCAAAACTTAAGCCAATATGTCAGTGCAAGCAATTATATTTAAAATCATAAGCATTTTATAAATTTATGCTGCCCCATATCTTATCTAAAAATAAAGCTCATCCCAGAGCCATGTCCTTGACCTTGTCGGCTCTCTTGCCTAGATATGTGCCATCCACAAACTTGATAAGTTCATCTTTTATGTGATCATCCAAATCATTGATAAAAGTGTTGAACAGGACAGGACCAAGGACAGAGCCCTGCTGTAAGTATGAGAGATCTCCCTCTGAGTTGATATTGATCCATTAATCAACACTCTTCAAATCTAGCTGATTAACCAGCTATGAATCTATTTAACTCCTCTATCATCAAGCCTTTGTTTTTCCCCATCTTGTCCACAAGGAGAACATGAGATTTTGCTAAATTCCTTACTTTCAGTGAAAACAATAAAAGCCCAGGTTTTGTGTTAAGCTGAGTCAACGTGGATTCAATGAACAATAATCTATGTACCTATAATTTAGCATTCTATACATAATTTAGCTTTCTGTATCCTAGTTTTTTCTCCTATGCTAGAAATGGAACTTTGTACCCTAGACAAGGGACTGGATTTCCATTCTTCTTGTCATTATAATGAATTGGATTCCTAGTCAGTATGTACAATGATTAAAGATGAGTGAAAACAATTATCCATTTGCCTACCATGCTCTCTTTCATTTCAGTCCCTTGGATACCCTACTTACCTATAAAAGGCCTTTTCCCATATCCCTCAATTGTTTGTGAATTTTGTCCTCAAAAATTAATTTGTATTTACTTTGCATATACTATAATGAGTTATCTATATCTGGGTAGTTTTCCCCCTTCCTCATCTTAGAACACAATGCTTGTGACTTTCTAGACTTTGTCCCCAAGCCCTTCTCCCCCAATACCATTTTTCAGCTCCCTTTTGACATCCTGTCTTCCCACAATAATCTCTAAACAGTCAGTGGCTGGTTAGTTGGTTTGATGCACGGAGAGATACACTTGTATCTGTAGCCATGGTGCTTAACACAATCCCTGACATATAGTAAGTACTTGATAAATAATCACTGCCTTGCCTTTCAAAAAACATGTAAAATTCTTGAAAGTAGAAACTATTTTGTTTTTGTCTTTATATCTCTATTTCCTTGAACATACATTAATGATTACTTGTTGGAAACCAAGCATATCATCAATAAGGAATAAGAAAATACCTCTCTCCTCTAAATATGTATATTAGTGTGGCTTGTATGTATGTGTATATATATATAAAAGGAGGGGGATATGGATATGGAAAAGTGGATGTATTATCAGATTAATTGATGTGTTAGTTTTGCTGAACTATTTTCCCTCCTTGAGTAGAGAAAGTTTTATTTGGAGAAGAGGGTAATATAAAAACAAAATATTGCAATTTTCAAAAAATGTTAATGGTGGTATGTAATACAATTTATATATGAAATAGATTACGGGTAAAATTAAAAATTGCCCTTCTATTAAAAATGTATTATTATACTGTGCATATAATGTAATATTATTGAGCTCTACTAAATAATGAAAGAAATTATTTCAGAGAATCCTGGGAAATGAGAGCTTATGCAGAATAAAGCAGATAGAAGACAAATTAGATTACTGTAGTAAATAGAATGCCCCCCAAATCTGGGACTATTTTGTATGGTGTCATATGGGTCAAGGAAGCCATGAGTTCTGGTTGTCTGAGTTTTTATAGGTATTTTTGGAAAAACATGGGGAGAAAGGAGCTCCAGGGAGACAGAGGAGAGAGACTTTGAGTGGCAGAGGGCAGCCCCCCTCCGAAGCTACCATTATGTATAAGAGCTGTCCCCATATGTGACTTTCATTCTCCAAGGTCTAAAATTCTGAGACTGCTGAGAGAAGACCTGTCTTTGTAGGGACTGATATACCTTTCCTAGTTCAAGCTAAAACCTCCCCTAAATCTTTTAGTTCTATGTATTTTCTGGCATATTCTAATCCCTAGAACATCTCCAATTTCTATTAGCTATTTTGATTGCATAAATTGGTTTATTTAATATTTCTTATTTATAGCATTTGGCGGGGGGATATAGTATAAGCTAAGGACTATACTTTTCACTATGAGTTATGAGGAAAGTAGCATTCCCCCCTCTGAATCTAGACTCATATCTCTAGACCATTCTGGAGGTATGACTGATAAAATAATTCTAACCTGATAAACTTCTTGGAACAGGAGAGGCCACTAGTCCTAGAAAATTGTAAACTGTCATGCTGACAGTGAAAACACTGCCTTCCTCTAACTCCCTGACTGGTAAACTAGACTTTATATCATATCTCTCTATGCAACCCACAAGTCACATCCTACACACACACACATACACACACACACACACACACTCTTACATAATGATTGACCACATTGTTTAAAAAAAAAAAAAAAAAACCTGTGATAAATGTAAGAACTCAATCAAAATACTACATACATAGAAAACAAGATGAGGAACAACTTACAATAAATATCATTAATGATGCCTTTTTTCCTCTTTAACAAGGATAAGAACTAGACCCGTGATTTCACTGGAGTAGGGATCTCCCAGATGAGGAAACTCCATCTATGAAACCAGCATAACTCCTCTGTAACCTATAAGCTAAGAACAGTCATAGTGGCTCTCTCATAGTCTAAGGATCTCAAGATCCTTTGATGGGTCCCATATGGGGTCAAAACTTCTTTCACAATAATACTAAGTTGCTACCTCTTTTAACAATTCAAAATAGTTTCCAATAGACTTGGAATGGAAAATGTCAGTCACATCCAAAGAGAAAATTATGGAGACAATGTGGATCAAAGCATAGTATTTTTTTTACTTTTTTATTTGTTTTTTCTTTTTTTCTCATGTTTTTTTCCCTTTTAGTCTGATTTTTTCTTGCACAACACAACGTGTGGAATTAGGTTTAAAAGACTTAAACATATTTAACCAATATTAGATTGCTTGCTGTCTTGGGATAGGGAAGAGAAGAGAAAGAGGGAGAAAAAAATTGGAACAAAAATTCTTATGAAAATCAAAAGTTGAAAACTATCTTTACATGTATTTGGAAAAATAAAATACTATTGAAAAAATAAATAAAAATACCAAGTTGTTTCAATTTTTAATACAGTAGATACCAATATATATCAAAACTTTTTGATTAAAGCTTTTTGGGGGTATTCATTAAGTTTTCAAGAGTTTAAAAGGGCTTCTGAGACTAAAAAGCTTGAGAATTGCTATTAAGAAAGTTGCTCAGACCAATAAGAATTTAAATAATTTGACCAGGGTAATGCAAATAGTATGTGTCAAAGGAAGACTTGGACATTGGCTCCAAAATCAACCTTCCAAAACAACGAACAAATATGTCTCTTTAATATAATATTCCCCTTTTCACATAGCATCAAAAAGAGATTTTGCTGAAAGGGGGAAAATAAAGTAAAAAGTGTGCAGCAGAAAAAAAATAATCTACAAGGAAGAAAAGATTATACATGCTTTCTTGAAATGGAATTTATTGTTAAATATTTTGAATCCTTCTGATGACAATACTTTTTTTGTTTTTGTTCTTGTGCTTTCCTTTTCCTGTCTTTCTTTTTCTATTTTGTTTTTGTCTTATTTTATATCTAGTTTTAAATAAATAATTTTTAAAAAGAAGTTTTGTTTCCTAGCTTTCAAAAAGCTGTGTAGTACATTGAGTTAGAAATTAGGCAGATGTGTCATAGTCCTAACTATTTAAGCAATATTGAGCTAGGAAAGATCTTAGAGATCATCTAACTAATCAATCAAGTCAAGCCCTTTGCTGAGCCCTGGGGACATGAGAACTACTGCTAGGACTTTAAGCCTAACGAAACCTACTCCAATCATATCAAAGTATATGGAAATGAGAAGTCAAAAAAAAAAAAAAAAACACATCCCAAATAACAAGTGTTCAGGGGAAGATCTGGGTTTTAAACACTGCTCCTCTGACTTTAGAGACAGCAAACTTGATCCCTGATTAGCCCTGTGGCACAGATCAAATTTTCAACCTTAACATATCTCTAGATCTTGATAATAGAGGAGATGGCTTGGCTCTTTTTTTAAAGTCCAGATGGGTATCTGTTTGATTTACAAAGTCTTAGACATCCAGAAAACTTTTTGTAAAAGAAATCTCGAGAGCTCCTAAATGTAGTGAAATTTGCCAGACCCAGGATGAAATTTTTATCTGCCTCAGTTTCCTCAACTATAGAATGGAGATTAAAAAATAGCATCTAAATTCCCAGAATTGAACTGAGGAACAAAGGAGATAATATTTGGAAAATACTTAGCACAGTGCCTGGAACATTTGTTCAATCATTTCAGTCCTGTCTGATTCTTTATGACTCCATTTGGGGTTTTCTGAGCAAAGATATCGGAATGGTTTGCCATTTCCTTTCCAGTTCACTTTACAGATGAGGAAACTGAGGCAAACAGTTAAGTGATAGAGTCACACAGCTAGTAAGTATCTTGAGAACAGATTTGAACTCAGGAAATTGAGACTTTCTGACTCCAGACCCATGACTCTATCTATTATGCCACCCAGTAGTGGTCACTAAATAAAAATTTTCCTTCCTTTCTTCTCAGTCTTCATATGTAAAAAGAGATGGTAGCATTTGATGGCTTCTATGCTCCAGTAAAGATTTAAATCCACAATCCTATTCTTAAAGTGCATTTCCAGCAAAAAGAGATGCTATATATACTCCTTTCCATAAAAGGAATCATCAGGATAATTCTCTCAACTTTGTATTTCAATGTCAAAGTATCTTTAACTTTTGAAGATCTCAGTGCTCACAGAGAGACTCTCATAGCAAGGGCCCTTTGAGATGCTACCAGGACATGTGACTATCCTGCCACTCACCAGTCAAAAGAAGTCCACAAATCCCTCAGCCTCAATTCCAAGACAGTTTTGCCTCAGTCATGACTAACTGCATTCCTGATCCAACCTCTCCACAGTTCTTGCCCCCACTTCCTGCTCTGACTTCATTCTTGCTCACTCCACTTGCCCTGGTTTCCCTGAACCCCCATTTCCCATGTGACATCAACTCATGCACTAACTCCAAAAAATGCAAAAATCACAGCAGCCAATCAAACACAATCAAACATTGTTTGTCCCTTTCTCCCAATCTAGTCCTGAAAAAAAGAAATTTACAGAAATATCACTTCTGATAGACTATTCCCTTGGATTCAGATTTCTTGAAGACCTCAGCATGGTGGATCCACAAACTTTGATATCACTAACTTTGAAAGATCAATGAGGTAAAGTTTTTTCCACCCATAAAGAGTGAAAACAGGAAAGACCTCTATTGACACAAATGATTTAAGTAATCCCCACGTTGCTTTATAAAATAATAACATCCTACTTGAAATTATTATGTTTATATTTAAAGAGAAGAAGAAAGGAAGCGGCTGATAAGGTCTATCTCCCTGGTTCTAACTCTGACTTACACCCCAATGTCTCACATCCTCCTTATGCAAGCCAGAATACCAAAGAGAATTACCTCTCAACAGATGATGCATCTGGTGCTTAGGAAATTCACCTCCTTGGCACAGTGGATAGCATGCCAGCCTGGAGCCAGGAAGACCTGAATTCAAATCTGGCCTCAGACTCTTCCTAACTATATGACTTAACCCTGTTTGCCTCCGTTTCCTTATATGTAAAATGAGCTAGAAAAGGAAATGGCAAACCATCTTTGCCAAGAAAGCTCCAAGAACAATATTGGCATGAATAATCCATGGGGTCATGAGGAATTGGAAACAACTGAACAACAACAAACTGAGTATCTAAATTACTTATCCTTCCTAAGTCTCAATTTTCTCAATTGTAAAACAGATATGATAATATTTGTAGTATTTTGCCTATAAGGTTTTTAGAAGAAATAGTTGTACAAATTGTTTATAAAAGTTGCCATCTCATTTCCCCAAATTAGATTACAAGCTCCTTGAGGACAGGAACTTTTTCTTTTCATCTTTGTTTTCTCAGACTTAGTGTAGTGATATGGATAGACTTTTAACAAATTTTTTTTGGCTTTAAGTGAATTATCTATACATAGGAAAGAAAATAGATGGGTAATGATAATAACTAGCATTTATATAGAGCTTTATGTTTGACAGAACACTTTCCAAATATTATTTTATTTTATCCTTACAACAATCCTGAGAGATAGATGCTATTATTATTACCATTTCATATATGAGAAAGCTGAATTAAACACGTGGTGACTTATCTAGCTAGCAAGTATCAGGTTAAATATGTCTCCCTGACTCTAGGCCCAGCACTCTATTTACTTTGCTGAGGTGAATTTGACCGTTATATGTATGACTGATCTTTGATTCACTAGAACCCATGATATCCTTGTTCAAAAGAAACTGAAAAAAATAAAAGGTGACAACATAAGATCATGTATTAAGAACTTCAATTTACCTAGGAGCCAGAGGGATTAGTATTTGGATGATGAAGGGAGGTAAAATCAGAAATTATTTGGTCATTATAGCATACTACAGACCATCTAGGCAGAAAGAGGAAATAAGGAGGTGAGAAAGAGAAGTCACAATCCAGACAGGAAAGCATGATACAGTGATGAGGGGTAAGTTCAGTTATCCAGAGATGCTAGAGGTCTTTTTCTACCAATAACAGATCAGCTGATGCTTTATTAATTTGCCTTAATGATAATTTTGGGTCTAAAATGATAGTGGAACAAATGAAAGGAGCTGCTATTCTGAGATAGAGAGGGAAGATAAACAGATGAAAAAAAAGGGAGAGATGGAAGAGTGGATGGGTGGATGGATGGATAGATGGATGGATAATCAAGCACTTACTATGAGCCAGGCACTGTGCTAAGTAAAAGGAATAGAAAAACAAGAAAACAAGACAGTTTCTACTCGTAAGGCATGTATAGTTTAATAGGAGAAGATCAGAAAAAAGTGGTTAGAGTGCCAAGTCTGGAGCCAGAAAAACTCATCTTTCTGAGTTCAAATGTGGCCTCATACACTTACTAGCTGTATGACCCTGGGTAAATCATTTAACTCTGTTTGCCTCAGTTTCCTCATCTGTAAAATGAGCTGGATATGGAAATGACAAACCACACCAATATATTTGTCAAGAAAATCCCAAATGAGTTTGGAAAGAATTAGACAAGACTGAAAAGAACTAATTTTTTTTTTTTTACAAAAAAGAAAAATGGAAAAGGGGTGGGACTGGATGTCTGGGTTCAGAATCAGATCATTTGAATCTCAGCTCTATCATAGTCAAATGACCATAGTCACATGATTTGCCCTCTGTGATCCTCAAGTCCCCTTATCTATAAAATGAGGAGGCTAGATTTTATGCCTTCAAATTGATAAATTGAATTGAGTTACTTACTGAATTAGTAAATACTTAGAACATGTGCTCACCTTAAAAGCTCCTTCTAGCCAGAGGACCTCACATATATGCTTGGGGAATCATCCCACCTAAATTTCCTACCTATACTTCTGGGACCAAATGGCTTGCAAAGCTCAGTTGCCACTAATCTATGCTAGACCTTTATTAGTCATGACACGTATTGGGAACACCTGTGAAATATTAACTCACAGTTGTGTTCCAGAGGTAAATGGGAAGAATGAAAGTAGGGAGCAGTGGGGAGTGATATGGTAAGGGATCCATCCCTAGAGACACCAGCTCCATCCTTCTCCTCTCTTGTCTGTGTCTCTCCCTCCTGGCATTATCTATTCTCTCAGGAATCTGGCCAAGCCCGCTGAAGGAAAGCTGAATAGGTGACTGCAAATTGAAATGAACATCCTATTGAAAAGAATACGGAGTAGTGATAAATAGCTTTATGGTGCCCTGGCGCATTACAGACAGCAAAAGACTCTATATTAGTGGTATGCACAGGAGTATGTGCATGTAAAAATTAGAGAGAGAGGTTCCCTTCTCTCTTTTCCCTCTCCCTCCTTGAACTAAGTACTTTAGAAAGATCAGTGAGGATTCAAAGGGAAGGAGGAGGCAAGAAGGAATAACTTAACTTGGAGGGAACCTCATTAAAAAGATGTCCCCTCACTAGCTGCTCAATCACTAATTGACTTTCTCCTCTTCACTTTAATTTTGACGCTGGTGTCTTGATTAATTAACTATGTCCCCAAAGCCCCTGGGTACTGCAGTAGAACTCAGCAGGAGTTTATATTTCTGTGTTCCAGCCAATTTGACAGGCGGGGGCTCTCCCTGGCCATCTCCATGGGTAATGACCTGAGACACTCTCTGTCTCTTGAGGGAACCCTGCTGGGTCTCTCTATTTCTGTAACCGTTAGCCACAGGGGGACATGGCCAATGGCAAAAGGAGAAATTTCAAATAGTGAAGTAAGATACTTATATGTCCTTTTAATTTTTTTTTAATATTTCCAGTTGAATTCTCTCTCAGACCTGGACATCTGTTGGCTTCTCCTCACTGTCAAAATGGACAAGAAGAATGGCTCAGAGGTTTACTCTTCCAAAGTAAAAATATTAGGTTTTCGTTTTGAAAATATTTAATGCGTACCTATTGTTTGCAAGGCACTGTGTGATAAATTTGAGGAGTGAGGCAAGATTCAGTCTCAGGCTTTCCTAATTCTTAAATCCAATACTCTATTCACCATATCACCCTGATGTAACCTCATGGTTACCTCTCTTTATTCACTCATAAAATAAAGGAGTTTAATCTGATATCCTTTAAAGTCCCTCCCAGCTCTAAATCTACAACCCCATTATCCAATGACTTGGCTCACCATCCTTGCTAATTGTGCAGCTCCTTCCTGTTCCTCTCCTTTCCTGATGGCTTCTTCTAATCTCTCTCTTTTGGGAGCTCTAACCAAAATTTAAGTCTTGCTAATTGGTCAGTGGGCTGCAGAATTCCTGCTACTCCCACCAGAGACACAGTTAAAGTTAGCACCGTTTTACATGAAATAAAGACGCACTTTTATGATGGGCCATTTGGAGCTGAAGAGAGAGACAGCTCGTCCCAAGAAACTTCCTTAGCTATAATTATTGATGTTAAAATAAAAGATACAGTGAGAACATGTGGCAGCATATGATGTAGCCACAGCCCAAATAAGGTAAGAGACAGGAGGCAGTCAGCTCTGCCATGACTGAAGACTGCCCTGAGTGGTTTTATATATAGAAAAACAAAGAAAGGACCAAGAGGATCCAGGCCCAAAAATGAGCATCCTTTCTCTCCTCAATCTTTTTGTGTATTCTAGTTATCTCCTTGCTGAGGTTCTCCCTCCACTGACTCCTAGTTGATTGTAAGCTCTTTAAAGACAGGAACAATTTTGTTTGCTCTTTATATCTCCAGGGCCTACTACAGTGGCTGGCACAGAGCACTGGACTCACATTCTGGTTCTGCCATGTTTACTTATGCTCATCTTCATCATCCCACTTAGGGTTTTCTTGGCAAAGATACTAGAGCAGTTTGCCATTTCCTTTTCCAGCTCATTTGACAGATGAGGAAACTGAGGCAAATAGGATTAAGTGACTTGCCCAAACTAGAAAGTGAAATTGGATTTAAACTCAGAAATTCTAGTTTTCCTGATCTAAAGTATAACACTCCATCCATTATACCATCAAATGACTCGGTTCTGCCATTTATAACCTGTATAAATTTGAAGAAGTTGTTTAATGTTCCTGGGTCCCAATTTCCTCATCTATAAAATGGGAATATAAATTTTACTAGTAAATATCTATGATTACATCAGTTTCAAGTCCATGGTTCATTTTCAAATGCGTTAATCTATAATAAGCAGACTTCAGGGACACTAATCATGAATAAACTGGAAAGGGATGAATGCAGAAGTTGGAAAATCCTTTTAGTATTTAGGAGTCCCACTTATGAATTCATTTGTTTTTCTATATTTCCCTCTGACCATATCTACAAAGGTACAGAAATGATACCTCAGACCTACTATCAGTAGACTACACACTGGGAGCTATTTTTTCCTCACCTGGAAGATGACTTTGCAATGAGCCATTCACACTTTTATCCAATCCTTCTTGTAACTAAAGAAATATTATAGGATGTGACCAAAAAGAAACCAAACCTAAACAACGCTAACCAGTCCTCACTGAGCCTAGGGTTTATTAACAGTGATGTTCTAATGATAACAGTAATGATGATTTTCTAAATGAATTTTAAGAGAGTCGTTGTCTTCTTCCCATGATACTCCTAATCTCTTACACACACTGTCTTTTCACCTCATACAAGTAAGGAGCAATATTATGGTACAACAGTAGGGAGAAAGGTCCTTTTCTCCAGGATAATAATAGGGGACCCAGGAGGGGAAGGAACATCATTACTGAGAGCAGTGAAATCCTCAGCCTGCTATTGAGGTGCCAAGGCTGGGATTTTAGGAGAGCCATGAACCAGCTTAATGCTATTTTGGGTTCAGAATAGCCCTTTCCATCCTTTCTGCTTATTTCTTAAATGCTATTCTTAGCTGTAATGATGCTACCTGTGGGGGAGGAAAAAGAAGAAAGGATTTAGGCTGAGAGTTGGTTTCATGTTGGCTAAAAGGATTATTTTATGCCATCAGAAAGATAATTCACCACCTACTGGGGAAGGAAGGATTAGGTCTTTCCCTCAGACGGCACTTTATGAAAAGATTATTTAAAGATTACAGGACAAAATGGATAGGTTTGATGACATCTGGTAGAGCTGTTTTTTTGGCTGTCAGAGAACAATGGTAATTTATCCAATTAGTGATAGAAAAGATCTGTTTTGATTAGTAATTATTTAGATTATGTCATATGTGCACACACAAACATATCTTTTGGGTGTTCTTTTCTCTATTACCATTTTTGACTCCAAGTGTGCAGAAAAATAATCATCCAATGCTACCCTCTGCATGCAGTATCAGCTGGAAGTAATTCCATCTTTTTCTGAACTCCTATAGGACTTCTCTTTGTATCACCCTCATGGCAATGTGCCCATTCATTCTACTGGCATGTATCATGCACCTACTATGTGACACATAGGAAAATTGTCCAGTGCCTTCAATATTCCCATACTGCTCCTTACCATGACAGTCCATCCTTTAAACACCAATATTCTTCCAGTGATATTATATGGCAACATGCACAGAACAGCACAACTGAAGAACCACAGCTGCAGGAGACCCAAAAGGTAATGAAAAACCCGGGATGGAGAGCTAATCTATTGGATGCCAGTCAGGACTCAAAAACATGTTGACAGAGTAGAATGATGGGCCAAATGGAATAAGGGAAAAATTTAATAGAGATAAATATAGTCTTAGACAAATTCAAAAACTACTTCACTGGGGATTTTTTCAGTCACATCTAACTCTTTGTGATCCTGTTTGGGGTTTTCTTGGCAAAGACACTGGAATAGTTTACCATTTTCTTCTCCTGCTCACTTGACAGATGGGGAAACTGAGGAAAACAGGATTAAGTGTCTTGCCCAGGATCACACAGCTAGGAAGTGTCTGAGGCTGGATTTGGATTTAGGAAGATGAGTCCTCATGACTTAATCCCTGGTGCTCTATCCACTGTTGCTCAATAAGAGGTATAGCTTCCACCCCCAAATAAGGAGATGATCATTCCTCCATACTTTGGCCTATTCAGATAATATCTAAAAGAGTATGTTTCATTATGCATTACACATTTTTAGGAGGATATTAATAAGCAGAAAGTGCCGATCTGCCTTGGGACAGAAAGTCCCTGTCCCAAGAGCTCCCTACACAATGAAACCACAAGTCCAGGTGAAAACAGGAAGTTTGAAGCTGGAGAGTATCCTAAGGTTAAGCAGGCAAGTAAAGAATTTTGAGTTCATGTTATATAATGATCTATTAAAGGAATTGTTATGGTTAATCTGGTGAAGAGAAGACTTGGGGTGCAGAAGCAGGAAAACAGGGAGTATGATAATTGTCTTCAAGAATTTAAAGAGATAGCTTGTAAAAGAATTAGAATTATTTTGCCTTATACTGAAGTAGAAAAGGACCAATGACTCAAAGGGCAAAGAGACAAATTGAGCCTTAATATAAGGAAAAATAACTTAATAATTAGAGCCACCCCAAAATGGGACTGATTGCCTCCAGAAGTGACTTATCGATGGAAATTTTCAAGAAAAAGAGTGCATTGGCCATTAGTATGATACACTTTTAAATCAAGCATTTTCTGGTCTCAAGGGTCTCTCTCAATTCCAAGGTTCTGCCATTCACAGAAAAACATGGGCAATCCACAAGTATAAAAATATTCATAGTGACTTTTTGTGCTTGCAAAGAACTGGAAACTAAGGGAGTACCCATCAGGTGGTGAATGGCTGAAAACATGATGGTCCATAAATGTAATAGAATACTATTGCATTGTAAGAAATGATGAACTGGACAGTTTCAGAGAAATCTGGGAAGATTTATATAAAATTATGCAGTGAACAGAACCAAGAGAGTGATATACACAATAAAAAAAATACATTCTCAACACAAATAACTTCAAAAGACTTAAGAATTTTGATCAATGCAATGATTCCAGAGGAACAATAATAGACATGCTACCTCCCTCCTGACAGAAAACCGATAAATTCAAAATACAGAAAAGGATATGTTTTTGGATGTAGCCGATGTAGACATTTGTTTTGTTTGACTAAAAATATTTGTAATGTGAGTTTTATTTTTTCCTTCTTAATAGAAAGGGCTAGAAGGCAAAGGTCTAAATGAGAGAAAATAAAGGTAAAAGAAAATTTTTAACTGAAAAAAAGAAAATTAGAGAGAAAACTATTTTATCATTTCTCTTTGTTAAATGACATTTTCTCTTCTATGATTTTAGGATTTAGAGGTACAAGGAATTCTAGAATTTGTATTCATTATGCATCTATTACACTTAGTATTGTGCTAAGTCCTTTACAAGTTTCATTGCATTTGATTCTTACAACAACCCTGAGAAGTAGATGCTATTTTTAATCCCCATTTTACAGTTGAAGAAATTGCAACCAACAAAAGAAGTTAAAAGACTTGCCTAGGATCACATGGCTAGTTTGTTTTTCAGGTCATATTTGAACTTAGGTCTTCTTGATTCCAGACCTGGAACTCAATCCATTGCTATGTGCTACCAGCTGACTTAGTTATCATATACATATTATAAAAATAATGTGAAATAAATGCCTCAGAACAACTTTAGCACTATTTAATTGCTAAGAATTCACCCTAAAAGAGTAACTATACCCACAGTATTCCTTTCTAGGCTCTTCATCTACAATTATACCGAACTGCTGACAAGTAGATTAGAATTGATTTGATTATGGCTTTGTAGTCATCTGAAAGAAATTGTTTTGTTTTTCTGTTCTCTTATATTTTAATATATTTAACATGAATTGGATTGTCTGCCATCTAGGGTAGGGGATGGGGGGAAAGAGGGGAAATTTTGGAACACAAGGTTTTGCAAGGGTCAATGCATATGTTTTGTTTGTACAAAAACTTTTCAATTTGATATAATCAAAATTTTCTATTTTGTGATCAGTAATGATCTCTAGTTCTTCTTTGGTCATAAATTCCTTCCTCTTCCACAGGTCTGAGAGGTAAACTATCCTATGCTCTTCCAATTTATTTATAATCTCATTCTTTATACCTAGGTCATGAACCCATTTTGACCTTATCTTACTGTACGGTATTAAGTGTGGGTCAATGCCTAGTTTTCTGCCACATTAATTTCCAATTTTCCCAGAAATTTTTGTCAAATAGTGAGTTATCCCAAAAACTGGGGTCTTTGGGTTTGTCAAACACTATATTATTAAAGTTATTGGCTGTTTTGTCCTTTGAACCTAACCTATTCCATTGATCAACTAGTCTATTTCTTAGCCAATACCAGATGATTTTGGTAACTGCTGCTTTATAATATAATTTTAGATCTGGTACAACTAGGCCACCTTCATTTGATTTTTTTTTCATTAATTCCCTTGAAATTCTTGACCTTTTTGTTTTTCCATATGAACTTTGTTGTTATTTTTTCTAGGTCATTAAAATAGTTTTTTGGTAGTCTGATTGGTATAGAGCTAAATAAATAGATTAGTTCAGATAGTATTGTCATCTTTATTATATTTGCTGCCATGCATATGTTTTGTAAATAAAAAGCTTTGATAAAAAAAAATGAAAAAATGAAAAGGACAGGAGTAGGAGCACTGTGCAGAAGATGCAGCTTTTGTCTCAGTATAATGGGATGCTTTTTAAATAATTAAAACTCTAATATAAATATAAATTTAATATAAATAAAATAACACCTAAATGCAAACATTCATTAATTGCCAAGAATTTTAATATCATCACTCTTTCTCCTTCATGGATTTGAAAAATCTTGATTCTCTGACAAGATCTCACCTATCTACTTTACTTTCTAAACCTCTGGTGTTTTATACATTGCTCCTGGCTTTTAGAATTTAAAACACCTATGACTCCTTTCCCAGTTTTTCATCCATTGTGTATCTCAAAAGCTTCACCTTCACATCTTTTATGGCAAAGATTAGTGAATAGAAGCCAGAAAAATAGTCATTTTTGCCTATAAGTGGCACCAAAAGCCATCTGGCTCATTTCTGTTTCAGCCCTACCTACCTCAAAGTTCTGGGACTATAAAAAGTGGATTATGATTAATAGAACAAAGATTGCATCTTAAAAAGAGAACTAGAAGGCTAGGCTAAAAAAAATAACAAAGGAGAAGCATAGCCCCAAAGAAGAGATAAGAAAAAGAACCTCCTTCCATTCCTTTACAGAGGTAGAGGGAGCAGGAGACCATCAATGAGCGATATCACATATATTTTCAGATCATTTTAACATGTTGATTAAATTTTGCTGACTTTTTTGAAAAAATTCTTGGTATAGGAACCCTGGGGGAAAATGTGTAGCAAATGTTCCCAAATAAAAGCCTCATTTCTCAAATATATAAGGAACTGAACCAAACTTATAAAAATATGAACTATTCTCCAATCGATAAATAACCAAATGATATGGGCAGGCATTATTCAGAAGAAGAATCAGAGCTATCAATAGTCACATGAAAAAAATGCTCTAAACCACTATTGATTGGAGACATGCAAATTAAGACTGGTACCACCTCATCCCTATCAAGTTCTACACTTGGAAACTATAATAAATGTTTGTCAATATCTGTTTTACATGGCCTAGGTTATAGAAACATGACAGAAAAGAAAAAGGACAAATTGTGGAGGGGATGTGGAAAATTGGGACACTAATACACCGTTGGTGGAGTTGTAACCTGATTCTACCGTCCTGGAAAAGTTTGGAACTGTGCCCAAAGGCATATAAAGCTGTGCAAAAATGTACAAAAAAAGTGGTGGCAAAAAAGTGGAAATTAAAGGGGATGCCCATTAGTTGGGGTATGCTGAATGGTATGGGATTATAATGAAATACTATTGTGCCATAAGAAATTACAAACAGGTTGTTCTTGTTTTTTCTCTTGTGTTTTTTTCTTCCCTTTTGAGCTGATTTTTCTTGCTCAGCATGATGAATATGGAAATATGTTTAGAAGAATTGCATATGTTTAACCTGTATTAAATTGCTTGCTGGCTAGGAGAGGGGGTAAAGAGGAAGGGAAGGAGAAAAATTTGGAACAAAGGTTTTGCAAAGGTGAATGTTGAAAACTATATTTGCATGTATTTAAGATAAATTTCAGAATAATCTAGAACTTCATAAAGTGACAAAAAATTAAATAAGCAGAACCAGAACAGTATACACAATAACAGCAATAATTGTGAATTACTTAACTATTCTCAGCAATATGATGATCCAAGACAATTCTAAAGGACTCATGATGAAAAATGCCATCGATATCCAGAGAGAAAATTGATGAATTCTAAGAGCAGATTAAATCACACTTTTTTTAACTTTATTTTGCGTGTATATATTTTGCAACATGGCTAATATGGAAATATGTTTTCTGTGACCTTACATGTATTATCCATATCATATTATTTGTCTTTTTAAGGTGTGGGGGAATAAGTAAGGAGGGAATGCATTTGAACCTCAATTTTTTAAAACAAAAAATGAATGTTAAAAATTAGTACATGCATATTATAAAATATTTAATGAAGTTAAAATATTTTTTAAGTTTTTTTTAAATTCTTTGTTATATAGAATGGTTCTTAAAGAGGGGAAAGAGAAGAAATATAGGGGAAATCTAGGCTATATAAAAACAAGAGATAGCAACAAAAAATTATTACATTTTCAAAGGGCAGGCTAAAATTCCAGGAAAGCACCCAGAAGCCAATTGTCAAAATGAGCAAGGTATCAAGGGCTCACCTTTGATACTTACTGATGACCATGGGTGCAGGGTATGAACATTTCACCAGTCCACAGGCAATGTAGACTGAATCTTTTATCTCCAAGGAGGCTCATGGAACTTTGATCCAAGAGCTACTTAGCCACCCATTTGATTGGTTTGACATAGGACTTGAACAAAATGAGTGGTCAAATTGGTAGAGATCAAGTCCTAGCCAATTTAGTGAGAAGGTAAAAATCCAAGGGCATAATTCCAGACAGAATGGGCTCATTCAAGATAACAGACTGAGGCAGTCAGAAACAGGGATCCAGGCCAACTACCTGAGCAAGGCCAGCTACCTGGGCAAGGCTAGCTGAGCCCCTGTTGGTGGTCTTATAAGAACCAAGTCTGACTTTATTCACCATCAGCATAAATGGTGTTCTTCATGGTATATAATTTGAGAAAAATAAGAAAGAGCCCTTTGCCCAAAAATTCTTTCCAATGGAATTCTATTATTAGTTGTTTATTCTTTGTACAAGAAAACTATTTCCAAATGTTCAAATACTCTTTAGAAACACTGAACTGGATATTCAATTTATTGTTAGTTAAATCAAGTGCTTTTATTTTACCACTCCTGATACCCTCCTCTGAGGGAATGGGAATTTTAATAGGATTGGAGAGAGAGACGAATATAAGGTAATTGTATAACAGAAGGTATATCTTATATAGTTAGCCAAGTGGAAGATTTGGAACAGTCAGTAAGCAACCTACGGGTCACTGAACACTAAAGGGACAGGTAGAAAAAAAGCTCAGGAAGGGGCAAATGGAGTAAACAGAACCGGGAGGAGTTATCTCTAGCCTTCATAGCCATACTTTCCCCATTTTGCAATTTTTCCTAGAAACAATGCTACTAGATTACTATTATTTTCTTACTGTTGGTAAATCAAACCTCACTAACATGGCAGGGCTAGCTGTGCTTGAAACCCCAAAACCCTTGATGTAAGTAGGAGAAGCTAAATTTATTGTGGAAGAGGAATTGAGTAGAATTAGAGATGAACCAGTAGAACATTCTTATAAATTCTTCTTGGCAGACAAAATGGTTTTATTGGCAGACCCAGACTGACAGGGAATGGGAATAAGGTTAGTTATCCCAGGAAACTGAAATGCCCATTTATGTTTGGGTGATGGACATCTTAGGTTAAGTTGACCTGAATCTCTGTTGAGCTGCTACTTGGTAAAATGGGACAGCATATGAGAATTAGGAGTCAGGAACATTTGAATTTAAATTTTGCCTCAGATTTTGACTAGTTAGTCTATGAGTCTAGATGTGTCATTTAAGCTTTCTAAGCCTCAATTTCCTTCCCTGTAAAATGGACATAATAATAGCATTTGCTTCACAATTCAGCTGTGAAGATCAAATGAAATAGCATGCATAAAGCACTTTGACAACCTTAATATAAATGCTAGTTATATAATATTTATCCTCATTATTATTATTAAAATTCTTTTCAAAATGCCAACTTTTATCTCAGATGCCTTTCAATTAATGGGGTAGTATTTATTTATGTTCAGGCTAGAGACACAGATAAGGTCATTTACTAACCTTCACTACATATACATCTATATGTCTTTGAAATACTGGCCTATAAACATCAAGAAAATTTTTAAAGAAAAAAAAAATGACTTCAGGCCAACCTGAGTCCAGGACATACAAGAAGTAGCTAATACCCTTCCTAATTATGGTCTGTTTCTTCCCACTAGCATACCTTAAGACTCAACTCTAAATACTCCAAGCTATGCTAAGCAGAAGAAAGGGGGGAGTCAGAAACACACAGGCCTTGTAGTTTCCAATACAAAAGCCAACTCTCTAATTTTTAGGTTTCAAAAGACAAATGCTCTAATTATAAGTCAGTGTCTTCAATTTTTTTTCAAATTAACAAGCTGTATATTTCTGATTATATTTCCACCCCCCCAACTTTCCTTCAGTACTTATATTTGGCACTACACAATAATGAACATCCTTTAACAATTCATGGCTGGTATTTCCAAAAGCAAGCTGTAAAGAAATAATAGCAGGGGAAGAAAAAAACCATGATTTCTAATTACTGTTTGTTGCCTAAGATTCATGCTTGCTTTCTCTAGAGGAAAAAAAAAAATCCTAAATTAGCCTGAAGACAAATGGAGTTTTTTGGTGGTGGTGGTTGTTGTTGTTTTTAATCACCACTCCTAGGTTTGTATCCAGAGTTAACTAATGCACTGTAACTCACCCTGACTAAAATTCATGAGGTTTGTCCTCTTTGGGCTCCTCTCCAGAATTTGGCTGTTTACAAAAAATGACCAAAGAATTTCATTAGAGAGAAAATTTCACGAAGAGTAGGCTGGGTCAGGGAGGAGAAGACCAGGGTAGATTTGATCAGGAAAGTCAATGGCCAACTTGATAAGTTCCTCAATAAACTTAAGAAGATTATTGAAAATGGACTTTGATTCAGGGCATCTGAGAGGCACCTCCCCATGCTTTGTGAGTATGTCCAATGGTACTTTTCTGGTAGGATACAAGCAGCATCAGATGATTGTCTGACTGAGGCTCAGTTGCATGGACTCAGATTCCATGACCTGAAATCTCATCAAGTTGAGTCTCATGCTGATGATTCACTCTAATCCACCTTCCACTCTGCTGCCAAGTCCCTATCACTTACCTAATCAACTCCTAGTGGCACATTGGTACCTCAAGGATCGAATGAAATTCCAGCATTTGACAGTAAAAGCCCCATTCTCTTCATCTTCTCAAACTTTACTCCCTTCTAAATACTTTATGATCTAGGACCACCTGCCTTCTTGCTGTTTCTCACACATGATGCTCCAACTCCTGACTCCAAGGCTTTTTAGCAAGTAAGCCCCACTTCTGAAATGTTCTCTCTCCTCATCTCCACATTTGATCTCCCTGGATTCCTTTGGGACTTGGTTTGAATGCCTTTGGACATCTTGTACCAGTTCATCCCCAGCTTCTCTCTGCCATGGCAAGTTATTAAGTACTAGAAATACAAAGAAAGTCCAAAAAACCCCAAACCCTCCTCTTCTAGGCCCTGGAAGGGTTGAGGGTATGTCCTGGGTTTGCATCATATAAGTAGAGCTAAGTAGAGGACCTCAAAGCAAGCTGCAGGATGGTCTTTGCCAAAGGGAGAAAGCCCCACTTCTCTTGTGCTAACTATGGTTCTGATGACTCACAGAGTCTCTGGTTACAGTAAAATGGGTCATAACTATACAAGGACTTTGGAAACACCCAGATCCCTGCTAGAAGCCCATCTTTGCCTTTTCCTAAATTACTTATGTGCTTTTGAGTGGCCCATTAATACAGCCTTCCTGCCTCCAACCTAGGATAAGGTTTTCCTGGATATTCTTCCTATTAAGACGATCCAATTTCTTTGGATATTGAGGATCGATCAATCAATCAAAAAAACATTAAGTGCCTGCTACGTGCTAAGTCCTGTGCTAAACTCAAACACAGCATATGGAATGAACATGGGAGAAATCAGAAGAATATAAAGACCTTATTCTAGGACCTACTCAAGCTTCCCTGAGTCACAGTGAAAACTGATGGTGAGGTGATAAAGACTCTTTACCATGCCATCAGCTCCCTAATATCCTACTATATGTGTGTACTAAATATTTTGACTTCAAATAGGATCCTGGAATTTTGATCCAGATATAACTTTCCTGTTTTTGTCTTGCTGGTATAGTTTAAGCAAATGTCCCAATGGAAGGAACACTGGGTTGGGTTCTTACCACTTAGATCAACTAAATTGTTTCGGTGTCCTCATTTCTAAAAAAGGGGGAATATACTGGAGAAAATCTGAATGCAAACTAAGCCTAGTCCATCTTCCTTTCTTGTCTAATTTCCTATTATTCTCCTTTACATCCAAGCTGTCATTTCCCCCTGTTCACCCTTCTATTTTCATGCCTTTGCCCAGTGGATTTCCATAGCTAAAAGGCTCTCCTTCATCCTCTCTGCCTCTTAGAATCACCAGAAACCTTTAAGAGTAAACTCAGATGCCTTCTCTGATCCTTCTTTTCTTAATGTTTTTTCCCTCTTAAAATTATTTAGTATTAGCTTGCATTTACTAATCTATGCACATGCTGTGTGTGTCTTCTCCCTTCTTCCTTTAATATATAAGCTCTCTGAGGCAGGAAGATAGAAGAAAAGAGTAGAGGAGGGAAAAAGAGAAAAAATGAAGCAATAAAAAGAGAGAGGGGGAGGAATAAATAATTGAATGGGAGAAAAAGCATTTATTAATTACTATTAAGTACTTGCTAAATGCTAAACACTAGGGATACAAATATAAAAACAAAAACAGTCTTGGCCACTAAAGGATCTCACATCGTAATAGTGGAAACAATTCATATAAGGTTAGTGGTGGCCAGAGAGAGCCCTTTTGGTCTGAAAGTTGCTGGGATGAGTGAAACTGTAGGGAAATAAATTGACACACCTCATTCGACACAGTTACAAAGTTGATTTGATCACAGTTCATGGTGACAAAACTGGAAGAAATGGGGAAAGGGAAAGAAGAGAGAACTTGAATTCATTAGGGACCAATCTACTTTGTGCTAGTCTTTGTGATATTTTTCTGATCTTCAACTATGGATGTAGCTCGTCAGTGCCTAAATCAGTACCTTTCTCCCTGATTAGTCATTCATTAGAATGAACTGTTCTCCTCTCCCCTCTTATTCCATATATCCCCACATAAGGGAAAAAAAAACTAAATAAACCAAAAATTTATTTCCCTTCAGGTCAAAGATCTTAGCATCTTTATCTCCCTTTAATTGGAGAACTTAATTACAGAATCATAAAATGTTGGAAAGAGAAAGAACCTTAGAAATCACTCTAAACAATTTGTAGATGAGGTCCCAGAAAGGTTAAATAAATTGGGCAAAGCAGCCCCACAGAAGGCATTTTTTTCCTTTTTTCCTATGCCCTGCTTGTCCTTCTAACACAACTACCACTAGATAGTGTTGTCTAGTTCAGTATTTAATGGTAAAATTGCCTCCTCTATCAGGTTCCCAGATCCTGAGGTTCTATATCATTTCAGCATGACCTCTCTGCCCAGACTAAATTTCTCTTTTATTCTGACCCAGAAACCCTTCTTTTCACTGCCCTAGCTTCTCCACTCATTCTAGGACCCATGGGCATTGAACATCCTTCCTTCATTTCAAATATAAGATCCTGGCTTCTGAAGGTTCAGAAGTTCTTAGAGCTAGAGCTGGAAGGGACCTGAGACCACCTAGTGCAACCTTTTTTGAATTACAGATGAGGAAACTGAAAATCTGGGGGGGTTAATTGCCCTATAAACTACAGGTAGTAATCATCAGAAGAAGGATTTTAACCTAGGTTCTCTGTTAAACAAGTGATATTTTCACTAGTCCTATTGCATATTGTCAAAATAATGTTAAATAAAAAGTTGCATCAGCATAAAGAAATATCAGGATGTACCAAGGCTAATTATAAATATATTCTCCCATTTACTCCAATAGTCACTAACCCACAACAACTCCATGGCAGCTCTTGGAAAAATTGAAAAGCCTCTGCAAAGATAAAAATTATTAATACCATAAAATTTAAGAGCTCTGTGTCCAGGTTAATCCCAAATCCCTTTAAAAGTAAATAACAAAAAGTCTCTATTTTCTCAGATGTGAAATTGGGTTAATAACCTTGAACTTCTGACCTCACAGGGCTGCAGTCTTGCACACCATAAGATGTTATAAAAATATTAGCTATTATTACCAGAATGGAGAGGAATGATCCCAGTATTGGAGCAGGTGACGGCTATATTGAAAAGCTCTAAGTGACCAAGGGTCAGCACAAGGCCAGTGGGGTAGGAGGACATCAGCTGCTGCAGCAAGGCTAGCTCATTACACACATGCACACAATCCAAAAGCAACAGGAAAAAAGACTCGGCTTTCTCTGATTTGGAACGTGGTGTGTGCGTGTGACCCAGATACATTAAAGGAGACCTTTGGAAAAATGGACTTCCCAGGAACGAGAAGGAGAGGTGAGCGGCACAGTAAGGAATAGTCTATGCTAGCAGAAGTTCCTCTCCCAGGTCAGAATCCCTCTGGCTGGCGAGTCCAGAAGTCGTAAGAGCAGCTGCTGAAATAGCAGTTTGGGTCATTAGTGCATATGTGCTGTGGGATTCCACCATGGCTCAGAGGTTGCAAAGGAGATATTGGGCTGGTCCTGTGGTGAGCCAGGAAGAGTAATTCTGCTTGTTTCTCAAGAAACTACTTAGTGATGAGAAAATTAACCATTGCATGGACTCGGATTTCTACTTAGTGAATTTCTCTTTCCCTGGGGTTGGATGCTTCCCCAAGGAGCTGCTTCACATACAAGGAGTGAACAGTAGTCCTTTAGAGAACAGATAAAACTCACCTTGACAGACAGGTAAGCCCATGGAGTACACAATTTGCATTTGAAAAAAATGTTCATAACTGAACTTCAATAGAATTATTCCTAGCTACTGCTGTGTATTTTACTTCATGTGTTTAAAAACACTCATGTATTAAATAATTAATTTTTTAAAAATATGTATTTGAAAATCACACCTCTTTTCTCATCAACTTTCATTATCACATTGGTGCTAGGTTCCCCTGAGAACAGTCTTAGTCCCAAGATATCATCAGATCATGTCAAATCCTTTATTTATAGTTAAATATTCAATTTAAAAATTATCATTTTCTGCCAAAATGTTAAAATAATTTAAAATGAGGGACAGCTGGGTGGCGCAGTGGATAGAGTACCAGCCCTGAGGTCAGGAGGACCTGAGTTCAAATCTAATTTCAGACATTTAACACTTCCTAGCTGTATGATTCTAGGCAAGTCACTTAGCCCCAATTGCCTTAGCAAAAACAAATAAACAAAAGAATTTAAAATGAGTTATACAATTTGATTTTGAAAAAAGAAAACAGAAAAGTCAGTTTCCCCATGCTAAATAGCAGTGGGATCATACCCAAGAAGTATTTTCAAATACATAGGAATAATTCTATTGAAGTATCCATTTCCAAATACAAATTTGTGCACTGCAAATTAAGAATGTTTTATTTAATTTTTGCTCCTGTTTCCCCTAAAAGTAGCTAATGTACAAGATGTTTAATAAATGTTTGTTGAATGAATGAATTTAGACATCAATATACTATTTATAAAGCCCTACTCCTTGAAACAAACTTGTGAGAGATAAGTAGTACAAGAATTATAATTTCTATTGAAAGATAAGGAAACAGATTCAGATAGATGAAGGCATTATTTTTCCTTTTAAAATGTTTATTCAATCCTCTTTTCTTATTTTACATGGCTGTCATTTTCCAATATCACCTATACACTAGAGTATGCAGCTGGTGACACAGCAAATTGTGTGTTGACCTGGAGTCTTCCTGGCTTCCTGAGTTCAAATGCAACTAGGACATTTCCTAGATATGTAACTGGCAAGTCACTTAGCCTCTGTATGTCTCAGTTTCCTCAAATGTAAAATGGAGATAATGATAGCACTTAGCTCCTAGGGATGTTGTGAGGATGTTTGTCAGTAATTTGGCATAAGCCCAAGAAAGTCACAGTGAACAGAGTGCCAGACTGGTGTCAGGAAGACCCGAGTTCCTTGAAGTCACAATTTCAGTATTGTCTTCCTATATATTAGTGTGATCATCATGCAAATTTTCCCCCAGATTCTGTTTCTTCACTCTGTACCAATTTATAAAACCTTAAGTTGCTGTTCCAAAGTTACATAACTATCATACATTACTTCGCTCCATTCATTTGCTGGTCCAGTAAAACTATCTTCTTGCCATTAATATTTATGTGCAAGACTGTATGTCCTCCATGGCTATATCCAAAGCATCTAATGCATTCCTTCTTTACATATGCTCTTAGAATATTTAGTTTCCTTCCAGATTTATCTCAAGTTCCACTTTATATATAAGGCAGAAAAGTCCTTGCAATGGTTAATGTTATCACCACTATCTACCTGAGATTATCTTGTATATGGTTTGCATATAAAATGCAATATATATGTGTTGTTAGAATGCAAGTTAGTTCCATTAGAATGTAAACTCTCTGAAGGCAAAGAATGTTTCATTTTGTCTCCATATTCCCAATATCTACTACAGTGCGCAGTAAATAGTAGAGGTTTAATAAATACTAATTGAGTGATTGATTAGTATTGGATCTGAGTGTCTAATACAAAACTTATCTAATATTCTTCATTTACTGTCCACACTATCCCCATACCCATAATTCATAATGAATGCCACAATTTGCATATTACTTTATCTACAACAATAAATTGGTCTATCACCTGTTGTAAATGTTTTTATATTCATGTGAAAAATAGGACAAAGAATTATGAATTTATAGAATTCTATATGAATATAGAAATTATGTTCTACCCCAAGTGATAAGCATTAAAAATCTCTGAATGAATTCAATCAGAGAATTTCCACCACCATCTTTTTTGTGTGTCACAAAACTTGTGTCTTGAATATTTCTCAGCGACTTGCCCAATTATCAGGCCACAAAGGATAATAAAGGATCCAAGTATTTCACAATTACTTTGCCTCAAAATGTCCTAGGCAATTCACTAAGACAATATACTGCAGAGAAGGTACAAAGCTATGCTGGTACAGGAAATTTCCTTACCTGGGGAGTTCTCAATACAAATGAAATCACAGCTTCAATCTATTCCTCTCTCATTTGATAATTTGATAATTTATTGTCCCTAACCCAATACCCCACCAATGAAGCTTCTTGTATATAATTATAGGGGGCAAATTACTTTACTTTAAAACAAACAAAATTATCAACATCCCATTTTTTCACTGTTTAGATGGCACCTGTGTATGTCTGTGCACTTGTGTGTGAGCATGAATGTGTGTAGAATGCCAACATGGCAACCGTGTCACCAGTGATGATTAGAAGAAGTAGAAAAATTACCAGTGACACAAATTACTAATTACCTTATTATGCAGTGAGAAGAATGAGAAGCTTGAAGTTGTTTCAGCAAATTCTATTTTTAAGCAAATAATTGTTGGGTTTCCAATGCTCTAAATTAAGTAATTCTCCTCAAGATCTTCCTTAAGTCACTCTCTTTGCTCCCTGGTAGCTGGCAAAGAATTGAAGCTAGTGCTCAGATAGGCTGCTTATTTTGGTTCCTAAAATAATGAGAATCATAAAGCATCCTGATTGTCCTCAGTAGAAGGGATACTTTAGATTCAATTTTATTCTATTCAACAAGCATTTATCAAGTTCCCATGTGCAAAGTTAGACAGCTAGAGTAGATAGAGCACTGGACCGGGAGTCAAGAGGATCCAAATTTGAATCCAGCCTTAGACATCCTTACTAGTTGTATGACCTTAGGCAAGTCACTTAACCTCATTTGCCTCAGTTTCCTCACTTATAAGATGAGGAGAAGGAACTGGCAAACCACTCCAGTATCTTTACCAAGAAAACCCCAAATGGGGTCATAGAGAGTTTGATACAATTGAAAAAAAAAAAAAACTGAACAATAGTTGCTAGTAAAGGACAGTAATGGCATGAGATCTCAGATCCAGATATCCTAACTCTCAGATCAGTGGTCTTTCTACCATGTCATACTGCCTTTCTGAAATGAAGTTATAGAATGTGTTGATCAATACTAAATAAAGACCAAGTTCTCATCTCAGGTCTATATCCATGGAGTCAATTTGCTTTTTCAAGCAAATCAGCATTCAAACCAACTCTAGGTACCTTTTCAGGCTTGAAACTGGAAGAGCATCCAGGTTGGAGAGATTCTTGGAGTGAAAAGTTTTCCAAGACTCAATTATATAGTCAAAGGATAGGAGAGATCACAGTGCTGGTAACTGTGAGAACAATATGAAATACAGAATCTCAAGAGTTGAAAGGAAAAGACTTCATAGGTTATTTAGTCCAGAGGTGTTAAACATGACTCCCAAATAAGGCTAGAACCAGATTAAAATGTAATTTCTAAACAAAATAAAAATAAACTAGAACATAAAAAATGTACTATGTGGTTTTCTAAGTCAATATATAGTCCAGGGATCCTTACATACAGTGTAGTTTAGTGGCTGCCATGTCTATGTGAGTTTGACACCATTTTAATCCAACTACTAGACCTGAACAAAAATCACTGCAACCAAATCCCTAACACATCATCATCATCCATGCTTTGCTTGAATCGATATGATATTCTTCCAGACAAGCTTGACTATTTTAAAGATATTTTTGCGTCTTAGCCAAAGTCAAAGTTTGGCCAGTATGGAAAATATTTACTCAGAAAACTGATAAAATTGATGTCAATTTAAATGAAGCTTTATCTTCTGTAGTGATATTTGGGGAGAAAAGGAGGAAGGAGTAGAGGTAGTGTTCCTTCTATAGTGTTTTGTTTTGTTTTTTACTGATATATAAGAAATAGACCTTGTAAAGGCCCTAGAGTGCATAAGATTATTTTCTATGGAGGTTTTAAAAGAGGAAGAATGAATGACTTGGCATTAGAAGGCATGGGATGAGATTATTGAAAGATATACTCATATTGATGAGTTCATAGATTTAATAAAGTATTAATAAGGAATAATAATTTCTATTTGTAAAATGTTTTCAAAGTATTTTCCTTCCCAGTTGAAAATCAGTATACCAAGACACTATGAAAGTAAGCTTCCCAAGTAAGACACAGTTGGGGATTTAGTACAAAATAACCTCTGACATAGGCTGGTGGAAATTTGGAAGAATTTTGAAAACTATTTTCCAGGTTGCTCTAAATAACCTTTTTTGAGATTGTGTATCATTCTGGAATCTCTAAAAATCACAGTATTCTGCATAATATTGTATATGGAAATGGGAATCATTATCATGGACATAATGATTAAATATATGGGAGCTGAGAACAGCCTCATTTTAACAAGATGGAAAATGATGAAAGGGATACACATCCCACCTAGCCAGACAAAGAAAATTAACTCTTAAAAGTTGAATTATGCTGGATAAATCATTTTTCTTCGTCTATAAAATTTTCTGCCAGTCTTTAATTTTCTCCAGTGCCTTCACTTCCCAAGACAGAGTGCCTACTTATGATTTAGATGCATACTCTTCCTATCTCACCTCACCCTACTCCATCCCACTTTCTATACACAGACAATCCAATTAGCTGAATTTACAAAGTAGATAAATTTGGAGAACAAGGAAAAAATAAAACAAAAAAGCTCCAATTCAACATGACAAACTATATTAAGTACTCACTGTGTTCTTAGAGCTGAAGAAGATATTAAAACATGATCTATCCTCTCACAGAATTGACCATAACATAGATGCTACATGTAGTCAAGAATTATTTAAAAAAAAAAAAAGTAAGATCTGAAAACAGGTCATTTACTAACAAGAGATCAAAGGAACTTTTCTGGAGGAAGTTTCATTCTATTTGGGCTTTTAAAGAATGCTTAAAGTTGGTACCTATTTTATGCAAAGCACAATCCTAGCTTTAGAGGCAGCTAGGTGGAAAGTGGACGGAATTCTGGGCCTGGAATTAGGAAGATCTAAGTTCTTATGAACTGCTTAATCACTGTCTGCCTCAGTTTGCTCATCTGTGAAATGCAATTTAGAAAAGTATTTGAAAAGCCTAGCACATATTAGGCAATTAATAAAGGCTTGTTTCTTCCTCTTTATCCTTCCCCTCTCAAGAAACTGTTAATCTAATAAGCAAAAACTGAGATGCAAGGGACAATGACCAATAGATAACCAAAGAAAGTCCTCTGAGCCACAATCCCTGGACTAACAAGGAGCCCAGTGGTCTCTGGATTGAATCTTACAAGGCAAGAGTGAGCTGTAAAAAGACTGGAAAGAGAGAAGGACTAGGTGGTGAAAGGCTTTGAAAGTGGAACAGGCTTTGTATTTAAGCCTGGAGGCAATTGGGAGCCACCAGAATTTACTGAGTAGGTGACCCAGTGGGCACTTTGTTCTGCCTGCTTCGTGTCTGTCCCAGCTTCAGTCCATTTTCTACACTGCTGCCAAAGTAATTTTCTTTAAACACAGATGTAGTAAGCATATCCTCCCTTTCTCAAACTCCAGTGGTTTCCTATTACCCCTAGCATTTACTACAAACTCCTCTGTCCAGATTTTCAAGCCCTTTGCACTCTTGCCCTAACCTATCTTTTTAGCCTTATTATGTGTCACTTCTTCTCCTCAACTCTGTGATCCAGACAAATTAGCTTTTGCGCTATTTCTCATACATAACATTTTATCTTCTATCTCCCTGCCTTTGGACATCCTCCACACCTAGAAGAGGTTCTCTTCTCACCTCTGTATGCTGGAACCAGAGAGCCAATTGCCAAAATCAGTGTGAACATTAGGCAAACATTACAAATTAGGGCTTGGTTTTTTCTGTTAATTTCTAATATTGCAGACTACATGTGTGTGTTTCCCAGAGTTTCAATTCTTAAACATTTACCAGCATAGTCCTGCATCTACCTGCTAGAATCTCTTCCTTTAACCTTCAACTCAAGCATCATTTTCTACATGAAGCCTTTCCTAATTGCTGGTGTCTCTACCTCTCCCCCCCACCCCAATTACTTTGTATTTATCCTGTGTCTATTCTTATTGCCTCCTTAGTTAGGATGTAAGCCTCTTTGCCAGTCGGGATTACTGTATTAATCATAATTACATGCCTAGCACAGTCCGGGATAAACAGTAAGTATTCAATAAAGATTTGTTGATGGATTGATGATTTACTGATTCAAAGTAGATAGAGCACTAGATGTGGAATAAAAGACTTGGGTTCAGTCTTGCTTTGTCACTTATGACCTATGTGATATTGAGCAAGTTACTTAATCTTTCTCTGCTTTAGTTTCCTTAAAATGAGGTTATTGGCTTAGATGAACTCTAAGATCCCTTCCAGTTTGAAAATCTATTAATCTACAACTCTTTATCCAGTCTTCTTTCTAATACTGCACATATCCCTTCCTTCCTGAAGGGTCTCGAGGCTCATGAAGTCAGGTAGAGAGTAATTTCAAAATTCATCCTAAATTAGAACATTGTAAGTACTAAGTAAATGATTGTGGGCTTATAAAAACTATCTGAAATTATAATGTAAACCAAAAAAGGAAATGATTCAATTAGCAAAACTCCAGCTTATGAACACCTTTGGTGTATAATATTTTATAAAATGGGGGTGGGGGCGTAGAACCAGGCCAGTGGGTAGAAGTCACTAAAAATGGCACAAAGATTTATTCACTATTAACACTTTCTATAAAGACAAAATCAAAACAGTTGCTGTCATCAGCTTACATTTTATCATGGATTGGTATAGAGATGTATACCAAGATTAATAAAATACCAAATAACTTTTTAGGGAATAGGATTTCATTGATTTAGAACTGGAAGTTAGCTTAGAAAACAAGAAATATCTCTCTCATTTTGCCAAAGAAACAAAGACTCAGATAAGTACAGTCTATCTTCAACATTTGCATATTTAAGTTTTATGACTTCAAATATTGGAGCAATTTTATTAGGAATCTCATTTCAGTTTTGTCTGGCAACCATGCACATTCATGGAAGAAGAGGAAGAGGAAGAGGAAGAAGAAAAAGAAATGCAATGGGTACAAGTGGGTAGAAGGACTGGTATCATATTAGGCCTAATAGGCCAGGCAACCAGAAATATCAAGGCTGTGGATCCCATCATCCTTTGAGACCTCAAGATTAAATATCAACTTGGTTCTGCTATTCCCATATTTTGGGATCCTTAAGGATCTCAAATAATGCACCAAACAAATATTACTGCTGGATTATTTAAAACTAGTGTATCCTCCACAATCTTCTACCTACCATGAAGCACATTGTCAGAGGTGATATTGGGATCCCACCAATCTCAATATATTGTCACAGCAGCAACTAAAATCCCAGCACTCTCTCCTTTGATTTTCAGAGGGTGGCCAAGGCAAGGAAATTTACAGCAGTGGTAAACAGTACAATGCTTTCACATCACCATGTGACAGAGTGGTAAGTAAGATTCAGAATAAAAAAAAAAGTTTTAGTTTTTAAGAATTTTATTTGCTATATAGTATTTATGGTTCTCTAGATTTCATGTGTTCTGAAAAATTAATATTGCCTGAAAGCAACATTCTTTGAGATATTATCCAAAAAGTTACGGAATTCTAGGGAATCACTAGTGAGAAAAAATGTTTTGTAGGTTGCCAATTTTATTTTGTGTATTGCATTTTATGAGCTATTTCACAGTTACTGTGTTAGAAAAAAAATGTATATTATCAGAATTAATGTTTTGTTATAAAGAAATATATGCAGAAAAGAGAATTTTCAGCAATCTCTAGTAAAAGATTACAGTTTTGGGTGGTTGAAGGGACCCAACCCCCTATGTTTTATAGGTCCAATGTACCAACATTCTTATATACACATATTTCTGAGGAACATTTCCCCTGCAAAAGTTGAGAACTATCTTTTAAAACAGCTAATAAATAGAAAAGCAGAGATTTGAACCCTACCCACTGATTACAACAACAACACTGTACTATCTACACCTTTCAGGGAAGATATTACTTAAACTAAACACTAAAAGAAGCAAGGAATTCTGAGAGATGGAAGTGATAAAGCATTAATCCATTTCAGGTAGGGGGAAAGTCTAAACAAAGAAGTGACACAAAAGAGTAATGCTCAGCAAGGCTGGAAAGAGTAAGCTGGACTCTTGAACTTTAGTGAAAGAGCAACTGTTTAAACCTGTATTTTAAAAGTATCAATTTGTCAATGATGCAGAAGATGAATTTAAGAAGGGAGTTACTAATGGCAGAGAGAGCATAGAACTATTGGGATTGACAGGGAACTGAGAGATCAGACAGCACTGTGGTTTTCCTGGGGAAACAATAGAATTATTGCAGAGTTCAAAGTTCAAAAATCCATATACAAATTTTTAAATGCAAATATATCTTCTATAGAAAGAAAAAAATGCCTTACATATATATATGTATATATTGCTATTTTCAGATGTATGTAAATAGTATTGTAATGATTAAAATAATATCTAGCATTTACGTCTAAGGTTTGCAAAGAACTTTACAAATCAGCCCTCCAAAAGCTAATATTAAAGGGGAAGGCAGATCCCTATTTTTTTTTTTTGCTTGAAACTGATATAGAGGTGAAATAATTTCCCAAGGTCACAATAGGAGCCTGAAGAGCTGATTTCCTATCTGGAAACATTATTCACTGTAACATTAATGAAGTGGCAAGTAGAGGGGTGGAGGAGAAGAGAACAGGGAGGTCAGTGAACTTGGATTAAGTGATCTCTAAGGTCACAAAGGCTCTGGACACAACTGAAATGAAGAGCAAGAGTACCTTCCATTTTTAAATTTCCATAATTCTAATTCCAAAGCCTCTTGAGGAAGAAGAGAGAAAAAAGGAATGGGCAAGGGCCTGAGTTAGACCAAGAAAACTTCTTAAAGAAGATTGTGTGGAATAGAGATAAGGTGAAGAACTTACAGGAATGTGTGAATTCTTTTCCTCTATTTTGTTTTCATTATTTCTGTGTTTCCCCTATAACCTGCGTAAGTACGAAATATGTGCAGGTCCATATTTACCACTGTCTGCTTGATTTTCAAAAGCCTGAAAGCCTGATATTTTGTTTCCTAGAAATCAGGTGATCTGGGGAAAACAGAAACCTTCCATTCCAATCTCTCCAGATAGTAACAACCAATTAGATGCCTCCCCCTCCCCTTCTCAATGTTCTCTTACTTGTGATGTAATTTCTTGTATAAAAGCTGTGTAGCTCTACTACTTCTTTAGCCCTCCTTCCACAAGCTTTCTCTTTCCCTTATCTTGTGATAGACCAGCTCATCCTCCAGAGGTATAATAAACGACCTTTCTGCTTTCTATTTTAAGTGATCTCCGAGTAGTCATTTGGGGTAAGGGTCTGCCACATCCCAGACAAGGTGAGCTTTGAACCAGATAGTGAAGGAGCTGGGTACCTTGAGAACGTTGATGCTAACATCAGAAACTGGGAGTCCAAAGGGACAAATCCCTAGCAAAGTGGAGGAAACTACAAAAATGAAATTGACTTGGAAAAGAGTCCAGGAAAAGTCCACTTACCAACTACAGAGAAGGGAAAAGTTCCCAAAGAACAGCTTGGCCACAGGGGTCCAGGGCATAATTTGAATTGGATTTTCTAGAGCACTTGGAGCCAATTCTGCAAGCCTGGCTCTCTCTCTCTGCTGTGCCTCTGCGTTGTGCCCCTTTCAAAGGGAAACGTGATTTTTCAACTGTTTTCAAAGATTGGAGAACAGGAGGGGTGGTGAGAGAAGGACTGAGCAACAGCCTGGGCAAGCTGAGCATTCAGAGAACAGGAGATTTGTGATGCAAATGATTTACTGGTGTTCAGCTGGGAGCAGAAGGGATTTCAATATGGTGAGCCAAATCGAATTCATTACCTGACAATTAGCCCTAAATTAATGCAAAACTGTGCTGCCTGAATGTGCTCTAAAGGAAGAGGTTCCTGACAGCCGGAGATAGGCAGGATCTGACTAGATTCAGAAAGCTCCTTCTCTCACCTAGCTCTGCTCTTGTGTCCTTCAGCTCTAAGTTCCTGGCCTGGACCCTTCTCCCTCCTTACTTTACATCAAGGCTCATCTTCTCTATCAAGCCTTCCCTCTTGGCCACAGTTATCTATGTCCTTTGTCTCCAGTTACCTCTAATAATTAAAACTGTGTGCATGTTGTATCCTCCCAGCAGAATGTAAGCTTACTGAGGGCAGGGACTGTTTTGTTTGTATCCACAGTTCCTAACATGGTGCCTGAGAGAGAGATTAGATAGATAGAATTTTTTTAATCCAAATCTATTACATCAATGTTTGGAATTCCAGATGTGGCAATTAATTCCACCCTCCTTAGTTTATAATCTTAGAGAGTAGAACTTCCTGGTGGCCACATAGGTCAGGAATGTCAAACATGTTGCCTGACCTAATACAGATTAAAATGTAATTGGGAAATATGTAACAAAATAAATAAAAACACAGTAGAACAGTATTAATTTATGGGTTTCTAAGTCAATATAGGTCATCAGGGATCCTTATTAATGGCTCAATGGCCCCATTTCTATTGGAGTTTGACGCCATTGACTTAATATACATAAAAGATAGGTCTTGAAGGTAGATCTTCCAGAACTAGCCCAATATAACTGACCTTTCTCTCCCTTGCAAATTTAGGTACTTGATACATTTCAGCTGAATTGAATTTCTTCCTTTGTAACTCAGTTCCAATCTACTTTCTTCAAGAGTCCCACAAAAAAGTAAACCTGCTCTGACAAAGCCTACGGGATATTAATCTCATAAGGGATAGTATAGTACTTAAGAAATCCATGAACAGAATGCAGAGGGTCCATGAACATAAATGAGAAAAACTATGTATTTATTTAAATATAATTGATCTCCTTTCTAATCCTAAATAACTTATCCTACACATTTGAAAATATTATTTTAAGGAAGGGAGGCTTCACCAGTCTGCCAAAAGACTCGCAACATAAAATAATAACAACAGTGATGATGATTATGGATAGCATTTATGGAACACTTCAGGGTTTACAAAACCTTGTCTCATTTTATCTTATTATCTTTTTAATTTCATCTTATTTATTTTTATTTCTCATTTTTAAAATGTATTCATTTATGTTTTATTCATTATTTATTTACTAACTTGCCTTTTCTATTTTATTTTATTTATATATTTTATTTCATCTCATTTATTTTATTATCTCATTTTATCCTCAAAGCAAAATTCTCACTTGGGAAGTAGGTGCTATTGTTACCTCCATTTAATAGAGAAGGAAACAAACAGAGAGGTTTACTTACTAACTTACCTTCAGTTAGATAGCCAGTGTCTGAGTCTGGATTTCACTTTAGATCTTCTTGACTCCAAGACAGGTTTTCTTCCCTTTACATCACCTGTCAGTCCTCCCCCAAAATAGTTAAGAACCCTCAGCTGCTATTTTTCACTGATTGGCATGGGGTAGTGAGAGCATTCAGGTGTTTCCTTGTGTGTGTTTGTTCTCAGCTAGAGACTGTAAACTCCTCAAAAGCAGAGTTTACTATTTGGTCTCCTCTCCCCTATGCTTTCCTCCTCCCCATCAAGCACACACAGGAAAACCAGTAGTAGGGCAATCTGCTCAAACAATAGTCTGGGAACAGTGCTGACCTGATTTAAGATCCTTGGAAGGATGTATAGGCTGTTGTTTTCCAACTCTTCTCAATACTGCGAATTTGTTGGGACACATTATAACTCCCTAGGGAACTCTGTTCACACCTTCCAGCACTAACTATAGGAAAAGTACCTAGTGCAGCCTGCATGCAGATGGATCCATTGATCCTTCCAACTCCTCTGGAGCCTTGGTTCTGACATCAAAGAAGGGTAAACAAACACCATTCCCAATAGGACTTGGTTCAGCTTCTTTTCTCTTTCTAAATAAACTAAGCCAGAATCTTTGAGGAATACCCCCTAATTGGTAGGTATTAATTATTATTAATTATCCAATCATTTGGGCATATGACAAGTGAAAGTAAGCTCACATTTGGATCTCTAATAGAGCTCTTTAAAAATACCCTAAAAATCTTTAGAAATACATGAAAACAATGAAATATTACTGTACTAATAGATTGGTAAAAGGAAGTCCAGAAAAATCTGGGAAGAACTAATGTAGACCAGAGAGAGGAGCAATATGCACGATAACTACAGTAACCTAAAGAAAACAACACTAACCGCAGAATTTAGATTAGAGTAATGGCCAACTTGCATCCAAAAAACTAAGAATGAAAAATGTTTCCCTCCTCTCAGTACAGAAGTACGATGGACACTTAAGGCTACATACATAGTCAGGCATAATAAATATTTGCTTTGTTTAAATGTTTTACATTGTTACAAGGGTAGGATACATGGGAAGTAGTGTTTACATATGACAGCAACATAAAGAAAACCTATGAATAAATATGGAAACAAAACACAATATGTTGACAATTTCAATAGGTATTGAAGGAAATATCCTTTTCCATTTTTTTCTTCAACTGAGCAGGATTGATGTGGCCATTCAAAGACAGGATCCTGATCTATTTCATATAGGTTTGCCCACAGTCACACAATTAGTACTAAAACCCAAAAGTTTTGAGTCCTAATCTGATTCCATATAAGCAACAAATCAAACAATCAATGAAGTTATGTGAAGTACCTACTTGCTAGAATATAGGAATACAAAGACAAATATTAAACAGTCCTTGACCACAAAGTGCTTACAGTCTACCAGAATATATTTATTCTCTTCAGGTTGTTCCATCTCTTTGATTCTGTTAAAAATTCTGGCAAAGAAAAACCAAAAAGCCCAATATCTACATCCATCCATCTATTCATCAAACATTTAATAAGTGCACAAGTACTGTCAATACAAAGATAAAATGGCATCATCCTTGCCTCAAGGAGCTTACATTGTGCTGATAGAAACTATGACACATACCCAGGTATAATATATAATAATATTCAAGATTTTGCTTCTTTTACATTGGATATTTTAAATTTTTATTTTATTTAATTAATAATTTTTTTCTCTTTCTTCCACCCCAATCAAACTGGGGTGTGAGTGCAGGGAACACCAAAAAGCAAATGAAATCTGTTGTCATAAGTATATATAGTCAATCAAAACGAATTCTAGAATTATGTACAAAAAGATATGACTAATTTAGTGCCCTAAGTCCATCACTCCTCTATCAAGAGGAGACAAAGTACATATCCCTCAGCATTAGCTGAGTTGGTTTCTTTTAAGGTGGCAAATAGGATGATCTGAGTCCATCACTGGCCCTATAACATCCAAAGAGACTGTCAGTGGGCTGGATTAAGGCTACAGCAGACCAGACTTGGAGATGATGCACTGAAATGACTAAACAATAATAACAAAATGCAATATAATCACTCCCTTCAATTAGGTAGAGATGTAAGAATAGGGAAATAGCCATCCCATCTTAAAAGAAATAACTTAATACTAATAGCTGACATTTTTAAAGATCTTAAGGTTAACAAAAGCATTTTTTCATGTATTATTTCATTTAAGACTCTCCAGATCTGTAAGGGTAGATAGCCAAATGATAATAAGGCTTCAAAATCAGTGACCTGCCCAAGATCATACAACTATCAGAAGAATCAGGACTCAGATCCAAGTCTTCTACTTCATTCATTGGATTATTACAACCATGCCTTGGGGGTAAACACCATTGCTAACTTCCATTTATAGGTAAGGAAACTAAGACCCAGAGGCACCTGAGAGGGTGTTAATGCACAAGGAAAGTAAATCTCACAGCTGGTGTCAGAATCAGGACTTCTTGTTCAGTCATTTCAATCGTGTCTCTCTTGATAATCCTATTTGGGATTTTCTTGGCAAAAATACTAAATTATTAAATTACTTTGTCATTTCCTTCTCCAGCTCATTTTACAGATGAGGAAACTGAGGCAGATAGGGTTAAGTGCCTTGTTTAGGGTCACATAGCTAGTAACCACTGTGCCACCTCACTACTCTACGCATCACAAAAACTAGAAGATTCCTAAAGAATAAATAGCAAAATCCCACCACCCCTCCTCACTGTGCCCCTGCCTTGCAGAAGAGGGAGGGGAAGAAAAGACTACTTTTTTTTAATAGTGATTCCTGTGTGCACACTGTTAGTTCCTTTGTTGTTGTTCATTCATGTATCAATCAAGTCTGACTCTTGGTGACCCCATTTGGGGTTTTCTTGGCAAAGAAACTGGAATGGTTTGCCATTTTAGTTTTTCCTTATGCTTGTGTCAGCCAGTCTGTGGAGACTGGAATTAGCACCTTTATATGGGGAAGAGATGAATCAAAAATCAATTCTTCCCTCCATCCTTCAAACAGAAGGGATCTTTCTATCTGGAAACTCCTGCAGTACTGTGTTGTAGCATGAGCACAAGCTGAGGAGGGGGCAGAGGGGCTTTGGATCCCTTCACCGAACATGAGCCCTATTAGTGAGAGATGAGTCACCCACTTCTAGGAGACAGCTGTCTCTTTGAGAGGAGAGAAGGATTCAGGGAGACTGAATCTCCTTCAGAGATGTTATTTTTTTTTTTTTTTTCTAATAGATGCTGTTTATCGCCCACTTACAGAAGTTGTAACTTGGGCTTATGTCACCCTGTAGATTCTGAGAAACAGGTCAATCCCTTCTCTAATTTTACTCAAGCAAGAAACCAGCTGAACTAGGGAAAGGGCTCTGAACAGGGGAGACAGGCTTAATAGAGGATAGCACTGGCCAAAAAAGCCGTTCAAGCCAGAGGTCAGCTCAGTCACGGGAAGGTGGAAAGGGCTGCTTCACAGGAGAGCAATTGTCTGATCCTCTTGTCCCAGACCCAAAGAAATCAGAATTTGGAACAAGTAGGAAATTGGATAAAAATATCACCTATATTGAAGGACCTACTTTTGTTTTATCATTTACATGTTATCTCCTATGTTCAAATTAAACTCTTTGAGAGTAAAGGTTATTTGGGGGAAGGTTTTGGAGATAAAGAAGGGAGGAATTGGAAGTTGAGTCCAGAAGCCCTGAGTCCAAATTTGGCCTAGCACACTTACCAGCAATATGACTGTAAACAATGTAACCTTTATTTGCCTCAGTTTACTCAGCTTTAAAATAGAAATAATAAGAGCACCTGCTTCCCAAAATTGTGAGGATCAAATGAGCTAAATTTATAAAGTGTTCAGCACATTTCCTGGAATACAATAAGCTCTATAAAATGCTTATTCCCTTTCCACTGCATATAATGACAGATTTTTTTTTTTTTTTTTTTTTTTTTTTTTTACTGCCTGGTCAATTTTGCTAAACTATATCTTTAAAAAAAAATTCTCCTCTATAAAGGGAAGAGTACAGCTACTATATGGCAAAGTGAACACAGTGACTCTCCTAGAGTCAAAAAGATTTCTTTTTTCTAAACTCAAATGTGATCCTGTGCAAGTCACTTTGCATGTTTCCTCACCTGTTAAATGAGCTGGAGAAGAAAATAGCAAAGCCCTTCATTATCTTTGCTAAGAAAACCCTAAATTGAGTTGCAATCAAATCAAATAGGGATGCGATAAAAAAAAAAGACAAAACAAACAAATAAACAAACAAACAAAAACAACAACTAAATAACCAAAAAGGAAATTGAGCTCTGGGAGTAGGAAAAAGAGGTACACAATGAGAAATATAGCAAATACATATAAAAAACAAAGATGAAATCTTATTTTTAAAACAAAAGGAAAATTGGACAAAATAGTGAAATCCTATGTTTATAAACCTTGGAAAACAAATGTACCTGCCCAGCTGATCTAATCTCACTCCTGCCTATAAATGGCATGCCCTGCACTGAACCCAGGCCAGATTGATGGACTTCCATCCAGTGAAAGATTGCTAGGAAAAGAGAATTTACAGCCTCCTTTCAACCCAATAACTGTGACAGATGGGAAATTAGTTCTAATATTGAACCTAAATTCCTCTTGTTGCAATAGTCTTGGCCTAGATCCCCACCAAGTACTTAACAGCAGAAGACTCCGATTTAGGTAGGGGCTCCACCACTTGGTAAAACAGGGATGTGATGATTGCTGCCAGTAGCTATGTGATCTTGAATAAGTCACTTATCCAGATTCAATTCACCTATCTAAAAAATCACAACAACATTGTTCAGCATATCTGAGAGTTGCAAACCTCAGAGGGAATAAACTCTAAGGAATTATATAGAGTAAGGTATTATTTTTATCAGCTAATGAATAAATACATGTAGGATGATGGGTACACTTGAAACCTGTCTCTTCAGCTTTTACAGAAGTAAAAACTTGATGAAAAAACTTCTAACTTTTTAGCCTATTTCATAGACTTCCATTTTCTAACTTTAGAATTTAATGTTAGAGTTTTGAGCCAGATATTAAAGATTACCTAAAGAGAGCTAGATGTGCAGTGGATAGAATCCCAGGCCTAGAGTCAGCAAGATTCATCTTTCTGAGTTCAAATCCAGCCTCTGAAACTGACTAGCTATGTGATCATTTAAAACTGTTTGCCTCAGTTTCCCCATCTGTAAAATGAGCTGTAGAAGAAAAACTTCAAATGTGGTCAGTGAGGCACAACTGAAAAACAATTGAACATGAACAAAGGGAGCGGATCTCATGTATTCAGAGAAGAAAGAAAGGAAGCATTTATTAAGTACCTACTACTAGAGTAACTGCTTTACAAATATGATTTCATTTGATCTTTACAACAACCCTAGGTAGGTACTATTATTATACCCATTTTAGAGTTGAGGAAACTAAGACAGACACAGGCAAAATGATTATTAGTTCAGGGTCACACAGCTAGTAAGTTTCTGAGGGCAAATCAGAACCCAGATCTTCTGTCTCCAGGCCCAGCACTCAAACACCACTCTACCTAGCTGCTATAGCAGAGAAGAAAGAATTACAGCATTAGAAGACATGGGTTAGAATCTCAGCAACAAAGCACAATCCTAAACAAAGTAAATTTTAAACATACTTTCTCAGTGATAAGAGCATTGGGTTTGGAGTTAGAAACCCCAAGCTCAACTTCCACCTTCATGATAGCGTAGAAAAAGCAATGAAGTTGTAGTCACAGGACATGAGTTTGGACCCCAATCGGTCACTTACTGGCTGCATGACCTTGGTCAAATCATCTACTTCTTTAGCCTTCAGCTTCCTCAACTGCAAAAAGAAGAGGTAGGTCTACATGAATTCCAAGGTCCCTTCCCCCCTCTCAGTCTGATTTCTATGATCCTATGAACTCATGTTTGAGTCATGTAACACCCCCTTCCCGGATCGCTATATTTTTCATTTGTTAAGCTGTTTCTACAACTTTGTAATAAAACTGTTCCTACAACTTCAGAGGATTTTCAGGGGAAATCAAATGAGAAGGTGGGTTATAAAAGTGTTTTGATCATTTCAGTGGCTGCTCTTATTGATGATATTGGTATTGTCATTAGATAATGAGATTGTGGTTACATTTGCCACAGAACAGCCAGGCTTCCTCATTTCTAGACAGACTGAGCCTGAAAGAGTCCTAGGAGTCCTAGGAGCTGGGGCACAGGCCTCTTTTCTTCCTGCTGTCTCTGACTTTCTGCAGTCACAGGCCAAATTCTTTCTCTACCTCAAGCCAGGAAAGGAAATCAATCATTTCTGCCTCCTACCTGATGGGGACTCACCAGAGACAAATTGATAAAGTGATAAGACAAGTGGTTGGAAGCCTGGTGTAGATGGCCAAAGGAAGATTGCACCTAATTACAGCAGCGGTTCTCACAGGGGAGTCCTGAATCCCCCACTCCAGCTGGTTAATCTCAATTCACATAATCTGGTTAATATAGATTAGTTCAGATGATGGGATCCCTATGGAGCTATAAAAGGTTTGGAGCTCCTAGCCAGACTCAAATAGTCTATCAGTACAACTTCAAGTTCAACGTCCAGAGAAATACATTAGGGAGGAAAGAGGTTTTTCCAAAGGGAGATTATTTACATCTCATAGGATAGCAATGATAACCAGTATTTCTCTAGTACTTTAAGGTTTACAAAATGTATTATATGCATTAACTCATTTGAGCTTCACAATGACCATGTAAGGTAGTAGTAGTATGATTATTCCTATTTCACAAATGAAAAAACAGAGGCTTAGAGAGATCAAATAGAATTTCAAATAGTCACAAAAATGCAAGATCCAGGACTTCAGCCATTACTTGTATTAAGGAAGGGGGAAAGAAATTAGCATTTATTAAATGCCTACTGTGTGCCAAGGAGCATGCTAAGCATTTTACAAATACTATCTCATTTAATCTAATTTGATGTATTACCAGATCATAACATCCCTAAACCTCACCCCTCCTGTATCTATTTGTCATCCTCTCTAGGTTCTCCAAAGCAGCTCTCTCTCAATCATCTCCCAGGCATTTGCTCTAACCTCACTTTTCTCCCTTTCAAATCCAGTTTAGTTGTCATCCCTCTATTATCTCTTCCTCTCAGATCCCTATCACCTCCATTAATGGTCACACTTTACCAAATTCCAAGACTGGACTACTTCTACTAGATGTCACAATAGGGATGCCTGAATCCACTACAAATTTTTGTTAGTTACTGTCTATTGGATCTTCACTTCAGGAAGACAATCCCTTTCTTCTTTTCAAATGGGATCATCTATCCCACTTCCTACAGAAGCTGTTTAAAATGCTGTCTTTTCTCAAGTTCCCCCCACATACACACCATCATATATGGCTCTCAAACATTAAAAAAAATCTCAGAGGCCATCAAATCCCACCACCTCCTTTTCACATAAGGAAAACTGAAGTTCAAAAAAGTTAACTGACTTATTCAGGCTCTCACAGCTAGGAATGAGAAGGGACCCAAACTCAGCTCTTTCTGACTCTCACTCAGGGCTTTATCCATTTGTGTCATGTCCTCTTTCTATCCCTTTCCTCTATCACCTCATGTTTCATCAAGAGTTCCATCTTCTCTCTTCCTGCATCTCCTAGCCCCTGGACATTTTCCCTGATCTCTCTTCTCCCTTACCTTATAAAGACAAAAATGCCAAATCATGCCATTTCTACCTTTACAATGTCTCTCTGAATTATCTCCTTTTTACTCACATGCTCACTAAGTTAGTTCATCTCCTTATCATGAATTACTATGCTCCTCCTTATTTTTTTCCCTACCTCAAGAGTCTCCTCTCTCCAATCTGGTCTCCAAATAGCCCCTCAAGTGAATTTATTACAGTTTTGACTATGTTGCTCTCCTCCTCAATAAACTCTAACATCTCCCTATTTACTTTAGGATTAAGAGAAATCCTCTGATTTCTATGGGTATTGCATGCCCCTAATTTTCTCTGATTCTCTATCCCTTTCTTCTCTAATTCCTCTTCATTCTTCTCTGTACACCCTATGTTGACAACACAAAAGGCTTTTAAATGCTTTCATAACTTAGCCCCAAATTAACTTTCTAAATTTATTATACATCTTCCCCCACCCTCATTCTATGATATGGGTCAACAGGCTTTCTTGGTGTTCCTCATATGTTCCATTCTCTATTTCTGTGTCTTTGAACTTGTCTTCCAGACATTCCCACATTTCTCCCACTTCTTAAAATACTTTTTCTTCTTCAAATCTGTAAGGCTTTTCTACTTTTATTTGTTTTTGTTTTATATACCACAGACACACATACACACACACACACACACACACACACACATCCCTTATAGTAATTTGTACATGCTTACTTATTTACATTTTGTCTCCCCAATTGAATGTAAGCTCTTTGAGGGCCAGAACTTTTTCATTTTTGTTTTTGTATGTCCAATATCTAGCCCAGAATCTGTCACCATTTATACATATTGATTGAGTAATTGGTGCAGGTAACTCTTAAATCCATTAAAATGAGAGTACATCCAATAATTCAGAGTCTGATTCTTTTTGTACAGCAAAATAATGTTGTGGTCATGTATACTTATTGTGTATCTAAGTTATATTTTAATATATTTAACATCTACTGGTCATCCTGCCATTTAGGGGAGGGGGTGGGGGGGTGGGGTAAGAGGTGAAAAATTGGAACAAGAGGTTTGGCAATTGTTAATGCTGTAAAGTTACCCATGTATATATATCCTGTAAATTAAAGGCTATTAAATAAAAAAAAAAAAAAATGAGAGTACATCTCACTGCCTCACCCAGTGCCTGCCCCATAGTAGTAGTGCCCTAACCTATCTTATATTCCACAAACAAAACTTTCATTGTTCATTGTCCCCATCCCCTAAGAGGGGATCCTCCTCTTCTCTTTTTTTCTAGTCAACTAACTAGTTTAATCAACTCCCTAGGATGGAATGACATCATTTAGAAGAGAGAAAAAAGAAGAGAAATCCAGGAAGAAGTTCCCAAAGAGCTAGGAAAGCACAATATTATAAAAAATCAAGGCAGGAGAGAATCTTTCAGAAGAGAGGATAGTCAGTCAATCTCTCAACTCTCTTTATTGTCGAGAAAAGATCTCAATGGAGAGTGATACTATCTCTTGTATGTGCTGGGGGAGCCATCTAGCATGAGCTCTTCAACTGTTTTCTGCTACGCTACAACATCCCCCTCTATCTTCTCCAATCCAGAGGTTTGAAAAATACCCTTTGTCCTTATGCCTTGATTCTCCTTTAGGATCTTGCTTTATTCATCATTTTCTCTCTCTAATATAACTTCAGTCTTCTCCTATTCTCTGACTTCCTTTTGTTCCACTACAAACATTCTCAGTTCTCCATCTTAACAATCATTTCTAACCCATCTCCTCAATATTCCCATCTTGTCTTTCCTTTCACTGCCAAAGTTCTTGAAAGAATAGTCTGCATTTATACTTCCACTACTCTGTGTTTCATTCACTTCTCATCTCCTACTAGTTTCAGGCTCTGCCATTCTGCCAGAACTGTTCTCTCAAATGTCACCATTATTGTTGTTCAGTCATTAAGTTATTCATAATGGTACCTCTTTAATATTTTTTGAAATGAAGGACAAACAAATAACAATCAACAACTCAATCCTTTAACCTATTCCTAATCCTTATTCTCTCTTTGGGACAGAACTGACCTCATCCCCACCAATTGAATTCCAGGAATAATTTTGCACCTTTTAGGAAAAAACTAGTCTAACTCATCTTGTGGATAGGAGAGTGCAAACCTGGTTGATATTGATCGTTTTGCATCCTCTTTGACTCCCACAGAATTTGACATTAAGTCCCTTCATCTTGTCTCCCCCGTTTTGGTTTCCATAGCATTGCATGCCCATAGTTTTTCCCTTAATTCTCTGTCCCCTTTCTTCTCTATTCCCTCTTCATTTTTCTCCCGCACATCCAATGCTGGCAACACCAAAGGTTTGGTTTTTGGCCATGCACTCTTCTGTTTCTTAGATATACTTATTCTCTCCCTTGTTATTTTTATCCATTCATAATTTTTAATAATCATCTCAGGCAGCTGAATTTCAAATCTGTGCTTTTAACCACCACAACTTTTTTGAGCTCCAGAAGCTATTCCTAAGTATCATTGAATATGGTAGTTCATATGGTCCCCCCAGCATGACCAGCTCAACATACCAAAAATCAAACTAATTATCTCCCTTTCAAAACCAGTTCCTGCTGACTTCTCTATTTCTGTTAATGCTACTATTTCCCCAGACACCCAGGCTAGAAATCTCAGTTTTCTTCATCAGTCATTCCTCCTTCTCTTTTTTCCCCATCACTACCACCAAATTCAATAAGTTGCCAAGTTCTGTCAAATTTACCTCTGAAATATCTATCTCATCCATCCTCTTTTTTCCATTCTCACAGCTAAAAACCTAGCTTAAAACTTCATTATGTCTCATCTAGACTATTGCAATAACTTCATAACCTCATTCCCTAGCTTCAGCTTCTTTCTGCCTTCATCCATCCTTCACACTATTGCTAGATTATTTCTTTAAAAGCATAACTTCAAAATTTTTTTAAGTTTTAAAAATACAGTATTGATCAAGTAACTCCCATTTTAGATGTATTCAAAGCTTTCCATAATTGTTCCATATTGTGTTTTCCATTTCATTACTACCATACATACTACCCCCCTCCTCATTTTTAGTATTTTGCCAATTACACATAAAGATAATTTTCATTCATTTTTTGAAAGATTATGAGTTCTATTTTTTTCTGCCTTCTTACCCTTCCCCCTCCCCAAGGCATAGAGAAATCTGATATAGGTTTATATATGTAATAAGATGAAATATTTCCATGACTAATAAGTCATGTTCTGAAATAAGAAACAGAACAAAGAAAAATACACAAAAATACCAAAAAATGAAAATAGCATGCTTCAATCTGCATTCAAACTCTATTAGTTCTTTCTCTGGATGTTAATAGCCTTTTCCATAATGAATCTTTTGGATTCCCAAAACAGACAATATATTACACACACACACACACACACACACACACACATATATATATATATATATATATATATATGTCACAACTTGTTCAGTCATTCTCCAAGTGATGGGCATCCCTCAAGTTCCAATTCTTTGCCAAACCAAAAAGAGCTGCTATAAATATTTTTGCACATGTAGGTTCTTTCCCCTTTTAATGAGCTCTTTGAAACCTACTACTCTAAAAAAAATGATTTACTCTCTTTTCCCAACATACCATTCAACTCTAAAACTTTACTCACTCTGTATTCTCAATCAAGAATGCACTCTCCCTTATCCATCCATCTCTGTCACAATTCTCTGCATTCATTTATGCCCAGTTTAAATGCCAGCTCTTTCCTAAAGTCACGTAATTTATCTACATGGTTGTCTCTCATCTCCCAACTTGATGATTAACTTCATAAGGTCAAGGACCCTGCCTTATTTGTCTTTATAACCCTTGAAGTTTTGGGGAAAGTGCATATAATAAGTCTTAATAAATATCTATTGAATGGAAAATAATTTCAATATCCAAATAGTTACTTTCCAGGAACCTCTTTTAAAAGGGTATCATGCACATGCTGTATTAAGTCATTCAGCAACAGCTGGGAATGTTTTCATTGAGTTGGAAAATCAGATTGAACAATATACCATAAGTTATGGGAACTGTGTCAGAGCCTAGAAGTAGAGAGTGTGATGTTTACAATCAGCCCAGGCAATTTTTGCAGTTTTCCATTCACATGTGCACATCCAAAATTATTCAAGTCTAATTTTGCCTAAAGATTTTATAAATATTCCTTGCAGAAACCTCTCTAAGCACATATATCTTTATCATTAGGGTCAATATCACTTAGTCTCTGGAAGTACTGATATGCACATGTCTATATGTCAATGTCAAATTAATAAATGTTGGTCATCATATATGTGTGTTTATACACAGATATATATATATGCATGTATGTATATGTGTATACATGTGTATATACATATATTTGTATTATGTTCCAATGTGTGTGTTTCTACATGTGTATGTAATAGTATATATTTGTGAAAGTAGCATCCTTATACAGATTGTTTTGCTTGGAAAAAAGATTGTATTTCCCCCTTGAAATCATGACACTTTTTAAGATTTCTAAACATCTTAAGGGATATATCCTACAATAAGGGATGGATAAATGGTGGAATACATAGGGGTGGGGGTGGGACCTGGAGTCAGGAAGACTCATCTTTATGAATTCAGATCTGGGCTCAGACATTCATTAGTTGTGTGACCCTGGGCAAATCTCAGTTTCCTCATCTATAAAAATAAGCTGGCAGGATCTTTGCCAAGAGAAACCCAAATGGATTCAGGGAGAGTCAGACACAACTGGAAAGTGACTGAATGACAACAAAAACAAACCTATACAGAATCATAACTGAGGAAGGGCCATCCTGAATTTGTCCCAGATAGATAATTCAGAGTCCAGCTTCTTAAACTGTGGTTTGTAACTCCAGGCAAGGTCATGAAACTGAATGTGGGAGTTGTGAAATTATGATTTATCATCACTAAATGTCTGATTTTCATACCTATTTTATATACCTATATATCCAAGGTAATACAAATTTCTTGGGCAAAAATGAGTCATGCCTAAGTTTAAGAAGCCCTGATTTAGAGAACCAACAATAATATCATAGGGCATATTCCTTTCTACATCTGTCTCATCTCTGAAAGGGTAGCAGCTTCTGGAGGTGTGTGTCCCCTCCCTTTGGCATTTTAAGCACTTTATCTTATCCAGGGCCTTGCTTCCTTTACCTGATGATCACAGTAAGTGAGTTTGTCCATCCAAATGCAGAAAAGAGGGGGATTTCTCCCTTCTAGTTTCCATAAAACTTTAGAGGGAATTTTCTTTAGGCAACAAAGCAGTTTAGTAGAAAGAGCACTGGGCCTGGACTTAGGAAGGTCTGAGTTCAAATTCAGCTTCAGATAATTACTAGCTGTGTGACTATGAGCAAGTCATTTAATCATTTGCTTTAATTTCCTCAACTGCAAAATGGTACTATAGATAGCACCTTCTTCCCAGGGTTGTTGTGAGGATCAAATCAAATATTTTTAAAGCGCCAGGTACATTTTAGCCAATTCTCGCTTCATCCTTTCTTTTTCCAAAGTAGTTTCCAAAGTAGTACAACCATCCATCTATGTCTTCAGAGATCATTTTCATGAATTGCTGTAACTAAAATAACAACATGAATCTAGTGGCCAAAAAATTTTCTAGTAAAGAGTCTCTCAAAATGACAAGAGACTGGCCCCATTGCTAAGATGGGCTCAGCCTTAAAGCTTAAATCTGCCAGATCTCATAATCCATTTGGCATAACTTTGGAGAGCCCAGGATCACCTCCAGGAAGCAATGAGAAATGTGGGTAGGAGTGCAGCTGAGTGGGTGAACCAAACAAAGAATTCTTCCCTTCATGGGCATAATAAGCAAAAAGAATATAAGTACAGCAGAGAATGTTTGCTGTTTTTCAATCATTTTGTGATCATGTTGATACTGTCTTCTTGACAAAGATATTTGAGTATCCAGTTCATGTTACAGATGAGGAAACTGAGGCAAACAGGATTAAGCGATCTTCTCAGGGTCACACAGCTAGTAAATATTCGAGTCTAGATTTGAACTCAGATCTTCCTGATTCAGGTCTGACACTATATACACTATACCACTTAGCTGCCCATCCATTTGCTTGTTAAGGACTGACAAACAGGGAAGGAGCAAGAAAGTGAGGGTGTCTAAGAAGATCTCAAATGAGGGAGCAGGGAATAAACAGTAACTCAGTCCCTTCCCCTTGTAGCATTCAGCGTTTTACCTGAACGGCCACAGCCAGGTGAGAGATGTTCTTTGTATCACTACTGGGTAGAGGATCAGTGACAAGAGTCAAGGGATGAGAAACTGCAGGATTGGAGATTCTGAGCTGGAGTTCAACCCCCTCACTTCCCAGATGATGATGTTACTCCCTAAAGTCTCCAGACCTTCAGACCAAGGTCACACAGATGGTGAATGGTAAAGGACATTCTGACTTCCTGGTTCCTGACGTCAAACATTTCATTTTACTGTACATCTATAATCATTAGCAGTGGAATTTCGAGCTAGGAGGAGCCCTCTCAAATTCCCTTCTCTGACATTCAAGGAAAGCTAAAGAAGAAGAAATTTAAAAAAAAAATTATGCAGAATCCCAGTCAGTCAGACACTGGGTACCTCTTCTCCACAGCCCACAGTGTTTATTTGCCTCAACAGCCAGGGCCATTCCCCAGTTCCAAGCGTGTAGTTTGGCAGAATAAGGAGGCAGATAGATGCCTGAGCTGCTGGCACATGTGGCTTCTCCATAATGAAAACGAGGTCAGGAGCTCCCTCAGCTGTTAGAAGGAGGATTTGCACAGGTCTTCAGCCTTTTATGCCTTCAGGATGAGGAACATCCCCATTGGTGCTTGGGTCTAGGGGCTGCAGGAAAACTGAGGAAAGCAGGGAGGGGGGAAAGCTGGAAGTTTTTCTTTTCCTTGGGAATGTCTGTAATCGACTTAATTCCCAAGAGAATTGAGTAGGGAGCTGGATGATGGAGTGGGGGGATGGGCTGGGAAAGGGGTCTGTCCTGAGAGAGCTTGGATCTTAACTAATTTCCCAAAGGCAGAAGATGGGCTGAGATACCTTTTTCATCATTCCCCATATTTTTCCATTCTCTCTCCCAGACCTTCTCCCCCTCTGCCCATAGACCAGCTTCTCGCTGCTGCCACTAAAGGATGCTTAGGGCAACTGGTAGCTAGGGTGACCCAATTCCTCTTCTGAATAGGTATATCTGACAAGTCCCTTGGAACTAGAGCTTCCCAGACTTACCCCACCCCCACCCCAGCCTCAGGAAAGGGAAATGGGAAATTCAAACACTAATGAGCTCTGCTGACTCTAAGCAAAATCTCTGTCCTGCCCAGTTAGAGCTGAGGTTTTGCTTTGGTTTCTTTTTATAAAATGGAAAGTTATAAAAGGAAAGTATAGAAAATCTTAAATCATAGGAACATAAAAGTTAAGAGCTAGAAAGTCCTCTAGGGACAGTTAGGTGGTCAGTGAATAGAAAATAAACTTGGAAGACCTGAATTCAAATCCTACATCAGACACTTACTAGCTGGTGACCTTGGAAAAGACCTTGGACAACCTCTTTCAACCACAGTTCCCTCATCTATAAAATAGGAATTGTAATAGAACCTACCTTACAGTTGGGAGGTTTAAATGAGACAATTTCTACAGTGTTTTGTGAGTACTACTACTATTATTAATCTGAACCCCTCGTTTTGTAACTAAGGGAAGTGAGGATGAAAGAATTTAAGTAACTAGCTCAGAGTAACACAGTAAGTGAAAGAGGTGATCTTTTGCTTCCAAAGCCCTTGCACTTTCCATTGGATCACATGTTTCAGGAGCTATCTCTCTGCTGTGAATGAAATCGGCTGAGATTGTCCCCTGGAATGAAAAACTAGGAGAAAAATATCCTCGACTCAGCTTTACCCCAAATTTGCTGTGTGGTGCTGGGAAAAGTCACTTTCCTCTTTTAGACTTCAGTTTCTTCATCAACATAATGGAAGAGAAAAAAATCCCTGACCCTTTTTGTGCCCTAACAATATAGTAAGGATGAATGAAGTCAGATGTATAAAGCTCCCCAAGGGATAAAGTTTTCATCTGGAGGGAGACAAAGAGCCATTGTCAAAGGCTAAGAATTCTACAGATAAAAGCAACCCCACAAAGGGCTCGGCATTCATTCACTGGACACATGACTGTCATGTCCTAGGGTTCAAACCCAGGCAGGGAAGTTGGAGATCTCTATAACTAAGAGACACATGAACAGCATAAAGATCAAACAGTGGTAAGAAGCTTATTTGAGCTTACCTGAGAAAAACATCTATTTCCTTTGAGCAAGTCAGAAATTAGTGCCACGGCCAGATGACTCTCAAACTATTGTCTGGAGCTTCCTGCTGGGGGAAAAAAGATTGAGAGCAAGAAAGAAAGGGGATGTGGCAGAAAAAAAGAGAGATATCCTTGGAGATAATGGCAATATACAAGAGAGAGAGAGAGAGAGAGAGAGAGAGAGAGTCGGAGGAAGAGGAGGAGAGGAAGGGAGGAGAGAGAGACAAAGAGAATCAGGGACAAGAGAGTCAGAGACAGAGACAGAGAGAGACAAAGTGAGAGAGGAGGAGGAGGAAGAGAGGAAAGAAAGAAAGAAAGAAAGACAAAAAAGAAAGAAAGAAAGAGGAAGAGAAAGAGAGAGGAGAAGTAGAAAGAGGAGGAAGGGGTAGAGAGTCAGAGAATAAAGGAGGTAGGGAGAGGGTTGGGGAGAAAGAAAAGGGGAGAGTTGTTTCTAATAGCACTTATGTTTTTTAATACCCTTCCTTCCTTTTATTGGTTTTCCATGACCCTGTGGATAAGTGATAAGACTTTTTTCTTTGTTTCAAGGCTTTCAGCAGCCAAGCCCAATCTACTTCACTCTTTCTCCTGGTCCATAGCTTCCCCTAACATAGACCTAATCAGGCTAATAGCCCTGAAATTTGTCTTTTATTTATTTATTTTCAGGGGAGACCACCCTTGAAGTTTGGGAAGCCCTGTAGTGTTTCATGTTCCAAAAAACTTGAGCTGTTCTAGGAGGCACCAGGTAATGATGAGGTGATCAATTGAGCCTAGAAGAGCTTGAGGCTCACACTGATACATCATCTATATGTACATATATACACATATGTAGCCAAGGCTAGAACCTAGGGCTGGTTGTCTGGCAACAGCATCCCCTTCCACATATACCCTACAGGTTGTACTTTGCTCTTCCACAGCATTTCCTCCTCTTCTTTTTCTCCTTGAGGCTGCTCCTGAAATTCATGCTACCAAGATACATATACAAGATATGCTATACAAGATACAAATATTAGGGAGTGGGGCAGTTTACACCTAATGTTTGTTCCAGGCCTGAGCCTTTGAAGCTAGGAATGGTCCTAACCTCATTTTCCTACTCTTTCTTCCCCAGAACTTCTTCAGGAATTTATTTCCAGATAGTCCCCCCTGGCTCTTCCAGTCACATTGGCTGTCTTTCTGTTGCTTCACATCCATTTCCTGATTTCAAGCATTTTCCCTAGCTGTGTCTTCTTACCTAGAGCACCCTCCCTCTTCATCTTCATCTCTTAGCTTCCCTGGCTTCCTTCTAGTTTCAACTAAAACCTCACTTTCTGCAGGAAGCTTTCCCAGTCTTTCTGAGATTACCCTTGATTTATCCTGGGTATATCTTGTTTGTATGTAATTATTAGCATTATACTGTGAGCTACTTGAGAGCAGGGAGTGGGAATTTTTTTCAGATTTTTTTGTTTTGTTTTGTTTTTTGCCTTTTTTTGTTATCCCCAGCACTTAGTATACTTCCTGGCACATAGTAGGTGTTTCATAAATGCTAGAGAATGACTGAATCATTTCAGTCTCAACTCTAAGCCTCCTTTTTTCCTCCACTTTTTTCCTCCTGAAATATGTGATTTCATAGGTGTAAGAACCTTTGATGAGGAAGCTTCCTATAGTCAATGCAGGTCATCTTGGAGAGTTGCCTGGGCTACTGATAAGTTAAGTGATTTGCTCAGGGTCACATAGTAATTATTTATCTGAAGTAGGTCTTGAACCTTTATCTTTTTCTCTGAAGCCAATTTTCTAACCATAATGACAGTCTTTATCCTTATATTTAAATTCTCCTTCTTTCCTCACCCAACATATACATACTAAGGTCTCTCTTCCATCATTCAAATTACCAAAAAAAAAATCTCACTTCCTCCACAAAACCTTCATTGATAGATCAGAAATTATTTCTGCCAATCCTTTATATCTGAGTATTCAATTCTTGAAGTTCATTCTTGATCCCATTCCATATGAAATATACTAGAACATTTCTATCATTATTTGAATTTATTAAATAATTTAATCTAGAATTTTTTAAAGATTATAAATGCTTGGAGGACAGGAACATCTTTTGAGTACTGTTTGAACATTCTATGTTGGTAAATCATAGAATTTAAAGATGGAAAGAACCTTAAATCCTGTGTGGTCTAACCCACTTATTTTTTAAACAAGGAAACTGAGGTTCTAAGAGATGAAGAGATTTGCCAGTCACACATAAATAAATGAAAGGGCTAAGATTGGAACTGAGGCCTTTTAATTCCACTAGCCACTCTAATTCCAAAGCCACTCATCTTTCCACTATAACACACTATTTCTGAGAATTAGATCACACAATTCTTAGATCCATGTTCTGCATGGTGTCATGGTACAGGTAGGAAAGGTGCCATTTTCATTGTAGAAAGAAAGATTTAAAGAAAGGGATTTCCCAAAGATTTGAATGAAAAAAGAATGTCCAACACTCTTTCCAAAGCCTTCAGATAACATTGATCAATGTATTTATTGTCTTCTTCACTTTGCCATCCAGTGAACATGCCCCCCCTTTTTTTCTTTTGTCTATCTTTCTTTTTTTCTTTTTCATTCATTTCTTCTACTCTCTCTTTGTGTGTGACTGTGAACAGTTATTCAGTTTTAAATGACTACCAGAGTAAGGAGTGGGGGAGCTAGAACAGCAGGAGAAAACCACATGAGACACTAGGAAGAACTTCCTGACCATACAGATTCTTGTTTGGCTTTTTTGCCACATAAAAGGATTGGGTAAATGATAGCTCTGTATCCAAGTAATATATATATATGATCATAGGGTTTAGAACTGGAAGTAAACGTGGATATCATCTGTCCTTTCATTTTACATATGATGATAATAAGGCTCAAAAAGGTAAAGAGATTTGTCATACAGTCAGTGACAAAACTGGAATTTGAACCCGAATTCTCAACACCCAAACTGATCCTCTTTCAATTTTATCATATGATGTGTTTGTTCAATATTTGTATTCACTAGTTTTTCTGTGCTTAAGATTGTCTATTCTGAGGGAATAGAGACCTAATCTGTTTAACTTACAGCACCCAGAAAGGCCTTCATGCAAATGGGCACTTGACGAACCCTTTTGATGGGGAGAATAAAAAGAAAACACAAAAGGAATAGCAAAAGCTCTAAGAAATTGAGACTAAAAGGGGAGAAATAAAAAAGTGGAAATGGAGATGGATTGAAGGAGAGAACTAATCATAGAATCAAATCTCCTGAGAGGAAAATTCTACAAGCTCTTTTTTTGCAACTAATCCAATGTCTCACACATCTGAGCTAACCAATGCAGGAGAAATTGCTGCCAGAGCTCTCCATCTCCTTAGACTAATAGGGTTCCAGTAGGACCAGAGGTCTGGAACTAAGAATGAAATGGTTTAGAAATCTAGTTCTAAACATCCCGAAAGGGGTCACCTTGGTGGAGAAAAAGCCTGGAGAATTTGAATAAACAAGAATCCCTGTAGTCAGGAAGTTCTTCCTGGTGTCTCATGTGGTTTTCTCCTGTTATTCTAGCCCCCCTTCCCCTGATAATCATTTAGAATTGAAAAACTGCTCACAGTCATATACAAAGAGAGAGTAAAAGAAATGAATGAAAAAGAAAGAATAGAAGGAAGAAAGAGAAAGAAGAAAAGGGGCATGTTCACTGGATGGCAGAGTGAAGGAGACAACACATTGATCAAATGTAAATGGACCGTAAACGTCTAAATTGCAACATTTTTTTCCTCTCTCTTTTTTCCCCCCTCTCTTGCCTTCTCTCTCCCCGTTACTATCAAAGCAAAATTTATGAAGGGCTCCAGGCATTGGATATTCCTTGTATTTCAATATAACTTTTTGCAATCTCAAGTGAACAGCTTGGCTGCTCCTGCCTGTCAGGGAATTTAAATTGCAGATGGAATGAACGGTGAGATGCAGCCGCCATGGGTCTAGTGTAGCCCCCTACACAACCATTGCTTAGCAACGGGGGCCGAAGGGGGAGATGGGAATAAAACTTTGTCAAGCAATGAAAAGTTCCATCCTGAGAACTGTCCTGGTTGCAGGGTGTATCTGGGAGGATTTGGAAGGGCCTTTGTGGATAGGAAGATAAGAAGTGACTAGTGAGCTGGGCAAGATGGCACAAGGAGAGTCAAGGAGAGTCCTTCTGTTGAAGGACCACTATCACTGTTCTTCAGCATTTCTCTGTCGTGGGCATTTTTGTTATATGTATCTATCTGCCTGTGACACACAGGGAAGAATCTCTGAGCTGATTCCATCCCTTAGAGATTATTCTTCAACTAATAATGCCTAAATCCCCTTCTGTATTCCCCCAACACACAGACATACTGACCTTACTAGGTCAGCACTTACTGCAGGTGGGGGACACAACTAACAATAAGCGAGAATAATTGCTTCCAAAACAGATTTTTAAAAAGAGATAAATACACTAATATTCACACTAGTCTCCATAGCTAGTCAGACACATAGATATATTTCCAATATCTGAGGATCAAATTACCAGTTAATATCCACAGCAGGAAAGAACAGTTAATATAGTCATTAATTGTGCTCCTAGTTACACTTCTATTCTCAAGACTAATTTGTTTAATTAAGACCTGCCTCAATTAGCACAATAAAGAATCTGTGATCTCATCCATGTGGTTATTCCTGTCAACAATCCATTTGTATACCTTCCAATCCAATGTCATTCTTGTCCATGTGTTCTCAAAAATTCACTATGAGAAGGGTGGGGTTCTATGCCCAGTATATTGGAGGCTCTGAGTTCTTTTAACAATACATTCTTAAAAGGAGTTTGTTTCCTTATCATCCCTTCCCTACTCCACCCCCACCCCAGCAAGAAGTTATAACCTCCCTGAAAGCACAGACTTGGTTTTGTTGGTTTGGGTTTTTCTTTCTATCCTCAGCACTCAGTCAAGTATAATACATATAGGAAGTGACTAATAATATTTGTTGAACTGAATAAATTTGAATTGTGTTAGAGTGGCTCTTTCCCATGGAGTTTTAATGCAATAGAATGGGGAGGAAGAATGGGACATCGATGATCTCACAATGTGGCACACTGCCTTACACATAGTAGGCTGTTTATGAACATCCTATTCCATTGAATTTGTTTAATGCTAACATTAGTTGCAAAACAGCCCTTAGGGAATGAGTGTTCTCTCAGTAACCCTTGTCTAGTGAACTATTCATTAACTTTTCAGGTGTCTCACAATGCTTAATACTGCTTTACACCACCAAATGGCCACTTAGCACAGTGTTGAACACAACAAGGAATACTGATGGGATAGTTAAGGAGGTAAATCCTGTAATTTGCTTAAAGTCTCCTGGTGAATCAAGACTCAAACCTGTGCATTTCTGAATTATCATTAGTATTAGTATCATAGTAATGGAAATTATCATTTGCATAACCCCTTTTTTACTAATTCACAGTACTTTCACATTTATTGTCTCACTTTATTCTCACAATATTCCTGTGAGGTAGATAGGGCAGGTATTATTATCCTATTGTACAAATGGGAAAATTGTAACAAATATGGTATGATGGAAAGATCACCAGAACAGATGAGGAATTATTTCTGTCTTAGTGGAAATTAGATGAAACACTAAAAGACCAGAGTTCTAGTCAAAGCTCTACGGGTACCTAGTTAGGTGATTCAGGGAAACAACCCAGATAGTTTTTAAAAGACCTGGTTCTCAAAGAAGGGTACGGTGAACACTGGACTTGGAGTTACTGATGCTGTTCAAATGCTGTTACTATTTCTATGACATAATATTGTTCTATCATTGCTGACTCTTCGTGTTCTATCATTGCATGACTCTTTTGGAGTTTTCTTAACAGAGATACTAGAACAGCTTGCCTCTAGCTTATTTTATAAATGAGGAAACTGAGGCAAACTGAGTTAAGTGACTTGCCCAGGATCACACAGCTAATAAGTGTCTGAGACTAGGTGTGAACTCAAGAAGATGAGTGAATCTTTTGACTTCAGGTCCAGCACTCTGTCCATTGTAGTAGTACCATCTACTTGCTTCTTCTGTGACATAATTCAAGTTACTTAATCTCTCTGAGTTTCTGTTTTCTTCAACCTTCATATGAGGATACCTAGCTACCTCATGTAAGTAAACCTGTAACATTTTAAAAACATTATTCTGTGAAGAGATCTATATGTTTCACCAGACTGCCCAAGGGGTAGACTTTTTTCTTGATTTGTACATATGAAAATAAAATAACTTAAATGTTGACACACTTTAGCCTAAAAACCGCCTTATGAGACCATATCCCAAAGCTACCATTGATAAGAAAGTCCCCATATACACATTTGTGACGGCAAAGACTGGAAACCAAATAAATACCTCTTGATTGAAGAATTACTAAACAAATCATGATACATGCCTATAATGGAATATTATTGTGCTCAACAAATTATGAATGTGACATGTATAGAGAAGCATAGGCAGATCTACATGAACTGATACAGAGAGCAGTAAGCCAGTAGAAAATATACATGACTACAGTTACGTGAATGGAAAAAGAGATCACACAAAAAAAAAATTCAAAATTGAGTGTTCCAAAATTATAAAGAACATAGTTCAGTAAGTGAACACTCCAAACTGACTCCTCAGATGTAGAAGGTCCACAGGTGCCTGCATTTTGCACATTTTCAGACTTTTTCAATCTCTGAATTAGTTGCACTGTTTTTTCACTCTTTTTCTTTATTTTTTGTTTAAAAAAATACTATTTGTTATAAGCATTAGCTCTCCAGGAAGAAGAGGGGACAGAGAAAGGGAAAGAATACTAGAGAAAACTATGATGATATAAAAATAAAAGGCATTAACAAAAATGTATTTTAAAATAAATTATTTTTTTTAAAAAAAGGAATGTCCCCTTGATAGCATCTTTGATGAACTTCTGCTCTTTTTTCCAGCTGACCAAATGCTGTCCTTCTAGACATTCTCATACTAGGCATCCATAAGTAAACCAGGATCATATTGCCTCCTGCCTGCCTTGAATCTTTCCCATGTGGTTGCCTCTAATTCTTTTTATTTAGGATATTCATGACCCTCACCCTCAACAGTGGACCCATTTTAACCTCTTCCAGTCATCCCAACATTACTGCCTTTCTCCAAAAATTACTTTGCATTCTGTATATGCTTTTATATGTACATATGTACTTATACATATGTATCATACACACACACACACACACACACACACAATGTCTTCCCCCAATAGAATGGAAGTATCTTAAAGTAGGGAGTGTTTTTGTTTTTGTCTTTATATCCCCAGTGTCACTAGGAAATGCTCTCCAGGGAGATATACTGCTGCATTTAGGCAAAGACTCTTAGCCTTTTTTGTGGCATAGACCTCTTGAGCAATCTGGTGAAACATATAGATCTCTTTGCAGAATAATGTTTTAAAATGCATAAAATAAAATATATTATTATAAAAGAAACTAAATGTATTTTTAAAATTATAAGTTCATAGACGCTAGGTTCAAACCCTGTCTCTACAAGCAGAATTGAAGAAAAAAACCTGGAAAGACAACGTGATACATGTTGAGTGAAGTGAGCAGAACCAGAAGAACATTGTATACAGTAACAGCAACATCATGCAGATGATTTCTCAGCAATAAAATAATTTAGACAATTCTAAAAGAATCAGGATATAAAATGCTTTCCACATCCAGAGAAAAAAGTATGAAGGCTGAATGCAAATCAAAGCCTACTATTTTCACTTTTTTGTTGTTTTTTTTTTCTCTTTCTTGTGATTTTTCCCTTTTGTTCTGATTGTTCTTTTATAACATAACTAATATGGAGATATATTTAATATGACTGCACATGTAAAATCTACAGCAGACTCACTGCCACTTTGGGCAGATCTAAAGGAAGAGGAGAAAAAAGGAAACCAAAATATTATAAAAGTAAATGTCAAAAACTAATAAATAACTTTTAAAGAAAACATTGTACATGGTAACAAAATTATACAATGATCAATTGTGATGGATATGACTCTTCTCAACAGTGAGATAATTCAGGCCAGTCCCAATAGTCTTGTGGTGGAGAGAACTATCTTCATCCAGAGAGAAGATTGTGGCAACTGAGTGTGGACCACGACATCGTATTTTCACTTTGTTTTGCTTTCTTTCTCATTTTTTTCCTTTTTGATCTGATATTTCTTGTGCAACATGATCATTGTAAAAATATGTATAAACGAATTGCACATATTTAACATATATTGAATTACTATCTAAGGGAGAGGGTGGAAGAAAGGGAGGGAAAATTCTGAAACACAAGACTATGTATGCAAGGATGAATGTTGAAAATTATCCATGCATATATTTTGAAAATAAAAAGTCTTAATAAAAATGAAAAAAAAAAACCTGTCTCAAGAGAAACTGATGAAAATATTGGATAGTACGCAGGCAACCTTACTAATCCATTCTGTGACCTCTATTGTCCTCTTTGAATAACTCATTTTAAAACTGCACCAACAATATTAAACCCCACTCTAAGAGAGGTAGGGTTCATTTTTAACATAATTTCATTTGTTTAAAAATGTTGTGAGGACAATTCTTGGGTTCAAATATGGAAAATATTTCAGATTTCATTTAGTCAAGCCCCTGCTTGAACAGGAAACTACAATAAGATATACAACAGGTATTTATAATATTTATCCAACCTCTACTTAAAGACTAATCTTCTTCAAGGATAAAGGACAAACAACAACAATTCAAAGACCTCCAGTGATGTGTAATTATTGGCTTCCAAGGCAATCCATTCTAGTGTGGAATGGCTCTAATTGTTAGGCAACTGGTATCACATTGAACTGAGATCTGCTGCCTTATAGCTTCTATTCCTTGATCTTGGGTTGGTTGTTTTTTCCCCTGAGATAAGCAGAATATACCAAATATCTTTTCTATATGACAATCCCTCAAATTCTTGAAGACAGCTATCATGTCCCCTGATAAATTTTCTCATTTTCAGACTAAACATTCCCAATTCCTTCAGCCAATACTCTGTTGCCATGGTTTCAAGATCCCCTCCTCACCATTCAGGTTGCCCTCTCTACTAGATCAGCTCCTGCTTGTCAATATCCTCCTTCAAAGGTGATTGTTTTGAACTGAACGATGTGATGAGATTGGATCTGACAAGATGCCATCAGACCAGACAGGGTCAGTCAAAATGGAAAGTTCCATAAAGTACACTTGCTCCCAGGCCCCCTTTTGTCCACTGGGACAGCCCTAGGCAGATTTGGTTGATTGGTTGGTTGGTTTTTAAGATTGAGTCTCAGGACCATTCATCTGCCTGATCCTTTCTGAACTAGTAGAGCACCATACACATCGCTTTCCATATTAATGTCAAAAAAAACCTTAGAGGGAAAACAATTTGTCAAAGACAGCATATGGTAAGTCAGTGGAAGAGCCAGAAATAGACCAGACCCTTGAGGCGAGTAGGTGGCAAAGTGGGAAGAGAGCCAGCTGAGCCTCAAGAGTTTAGTTCAAATCTAGCCTCAGATATTAAGATATGTGACTTTGGGCAAACTTACCCTGTTTGCCTCATTTCCCTCAACCGTAACATGAGCCTACCTCCCAGAGTTATTATGAGGATAATATTTGTAAAATGCTTGGCAAAATATCTGGCTCATAGTAGACACTTAATAAATACTTATTTTCTTCCTTTCTTCTTTTTTTCCTTCCTTCCTTTATCTTCTCTTCTTCCCTATCTCCCTCCCTTCCTTCCTTCTTTCTTATTTTCCTTCCTTCCTTCCTCCCTTCCTTCCTCTTTCCCTCCCTCCCTTCTTCCCTCCCTTCCTTCCCTCCCTTCCTTCCGCTCCTTCCTTCCTTCCTTCCTTCCTTCCTTTCTTCCTTCCTTCCTTCCTTCCTTCCTTCCTTCCTTCCTTCCTTCCTTATCCTCACTCAGTTCACTGCTCTCTCTGCTATATCATGTGCTTCCATGTTATTTCTTTTTCTTTTCTTTTCTTTTTTTTTTCTTTTTTTTTTTTTTTTTTGCGGAGGCAATTGGGGTTAAGTAACTTGCCTAGGGTCACACAGCTAGGAAGTGTTAAAGTGTCTGAGACCATATTTGAACTCGGGTCCTTCTGATTTCAGGGCTGATGCTCTGAACAGGGCAGCACACTAGCTGCCCACTTCTATGTTATTTCAAACCATAAGTATCTGTAGAGCATGTCCTTGTATTCCCCCCCCCCCCCCCCCCCCCCCGAAACTTTGTCTTCCTACCTTGTCACTCTTTAACCAATGGCATTCATTTGCAAAATGACCAACTAATGGTGTAAAGACCAGTCTTTTATGGGAGAATAACATTTTAATTTTCTCATACAAAGCTAGTTTGAGACTTTAGGCTCATTAAGTGCAAAAGTATGTGACCAAACAATAGAGCACCCTGTGCTTCTAATCCCACCCTGTGGGATCCTGAGACATCTCAGTCTCAGGGAGAGGTTTTTGTTCCTGTCTTTCCCTTCAAGAAGAAAATTAAATATAAACACACACACACACACACACACACACACACCCATAAGTGAGGAAAAGTACACACAATCTCACTCTGTCCCTGAAAGCCTGCTGCCTGTCACAGGCTGGGCATGATGTATAGAAATAATAAGACCTCTTGTCTTACCCATTAAATGCTGACAGCAAATCACATGATTTCTTTTTTAATATTGCACATATCTGACCCTGGAAAATGATGATGATGCTATCGCTACCAAGCTAGACTATAAACAGGTCTCTGCCTGCCAGGGATACAATATCTCTCCTCTTGGCTCTGAGCCAAGATAGAGCTTGAAGTCCCACTAGAGGGGAAATGAGGCAAGGATTCACCAGATATTCTGTATCCTGTAGCTTTTAGCTTCGTGGTCCTGCTCTTCTCTCTAGTTCTCACAAGTATTTGTGGGACAGGTTAGACAGCCTCTTGCCCTTTGGTGTTTGTGGGAGGAGAGGTGAGGGAGGGAACATAGTCTCCATGGTCTTTGAGCTTTGGGAACAGGATATCTCCTTTGATAGAATGGAAGTACTTAGAAAGTAAGGACTGTCTCATTCTTTTCTTGATGACAGAACCTTGAATGAAATAGGTACTCAACTAATCAACTGATTTATCAATAACTTTAGGATTGATTAATCAATTCAGCAATAATAAGAAGATCTCACAAAGGAGAGGAATGGGAAGGAAGCCTTGGGAGAGATCAAATTAAAAGGAAAGGGATATATTAGAATGCCCAGGAAAATCCTATAGCAGCTTCAATTTCTAAAGATACAGATTTAGTTGCAGTAACTATTGAGATCTGCTTAGAGTCCAGTCAATCAGGAGCATTTTGCAGCAAACTATACACACACACACACATATATATATGTATGTATATATAAAACACATACATAGTGTGTATATATATAAGTATATATAGCTTTATATATAGTATATATGTGTATACACATGTATATACATATATACATATCTCCCCAATTACTTGTTAAAAGTTATACTTCAAAATAGTGACATTTCAGAAATGGCAAATATTGCAAATCTGGACTTTATTGTTTTGTTGATTGTCTAGATTTAAGTGATAGAAAAAACAATAATCCTGCAGATTCAGCTTAAAGATGTTTCATGCAAACTTTTTTTTTGCAGGGGAGGGCCAAGGTTAAACATTTACCAACAGCCCACTAATATAGGTGGCAAAGCTGGAAGATGTTATTCAGTTGTACCTAATTCTCTGTGACCCCATATGGGGTTTTCTTGGCAAAGATACTGAAGTGATTTACTATTTCCTTCACTAGCTCATTTTACAGATGAGGAAATGAGGAAACTGAGGTGAACAGAATTAAGTGACCTAATTAGGCTCACACAGATAATAAATATCTAAGGGCAAATTTGAACTCAGGTCCTTCTGACTCCAGGCCTGGATCTCTATCCACAGTGTCACCAAGCTGCCCTAGACCAGATATTACTAACAAAAGAACTTAGTCATGAATTTAGTCATTTCCCTTTTCTTCTGCCTTGAATACAAGTTCAGGTCTCCTAGAAATCACTAGTAGAGCACTCTTTGATCACGTGGATAAAATAAGTCTTGTCCCTCAAAAAAAAGAGGAACTACAGTAAGAACTTAAGTGACTTGTCAATATAGGATAGGTATTCACAATTTCATATCCAATTCTCATTTTTGAATATGGCAATGATTGTTTTTTTGTTGTTTGTTTTTGTTGTAGATGAGTTTGGGAGGGAGCGGGTCATTTTAAGAAGTTCAGACTAAAAGAAGAAATTTTTTAAAAGCAAAAACAAGTAATTTGCCCTGAAATTCATCAATAGCAGCTAACTAGAACCCACAGCATCAGAGATGCAGCTATTCACACATACAAGCAATGCACTGCATTTCTCTGAAATCCACTGTAGAAATGAGTTGGCCTTGAAGTGACTTATGAGAGTACAAATTATTCCCTGTTTTGCAATTCTTTCCACTTCTGTTCATCTGCAAGTCTAAAGTCCAAGCTGGTACCAGAGTTATTCCTGCAACTGGCATTAAATTGCATTCAAAAAGTACAATTAGCACTTCAATAATGTGCCTGAGAATGGGATAATCTGCATTTTCCCAAAGGCAACTACAGTACCCACTGTACTTTTGTCTTCATGTGCCAACACCCAGGCAATCCTGCTAAGGAGAGGATGGCTGTACATCAATGCTTCATTGTGCTTGGGGACAGTCCAGGCTCAGACTACAATTGCCGGGGAGAGGGGGAAGGAGAGAAAGGAGACCAAGGACACCAGCCGACGGTTGAAGGGTTTGTAGTACTGAATCATCTGGACCAGACTCCAATCCCCTCAGGTTTGATACATGCTCTTTCAAGAGTCCGATGGGATTGAAAGATACAGAATGAATTAATGTCATCCTAACCTATGAATTTACCCTGACCACCACTGACCTGATCAATCAATCAACAAACATTTATTAGCACTAATTATGTGGCCAATCCTTTGAGAATACAAAGAAAAAGCAAAAAACACAAAAAGCAGTCCATGTCTTAGAGGAATATGCAGACTAAAGAAGAAAACAACATTTAATAAATGGGGTCATGTACTAGTTATATGTTAAATTCATACCAGATTTAAATCAAAGAAGAAAAGAAACTGAAGACCAGAGCCAAAGCTGGGTACAATTGATTTTTTTGATTTTTTTCTGTGTCTATGGAAGGTTGGTCACTCATTTCAATTCAACTCAACAATGGTTTAAGTAACTATTTTGGCTGAGATAGTGGTGTGTTAGTAAAAGTTCAACAAGTAGCTTTCCTGGAAAACTGTACTATATGACACATTTTTAAGTTCAATCTGCATGATTAACTTTTCTTCAACACTTTCTTAAGTCTCGATAACAACAACAACAACAACAACAACAAGTAAGTTTTTGGCAACTTCTAAATTATAAAGGCTCATATTGAAATTTTAGCCATCACTCTCTGAAGCCAGTTGTAGTAGTCTCCAGCATACCCCTATCTGAGATTCCTGTGTGTATGTGTATCTGTGTACACGTGTACATGCACATGTATATGCGAATCAACAAAATATCTATTAATCAATTACTACATGTCAGGCATTGTGCTATAAAAAGCAAGTCTTGAAACCAGAAAGAATTAGATTAAAGTCTCAATTCTGACACATATTGGTTGGATGAAACTGAGCAAGTCATTTAACTTTTTAGTGTGCTAGGGAACTTGTTGGGACAAGTGAACATAAACATGTCAACTTGCATTGTTAGAAAGCGTTTCCCCACTTGAAAACTTTATATATCAATAAAGTTACAGGATTATTCCCAACCCTAAACCTAATGACCAAATATTGCCCTGGGTTCTGGAAGTACAAAGGCAAAAATTAAATAGTTTCTGCCCTCAAAGAACTCATATTCTATTGTAAGGAAGTGCTGAACATAAATAAATACAAAATACATCCCCAAAAGTAATAGATGGAAGCCCTAGTAACCAGATTAAAAAAAAATGCCTTTTCTAGGAAGTCATGCTTTAGCTCATCCTTGATGGGACCTGGATATGCCAACCATTCAAGGTGAGAATAAAGAGTATTCCACATGTAAGAAACACAGCCCACTGTACAAAGACATGGGATCATATAATTATAGAGAATTCAGAAGTTAGCCACTCATCCATGACCCTCAATTTACAGATGAGGAAGCTGGGATCCAGAGTTTTAAAACAAATGATCAATCTAAGATCAAAGAGTAGGAAGCACAGTGGAAGTTTGAATCCAGTGTCCTAACTCTAAATCAGTTTTTTATTACATTATTCCATGCTATTGAAGACAAGCAAAAGTAAGACAACAAGTTAGTTAGAATATAGATGGCATGAGAGAGGATATTGTGTAATCATCTGGAGAAATAGCCTGAAGCCAGATTGTGGAGGATTTTAAGTGCTAAACAGAGGAGTTGGTATTCTATCCTGAAGGCAATAGGAAGCTATTAAAACTTGTTGAACAGAAGAATGACATGCTTTCAGAATGCTAAAATGGCAGCTTGTATAGACCATGAATTGGAGCTGGACAAGTCTGAATGCAAGAAGGCCAAATAGGAGATGACTGTTCTAGACCATGTGAGGGATGATGAAGGTCTAAACTAGAACACATGTTTTGGGAATCTGAAGAAAGTAACAGATGTGGGAGACACTGTGGACAAAGAATCAATGTGATTTGACAACTGATTAAATATGTGGGCTAAGTGAGAATGAAAAGTTGAGAATGATTCCTAGACTGTGAAGCTGGGTGACTGACAGAATGGTGGTGCCATCTACAAAAATAGGGATGTTGGGGAGGGAAGGTTAATGAGGTCATTTTGGGAAGTGTTAAGTTCCTATGCCTATGGGAACATCCAGATGGAGCTGTCCAGCTGGCAGTTAGAGATGTAATACTGGAGCTCAGGAGATAGAGGAGTTCAAAATTAGGAATAACTTGCAGAGAGATGGTAGTTGAATCCATGGAAGCTAATGAGATCACAAAGAGAGGACATGTAGAGAAAGAAGAGAAGAGCTCAGGAGAAAACACGGGGTACAGTCATATGTGGCAGATGGGATATAAAGAATGATCTTGAAAAAAAGACAGAGAATTAGTTAAACTGTTAAGAAAGGATTCCCCATTGAAAAGAAAGTATCCTAAAAGTTGAGATTCTCAATAGTATCAAATCTTTCACAGAGGTCAAAAAGGATGATCAAGAAAACGAATGTGGTATTTAGCTTTAAAGACACCACTGGTGTCCCTGGAGAAAGTAGTTTCAGTTGAATTATGGGAATGGAAACCAAATTACAGAGAGTTGAGAAGTGAGTATAAAGTTAAAAACATGTAGACAGTTTTGGTCTCCTCAGAAATCTAAGTATAAAAAGGACAAGGGACATAGTTCATCTTACAGGAAATTGTGAAATGATTATTTTTAAGGATGAAAAATATCTGTATACATTTGTAAGAAACCTATTAAAGAACATACTCACTTCTACCTAATGCCCACTACCACCTAAACTGGATAATGGTGGCATTAATAGGACTAAGATCAGAAAAGTAGGGACAGGACTAGAACTGAGAAGGGGCTGCAACAGATTATAAATGTGTCTTTTTAACCCACTGACATGATTCCCCTAAGACTGTTGATATGATGGCTATGTTCCTAGCACAAAATCCCACCTTGGTCAAAAGACCCAGGATGGATGGATGGATGGATAGATAGATAAATAGATAGATAGATGGATGGATGGATGGATGGATGGATGAATGGATGGATAAAATATTTAGAAAGAACTTATTATGTGGTAGTCATAGTTCTCAGCACTGGAGATACAATTACAAGCAAGTAAGATGGTTCCTGGCTTCAAGAAACTTACATGCTAAGGAAGGCACATGACAGGGAAGAAAAAAATGTGTCAGACAAAAGGAGATCCAGAGACAGGAATAAATTGAGAGTGAGATAGCCATGGCTAAGATCCTTCCCAAATTAGCCATCACAGGAAGGAAATCACCAGTAAAGAGAAAGACAATCTAGGAGAAATTGCTCTTGTTGTCTCCAAATGGACTGACAGTCTAACCCTTACAAGGTAGGATGAGCACAAAATAAGTCCCAGTTATCACTAGTATCCTTCCATTACTACTCATTGCGAAGCTCTTAAATAGCATAAAATTTTGAACTGAAAAGGACAAATGAGCTGAGACTCAGGGATGTAAATGGTCTGTCCAAGGTCACACAGATAGTAAACAGCAAAACCAGGATTCAACACCAGGATGTCCTGTCTTAAAGGGGAAGAACTCAGTTTCTCTGCTTTTAACAGAGAAGAGGAGAATAAATAACCTTTCCTTTCTTGTCTAGCTCACAATAGGTCAGTGAAGAAAAAATGAGTTCTCTGAGATACTTGAAGGAAGAGAAAGTTTTCAGCAGGTGAAGTATTCAGATATGTCTGTCTGTCTCTGTGTCTCTGCCCCTGTCTTTCTGTCTGTCTCTGTTTCTGTCTCTTTCTGTCTTTCTCTTTTCTCCCCAACCCACAGACTTGGATTCCAATCCCATCTCCCTCAAACCTTCTTTGGTTCAATGATGTCCCATCACCTATTTTCTGAAAGGAGGGATGTAGGGTGGGCTTAATGATATTTTAAGACCCCTTCCAGTTTTACCTTCTAAAATCATTTTGTCATTTTGATTCAGACCTCACCATATGCCTGCATGTATGTATGTTTGCATGTATATGTCTGTGTGTATGTATGTATATACATGTTTCATCCAATCCACAAAATGTCTATTGAGCATTTTCTGTGCACATTGGATTAAACAATGGGGATACAAGACAAAAATGAAATAATCACTGTCCAAAAGCAGCTTACATTCTAATGAGGAAGATAACATGTATATATAAGTATATACAGAAAATAAACAAATGAGAACAAGGTGGCTTGGAGAGGGGGACACTAGCAGCTGGGGTAGGTAGGGAAAAAAGTTTCTTGTAGGAACTGATGTTGGAGTTCAGCTTGAATCCTGAAAAGCCAGAATTAAGGAAGGAATACATTCCAGCCATGAGAGAAACCCAATGCAAAGGTACAGCGACAAAAATTGGAATGTTTATATAGATACACACATAAATATACACATTTACATATGTAAAATATTATACAAATTATTAAAAAAAGCAGAGGGGATATGCTGTCAGTCTTTTAGGAAACAACAAGAGGGATTTCTTCTAGATTCCCTTCCTTTTTACACACATCTATAAAACATGATGCCTCAGTTCAGCACCAATTGCCAACATCCACTGACTAGTTAATGCTGGGCCAATCTTTTAATCTCAGTGTTCTAGGAAACTCTCAGACTTTGCAGAGAATACATCAATCTACATTGATAAAGGAGTTTTCTTTACCCTACATATAAATGAAATCATCCATTTAGTATGTGTATAGAGAGATTTATTGGTGAGGGTACACCAATAAAATCTCAAGTAATTGGAGTATTGAAGGAAATAAAATCAAAACGGACATAAATATAATACTTTGAAGTTTGCCAAATACTTTATATAACTTTTCTCTTTTGAGTCTCACAGTTACTCCAGGAAGTAAGTACTAAAACTATCATGTCCACTTTACAGAAGAAAACTAAGAAAACCGAGACTGAGAAGGATTAAATGCCTTGCTTAGGGTCCCCACAATCACATGAAGTATCCAATGAAGGATTCAAACCCAAGACTTCTGATTTCATGTCTTTATTCATTATACCATAAGGTCTCTCTCAAATAGATGAAAATTATTATATTATCCCACAAGGCCTCTCTCAAGTACATAAAATTCATTATATGATGCTATATGGCCTCTATCAATTATATAACAATAAATATTAGCTATAATTATCATCTATTTGAGAAAGGCCTTATAGTATAATGAATAGAGTGTGGGACTTCACATCAAGGAAGATAACATATATATATATATATATATATGGGGGTGGGGTGGGGGTGGGGGTAGGGGTGTTTGTATGTGTGTGTGTAAATATTTGCACATAAAGGTATACATATTCTTATTTCAAAACATTAAAGATTTAGGATTTCATTGGTTTGGATAATCCATCTATTCATGCAGAGCACAATCCCACCTCCACAAACTTTTATTAGTGATCATTATGATTTTCCATATCTGAAAAATAAAATCATTACTTGTTGGCAAGTCTTCTGGTGAAGAGATTTTCCAGACTTTGACAGGAAATCAGAAAGACACATCCATTTCCAGACCAGTCCTTGAAGGTCTTCTGACTTGGTAGGGCTCCTTGAGCTCCACTGGCACTGTCCTGGATCTCCATAGTTGTCTCCATACTACAAGGAAACATTAGAGAAAGATTTTAATGTAGGATTGTACAATTGCACGTATATATCATCTGCCTTCATTGCTTCCATTAAATTTATTAGGAAGGAGGACATAGTAAATTTTTTAGAAGATCAGATGAGGGAACTTTCCAGGAACATATGGAGAAGATGCAAGAGCTTATTGGATTGTCACATTGGATACATTATCCCCCAGGGGCCTGTATAAAGAATTAGAGCAGCAAGATCTTATTTGACATTTGATGTTTCAATTTCCCAAGTTGCATTATGCCTGTTGAATTTGATGCTTGGATGCCATACCAAACATTTCCAGTGACCCACCCCTCCCATCTCAATATTCCCAGTCAGATTTTAAGAGGGAGGCATGTAAAAATTTATTAGACATTTTTATTATTAAACTTATCCCCCCCATTCCTATTTGCACGAATCACTTCCACATAACCAATCTGTTCCTGTCACATCTAGTTAGTAACTTTGCTTTAGTGTCTCAGAGTTTATCTAACCATAAAACACAAAGATGGAAGAGACCAGCTCCCAGTCATGTGTTCAGTGCCTGGGAAATGAAGGACCTGTAGGACCAGAAACACTTGTAGCTTCTCATTTAGACCAATGATTACTGTCAGTTCCATCCTAGGGTTGGACCTGAACCCTAAGTGTTAGGCTTTTTTAAATTTTTATTCTAAACCCAAAATATTCCCCCACAAAAATTAACATTTTCATTCGTATAGCAGAGCATAAAAATATTGTGCCATGAAGCTTCATTTCATAATACTTGCTTTTTAAAAATCTAATAAATTCCATATATTATTTCCAAAACTGTCTTTCTGCACGGGCTTCCTTCCTTCTGAACTTCCTTTTATTTTTTTTTCATAAATATTCTTTTAAAATATTTCCTTGACTCTGCCCAAAGGGCTATAAAACTGTGCATATCCTTTGATAACTGCTGTAGCACTACTAGGTCTCTATCCCAAAGAGATGGGGGGGAGAGAAAAGGATCTATTTAGACAAAAATATTCATTTCCCCCCCAAAAAAAAGCAGTTCCTTTTGTGGTGGCAAAGAATTGAGAACTGAGAGGATGCCCATCAATTATGGAATGGTTGAACAAGTTGTAGTATACGATTATGATGGAATATTACTGTGCTATAAGAAATGATGAGCAGGATGCTAGAAAGACTTACACAAACTAATACAAAGTGAAATGAACAGAAGCAGAAGAACATTATACAGAGTAAGAGCAATATTATATGATGATCAGTTGTGAATAACTTAGCTATTCTCAGCTATACAGTGATCTAAGACAATTCTGAAGGACTCCTGATGAAAAATGCTATCCACTTCCAGAGAAAGAAGATAGAGTCTAAATGATTGAAGCATACTTTTGTTCCACTTTATTTTTGCTTTGATCTGTGTCTTCTTTCACAATGTGACTAATACAGAAATGCATTTTGCATAATGGTACATGTATAAACTATATCAAATTATTTCTTGTTTCAGGGAGAGAGGAGATGAGGGAAAGAAATTTTTGAACTCAAAACAATTTAAATGAATGTTAAAAATTGTCTTTACATGTAATTGGGAAAAATTAAATAGTATTTAAAAAATCTTTTTATGAAAATAAGAGTGGAAAAGTAATTGAGAAGGAGGAGGGTGATATAAGAGAGGGCATCCTGAGTCAGAGGATGGTCGAAGCAAAACACTTTTAAGGAGGGATATGGTGAAAGGAAAGAAAGAATAGAATACTCAGAGAGAAATACAGTTAGCAATAGTAAGTGTGAAAAGAATTTTGAAGCAAGTTTTTTTCATGAAGGCCTCATTTCTCAAATGTCTGGGGAACAGAGTCAAATTTGTAAAAATAAGTGCCTTTCTCCAGTTGATAAATGATCAAGATGTATGAATTGTGCCCAAAGAGCTATGGGATTATGCATATCCTTTTATCTAACAATACCACAACTGGAAATCAATTCCAAAAGAGATTTAAAAAAGGAAAAAGTCCTATATTTACAAAAAATATTTGTAATAGCTCTTTTCTCAGGGAAAAGAATTAGAAATTGAGGGGATGTCTATCAAGTGAGGAATAACTGAACAAATTGTGGTATGTGATAGTAAGGGACTATTCTTGTTCCTCATTAGCTTTTTGTGTTTCCATTTGCACTTCTCTCAATTCTTTCTTTTCTCTGTCTCTTTTACTTGATTTTCAAAGTCCCTTTTGAGCTCTTCCATGACCTGAGATTAATTCTTATTTTTCTCAAAGGCTTAGATGTAGGAGTTTTATTCATCATCTCCTGAGTGTGTGTTTTGATCTTCCTTGTCACCATAATAACTTTAAATAGTCAGAAACTTTTTTGTTATCTGCTCATTTTCCTAATCTATTATTCAGCTTTTAACTCTTAAAGTAGGACTCTTGTTTCCAGGGTGCAGGTGCACAAGCTCAAGGGGTTTTGTGCAACTGTTTTCAGAAATCCAGGAATATGACCACAAACACTCTTTTTTTCTTTGGAGCTGTTAGATATTTTCTTGCCCCACTGTAGCTATAAGATCTAGTGTGCTGGCCCGGGTTAGGGCTCTGCTCACTGGGGTTGTGGTGGGACTGCACACCAGACTCCCACCTGTTGCTATAAACCTTCTCCACTGACCTTTCAAGTCCTCCCTGGTGTCCTTGGGCTGAGAGGTCCAGAAGCCTCCAGCACTGCTGCTGATTCAGAGGTCCCACCTCACTGACACTAGGGTCTGGGCCACAGCTGGGGTAGGACTAGAGCCAGAGCTGTACTGGGGACTCCTACCCTCATTCCACAGACCTTCTTTGGGGTCTCTGGGCCGAGAGGTCTAGAAGCCACAAGTACTGCTGCTGATTCAGAAGTTGGGCCTCTGACCCTGGTGTCGTGGAGCTTTTCCGCTGAGCTTCTAAGTTGCCTTTGGCTGGAAAATGTTCTACTCCATCTTTTGGGGAGTTCTGATGCTCTAAAATTTGTTTAGAGTCATTATTTAAAGGAATTTAGAGCAGTTTGGGGAAGAGGTTGAACATGTTCCTGCCTTTACTTTGCCATCTTGGCTCCGCTGACCATTATTACTGTTCTATAAGAAATGATGAGCAATATACTCTCAGGAAAACCTGGAAAGTCCTCCATCAATTCAAGCAAAATAAAATGTACTGTGTATAAAGTAATAGCAATGTTGTGGTATGATCAATTGTGAATGACTTTGTTATTCTCAGCAATACAATGATCCAAGACTATTCTGAAGGACTTAGGATGAAAAATGCTATCCATATCCTGAGAAAGAACTGATTGTGTCTGAATACAAATTGAAGCATACTTTTTAAAATTTTATTTTTCTTGAAGGTTTTTTTGGAGGGAAATCTATATTTTCTTTTACAACATGACTTCTATGGAAATGTTTTGTATAACTTCACATCTACCTTCTCAATAGCAGGGTTGGGAGGGAGTAGGAAGAAGGGACAGAATCTGGAATTCAAGGTTTTATAAACAAATGTGAAAAAATTGTTTTACACATAATTGGGGAAAATAAAAATAAATAAATAAAAGGTTTTTTTTTTAAAATGTTTTCAGGGTCCTCTTTTTACTGATATCACTATTGCTAACCATACCCTTCACACCTTGCTTCACTTCTACACCCTGCCTAGGTGAAAACAGAAGTGAAAAAAGTAACAATTGCATTCAAGTAAAATGAATCCACATAATAGCTCTATCCAAAAATCTGGGCTATTTCTGTATCTTGAGTCTGTCACCTCTCCTTAAGAAGTGGGTAAACATGTTTCCTCACGGTCTTCTGGGGACTTAATCTGATAGTTGTTTTGATCAGAATTCTTAAGTATGTCAATGTTGTTTTTCTTTACAACAATGTTGTCATTGTATAAATTATGTTCCTGGTTCTATTCACTTCAGTGCATTATTTTATATTTCCCAGAATTCTCTGAAATAATCACTTTTTATAGTACAAAAACATTTCATTACCCACATATGCAACTTTTGTCCATTCCAAGTTTTCTTTTTTTCCCCCTACTCTGTTCTTATCTCTCCTTTAAAATCAGAAAATTTGTTTTCATTATGACTATTGCCTCCCTGACATTATTTCCCTTTTTCCCACTTGTTTCACTGTTGAGCTTCATATGTGTTCAGTCTTCCTTGTCTGTTTTTAAAAGGAGTCAGATTTATCTGCTGCCTGCTCTCCCTAACTCTTTTTCCATGTCTGTGTATATTTCCTCACCTATCCTTCTTAAATTCAACCTATGTCTCCTGGATTACCTGAATGAATCCCTGCATTGTTTAACCTCACTACCACCACCGATTCAGAGCCCCAGATTTTCAGGCTTCTTCTATGTCATCCCAGAAAAAAAATGCTAGAATTGCCAAATCCCTGGAGTGGTCTAGTCTGAGCACCACCATGCCCATCCTAGTTCTTGACACCCTTGTTGGGTTCCAAATGGTTTTCTGACCACCCTGAGGCTACTTCCCAGTAGTCCTCAAATCATAGTACCCGTGGGAGACACATATCCCTGGTCCATCTCTAGTCTCTTTGTGTAGCTATTGGTCCATTTGCTTTTGTTTGTGATGGTTTTGCTGTTTGTCTCCTCTACTGTAATTGCCTGTAAACTTCTGAATGACTTCTACACTGTCTTATTGAATTTATTATTATTATTCATTATTATTTCTGGTGCAACTTGGGGGTGCTGGAACTTGATCTTACAGCTTTTGTTCATTCTAGAAGTGTGACTTCTTTGCTATAAAAAACCCCCTCTGCCAATGTTAAGAGTAATTATACCTTCTCAAAAACTTAGAATTTGAATCAGAAACTTTATGAGCAAAATTACAGACCACTTTTCACACAAATTAAGTCTGATCTAACCAATTGGAAAAATATTAAATGCTCTTGGATAGGGCGAGCAAATATAATAAAGATGACAATATTACCTAAACTAATCTATTTATTTAGCGCTATACCAATCAGACTCCCAAAAACTATTTTAATGACCTAGAAAAATAACAACAAAGTTCATATGGAAAACAAAAGGTCAAGAATTTCAAGGAATTAATGAAAAAAAATCAAATGATGGTGGCTTAGCTGTACCAGATCTAAAATTATATTATAGAGCAGCAGTTACCAAAACTATTTGGTATTGGCTAAGGAATAGATTAGTTGATCAGTGGAATAGATTAGGTTCAAGGGATAAAACAGTCAACAAATATAGCAACCTAGTCTTTGACAAACCCAAAGATCCCAGCTTTTGGGATAAGAACTTACTGTTTGATAAAAATTGCTGGGAAAATTGGAAACTAATATGGCAGAAACTAGGCATTGATCCATACTTAATGCTGTACACCAAGATAAGGTCAAAATGGGTTCATGACCTAGGCATAAAGAATGAAATCATTAATAAATTAGAGGAACATAGGATAGTTTACATCTCAGACCTGTGGAAGGGGAAGGTCTTTATGACCAAAGCAGAACTAGAGATCATTACTGATCACAAAATAGAAAATTTTGATTATACCAAACTGAAAAGTTTTTGTACAAACAAAACTAATGCAGACAAGATTAGAAGGAAGCAATAAACTGGGAAAATATTTTTACAGTCAAAGGTTCTGATAAAGGCCTCATTTCCAAAATATATAGAGAATTAACTCTAATTTATAAAAAATCAAGCCATTCTCCAATTGAAAAATGGTCAAAGGATATGAACAGACAATTCTCAGATGAAGAAATTGAAACTATTTCTAGTCATATGAAAAGATGCTCCAAGTCATTATTAATCAGAGAAATGCAAATTAAGACAACTCTAAGATACCACTACACACCTGTCAGATTGGCTAAGATGACAGGAAAAATAATGATGATTGTTGGAGGGGATGTGGGAAAACTGGGACATTGATTCATTGTTGGTGGAGTTGTGAACGAATCCAACCATTTTGGAGAGTAGTTTGGAACTATGCTCAAAAAGTTATCAAACTCTGCATACCCTTTGATCCAGCAGTGTTACTACTGGGCTTATATCCCAAAGAGATTATAAAGAAGGGAAAGGGACCTGTATGTGCACGAATGTTTGTGGCAGCCCTTTTTGTAGTGGCTAGAAACTGGAAACTGAATGGATGTCCATCAGTTGGAGAATGGCTGAATAAATTGTGGTATATGAAAATTATGGAATATTACTGTTCTGTAAGAAATGACCAACAGGATGATTTCAGAAAGGCCTGGAGAGACTTACACGAACTGATGCTGAGTGAAATGAGCAGGACCAGGAGATCATTATATACTTCAACAACAATACTAGATGATGACCAGTTCTGATGGATCAGGCCATCCTCAGCAACGAGATCAACCAAATCATTTCTAATGGAGCAGTAATGAACTGAACTAGCTATACCCAGAAAAAGAACTCTGGGAGATGACTAAAAACCATTACATTGAATTCCAATCCCTATATTTATGCACACCTGCATTTTTATTTCCTTCACAAGCTAATTGTACAATAATTCAGAGTCTGATTCTTTTTGTACAGCAAAATAATGTTTTGTCATGTATACTTATTGTGTATCTAAGTTATATTTTAATATATTTAACATCTACTGGTCATCCTGCCATTTAGGGAGGGGTGGGGGGTAAGAGGTGAAAAATTGGAACAAGAGGTTTGGCAATTGTTAATGCTGTAAAGTTACCCATGTATATATCCTGTAAATAAAAGGCTATTTAAAAAAAAAAAAAACAAGTTGCTTTAATAAATGATTTTTGACTCACTGATTAAAAAAAAAAAAAACCTTAGAATTTGGAGTGTAGTCTAGAACTTAACCTAAAAGTTAAGTGGCTTGGCTAGGGACATAGAGGAAGGATGTGTCACACACAGTAAGGACTTGAAACCTAGTCTTGCTGACTTTAGGGTCACTTTGTATCCATTGCTGCTCACTGCTGTTCTAGTTCTATCACATAGTAACAATATGAAGCTTATAAACAGAAACATGGTGGGAGGGAGAAGTACTGTATAATAAATCACAAATCCTTGGTTCTAAGAGAAAGGAAAACAAGCATTTATTAAATGCTTACTATGTGCCAGGCATCATACTAAGCAATTTACAAATATTATTTCTTTTGGTTCTCCCAACAACCATGTGAGGGGGATGCTATTATTATTTAAAGTAGAGGAAAGCCAAAGAGAAGTTAAGGGAATTGACCAGTCTCACACAGCAAGGGAGGATCTGAAGCTGGTTTTCAGATCTTCCTGACTTCAGCCCAAATGCTTTATCCATCATGCCTCCTGACTGTCTCTGTCCTAGCCCTGAGAATCACCAACTTGCTATGCAAAGCTGCTTAGGATCCTCAGGATCTTTTATTTAAAGCAAGAAGAAATCTTGGAGTTGGTTGGTAAATTTAGGAAAAACAATTCAGATCTGGCATCAGACACTTACTGGGTATTCCATTGCCTGTAAACTTCTGAATGACTTCTGTATTGTCCTATTGGATTTGTTATTATTTTTATTCCTGGAGTAATTTGTGGACACTGGAAGTTGATACAGGCAAGCTACTTAGCCCCTGTTTGCCTCAGTTTCTCTCCAAATGGGAATTATAATAGCACCTTCCTTACAGTTATTGTGATCCTTACAGGATCAAATAAGATAATATTTGTAAAGCACTTAGCACAGTGCTTGGCACATAGTAAGCTGTATATAAATGTTAGATGATGATAATCATGATGATGATGATGGTGATGGTGATGATGATGATGCTGATGTTGATGGTGATGATGATAGTGATGATGATGGTGATGTAAAACAATTCTCTCATTTTACAATTGAGAAACTGAGACCTTGAAAGATGTAGTAAGTTACCTAAAATCAAACATGCAAGTAGAATTTGTATCCAAATTCTCTGATTTTAAATCTATCCTTTTTCCATAGTACCATACTTAACTTATCTGTGTCTGTTTCATCAACAAAATGGGGATTAATAGCATAACAAGGTAGCTCAGTAGCACAGTGCATAGAGCTCTAGGCTCGAAATCAGAAAAATCTGAGTTCAAATCCAACCTCAAATACTTATTAGCTGCATGACCTTGGGCACATTTTTTAAAGTCCATTTACTTCAGTTTTTTCAACTATAAAATGGGGACAATAACAGCCCCTATCTCTCACAGTTGTTGTGAGGATCAACTAAGATTATATTTGCAAAGTGCTAGTAACTTGCTTAGAAAAGATGCTTGGGAAATGCTAGCTATTATTATTTTTTTAAACAAAACTCTTGTTCTTCTTGCTTCAGATGCTTGTTATGAATATTAAAGCAGCTGAAGATTGAAAAGCAGTATAATGCAGGAACAAGAACTCTGTACTTGGGGACAAAGGATATGCCTTAGAATCCCAGCTCATCTGCTTATTTTACTAATCTCAGCAAAGTCCTTTCACTTCTCTGCAGCTCAGTTTCCTCATCTATAAATTGAGGGGATTTAATGAGATTATTTTAAAATTCCTCCCTTCTCTAAATCTTATGAATCCATTTTAAAATGTTCTAGAAGTTACAGAACATCATTCTAAAATCAAAACTTGTTATTGTTCAATTATTTTCAGTCCTGTTCATGTCCCCATTTAGGATTTTCTTGACAAAGATCCTAGAGGGGTTTGTCTTTCTCCAGCTCATTTTGCAGATAAGGAAACTGAGGCAAAAAGAGTTAAATGATTTGCTCAGCGTCATACACCTGGGAAATGTCTAAAGGCAGGTATTTACTGTGTCAACAAGCTGCCCTAAAAATCGAGACTATGGTGGCACAAAAGGGCTTTGTCCCAGGTTGGAAAATTCTGGAATGGTTTAGTCGGAGCAGCAGCCTCTTTGAAGGTGCTCTCTCTCCTTTTGCTGCTCATGGTACAATATTTTCCAGTGCCCTTGTTCCCACCCCACTGGATGCAGTCCAGATGAGTTTTTTCCCCCACTCCTCCCTTTAACCTTCATATGGCCCAGGTGCAAAAATTGCTAGTTATGGTTCTGAGTGCTATATAATTAGAATATAGGATTCTCATCATCATTGTTGAGCAAATTAAAAGGATAATGTATGAATTTAGAAATCTAGAACGAGAAGGAATCATATTGTCCAAATCCTTCATTGTGCAGATGAGGAAATTAAAATCCAAAGAGTTTAAGCACTTACTCAAAATCCTATTCCACAGTTAGAGGGTACAGTGGGTAGAATGAAGGCCCTGGAATCAAGAGGACCTGAATTCAAGTGAATGACCTCAATTACTGGGCAAGCCACTTAACCCTTTTTGCCTCAGTTTCCTCATCTGTAAAATGAGCTGGAGGGGGAAATAGCAAGACACTCCAGTTTCTATACCAAGAAAATTCCCAAATTTGTCATGCAGAATTGGATATGATTAAAAAGTACTCAATAACAACAAGCTCCCATACTAGATCATGGAAGTCTTCTGACTCCCAGATCATGTTATTTTAACACCATCACCTTGCCTATTTGTACTGATACATGTTCTCAACTGACTGAATAATGAACTCACCTCATACAGGGTCACTGTATGTTGGCTATTCTATTCTTAGAGAGGAATTATACTATAGAATACTATTCATCTGTCCCTGTATGTTGGCTATTCTTTGCGTTATAGTAGCAAGAAGGGATAGTTTAAAATCTGGATCCCAACTCTGTCAATAATTACATGATCTTGAGCAAGTTATTTTATCTTTTTTGCAGCTCTTTCTTTTTTTGTAATCAGTGATAAATGTTAAATGTTTAACAACTAGCTTTCTGGAAAGAAAAAAGATAAGCATGCAACACTTTTATATTTAATCTGCATTATTAACATTTTCTCTATCATTTTTTAAAATCCATAAAAATCAAATAAAATCCATAAATTAAAAAAAACTAATAAATTGATCCCTTATGTGTTTTATTTTTGAGGTGTCAATACTCATACTGAAATTTTAACAATTGGCTCTTATACACAGTACACTCCTGTCTATAATCAATAAGCACACATCACTGATGCACCAGTCACTGTGCCGAGTGTTGATGATATACTTACAAAAATGAGATTCTATTAATTTTATGAATAAATGGATTTTTAAAATTTGTTAAATACTTACTATGTACCATGTGGCAGCTGTATAGAGTGCCAGGCCTGGAGTCAGGAAGATTCATTTTCCTGAGTTCAAATCTGGCCTCAAATCTTTACTAGCTGTATGATCCGAAGCAAATTATTTAACCCTGTTTCCCCACAGTTTCCTCATCTGTAAAATGAACTGGAAAAGGAAATGGCAAATCACACAAGTGTCTTTGCCAAGAAAACCCCAAATGAGGTCACAAAGAGCTGGACACGATTCAAATGAGTGAACAAAAACAACAATGCACCAGACATTGCAAGCACTGGCAATACAAACAGGAGCTGACATTCTAATAGGAAAAGATAATTTACACAGGGAGTGAGAGCTGGAAAGGAAGCCCCTGCTTCCTTTGAGAGGGTGCATACAGGAGGGTCCAAAAAATTGTATAGTAGAATCAGAACTATATGTAAGATAAGGTGAGTGCTCACTAATTAAATTCCAGCACCTAAGTTCTCATAAAAGGAACTGGAGGAGGAAGTCAGTGGGCAGGTATCATAGCTTAGAAATGATCAGTTAGTGACAGAGTGGACACAAGACCAGGGAATTGAAGGTAAAAGCTTACCAATCATTTTATAATTTGTAAAATAAGAGAGTTGAATTAGATACTCCTGGAGATCTCTTGCAGTTCTAAATTTATGATCCTAGAAACTCAAGATTCCCTCTTCTGTTTATCTGGTAAGGTACATTGATAATGCTAAAGGAGCCTTCAGGAAATAGTATTCCTTATGTTGCAAGGCCCCAGACCATTATTAGTATTATATTAGTGTTAAAGTATAGAAACACTAGGGGGAGGCAGACATGGAGTAAGGGGCCGGTCTAGAATGCTGCTCAAAAGCAGAGATGTATCCAGCATGAAGAGAAAGGGAGAGTCTCGTTTCCATGGTGACCGTTAATATGTTCATGCCCATGGGGATGCTGTGAGGAAACAGAAGCCTGTTGCTGAGATCCTGGAATTCACCCACTCCTCCTCCCCCTACCTGTGTAGGGGGCTATCAAATAAATGCTCATCTGAGATTTCTAAGAGGATGGGAAATGATGTCATCTATCTTATGGATCAAAGAACTGGAAAAGGAGAGAGGGGGGAGGGAGGGAGGAATCAGAATGAGAGAGAATGAGAAAGAGAGAGGGGAAGAGAAAGAGAGGGAAGGGAGGGAGAAAGGAAAAGAAAGAGACAGACATTCATCCGTCCTTGGAGAGAAGTTATGCTACAGGATATAAAAGCACATATTAAAATTGTAACAAATAGTAAAAACCAAAATGTCTTAAAATGCATATGATGTATGCTGTCTCTCTATGTACAGTTATGATTTTTAAATGCTTGAAAGGTTGATAGCAAGGATGTCCTCTCTTCAGAGGACAGAATCAGAGAATAGTATTACAGTTACAAGTATGCAGAGAAGAATATATAGCTTTCGCTGTCCTGGAGATCTATAAGAATGGAGTAGATAGGCCAAAGTAGTTTATATTCACTCCATGAAGATAGTGGGGGTGAAGAAGGGGGAAAGACAGACAAACAGAGACAGAGATAGAGAAAGGGGAGAGAAAGATATGGAGTCAGAGAAAAACAAAGAGAAACAGAGAGAAAGGAGAGAGACAGACAGAGCAGAGACAGACAGATTCATAAACAGAGAAAGAGAAAGAGGGCGGAGGGAGAGAGAGGCAGAGACAGACAGAAAGAGAGGGAGGGAGGGAGAGAGAGACAGACACAGAGACAGATGGACAAAGACAGAGACAGAGAGAAAGAGAGAGAGAGAGATAGAAAGAGAGAGGGAGGGAGAAAAAGAGAGAGGGAGAGAAGGAAGGAAGGAGAGAAAAGAGAAGAGATGAGACTGAGGCAGACAGACAGAGAGAAGCTTAGGGGTTCCGATTATCCACTAAAGACTCTTTCCATTAATCACTGTAGTTTCAATAGGAGGGTGGAGCAAGGGGGGGGTCTTTTTATTTCAGATTATCTTTTAACGGAAATATATAAGGATTTAGGTGCTCCCAGATGGTGTAATGATAAGTATATTTAATAACCATGGTGAAGTGGAGGGAGACAATGAACACATGAAATACTTTTAAGTTTAATCTGCATTGTTAATACTTTTTAGTCTAGGCAAACAACAAAACAATAAATCAAGTCTTGATTTGTAACATTTGCTAATTTCTAATGTGTACATGCTCCCAATGAACATTTAACTATCAGCTTTCACTAACGAGGCAAGCTTTAGCATCCCTTTGTTTATTCTTAACCATAGCTAACTAAGGTTTATACTTCCTTTGATTCCTTTCTTTGATTCTCATCATTTTAGGATAGATGTATAGGGGAAAAGCAGTTAGGTGGTAATAGGATAGAATGTCCAGGCCTGGCGATAGGAAGTCAAATCCAATCTCAGGCATTTAATAGCTATATGATCCTGGGCAAGTCACTTAACTCTATTGGTCTCAGTTTCTTCATTTGTAAAATGAACTGGAAAATGGCAAACTACTCTAGTACCTTTGCCAAGAAAACCTCAAATGGGGTTTTGAAGAGTCTGGCACAAAAATCACTTAGAATGGAAAGAAAATAAAAAAAAGAAAAAAATCAAAGGACTGAGTTTCAATTAGGACTGTGACACTAACTTACTCTCTGACAAAGATTGAGTAATTTCTTACAATTTTCCATCCCTAACTATGAAGAACAACATTAGTCTTTGTGGGAGTGTAGTAATAATAGGAATAGGGAGTGAACCTGAGAATGAATTAATTATGATCTCCCAGGTAAGAAAATCCCTCTACCAATTCAGTCTGTCGGTTTCCTCATCGGTATATTTAGGATCCTGTGAACTTGATTTCTCTCTATGCATCGTTATAAATGATCCATAAATATGTAAAGGCTTGGTCAGAACTATTGTTATTTAAAGAGGCTTTTGATGAATCCTGTTATATAGGTAAAGCAACAAAGCTGATTATAGATAATGATGAGGTTATTTAAAAAACAATATCAGAATTTATAGATGTGCTATCACATAACTATCTATCTGGACAAGTCCCTTAAACTCTCAGGATTCTTGGTAATGCTCTAAGATTAAAAGGTACAGAGAAGGTAAGGATCTGAAGGAAATTTCTCACCTGGGAATTCCCTTTATCAATGAAGTTATGGATCCAATTACTATTCCTTTCCTATTAATTATGTAATTTGTTGTGAGTCTCACAGAAAATAAATTTTCTGTGGGGTAAAAAAAAAGTTGTCTTGATCCATTGTGAATTGCTATCTTGAGCTGTGATCTTTTTACCCACATCTTTGGCGATATGGACAAGTACTATATTTTGAAATTTATGAGGAGACAAAAGTAGTAAAGGAGAGTGGCTTAACCTGCTTACCTCCTCCATGTCAGTTCACCAAAGGGAGCTGGGCAACAAAGGTGTATTGCCCCCCTCAAAGTATAACCAACTGGGGAGTCTACAAACTTTTCCCAACAAAGTTGTCATTGTTCTGAATATTTTTTGAATTGCCTTCCAAATCAATACACAAAGAGCATAAACAAATTAGTCTCATAATTTTGTAGTCACATCTCCAACATGCATATTTGTCAATGGGCTCTCAACATCTTCCATCTTCACCTACATTCTTTAAGATGCTTAAGTTTATTCCAGGTTTGCATAGGTTTCCATCCCATGGATCAAAGAGTCAGATTCAATATTAACACAGATGCACCTCATTAATTTGAACTCCATTAACTGTGAATAAGTGATCACTCAAATGAGGCTCTGTTCAAGTCTGGCCCTGATCAGGCACCTTGTGCATCAGAAGCAGAATCCAAGGCAAGACTTTTATCCACTACACCATGATATCTCTCCTTCAGAGATAATGGCTCTGTGAGGGAAACCACAGATTTCTGAAATGAAGGTATAGATGAAAAAACATTTCTGACATTTGATATATATAAAACGCTGTTCTAAGTGCTGTGGATACAAGCAGAAAAGCAGAGACCATTTCTGATCTCAAGAAGTACCTTTTCTTTGGGGAAGACAACATATATTGTATGTTTCAACTGCAAGTCAGATGGAGAGGTCCCAAGGTGCACCAGCAAAACAGATCGTAATGCATCATCTCTAATGTTTCCACTGATAAAATAATGTTTCTGGTTTTGAGCCATTTGACAGTTCCAGAGACGTTAGTCAAAAGAATATTATTTTCTGGGTCTTGAGTAACTTTGGTTGCTGAAGAATCAGATCGCTACAAATGCAATTGCTAGACAACATCTCATCTCATAGGGGTTGCTTCCATGGATATTAGCTGCAGGACCAATGATTTTAAAGGTACTGGCATTCCAATTAGTGGAAACTGGTCTGTGTTTAGTGGGGGGGGGGTGTGGAAAATAGGACCCTATTGCACAGGGTTGCTCCCCTCAAAGATAGCTGTGAGAGTTAGGCTGGAAATATAATTAGTGGTCTGGAGGTTCCTACCCTTAATAATCACTGGCTGTTTCCATTGGGATCACAAGGTAGGTGGTGACTGAGGTGGTAGTAAGAGTTTGACTCTCCTATTATATGCTGCCTCCTGTGTCTCCCTCAAGGTACTTTGCTGCTTTCAGCTAGGCTGATTTGCCTACCTAGAACTAGAATGAGGAGGGTGAGAGGAGGATAGAGAAGATTGAAAGTTAATAGAATGGAACATTAGGAAACAGACAAGTGTAAATTAGGATAAAGAAAAAAATCTTTCTTATTCAGGAAAAAAAGACTTTCCATTAACTTATTTGATAGCATTTTGCCATTATATGAATTTTTCAAGGAATACAAAGGCTTTTGGATTTGTTAAGTTAGAGAAAAGGCTGTTCTCCATTTCTGCTGGAGAGAATGATTTAAATGTCAGCAAGAGGGATTCCAGATGGATTTTATGAAGCACTTCCTGACTATACAGCAGAGGAGGCAAATATGCAACACTCCTAAGAGAGGCCAGAGCTGTTTAAATTGTAAGAACAAATATTTAACAAAATAAATGAAAATATAATAAAATAGAAATAATATTAATTTGTAGTTTTTTTAAGTTAATCTATGGCTCACTGGGATCCTTACCTTTCTAAGTTTGACATCACTGCTACACAGGTAAAGATATATTAAAATGATCTATCAATATATGGATTTTATTCAGATCTTTAAAGTAAATTTACAAATAAGCATTCACCTCTTGCCAGGCTGCCCTGTCATGTGAGTCCCGTTCATAAGCAGGGAGGTTATCGTTGCTGACATTCACTTTCTAGTATGAAGTCTACCACAGCTGAGTTATTAACTGACCTCTTGTAAACCGCACTTGGGCATTTCTGAAGCTCTTCTGCTTATTGATAAGCAGCATGGGCTCAGGTCAGACAATTGCCATGCTATCTCCTGAAGGGTTCAAGGATTTCAATACAGACTTTTGAGGAGATCCTTAAGAAAAGTCTTCCTCCCAGAAAAAACCCAACTAAAGCACCCAACAAAAAATGAGAATCATGAATTGAGATACAAGGAACCTTAAAAAACATCTAACTCAAATACCTAATTTTCAGAAGAGTAAACTGGAGAGATGAAGTGATTTCCCCAAAATCATGCAAGTAGAAGTGATGGAACTAGGATTTTGAATCCAGGTCTTCAGCATCCAAAATATTTCTTACACTCTGACTGTACAAGGAAACTGTCAGAGAAAAAGATCAATGTGACATAGTGGGAACTGATTTAGGGCATTAGGTCTCAAATCCTAAGTCTGCCTGGAATGTTCATGAGTTTGCACAAGCCATTTATCATTTCAACCTCAGCTTATTCATCTGTAAGGTGAATATTTCCTACCCATTAGCAGTGCTATTATGAGAAGCATCAGGGCTAAGATTTTTAATTCTTCCAATGTCAAATTTGACACTCCACTGTTCTGAGTTATCATTCAAGAAACTACATTGCCTTTCATTGGCATAAGATAGAAATTACAAGGGCTACATGGAAGACTAGATCATGGAACTGTGAGAAAAGAAGAATTGATTTCAAATCCTAAATGGGCCACTTATTTCCTGTGTAAATTTGACCTCCAAAGTTTCAGTTGTTTCCTCAATAAACAGATGTCAGTTCCCAAATTAATTACTCTCTGGACTTCTCTACCTCATCATCAGGTGCCTCCTCAACTCTTGGAGAAACCTCTTCCCTGAGACTTGCTCTTCTGATTGGACACTGAATGGGCCCAAACCATAATTTTGGGAGAGGGTTCACCCATGTCTTTATGCTTGATTTGACTTAATCTCTGACTTCTCTCCCTGTTTACCAGTCACCTTATTCCTACCAGATACCCCTCTTCCCACCTCCTACTTTTCAGTTCTCCATAAAATCTCCATAAGCTTCTTCAGGTTAAAAACCCATCTTGTTTGCTCGCATTTATATCCTTGCAGGTAGCACATTTAATAAATGCTTTTTTAAAAATCTAATTATTCCCTAAATTGAGGGGAGTGAACAGGCAACTGGACTGGATGACCTCTAAAGCCCCATACAACCCTAGATCTATAATCCCATAAAGGAATGAGTTTATATTTGTTTCTAAGTCCACAGCTGTACAGAAAAAATGGCTATTGGAAATGTGGGATGGTTCATTTAGAGCTGAAGACTTTCCTCAGAGGGATTCTCCGGGAGGGATACTCCCCCCCCCCACCTGCCTCAGCCCAGGAGTAGAATCAGTTTCCATTTTGCCAGTCTGTTGTACTGAGAGGTGCCCTTCAGAACCCCATAAAACTGAACAAACCTGCCACTTGAATCCCATTCTCCTGGTGACTCGGGCACTGAGTGGCAGTTTACAGTGACAGAATTAATGTGGTTCTAAAGGTAATTTGAAAACGCCAAGAGTGGCGAATTATCACATGAAAATGCAAATTGTCCCTTATCTGGGCTGTTCCACAGATGCTATGATTCATCATTGGCTGCTTGGCTGTATTTCCAAGTAAGATCTCAGTAAAAGGGGGTGAGGAAGGCAGGGCAGAGCCACATTCTGCCTGGAGAGATTTATAGCTCCTTTTATCCAGATGTAAAGCACCCAGCATTGGTAGGGAATATTAAACCTATAAAATCTCAATCTATCACATAACCCTTATCACAGAATGACCAAAAAGGTACCCAAACAGACACATATGCACACTCATTCTCCCATGTGTACAGACATTTCCTGTCTTTCTGTATCCATTCACCTTTATATATGTTCAGCTCACTCTCTGGGTACATCTGCCCTCTTTCTTAGATATTCTCTACCGTAATGACCCATTTGTTCAGGCACGTATTTATTCACTCAGTCATTCATCCATCTATTTATTAAATCAATATACACTTTTAGAGTCTGCTTTGGTTCAAGGAATTATTATAGGTGCTGTTAATAAATATTCTAACCAGTATATAATACCATATACAATAAAATTATTCCAACAATTTACAATATAGATCTGCCTAATAAAGAACATGAAATAGAAACCAATAACAACAGTATAAAGTAATATACAAATAACGTAAATGTGAAGTATAATGGAGAGCACCTATCTCACTGGTCTTCACTTTCCACATCTATAAAATGATTAGACAGTTCTTTAAGGTTCCTTGCAGCACAAAATGACCCTTTTATTATAATTGTATGAGCAATGGATTTGGCATTGGAGGGCCTGTGTGCTCCTGGGTAGATCATTTAATCTCTCTGGCCATTAGTTTACTCAATTATAAAGTGAAAAGATGAGAAAAGATGATATATATGACCTCTTTCAGCTTTACATCCTATAAGCTTTCAATGGATGGTAAAGACAATGGGAGCAATAGGAGCTCAGAAGAGAAAGAGATCATTTCTAAACGTAGTCACCAGAGAAAGTTTCATGGAAGAAGTGAGACCTGAACTGAGTCTTGAAAGTTGTGTAGTGGGGGAGGAATGGATTAAAGATTGGCAAATTATACAGAGATTTCTCTGTCCAAACAGATCTCTAGTTCACAGACAAGGGCTCAGCCCTTATCAAAGATGATATTTTTCTAATAGTGTGCTGGGAACAGTTTAACAACCACTAGAGTGGGGATAGAGGAACTTTTAAGTTTAATCTGCATTATTACCATTTTTTCCATTACTTCCTTAAGTAGAGACAATCAGCAAAGTAATCAATTAAGTAAATCCTGATTTATATCATTTGATCATTTCTAAGACAAATTTTAATAACCAGCTCTTCAAAATTGGTTTGAGCTTGTTTTAGAACACCCCTGCACCTTCTATTTATTCCTCCATGTGATTCATTGTTAAAAACATTTAATTCAAAATTAGAAATTGATAAGCAACAAAAGCTTTAACTGGAACTAGTAGAAGTGGAACAGTGTTGGAAAAGTCACACTAGACAACTGAAGAGAAGAGCTTAGCTGGCCTGAAGGTAGGTAAAAGAAAGGAGAGTGGGGGCAAAGAATAGTGCCACTTAAGAAAATACCCTCTTGCAAAGAACAACATTTGGGTGAAAATCAATGAGAAGGGATATTGACATTCAGATAAACTACAAACCACCAGGACAGAAAGATGAAGTAGATGAAAGTTCAGGAGATAGAACACAAATTTGACATAGGAACAAATTAGGGTAATGGCAGACGTCCTACAATAACTGGGGACTATAGACTTAAAGTTGGAAGGATTAGTAACAGCTCCTGCATCTTGCAATTGTAGGAATCTCAGAGAGGTTATGTGACTTAGTCACATAGTAAAAAAAACAGAGCCATGGTTTGAATGCAGGTCCTCTGACAATAATGCATCCCATTAGATTGTAGGCTACTTGTAGACAAAGTATTTTATGCTTCTTTTTGTTATCCGCAGTGTTTTGTGCACATAGTAGGTGCTTACTAAATGTGATAATTTCTTTCTTGGAGAAGTAAAAGAACTTATTAGGGCAAATTTCATTCTGGACCCAATTGTCCACAAAAAGGATAGGGAACTGGCTATAGAAGTAAAAAGGATGGAAATCCTATGGGAAATGACTATTTCTTCTTAGAATTTCTGACAGGAAAGGAGAGGAAAGCTGGACTTATTTTGGCAAGCATCTTAGAACTTGTAAAGGTAAATTTCAAAGGATTCAGAGAAAGGATAGGTAGGATCTAATCCTTCTGCTATTTAATAGTTTTATCAATGACTTGCACAAAGGCACAAATGACATACTTATCCAATTTTCAAGTGACACAAGCTCAGAGGGTGAGATAACACATTGGATGATAGAATTGGGGCTCAAAAAAGATCATGCCAGGCCAAATTGAATAAAATGGTATTTAAGAGGGATGAATATAAAATCTTATACTCAAGCTAAAAAATTAACTTCACATGTCTATGCTCAAGGAGGCATACAATAGTTTGTCTGAAAAAGACATAAGAGTTTTAAGGGACTCAAAACTCAGTTTGATCCAGCAGTCAAATCAAATGAATGCGTTACTGAGTTGCATTAGGAGAGTCAGAATAGGGAAGTCAGGCCCTAATTTGTTTGGCTCATTCTGCAAGTGGAATATGCTGTCTTTGGTTCTGAATAACATATTTTAGAAGAGATATTGATAAGCTAGAGACTATTCAGAGGAGCTAGAACTGTTCAGAGGGGCCAATTTAGCTGGTGAAGGACCTCAAGATAGGAGGTTCCTTTGAAGGCATTGAAGATGCGTACCCTGGAGAATGAGAATTCTAGAGTAGGGAAGGACTTGATTCCTGAGTCCAAGTTGAAGGGCTGGCTTGTGGACTAAGCCTAATACTTGTTCTTCTTGACGCCCCAGGATAGAACCAAGAGCAATGGATGAAGTGACAATGAAAAAATTTAGGTGTGATATAAGGAAAATATCTTAGGAATTAGAGCTATCCCAAAATGGGACGTTACCTTAGAAGGAAGTTGGTCCTTTCACTCAAGGTCATCAATCACAGGTTTGGAAGGGATATTGTAGAGGCTGAAATGACCTGTACTGTACAGTCACTTTCAACTCTGAGATTTTATGATTCAGTCAAATTATTAAGTATCTTTATGTGCTGGACAGTTGTGCTAAAAGTCGAAATAGAATTACAGAAGTAATGCAACCCTTGGTCTCAAGGATCCTACATTCTAATATCAGGAAGTGGTGGCCAAAAAATGGAATTTTTGTCTAGGAAATTATGAGGATTGTGAAAGGGGTCATATAATAATAGTTTGTCATGCCTTTTGTAGTAGCAATGATAATATTGATGGGATTATGGTTCCTTGGAAACTGAGGGCTGCAATAGGGATGAGAAAGTCCACATGTGGAAGATGAAAAGATGTCCACCATGGCTCAATGTGTATATCTGGTATCCCTTGCAGCACTAGCCCCTTGTAAACTCCAGAACATACTACAGGGTACTTTTTATTTCCTTCTTTCCATGCTTTTGGACAGAGACTCAATCATTTGTTAAGTTATGACTACTTGTCAGACCCTCACTGTATTAAGCTATAATGCTATAAAGAAATATGAGACCAATCTTTCTTTGAACACCCTAAATAGTTTACTCTGTGGGTAAGTCTAGAGATGAGATCCATCTCCCAATTTCACAGTGAGTACAATTAGTCTCAAGATGAAAAATACTGTGAATAATATTGAATATCTATATGAAATGGTGGAAACATTCCTAAAGTTGGAGTTAGAAGAACCAGCTCTGACACAAATGAACTGTGTACCCCCAGGCTCAACTTTCTAATTTCTAATATGAGGATAATGTCTACCCTACCTACCTCCCCAGAGTGATTGTGAGAAAAGTGCTTATAAACCATAAAGCACCAAACAAATGAATTATCACCCTGATCATCATCATTATTATTCCTTTTACACTTACTGCCTGATGCCCATTAAATGCTTGGTAAAGTCTTGTTAATTAATCGGTTGATTAAAGAATTGCTAAGTTGTGTCCATTTTATGTCTATGACATCTCTCACTTCTATTCAATACTCTCTGCTCAAATGAAAAACATCCAATTCAGGTCCTTATCATCTTTCTCCTGAGCTATGGTAATAAATTCTTAATTATTCTCCCTATATCCAGTCCCTGAGCAGCCCATTCTTTACTTGGCTGCCAAACAGAGACTCTTAAAGCACAGTCTGATCATCTTTGTGACTTCAAACAGATTGTATAGGATGTTAAGGAGGGACAAGCAGCTTCACCATGAGGACCTGAAGAACCCTTTTCAGATGTTTGTCCACTTTCGGTGTTCAATTGATCGTCCAGCTTTCTGTAGCTCTAAGAAAATATAATGTGTGCAGTGGCCATCCTGGGTAAAACTGTCCTGGCAGAGAGCAGACTGAGGGTAACTGCAGGCCCTGACCCATCAGTAAGTTAAAGGGGTGTTTACCCCAAGCATGTGAAGACTTTCCCCAGTGGAACGGGCAGCTAAGGACAATTTATTCCGATTGGCTAAGCTTAGAGCTTGAAGTTCATCAGCTGCATCCCAGGCCATCTCTAGTCATCCCAACTTGTGATCTCTTGCTAGATTTCAGTGACTCTGCAAGAGAAAATAAGGTTGATGACTTTGTGCAATTTTACCTCATTTAATTCCAAATCATGTGCAAGTCAAGACAATACCCCTTGTTGTTTTTGGTCCTCTTTGAAATTAAGGACAAACAACAGCAATTTCAAGTTCACCATTCTATCCACTATGCTAGGATCATTCAGTTCTTTCTAGCTCTGATCATTCAATTTCTGGGTGCTTGGGAAGTCATTTCTTCTCACAAATCTTTGTTTTTCCCTCTGTTAGATGGGGTCCATCATATCGGGCCTTTACCTACCACTTAACACTGTTGTAAGGATAAAAGAGGAATTTGGAGGCATTTTCTAGAGAGATGGCAGGTTTGGTAGCTGGCAAAGTCAGCTAATCCAATCACTGAAGAGGAAGCAAGGACTCAGGACCATTGAGGATCACCATTATGGTGATTTGCTCAGGATCATCTAGCTGCTTAGGTGGCAAATAAAATTTTGATCCAGGTCATCTTGACTTCAAAGTCAGGACTTTTCCCACTGTGGCTTGAGAGAGAACCGAGCAGTTTTAGGCCTCAGATCTTAACAAGTTGCCCTAGGTGCACAACCTCATACAAATTTCTGGGCTGAGGTCTTTGACTTCCCTATTCACCCTTGGACTTTCTTTGTGTTGTACTACAGAAAAATAGAGGGGATATGAGGTGGGGGTGAGAGAGTAGATTGACTCAACAATTGCTATTTTGGTATCCAGAGGAGCCTGGCTTGTTGATTGCAGGGAGATCGTTATCTCTCTCTGGACCCAGACAAAGGGCACCTTCAAAGCTCTTGCTAAACCATAGGATTGTTTGCTCAGCCACAGACATTGAACTTCTGAGATCCAGGGGGTGGGGAGGGAAGGAGGAAGAAGAAAGGGAGGAGGGAGGAGAGAGAGAGGGAGCTGGAAAGAGAACCAAGTTGCAAGATAGAAAGGGAGGAAGATATCACTGGCTTGGGAGATGGCTAAAGCACCACTAATAAATGTCTAGGAGTAATCTCAAGGAGCAGACCTTTTAAAATAAAAATGGCCCTATCTGCCTTGGACCTTACCAGAGAGAGGTTAATAGGAAGGGGAAAGATTATGATAGGAGGCCATAAATCACCCTAAGGCTTGGGGTTCAGAGTCAACTCTGTGATTAGAACTCTGCCCATGAAGGGAGGGCTATTAAGTTACAAAAGGCGCATTGGCATCTTGTCCCCAGCCTCCCCAGGGGTCATTGTACCCTGCTGTCCCATTGCTCCTTCCAGGATTCTTTCTCCTTCCTTTTCCCAAAATAGTGGAGCATCCTTGCCCCCTTTCTCCTGCATCTTTCAGAAAAAGGAAGCAAGGGATGTAATCCTGGAAGGAGCAAGGGGACAGCAGGGAAAATGAACCTTTCTTGAAACAGGGTGTTAGCCCTCTCTGAAACTCAGAGACTCTGGTTCAGCTCAGGGGAAGGAGACTACTAGGCAGTAAGCAGGGACAGAATTTCACTGAGATGAATGGTAGATGTGGCGTTTTTCTCAGGATCCCTAGTCTGATTCTTTCATTCTCCTTTTTCCTCCTTTTTGCACCCTTCCCATGAACTCTTCAACAGCTAGATAGATCACTGGCTCGAGTCAGGATCTCAATTCAAATCCAGGGATGCTAGATGTATGTCTCTGGGCAAATCACGTAACTTCTTTGCTTCAAGAACAACAACAAAACAATACAAAACCTGAAAATTAATTGGAGAAAGAAATGGCAAACCACTCCTGTATTTTTGCCAAAAACATTCCAAATAAGGTCACAAAAAGTCGGACATGACTGAAATGACTGAACAATATTCATTCTTCTCTTCATTTCTGCTTTCTCTTTGGAAAAAAAGACTATATAAAAGACCGTGATTGGGGGGGGGGGGGAGAAGATAGAATTGTCTAAAAATGGAAGGAACAACCTCATGAAGTGGTGAGATTCCCCATCAAGCAAAAATTTTCAGGTGGAGGCTGAATCCTTGTCTATACTATTGGAGAAGGGATCCCTGTTTGTGGACAGGTCAACTTGGAAAAGAAATTTTTTAACCTAGGTCCATAAACCTGCAAGAGATTTATGGAGTTCACTAACTTGGTTGGAGAAAAAAATGACACCTTTATTTTCACTAAATTCTAAATGCAATTTAATATTTCCTTCAATTATTAAAAACAACAATAGACATCATTCTGAGAAGGGATCCATAGGCTTCACCAGGCTTCCAAAGGGATCCAAGACACAAATTAGGTTAATAAACCCTGAACCAGAGAACCTCAAGCATCCCTTCTACTACTAATGTCATCCTCTTTAGTTGTTTGTGACTCTGAGAGAGTAGCGAGAATATGGGAAATAGGGAACCTGGTAGGGAGGTGTATTTTGGAACTTGGCTTAAAAGTTTAAATTCTAACAAACCGTTTGTAGAGAGCAATAAATGATCTATGGGGATTGTGGAAATTCTGTACAAAAAATTATGAATAATGGGAAGGAGATCAAAAAAAGAGGCAAAGGATCCATATGTGCAAAAATATCTATAGCAGTTCTTTTTGTGGTGGCAAAGAAATGAAAACAGGAATTTCCATCAATTTAAGAAGGGCTAAGCCAGTTATGGTATATGGATATAACGCAGTCCCAGTATTCTTTAAGAAATGGTAGTTTCAGAGCTATCTCTAAAGACTTGGCTATACAAACTGATACAGAATGAGGTGAACAGAACCAGAAAAACTATTTATGTAATAAAAATAATATTGTAAAGACACTCATAAAAGACTTGGAACTCTTATCAACACAATAACCAATAATTCTAGAGGAATCATGATGAAACATTCTGCCAATTTCATGATAGAGAGTTGAAAGACTTAGGGTAGAGCCTAAGTTAGATAGATACATAGATAGAAAGATAGAAAAATAGATAGATGGATAGATAGATACAAATATATATTTTAAATATGTTAATCAAAATGTTTTTTTCTTGCTTTCCCAAATAGAAGAGACAAAAAGTATATGGTAAGGAGAGAAGAGGAATCTTTGTTTGAAAATGAAATATAATTAAATTTTTAAAAAGAAAAATGAAGGAGTGACTAAATTTTTATTGTTATTGTTTTATAGCTATACAAGAAAATCTTTATCTCCTAGCTGGTAGCCAAAATAGAGAGCTGGTCCTTTGGAAAAGGGAATATATGCCATCTAGTAACAAAGAGACAAAATGTAAGGAGTGAGAACTACAGCAGAAAGCAGAGATTGATAAACACCCTGATTGGGGTAGGGTGGTTCCTAATTCTTTTATTAAAGCTTTTTTATTATCAAAACATAGGTATAGATAATTTTCAACATTCACCCTTGCAAAACCTTGCCTTCCAAATTTTCCCTCTCTTCCCTCCACCCCCTCCCCCAGTAATCCAATATATGTTAAACATGTGCTGTTGTTCTATACATATTCCCACAATCACCATGCTGCAAAAGAAAATTCAGATCAAAAAGGGAAAAATGAAAAAGAAAACAAACTGCAAGCAAACAACAATAACAAAAAAATGCTATGTCATGATCCACACTCAGTCCCCACAGTCCTCTCTCTGGGTACAGATGGCTCTGTCCATCATAAGACCATTGGAACTGGCCTGAATCACCTCTCTGCTGAAAAGAAACATGTCCCTCAGAATTGATCTGCACATAATCTTGTTGTTGCCATATACACTGTTCTCTCGGTTCTACTCACTTCACTTGGCATCTGTTCATGTAAGTCTGTCTAGGGTTTTCTGAAATCATCCTGTTGGTCGTTTCTTATAAAACAATAATATTACATACCACTCATAGACCATAACTTATTCAGCCATTCCCCAACTGATGGGCATCTGCTCACTTTCCAGTTCTTTGCCATTACAAAAAGGGCTGCTGCAAACATTTTTGTACCTGTGGGTCCTTTTCTCTTTTTAATGATCTCTTTGGAATATGGAACCAATAAGGACACTGCTGGATCAAAGACCTATGCAAAGTTTGAGAGTCCTTTCGGCATAGTTCCATATGAGCCTACGTATCTATAAAAAGAGAATTACTAAATACACTGAGGAAGTAAATGCACATTCTTACATGACCTGGAAAGCATGGATAGAGGGCTGGACTTAAAGTCAGGAAGACTTGACTTCCCATCTCAGATGCTTAACTAGCTATGTAAACATGGGCAAGTAAAATGAGGACAATGACACCTGTCTCACAGGGTTATCATAAGGCTTAAATGCCTTTACATTAAATGTAAAGTGTTTGGCCATCTTTAAAGAACTATCCAAATAACAATTATTTGCGTAGAGAAAGTAAGAAGAGAATCTATAGCAAATAACAATTATTTGCATAGAGAAAGTAAGAAGAGAATCTATAGCAAATAACAATTCTTTGCATAGAGAAAGTAAGAAGAGAATCTATAGCACATCTGGCACCTTCAGGAGGAATCCTTTGACACAAGAATTAAGTACAAATAGGAATGATTTCTTGAAACTGGTCGTCTTAATGCTCCGGGAACCTCATGAAACTCTAGGTGAGCCCAGGCTTTGCACTGGTCCCCCAAGGGCATTCTGGATAGACCTTCCACTGAAGAAAACTATGTGGACCTCTGCTATTTAGGCCCAAATCACTAATACGGGAGGCATCAGAAGGATATGTAAGATAATTAAGCAAAGAACATTTAGTAAGACCTACTACGTGCTGAGCACTGGGCATAAATGAAACAAATCTTTAAGGAGTTTATTATTAGATTTTATCAGGGAGACAGGGGATCATGGATTTAGAAGGCAGCTCAGAGGCTATAAAGTCCAAATTCGTTTTTCTAATAGATGAGGAAACAGATGCTCAGAGAAATTAAATAATTTTCCCAAATCACAGAGCTAGGGAATGTCTAAGTCAAGATATAAACCCAGTGCTCCATCCTCTACATCAGAGGGGCTCAGTCCACAACACTCCAGAGGGACTTGAACCAGATTAAAATGTAAATAGGAAATATTGGAACTCAAAGTTTTAAAAACGAATGTTAAAAATGTGTATTATAACTGGGGGAAAATAAAATACTCAGTTAAAAATTAAAAATTTTAATTGGAAAAATTTAGCAAAATAAATAAAATTATGATAGAATAAAAAAAACAATAATGTGTGATTTTCTAAGTCAATAATGCCTTGGAAAAGATTCTTGGGTGTACTTTAGTGATCCCATTTCAGTCTGAGTTTGATACTACTGCTTTATCCCAAGTTGCCTCTTAAACACATACATAGACACACTTTCATCTCATCTGAGTTTGTGTGTGTGCTGAATAGCAGTGGCCTTGGAGTCTGACTCTTTGAATAGCAGACACCTCTCCCCAGCCTTGCCTGTCCTTGGAGCAGTTAAGCTGTCTTTAACAACTTCTGTTGTAAGTCAATCAAAATGTCAATTTAACCCTCACCTTTTGTTGAATCTTAAATCCACGTAATCCTTCTCCTTGCTTCCCCGCATGTTAAATAAAGCTCATGCTTTCTCCTCTACCTTCCTGGGTCACCTCAACTGGGCCATCTGCCACAAATTCAAAAAGCAGAAAGATGCACAGAGGGAGCAGACAAAGGAAAGCAGGGCCCTTGGGGAAAGGGTTAACGTGAATGAGAATGAGAATCATCAGGGAAAGAATTGGAATCCCAGCAAAGGAGAGCAGCAGACAGACGTATTAATTCAGAAACTTCAACTATTCTGCTGGGTGGGTGAAGGGCATCTCTTGGACAGTGCTGTGCTCTTGGTGCTACATCAGTCCCTTGGATGATCAGAAGGGTACCTGTTTTCCTCAGTCTCTAAATGAGAGAAGTATGCTTATAACAGACCACCATTTCAACATTTTCAACGGGAGGAGCCTAAAGAATACTTCAATCACTCTTTTTTTTTTTTTTTTTTTTTTTTTCTTGAGGACTAGAATTTAGTTATATTAGTATATAAGTTCTTAAAATAACCTTAAATGGCTTCCAAATGTTTCCTCTGTTGTGTCGTGTCAAAAAGTGTTGCCACCCCCTTTCTCAGTAAACTCCAGGGGCTCCCTATTGCCTTATGCCTGGTGTGTAAAGCGCCACTTGACTGTTACTGTGGTAACTGTGTTCGAAGTATTAAGTCAGGCCCTCCTGACTTCAGGGCTGGTGGTCTATCCACTGCACTAACTACCTGCCCCCTCAATCACTCTTAAAGAAAACAATTGATCAATAAATTATTATGAAATGCTTGTTCTGTCAATGAGGCAATACTATTTTGGAGTTTGGAGCCTATGCATGAAGGAAACTTCAAGGTCATCCAACACCCTCATTTTAAAAATGAGGAAATAAAACCCCATGGAGATTAAATATACTTCCCAAAGATGCAAGGATAGTAACTAGCAGAGACATGATTTGAACAAGGGATTTTCACTCAATATTCAGAACTCCTCCCCTGCAGGCAGCTGATTGATTCCATGTTTGACTGATTTCATTTTGTTATGAAATTGTATAGGAAAAGAGATGGAAGACATAGGGAATTGGGCTAGGAAGCTTTCACTGAGTGGTATATTAGAGGGATGTGAACAAAGGCAGAGCCTCAAGTATTCAATCACTGAAGAATCTCCAAATAGGCTGAGTTTCATTAGGCAGAAGACCAGAAGCCTCTGCTGAAACTAGTTCTTATGGTCCTGTGAAAACCTGTTGTTAAATTTTCCAGTGTGAATTTTTGTGTCTCAGAAATCAGTCAGACACTACAAATTAATACTTGATTCATTGTTTTGTTGATTTTTAGACTTAAGAAAGTGTTCACAATAATGCAGATTAAATGTTAAAGCATGTTGTTTAGATTTTGAGAGCTAGTTGTTAAACATTTATCAGCACACATCTTCGAGAGCATGTGGTCTTACTTTGGCTTTGTATATCCACTTAGTATCAAGTACACTGAACCGTGTACACTGAACACAGTAAGGGTTTAATAAATGTCTATTGAATTGAATTCAAGCAGCAAAGGAGAGCCAGTCGAAAACCTGACTGGAGAGATTTGCAAGGTGTTTGACAGACAGCTGTCAGAAGCCAAAAGGAATATTAAATGAGATGACCTCAGGGGGTCTGAAAGGTAGTTGGACCACACTTCCCCCTAGAAATGCATTCCCTCTCCTCTCCTCCTCAACCTCTCCCTCACAACCATTTCAAGTACAAGTCAGGTCCTTTGAACATCTGACAGCTGTCAGTAATGAGGACATTACCAATTAGTCCATCACCTAAAATCAGGCTTAAGAAGCTGGTGGTTCAAGATGAAAATTGGAGCCTCGAGCAATGTGTAGAAATATAACTGGGTGTCAGGAGGGGAAGGGAGGCCCAAGGGCTAGGGGCAAACAGTTCCGAGCTGCTGGAGGTCAGAGAGTCTCCAGCTGAGACAATGAGAGAGAAACAGTTCTTGCACATCCTGAAGATTTTTCTGATAATTTTTAAAATGCTAGGGGTTCAGAAGCCCCAACATCATCCCCCAAAATTCTAGAAGGTAAGTATTTCTGCTTAATTCCCAACCACCACACAAGCCACGAGGGGAATCTGGGACCAACGGCCTAGAAAGACTGATTGATTCCACTGTTTGCTCTGAGGATCACCTCCTGCTAGGTGCACTGGACCCTTCTCCTCTGTGCCCCCCAGTAGAGTGAGGGCAGAGTGGGGGGTCCACTAAGACTGGATGAAGTTGTGTTGCTAAAATTCTCTTTGAGGTTTCGCCAAGAATTAAAACCAATAAATATGGAAGTTGGACAGTGTTTAGAGACTTTTGTGATCATCTAGTCAATTGTCGCCTACATATGAGAGATAAGGAAACTGAGACCTCACTAGGAAAAGTGATTTGCTCAAAGCTACATTTGCCCTGTGAGCAAAGCTGAAATCCAGGCTTGCTGAACCTCACATAGCTTTTCCATCACTGCCAAACACCTACATCCCGGCAAAACATATTTCCACAGAGCTCCATCTTAGCCTCTCACCCACAGAGACCAATACAATCCCAGTCCCAGGTGTAGCTACTGACCACAGAGCCCTTGCAAATGCATTGTTATTGTTAAGCCATTTTTCAGTCATGTCTGATTCTTCATGACCTCATTTGGGATTTTCGTGGTTTGTTGTTTTCTTCTTCAGTTCATTTTATAAATGACAACATTGAGGGGAAAAAGCATTATACAACTAGTAAGTGTCTAAGGACATATTTGAACTCAGGGCCTCCTGACTCCAGTTGCAGAGGTATCATAAAAGATGACCTGCTTATCATAAGAATTTTTGGAAACTGGTCTTGGATTCAAGAAGACCTAGATTCCAAATCTTCCTGTGATATTTACTGGTTGTGTGACTAGTACAAATCCATTAACCTCTCTGTACCTCAGTTTCCTCATCTGTAAAATAAAGAAGCTAGATTTGGTTTTTATTTTTATTAATAAACTTTTTTTTAATTTTCAAAACATACACATAGATAATTTTCAATATTCACTCTTGAAAAATCTTATGTTCCAAAATTTTCCCTCCCTTCCCTCCACTTCCTCCCTTAAATGGCAAGTAATCTAATATATGTTAAACATGTACAATTCTTCTATACATATTTCCACAATTATCTTGCTGCACAAGGAAAATAAGATCAGAAAGGAAAAAAAATGAGAAAGAAAATAAAATGCAAGCAAACAACAATAAAAAGGTGAAAATACTATGTTTGATGCACACTCAGTTCCCATAGTTCTCTCTCTGGGTGCAGATGTCTATATCATTGGAACTGGCCTGAATATCTCATTACCTAAAAGAGCCATGCCCATCAGAATTGATCATCATATAATCTTGTTGCCGGGTATAATGATCTCCTGGTTCTGCTCACTTCACTCAGCATCAGTTCATGTAAGTCTCTCCAGGCTTCTCTAAAATCATCCTGCTGATTGTTTCTTATAGAACAATAATATTCCATAACATTCATATACCATAACTTAGTCAGCCATTCTCCAACTGATGGGCATCCACTCAGTTTCCAGTTTCTTGCCACTGCAAAGAGGGTTGCCACAATCATTTTTTGCATATGTGGGGTCCCTTTTCCTCCTGTATGATCTCTTTGGGATACAGACCCAGTAGAGACATTGCTAGGATCAAAGTGTATGCAAGGAGCTAGATTCCCAAATTCGCGCCCCAGCCTTCCAACTTTAAATCTATCATTCCATGATTTTGTTATATAATGATCATTCCCCTAATTTTATTCAACCATAAAATGCATCATAAAAGAAATATGGAGATTGGGGACAAGGGGAAATTTTTCTTAACCACGAAGGCCCTTTGTTTACTGCTTCTCAACACTCAACATCAAGTGCTCTTTGTAGCTAATACTGCAATTTTGAATGAATGAAGAACTAGAGGGTATCAGATAATACTACTCCAACCCCCTTATTTTACAAAGAAAGGAATCAAGGGCTAGAGAAAGTCAATTATTTTTTCAAGGAGAAAATCAGAAATTCAGGCAAGAACTCAGAGCAAGGTAGCCATCAAATTCATGGCACCTTGGTTCTGTTTATCACATTGAGTTAAATCACAGAATTAGATATTGTTTGAGCTGGAATGGACTTTTGCAATTAGCTAGTGCACAGACCCCATCATATGAGAGAGAAGGAAGCTGAGACCCTACTCAAAAAGTGACTTGCCCATGGTCCAGTGACTTGCTGGCAGAGCTTAGAGAGACATGTTTGCTGAGCCCTGATCCTCAGCAATTAGGTAGGCTTTCCATCACTGCCAAACCCTGATCAGAGCATCTCATTTTTTAAAAAATAGATCAGAGGTACTTTTTCCATTTAAATATAATTAGGTGCTTTTCATCTTAAAGACATGACTACAAGGTCACCTATTGGTAGAAAATATTGTATTCCACATGCCATGCACATGTGACCATGTAAGGCTATTAATTCTCTGATTTTTCTAACTTGTGAAAATCAATCTATTTAACTATTCAAATGTCTATGTGTTTGTAATGGGTTACCAGGAAAATGTCGACCAAATAGGGGTATATTTTTAGATTCTAGCATGTTTAGAAGTTCTTTGTTTATTAAGAAAAAACAACAACAATCATTTAAACCAAATAGCAAGCTTTTTAAAATAAATATTTCCTATTGTTTGCAAAAAAACATAATTAGGAAACTGAGGTATGGAGAGGGGGGAGGGATTTAGTCAAAGAGAGAGTCAAGGATGTGCTCCAGTCATTCTAATCTGCCATGTTCCTGTGCCAAGGTCATGCCATCCGGCAAGCTGTAAATGTACAGGTCTGTCCCCGGTTTTCTTTCTAACAATCCAATCGTCCCAGACAACCTTTCTCCTCTGAAGAGAACAGGTTGCCCTTGACCCTTCTCTTTCCCCTTCCAGCCCTGTCCTCCGACTCTGGTCGATGAGCTTGTGCCAAGGCCGGGCACAAAGGGCATGTTGCCAACCCTTCTCTGCTTCCCTCTCCATCACTGAATAATGAATACTAGCTAAATGATGGGCTTGTGCCAGCTCCCTACTAGCAAATATTCCCCCTGGGTCTTCAGATCAATAACACTTAGCTATTTCTTCTCAGCTAAAAAGGCAGGCAGGAAAGCAAATTCCCCCTCTCCCTCTCATCTCAGGGGAGACATGCCCTTCTGCAGACTGAGCCTGACCTCACAGAAGGCAACTGACTTCAAAGCAGAAATGGGATGGGCCCCCAAAAATCTAATTACAAAGGCCCCAAACTCAGATCCAATTGCTTCCATTTTCAGAAAATGGGCTCTCTTGAGGGAGCGCCTACCTGAATAGCCCAAGGCAGCAGAGAAGGACATGTAATCTCTGGGTTAAAGCAGGAAGGGTTTGAACCGAGCATCATTTTACATCCCATTTTTTAACTGATACATATGACCTTGGGTCTCTTAGCCTTTCCCTGCTAGACTGAGTGGTAGATCTGCATGAGTATTTGTATTTCTCTCCATATTCTCCATCCCTTACATTGAGCAAAGATGTGACTGCAAAACCTAATGAGCCCCATCCTGTTTTCCCTGGGGGGGAAAGGCAGTGTGCTAACTTTCAGATTAACATTGGCTGCTATTGCTTTAAGCCCTGAATTCTCTGACATTCTTCATATGACATCCCGGACAATCTGCCAGCCAGTGCCTTTGCACATAGTATGTGCTTTAATGAAGGTTTGCTAAATTGAACCAAAATTTTTCCCATTTAATAATCATCATAATAATGACTAACATTTATATATTGCCTATTATGGGCCAGGTATTGTATAAAGCACTTTCCAAATATTTTCTAATTTGATCCTTATAACATCCCTGGGAGGTAAATGCTATTATGAGCCTCATTTTACAGATAAAGAAATGAGGCTAAAAAATTTAAGTGACTTAAATGACAAAGCTGGTAAATGTCTAAAGCTGGATTTAAATTCAGGTCTTCCTGATCCACTGTACCTCCCACTCTATATATATAAATTTATGAATCCAACCTACCACCTACCTAGATCACCTCACCATCAGCCTGTTGCCACCCCTACTCCAGCAGTATTCTCCACTCTGGACCTAAAACCTGGACTCCTAAATTCCTGGGGAAGATAATCCATTCAGTAACTAGTGACTTAGTATGTGTAAACCAGGTATTTAATTTATCAGGTCTCCTGGTTAGCCTTTCCTAGAGACCAGTTTCACATCCCACCCATCCATGGCCCCCAGACCACTTCACCCTCTGCATATTTCCACCAGTTTTTGCTTTCTTCAGGACACCCCAAAACAAAACACTCTTCTATGGTCACCCCAGAAGGGTTGTCTTCTCTTGTTACAAGGTAAACTTCTTAAGGGCAGAAACTCTTTTAAAAATACATAGGGTGTGTATGTATGTGTATGTGCACATAAATACAAATTCATTCATTCAGGAATAAAGATGTATTTATTAAATACTTAATCTGTGTTGAGTGCTGAGAGCTGGGGAGGCAAATATGTATGTGCATGTTTTTTATTCATTCGTTTTAACCTCCCATATCTCCCTCTATGAGATAGATATTAGGGATATTATTGTCTGTAATCCACAGGTGAGCAAACTGAGGCTCAGAGAGGTTGTCTAGTATCAGGGATAAAATCTGAATTCAGATCTTGCTGCCTTTGAATATGATACTTGACCCCTCTTGGCAGGATGCCCCTCTCCTAGACAGACCTGAAGGGAGATTAACTTGCTTTATGTAGTCTTTGCAGTGTGGCCTTTTATTAGCAAATGGAGTTTCTGGTGTTATGGAGCAAAAGTTCTTTGAGGGCTAGGACATATACTTATATATATCTCTTTTACCTCTTTTTACGGTCCTAGTGCTTAGCACAATGCTCACCATGTAGTAGACACTTAATAAATGTTTATTGATTGATTGATTGAGTCAAGATGAGACAGTCATTGTTTTCAAGGAATTTACAGCTTCCAAATTATCTTGACTGCTGCTGGGGCTCTTCAAGCTAGATGTGGCCTGGCTATCGATCTGGTAGTGAGATTCAGGGACTGGAGGGACCTCGGGGGCCAGCCAGCCCAACCCCTCTCCATCTTACAAATGAAAATATTGATCCTAAGTGACTTGCCCAAAGTTATCCACACAATGAGTACCAAGACTGAATTTGAAACGTCCTCTGAAAGTTAGGAAGATATGAGTTCAAATCCAGCCATTTACTAATTGTGTGACCTTGGGTAAATCACTTAATCCTGTTTGCCTCAGTTTTCTCATCTGTAAAATGAGAAGGAAATGGAAAAACCACTCCAGGGTCTCTGACAAGAAAACCCTAAATAAGGCCAGAACGAGTAAGACTTAACTGAAAAGACTGACCAACAATCTCTCATTTCAAACTATAGTAAACTGGCCTTTGAACAGCACTCTCCTGCCTGACTCTTACCACCTTGTTGCTTCTGGACACAGACACCATGCCTCCTGACTCCCTGATCTCACAAGACACGATCCCTACAGCAAAGGCTTCTTCTGTCTATCCACATAGTGTTAATTAGCCAGGCAGCCAATAAACATTTGTTGAGCTCCTACTGTGTGTACTAAAAGCACTGGGAATACACAGAAAGGCAAAAAGACAGTCCCTGTTCTCAATAGCTTTTGGCATAATGCAGCAGATTACATGCAAACAACCATTTACAAATGAGATAGATACAGGAAAAAATGGAAATAATCGACAGAGAGGAAGCATTAGCTTTGGAGGGCTATCAAGAAAGGCTTCCAGTAGGAGGTGGGATTTTTAATGTAGAGTTTAAAGGAAGCCAAGGAAGCTTAAGGTGAGGAAGAGGGAGTGTCCAAGCATGGGGGACAGCCGGAGAAAATAACCAGAGCTGAGAGATGGAGCAAAAATGTCAGCGTCAATGGATGCCAGAGCATGTTTGGGGGTATAAATTGTAAGAAGACTGAGAGGATAAGAGCGCAGTGTTATAAAAGTCTTTAAATACCAAACATGTTATATTTACCCTGAAGGAAACAATGGAGGAATCAATGGAGTTTCTTGCATAGGAAAGGAACATGGTCAGTTTTGCACTTGAGGAAGATTAATTTGACTTTGCTCCACTTAATACACTGCTTTCCTTACTCATCTCAGTTTTCTGACTCTTCTTCCCTCCTTTGTGTGAGTACTCTAAGGTTTGAAAAGAATTTTACATGCTTATTGAGACTGAGAAAAAATCCTGTGAAATAAGTGCTATTATTATTCCCTTTTTTACAAAGGGGGAAATTGAGGATCATTAAAGTTATGTGACTTGCTTAAAGTCACACAGCTAGTAAGTGTCTAAGGTGGAATTCAAACTTAAGGCTTTGACAATCTAAACCTAGTTTTCTATTCATTGCACCAAATAATGGCTTCTTCTCTGACAAAGGAAAATATAGATCTGGATAAAGAATCCCCAACCTTGATCAAATTAAAAACTGAGGAGCTGTTACTATCTCCTATATAATATGTTGTTTTATATATGTGTGTGTGTGTATGTGTGTATGTGTGTGTGTGTGCATGTATATATATTACAAAAGAGCACCTTCTGATCTATCAGCTCTTTTTCTTCCTCAGGAATCTTGATTTTTGTCCCAGGATCCTAAATCCAGCTTTGTATTACTTGTCAAGGGAACTTTTTCTTGCCTCAGGTGGCTGCCTTCTTTCATTTGACTCATCCATCATCCTAATCCAAGGACCCTAGAGGGTGGGGACAGAGGTAATTAGGATCCATTAAGGAGATTAGACTCAACCATAGGAGGGGTACCAATCACTAGGCAGCCCTTTCCCCCAAATGGGGCTATCGATGACCAGGGAGTTCATTCTCTCTGAGTTCCTGAGGAAACAGAAGCAGCTGGCTAAATGACTATATTGAGGAATGAGAAGCAAAAGGAAACTAATGGGAATTCCAGCAGGAAAGAGAAAAATCAGGGGAAAAAGAGTGATTTAATAGCCACAGAATTATCACACACCCTTAGGGCCACCTCCTCTTCATGGGTCAAACCTTAACTTATGGCATCTCCTTATAAGACACGAAAGAGGTGTTTTCACCAGTGGGACATATGGGCAAACTGAGTCACCTAGAAAGAAGTGAGTTGCCTGAGACACAGGGACATAGAGGCAGGAAACAGATTCTGTGATTCTGCACAAGCCAGTATTGTAGGAGGCTGCTGGGTGGTTGTCATTAATCTTAATTAAGCCTATGCCTTCCTTATTCCTTTAGACAAAAACTTAGTACTTAGACTAGGACCCAGTCTACTGATAGCCACAATTATGGTGGTACTGTGAGCCCAGCTGTGGAAAGCAAAGGCCAATAGTGGAACACTAAGGAGTCCCTCATAGCAGAGGACCGTCACAAAACAGTGGTACAATACATAAAGAATTGGGACAAGAGTAAGCAAGCCCTGAAATCAAATCCACATTCAGACACTTAATAGCTGTGTGATCCAGAGTAAGTCATTTAATTTGTTTCCTTGATAGTATATGCTACATACCTACTTATTCTACTATCATTATATACAATGTTATTCTTTTTAATATATCTCATTTTCCTCAGGGATATCCAGGATTATTGTGAGGAGGAAATGATGTAATATTTGCACATTGTAGGTGCTTTATAAATGCTTGTTTCTTTTCTATGTGTTTTGTTGGGAGGAATTCTGAGAAACCCCATTCATCCACCGAACTACCAGAATGTGTCAGGGATCCATCATTAGAGTGATTCATTTCCCTGTATTTAAGGCACTGTCTCCAAGGGATGACCATTAACACTTTATCCTATATTATTTTATCAGGTTAGCAAGTACCTAGAAATCTGAACCTGAGAGAATGAGATACTAATTGTCCAAGACTCTATTTTTCCAGAAGTTAAAAATGTTAGGATTGTTGGGAGAAAGAAGAGAGAAGACAGACCAGACAGGAGGCCACAAAATGTGTGTAGGAGATGGGGAGAAAGGGGATGGTGATAGACAAACTTGAGACAAAATTATAAAATTGGACAATGAGGAAAACCAGTAGGCAAGGGGCCCCCAGAAACTCTGTCCCCTTCACCAATTCACCTACTTGCCTAGAGTTTGGCTCAACCCAGATAGAAAAAGATAGAGAGAAACCGCTAGAACAAAAAACAAAAATTTACTTAACTCTGGAGAGAACAATGATTCTGAGAGGAAAAAGAGCTCTAGACATAGTCAAATGACTGTGATTTATATCCACTTCTGGCAATTACGTTCTCTGTGATACCGGGCTCATTGTCTAGCCATCCTGGGATTCCATTCCCTCATTAGTGAAGTGATGAGATTGGGCTAAAGAATGTCTAAGGTCTCTTCCAGGTCTGGATCTATGAACTACCAAAGTGGCAATGGGATCCCTGGATGGCATTGCCCCCAACACACACACACACACACACACACACACACACACCTTCAACTCATATCTGAATGACTTCTCTTCTGTCACATGGAAGAGGAATTAAACCTATTTTACAAAATCTCAGAATTTGGAACAGAAGGTAGAAATTGCAAAGATATACATATGTAACATATTAAATAATATAAATATACATTTTATTATATATACATATGTAGTGTGTTTATATGTAGATAAAATATACATGTATGTATAAAAATATATGCATACTCTAGGTATACAGGAACATACTATATGCATAAATAAACACACATTTTATCTATAAATATATTTCAGAGATCACAGAATTTGACAATTAGAAAACCATTTACTCCAATCTGTACTCAAATGGAATCCCACTGTAATATGTTCAACAAGGGGCCTTCCGGCTTCTCCCAGAAAATCTCCAGTGGTAAAGAATCCACTCTTTCTAAGGCAGTCCACACTACTTTGTCCTCACCATTATTCCTCTCATCCGGGTCCTCATCATCATTCTTCTCATCCGGGTCCTCACCATCATTCCACTCATCCAGGTTCCCAACTTTGATATATCCTGCAAACCTCATTTTTACCTGCCCCACCTATTGAAACAGTTTACAGATCTTGTCTCCAAGATGTGTCCTGCATCCTGCCCCTGTCTCCATTCACACAGACACACACATCACCTAATTCAGGCCCTCATCACTTGGACTAGGCCTCCTGATTGGGAGCTTGGTCTCAAGTCTCTCCTCATTCCAGGTGGAAATCACAGAAAAATCACAGAAGTGATTTTTGTTAAGTTCAGGTCCGACTGTGTCATTGCCTACTCAATAAAAGCCTATGGCTCCCTACTGACTCTTAACCCAAATACAAACTCACAAACTCCTTCATGACTCAGTCCTATTGTTGTCCATTACCCCCTTTTGTGTATTCAGAGCCCAGCCAAACTAGCCTTCTTATTCCCCACATGTCTATAAAAGCACAACTAAAACATCCCATCAAAATAATAACTTTAAGGAATGCTGCATGTCAACACAGAGGATGAATGGATTTATCTTGAACACTTTCTAACTAAAATGAGAGACAATCTGCTTTTTGTCTATTGCTTTTATATGATGTAAGGTGAACGCCTGGGATGGATAGATGGCACAGTGGATGGAGCACCGGCCTTGGAATCATGAGTTTGAATGTGGCCTAAGTCACTGTGGGATCCCAGGCAAGTCACTTAACCCCGTTTGCCTCAGTTTTCTCATTTGTAAAATGAGCAGGAGAAGGAAATGGCAAAGTACTTCAGTGTCTTTGCCAAGAAAATCCCAAATGGGATCATAAAGAGTCAGACACAACTGGAACAATCCAACAACAACAATGGTGAATATTTATTCAGAGAGAAACATGACTCCTACTGAATGGTTATCAAAATCACTGACCTAAGCCCTTTAATTTGATTGCTGTATTTTTAATCTTTTGATTAAAAAGTGTCCCCTCCCCAATTCTAAATTTACCCACTCAGTTAGCTGCATTAATCAAATTAACTAGATAAATTAGTTAATGGCAAACAATTATTATTTTCAAGTCCTCCTTCTCCCCCATTATATATATATATATATATATATATATATATATATATATATATATATATATATATGGTTTGACATTAAAGTACCAAGATTAAATTTGAATTTGCCTGACAAAATAGAGAAATGACCAATCTAACACAGGGAGTGGGGGGGGGGGTTAAAAAAATGCAATCCCTTCCATTAGATTGGGAGCTTCTTAAGAGCAGGGACCATCTTTGGCTATTCGTTGTCTCCCCAGGTGTTTAGCACATATCCTGGCACATAGTAAATGTTTATTGACTGACTAATATTGTTCTTTCAGTGGAAGGAAAATAATGAAATAAAAATATTTTAACATTATTTATTTCATGCTTAACTCATTCTTGTAAATTTTTGGGTATGTTTCATACTTTGCATAGCATTATTATGGCAGTACATGCATATAATTTAAAATAAATAAGTATACTTATATTGGGATGCTCTTACCATTAGAGGTGAGGATGATCCAATAATTTGGGGACCATTGTCCTAGTTAATGTTTTCCCAAAGCAGGGATAGTGATAAGGTTATTTGAGGAAAATATATGTATTATCATCCAAAATGTCCCTATTATGTCTGAACAATCTGTTTACCTTCTAAAGTATACTACAAATGCTATCCACATCCAGAGAAAAAAAACTGATGGATTCTGAATGCAGATTGAAACATACTTTTTTTAACTTTATTTTTTCCGTGGTGGCTTTTTTTTGATCTGTGTTTTCTTTCACACCATGATTAATATGGAAATGTTTTGCTTGATGGCACATATATAATCTATAACAAATTGCTATCTCAGGGAGGGGCAAAGGGAGAGAGGAAGGGAGGGAATTTGGAACTCAAAAAATTTTAAAACAAATATTAAAAATTGAATTTACATGTAATTAGGAAAAATAAAATATTATTCAATCAATAAAAAAATAAAATAAAGTATACTACATTCTAGTTTATCCAGCAGTATGTGATCTTCATTACTATAAGAATTGCCTCACTTTTGTTTTTGTATACTCATCATCTGCATTCGTGGCACATAATGGTATTTTTATATAGGATACATAATATATATATATATATATATGTATATATATATATATATATGTACATAAGGATAAGTGTGTTTTGATACTTTTCTGATTCCTTCAGTGTTTGATTGGCCAATTCTCTGTTTTGTCAGTTGGATGGAAAGAACACTAAAGTTGGAGGGCTGAAATAGCATCCTGGCAACCCAGCTCCTCCATTTCTTCCCTGTGTAACCTTGGGAAGCCATTGAAGTTTCCTCATCTATGAAATAAGGGTGATGGACTATAACAGCCTCTGAGGTCCTTCCAAATGTTCAATCAATCCTCCTATGGAGACTGACCTTTCTTTTACATGACAGCCCTTCAACTACTTGAAGATATTTCTCCTGAGCCTTCTCTGCTCCAGTTGATCATTCCAAGTTCGTCATTGAATCCTGATTTGACATGGACTCAACACTCTTCACAGTTCAAGTTACCTTCCTCTTAAAGCCTTCCAGCATATCAATGTCCTTCTGAAACTGTGGTGCCCAGAAACAAAGCCGATACTCCAGATGAGATCTGACATAGGCAATCTACTAACTAAGTCAACGTTCTATTGCCTTCTATTCCTGGAAGCAAAGTCTCTCTTAACACAGCCCAAGATCCCATTAGCATTGGAGGCTCCATGAATTTGATGGACTGGATTGTACTAAACTTGCAGTTCACTAAAACCACCCAGATTATTTTCAAATAAATTCCTGCCTATTCAATTTAAATTAACTTACTTATTCAGTGCCATACTAATCAAACTATCAAAAATATTTTGTAGAGCTAGAAAAAAAATAACAAAATTCATCTGGAAGAACCAAAGGGAATTATTTTTTTTAATGTGAAGGACAATGGTTTATCCATACCAGATAAATTCCTGTCTAACCATTTCTCTCCATCCTGTATCTGTGAGGCTGACTTTTTTTAAAATTTGACTATAAGACTTTACATCTTAAGTCCATTGAATTTCATTCTTTTTGGATGCAGTCCATTGCTCGAGCCTGTTAAGGTTTTGCTAGATTCTGACTCTGTCATCTGCTGTGTTCGCTATCTTTCCCAGCTTGGTGTCAATGCAAATTTTATGAGAATACTATTTAGGCAAGTCATTGATAAAAATGCTAAATGTCATGGGGTTCTTTCCTAGTATACCTATCTATCTTATTTGAAGGAGCAGCTAGATGATACAATGGATAGAGAACTGATCCTGTAGCCAGGAGGACCTCAATTCAAATCTAAACTCAGATACTTTCTAACTGGCCAAGTCAACTTACCCTGTTTGCTTCACTTTTTCACCTGTAAAATGAGGTAGAGAAGGAAATGTCAAATCTCTCTAGTATCTTTGTCAAGAAAACCTCAAATGGGGTCATGAAGAGTCAGATGTGACTGAACAACAATAAGATCTCATTTGATCCTCCTAAAAACCCTGGTGCTATTATTATTCCTCATTTAAAAGTTGAGGAAACTATGCCAAACAGAGGCTAAGTTTCTCCCTGGGTCACATAACAAGTGTCTAAGGCTAGATTTGACGTCATATCTTCTTGACTGCAGGTCTAGCTAGCAAGCACTTTGTCTGCTGTACTAACTCTCTCCTTTCACCTATCTACACACAAATATATATGTATACACATATAGATAAAGAATCAGAAACTGAAGCTGATAGACTTTTTTGAATACTTCCATAATCAGAGATATCTTTTCAAACTATACTTAGCTGAGAGTCACCCTTTACTAGAGATCTCCAAACAGAAGGTGGTTGAGAATTTGAAAAGATGCTGCTATAGAGGGAATTCCTGTTCAGATATGGGTTGAGCTGGATGAAATATAAAGTATTTTCTAACTCTGAGATTTTGTGACCTTCTGAATCACAAGAAAGCACCAAAATAAGACAGTGCTTCTCTTCTGCCATCTCCTACCAGTCTTTCCTTGTGGAGTATCTCCTTCATTCAAACAAGAAAACCACAATTTCCTTGCAGAGCTTAAAGTAGATCAATCCTATTGGGACATTTTTCTCTACGATCATTATACCTGATGTTAAAAGCCTTATTTTGGAGTGAAGAGTGATTGTCTTCTTGAAGATAATATAATTCCCAGGTTGTATGGATGGAGCCAGTCAACAGAGAGAATTCACTGATATGTTTCTGAGGTAAAAGAAGTTTTCCAGCTTTTTTCCTGTCATTCAGATTATACTTCCCTATTTTCTATCTAATATATCATGAAATAATTTGTCAGCCATATAGTTAAAAATCCAGATATATATACTATACATGTGGCATAACTTTTGCATTACTAGCAGAGTAATTCTTTTAGAAAAAGAAATAATGATTAGATTGAAATGATTTCTTCTCCATGAACGTGTATTGGTTCTTAGTAACTGCCTAGTTGAGTGTTTTCCATCATTTCCTATTACAGCAAAATACGCTGCCTCCTAATTTGTTGTCTGTTTGGCAAAAAATAAAGAATCAAAGAATCTAATAGGAAAAAAGTATGGCCCAATTTGTTTTCATCTAATGCAGAATCTTCTGTAGCTTTCCCATCCAGTGGTCATCTCCTAAACAATGCCTTACCAGGCAGACTGATATATTGTTAGACACTTCTAACTATTGGGAAGTTTTACCTTATAGTAAAATAAAATCTCCCTCCCTGTGACTTCTACCCTTTGGGTTCCATTTCTTTTGTCTGAAGCAGTTATGGAAGAAATTAAGTCCTTCACTTGGTAGACTCTTAAATATTTGAATTCAGCTAGCATGTCTTCCTATGTCGTATTGCTCAAAACAAATATTTCTCAACCACTCCTTGTATGACATGATTTCGAGTGTTCTCCCCATCCTAGACACCCTTGCCTGGATGAGTTATATCCTTGTTAAACTGTTGAATCCTAACTGAACCCAACTCTCTATACTCCATATAGAATATAGACAGAGTATTACCTCATTTATTTTTCTGATCCTTAAATTTCTGATAATGCAATATAACAATTACTTTTCTGACCGCTATATCATTCTGCTGGCTTTTATTGAGGTTGCAATTAACTAAAATCCCTAGACCCTTGTCATATGAGCTGCTGTTCTTCCCCATCCTGTACCTATGCAATTGATATTTTGAAATGATGTGTGGGACTTTACATTTGTCACTGTTGAATTCCAACCCATTCATCTTGGCCATCACTTCAGCTCATTGAGATCTCTAGGGATGCTAATTCTATCATCCAACATATTAGCTCTCCCTTCTTGCTTTCTGTCATCTGCAAATTAGAGAAACGTCCTCTCAATGCCTTCATCCACGTAATTGAGAACAGTGTGAGGCAGGAGAGGAAAAAAGGAAGAGTGCCATGTTGTGCTATTAGCAGTCTCCCTTTGAATTTCTATTGAACTATTAATCAACACTCTACAAATTCAGCCACCCACAAGCCCACCTACTTAACCTTGTCATTCAGCTTATATTTCTCTGTTTTATAACTAATTTATTATGAAATAATCTGTCAGCCACTTTCTTAAAATCCAGATGTATACACTATACTTATGGCGTTACTTTTGCACTACCAACAGAGCAATTCTTTCAGGAAAAAGAAATGATTAATTTGATGTGACATATTCTCCATGAACTTGTATTAGCTTTAGTATCTTCCTAGGAAGTAGTTTTGTATGATCTGTCTATACTTCTCTGTGTACACATTGCATTCCTTCTCCCCCTACCTAGTAGAATATAAGCTTCTTAAAGGTAGGGATTTTCATTTTTGGCATTGTAAACTTCCAAGCATTGTAGTTACACGATATTTTGGTAGTTGTCCATAGAAAGCACTTAATATTTCTGGAAATGAACTGAATTTCTCCTTTGCTCTGGGTTTTTGTTAAAGCTGTCCCTTGCCTCACATGAGCATGAAACAGAACAAGGAGACACTGATCCTGGATCCCTTGCCAATTTTCTTGGCTGTGTTCTTTTGAACCACAGCTGATTAGGTCCTGATCTTACCATGGACCCACATGGGTTTGTTCCTAATCTTACCACTAGCAGTTGGAAGGGGAGTGGAGAGGAAACGCTGTTGTACTAAGTCTGGGTAGGAATAAGGACTAGACCCATGATTTCATTGATATACTCCCAGGTAAAGGAACACAGCACCTTCTGTGCAGCTTACAGCCTTAGAAAACAGTCAGTAACATATCTGAGGCGGGATTTGACCCCAAGTTCTCCTAGCCTCAAAGCTTGCTCTCTATTTACCATACCATGCTACCTATCAATAAGACTAAAAAAAACACTGAATTTTCTATGATGATTTCCCTCAGTTGGAGATGTTTTTCTCTTGCCATATTTTTTGGCTGACTCATATACTGTTGCTTCACCATTCCTTACCTTCCTCTACTTATGTATGGTTTTTTTTATTATAGCTTTTTATTTACAAGATATATGCCTGGGTAATTTTTCAGCATTGAGAGTTGCAAATCCTTTTGTTCCAACTTTTTCCCTTCTTCCCCCTGTTCTTTCCCCCAGATGGCAGGTTGACCAATACTTATTAAATATGTTAAAGTATAAGTTAAATACAATATATGTATACATGTCCAAACAGTTATTTTGCTGTACAAAAAGAATCAGACTTTGAAATAGTGTACAATCAGCCTGTGAAGGAAATCAAAAATGCTGGAGGACAAAAATAGAGGGATTGGGAATTCTATGTAATGGTTCATAATCATCTCCCAGAGTTCTTTCCCTGGGTGTAGCTGGTTCAGTTCATTACGGTTTTATTGGAACTGATTTGATTCATCTTCATTGTTGAAGAGAGCCACGTCCATAAGAATTGATCATCATACAGTATTGTTGTTGAAGTATATAATGATCTCCTGGTCCTGCTCGTTTCACTCAGCATCAGTTCATGTAAGTCTCTCCAGGCCATTCTGAAATAATTATGGTATATATTTTTAACATCAGCCTAGGACTTTACATTTATTCTTATTTAATTTTGTCTTCTAAGATTTGGTCTATTATTCCAACTTATCAAGACTTTCTGAGGTTCCAACTCTGTCACACAGTGCAAAAGGAATCCCTTTCATCTTGATATCATTCGCAAATTTGATAAGGAGGACATCTATATCTTCCCTCAATCACTGATTTTTTAAAAAACTTGAATAGCATAGGACCAAAGATGTAGTCCTGAAACAATCCACAGGCTTTCTTCTACCTAACTTTGATCTATTACTCATCACTCTTTGAGTCCTATCCTTCATCCATTTTGAAATGTACATAATTATACTATCTTCTATATCACATTTCTCTATCTCTTCTACAAAGATAGCAGGAAAGGCTTTGCCAAATGCCTTATTAAAATCCAGATACATTATGTCTACATCAGTGGTAACAAGTTCAGACAGAAATGGGAAGTCATACATAAGTATTCTTGTGAACCACATATTAACTTAATTTTAAGATCTAGCATTATTTATGTTTATTGCAATTTCATTTATTTTGCAAAATATTCCCCAAATTACATTTTAATTTCAATTAATCAAGAACACACAAGAAAGTGTTGACACTTCTGGTCTACACCATTCCTCTGATCTACTGGTCTAAAGATCCTGTCAAAAAGGGGGAAATAGCTTAATGAAGCTATGCTGACTCACGCTTAGCAATCTCCTTTTCCCTTTCTAAAAGCCTATGAGCCATACCTTTAATAATATGATCTAAAGTTTCACCATGGGCTAAAGCCAACCTTATTTGTCCATGGTTTACAGAATCTACCTTCTCCCCCTTTTAAAAATTGGAGGCACATTTGTCTATCTTCAGTCCTGTGACATATCTCCAATTATGCATAACATTTCAAAGATAACCAGGAGCAGCTCACAAATGACATTTCATGTTTTTCCCCAATACATTATGATGTGGTTTGTACTGGCAGAATGACTTTCATTATTAAAGGCAATTGAGGGCTCTCTTCTTTTTTATTTTATTTTTTTTATATTTCAGGTTTTAAATTTGATGTTATCTTATTTTAGATCCAAACTTTCCCCCTCCTCCTCCACCATCCTTTACTCCTTTATTGTTGTTTTTGTTATCATTATTATTCAATTGTTTTCAGTCGTATATAACTCTTTGTGAGCCCATTTGGGATTTTCTTGGCGAAGATATTATAGTAGTTTGCCATTTTCTTCTTACAAATGAGGAAACTGAAACAAATAGAGTTAAGTGACTTGCCCAGGATCATGTAGCTAGTAAGAATCTGAGGCTGGATTTAAACTCAGGAAGATGAATCTTCCTGACTCCAGACCCAGTGCTCTATGTACCATGGCACCACTTAGCTTCCTGTAGAATGGACCTCATGTCCCTTCTTGGGCAGAGGATGGCCTAAAGTCTTAAAGATCCAAATTAGATACTTACTGACTGCATGGCCCTGAACATTTAACTCTGTTTGCCCCAATTTTCTCGTCTATCAAATGAGCTAGAGAAGGAAATTGCAAACCACTCTCGTATCTTTGCCAAGAAATCACCAAATGGGGTCACAAAGAGTCAGAAACAATTGAACAATCAACAAAATCTACAACAATGTTTTTCCAGATCTAAGTTCTATGACCCTATAATTGTACCATCCAAGCCCCTTGTTTAATGTTTTTGTTCAATACTTCCCAATGTAAGTATCAGTCTCTTGGAAGGAAGAATACAAGTAAAATAGGAGCTGAGTAATTAAATCCAAAAAATAATCATATTAGCTGGCATTTATTTAGTATTTTAATGCTTTAAAGACATTAATTGCTATAGGAAACTCCTTCTACCAATGTAGGTCAGCATCATCTTGTGATATGGTGTAGCCCTTAGGAATATTGTAGTAATAATCCCCAGGCCTCCTGCTCTTGGGAATGATATCATGGAAACTTCAATAGTAGAAAAACCCCTATACTTTTCAAGAAACCCAGATCTCCTGGCCTTGGGAATGATGTAGTCATTTTAGGAATGGAGGTTTTAGGAGTGGTGGTGTACAACTTTGGAAAATTCGTGAAAGAAAGGGAATTGGGGCTGATATCTTTATTCTGTTAAGCCCTCCTTCAAGTATGTCCTATCAGGTCATCCAAAAGTATGAGCTACTGTCTTGCAACTGGACCTAAAAAGAAATACTTTTTAGCTTAAGAAAGGGGGTCATTGTTAGTCCCCATTACCAAACTTCCTACCAATCAAGTCAACCCTAATCCATGATGTCATTTGCCAAACTCTGTTCTTTGTTCTATATTTCCAGATCCCTATAAATTTACCTGTTTGCTCCTTGCTGTTTGTTGTTTTCCCCCCTTGAAATTTAGCCCACTTTAATTGGCATGGCAATTATAATAAAAGTCTCCCTTGACTTCGAGATTATCTAAGCCTCCAAATTCTCTTGAGACACCTGTGTCACTGGTCCAGAACACTAATATTGTGGGGTCCCTCTGAACCCCAACACTTGTACACTTAAGAGTCTGATATAGAGTTGCCTTGACACATGACCAGGATCACACAATGTCAGAGATGGCACTTGATCTCAGGTCTAGATTTGAACTCAGGTGTTCCTGACTTTGAAGCCAGCTCTCTATTCTCAACTCTTTGCATACATTATCTCATTTAATTTTCACAACAACCTTGTGAGACAAGTTCTTGAATACCATTATTTGTCAATCGACCCTTGATCTCATTAATGCAGGTTGGCTCCTCAGATCAAAAAATACTCATGCTTTCTCATTCTATGTGATTCTCATTTATGTCTTCTCACAAATCTCCCATAGGAAATCTACCCAAATTACCAGAAACTTGCTCAAGGCCTTTTAACATGCTGTGGGCAATCCTTAGAAATTCTGGGAGCACTTTAATTATCCATCTTTTATACTTCACTCTTGATATAGGACCATCCTATTTCCCTTTCCAATCATACATTCCTGGACAAAATTATATAGTCCTTGTATACTAAGTCATCATTGGTAGTATGCTACAGCCAACCGAAATACACAATACTTTTCTCCTTTGCTCTTTGGGTCCCACAGGGCTTTAATTCACGTGAGATTGTGTTGTTCCATAAATCTCAGCCATATAATGTTGCCAGAATGCTAGTATTAAGAATAGAAAGGGAAAAAATGGGATTTTTGTGTTCAGGTGCAGCTTAGCAACATTTAAAGTTGCTGCACAGTTTCCAAAAGAGCAATCCAGCCTACTCTTCCTCCTGTTCACTTCTGGGCCCTGCTCATTGTTCATCTGAAGTGCCTGTCCAAATTTTATAAGCTGATGGATTAACTCACTGGGCTTCCCAACTTGCTGAATGCCATTAGCCTAGACAAGAGGCATTCCTCTTTATTTGCTGTTGTTGGGGTTTTTTCTCTAGTGTAGATTATTAAGACATTGAGTGATTGTAGACCTGATTGGGGTAGCTCTGTAACTTTCTGGGGCTTAATGAAATAAGCTTGATATTATCATCAAAACATGCTTACCATCTATTGGAAATGACTTCCACTTTACCCCTATCTTAAGCATCCTTCATTACAGCAGCAAATATATGCTTAGTTTGTTTTGCTTTATAGTGATCATCAAAGAATTGATGAATTAAACTATCTTTGTGAACACATTTATCAAAAAACCATGTATGATTTATCATGTCCAAGATATACCTTTTTGCAGAATGCCTATAAAGTTAGGTTTTTCCCTATTGAATCAATTTAAAAAAAAAGAATAGTTAGGTGACATAATTACCAGAATCCCTCAAAATTTTTAGCACATATATGATATTGTCAGATTCGTATTATTAGCTTGTCAGTGGTATAGAGAAGAGTCCAAAGAGACTGGAAACTGGGAGATCACTTGAGAAACCACTACAATAGCTCAAGCAAGAGAAGACAAAAGACTAAATTACATCGGCATAAGTTGACTAGCTAAGATGTCATTGGATGAGAAAGAAATTCTGTATGGTACAAATCATAGACTTTTTTTTAAATGATTTGATGAGGAGGATTAGAAAAAAAGAATAAGAAAAGATGTTTCTAATATAGTTTTCCAAATAATTCTGCCCTATCTTTATAATTCATTATCATTGTTGAATTTATCCCAATCAATGGGACATTCTTTCTCTCATCTTCTCTTGCCCTCCAAGTAACTTCTCTGTCTATTTTATTGCAACACTACCCCTCATTTTTTTGATCTGGACTTGGGATATGTCAATTAGTCAGTCAATAAATATATATTAAGCATCTACTTTGTGCCAGGGACTGTGCTAAGGAATTTCACTTCTGAAAAACTCCCTATATGGAAACTCCTTCCATATCGCAGATCTGCAATTCATCAGTAATTTTCCATCTTAATGGGGTAATTTGGGGCACTAAGAGGTCACATATATAACTGGATTTTCAGAGACAGAAATTAAACACATATCCTCCTGACTTTGAAGCAAGCCTTCTATCCACTCTGCTTTGCTGCCTCTTTTTTCTTTTACATTCAACAAAAATCTCAGTTAACTCTATTTGGCATTTTAAACCCTTCATGATCCAGCTCCAGCACATCTTCCGGACTTAGCCATTACTCCCCACCAGACACTCTATGTTCCAACCAAATTGGCCTGATTACTATTCTTTACACACAACACTCCAGCCTTTCTCCTTGCCTTACATAAGCTGTCCCTCCCTCAAACTTAGAATAGACTGCTTCCCAATGAAGGGACAACATACATTGTCTGAGTGCCACCTCCTCCATAAAACATCCTTTGATTCCCACCCCCGAGATTTTAGAACCCTCCTTCCTACCTAAATTACCTTTATTCATTTTATATGCATTTTGAATCTATTTAAATGTTATCTCCTCAAAATATTGCAAACATTTTGAAGACATTTCTCTGTGAAAGCTCAAAGAGTGGCACAGTACTTGGCACATAGTAGGTGTTTCATCAATGTCTGTTAATTGATTGATTGATTGATTTAGCCCTGATAACATTATTCTTATAGGACTTAGTACTCTTGTATTCATTCTCAGCTACCTGTCAAGGGGCTATTTTCTTGGTTACCAGTCTATGTGATATCTGACTTGGTTAGCGAATCCACCAGGCAGCCTCATCAGGCTTTCTAATAGAGATTCCCCTTTTCTTCTTCATCAAAATTATTTTTATTTGCATAGTAAGAATTGTGTATATGAGGGCTTTCCGATATTTTTTAGTCAACTGGCCCTGAATAATTTTAAACTATGGGCTCTTATCTAGCATTTCTCCAAATGTTTTGAAATCAGTTCTCCCAAGTCTAAGGACCAGGCTTTCTCTCCTTATTCATCATGAACTTTAAATTGGAGCACTTACTTCCTACCCAGTTTCTAATCATTTTACCTTAACAAGCAATTCATCTTTCCTGGTCTAAATTACATGTAGGATATCAGTTGCCTTCTTTGCATCCACCATCTTTTGAAAAATGAAATTAAATTATCACTAACAAATCAAAAATGTTTTTTTCCAGTGGCTTAGCTTTTAGCAGAGATAGAGACAGAGACAAAGAGAGACAGAAATAGACACAGAGAGAGACAGAGATAGAGAGACATAGAAAAAGAAAGGGAGAAAGAAAGAGCTAGAGAGACAGAGGGACAGAGAGAAAGTGAGAGACATCAAGGGAGATGAAAGAAGAGAGAAAAGGAGGGAGAGAGAAAGGGAGGGATAGAGGAATGGGGTGGGAGAATGACTCCCCAGCAGTTTTTCAGATAGGTGAAATCCCCCAGCACTGCTATATTGTACTTTCATACCAGCTTTATGTTCTTCCTCTAGAACTCATCATCCATTTCTTCTTTCTGGCATCCCTTCAGATTCCCTCCCCATGCTCTCAAGCTGAGTTCACCCTCATCCCTAATCAAAAAATGTTCTCTGGAAAGGGTCTGATAATTTCACTGGTATTTGGCTATAAGTGATTGACAACCTTTAAAGTGTTACCTCTTTTGAGTGTATTTGCATTTTAACAACCTATCTATTCCTAACACAAAGGAATGAATATCTAATGGTAGAATTTCATGCACCTGAAAGCCCTGGAGGAAGTATATTTGGTATTTTCCCTACATCCTGAAATAATCGTTATGATAGTAGTTTACACTTAAGCAGTGCTTTGTAAGTTTTTTTTTAATCATAAACATTACCTTTGATCCTCACAAATATTCCATCAAGTATCATATTATAGAAGAGGAAAATCAACTTGGCTAATGTTACCTTTCTAGCTGTATGTGTGACTAGTACTGAACAAAGGGCTTGTAGTACATAGTCTCATATTCTTTCCATTGTCAAGTAAAATGTACAAATGGGGTGGGTCATGATGGAATGGGAAAGGATCTATTCTTTCATCCATGTAGGGAACTCCTGGTGAGGAATCCTCCTCGCTCCAATGCACATAGGCAGGCACCTGCCCTACAATTTATTCTTAAACAGTTGCCTAGAGCATGAAGATGTTAAAGGGGAAGGGAACAGTATTTGTTAAACACCTACTGTGTGTCACTTGATGTGCAAAGCACTCTACAAAATCATCTCATTTGATCCCCTCAACAACTCTGTGAGGAAGGTGCTGTCATCATCCTGTCCTTATAATTGAGAAAATGTAGGCAAAGAGAAACTAAGTGACTTGTTTAGAGTCATATGGCTAGTGTCTGAGAGCAAATTTGAATTTGGATCTTCCTGACTCCAGAACCAGAACTTCAGATTCCAGAACTATTCACTGAGCCACCAACTGCCTCATTTAATCTAGCTGCTACGTTAAATAACTTGCTCAGAATCAGATAGCCCCTATGGATGAATAAGTCTACTGGACTCCAGAGCCATGGTGACATAAATTAATGTTGGCTATATATTGTTACTTTTATTATGATGACTACTCTGTGATCTCCACCTCTACCTACTCACAAAGTCATCCTACTTCATCCCATGTCCATGATCTCTTCCCCAACATTTTATCTTTTATCTCATTTTTACTATTTGCTTCATATTTACAGTGAAAGGATTATAATAGACAAACTCTACAGAGTCTTCTGAACTGACCAGCAGGATTTCTGCTGACCCCATTAAGTAGAAGATGGACAGTGTTTTGTTTTTGTTTTTTTTCCTTGTTTAAAAGGAGTTAAAGCTGATAAGGGGCAGGATAGGATCAAGGCAAAATGCATGTAGGTATCATATGGTAACTTTGGTTATACAATGTATTCACTGTATAACCAAAGTTTATATACTTGCTTTATCAAGCAAGGGAATAGGAGTTAAGAAGACTGGAGTCTAAATCAAACTTCAGACACTAGCTGTGTGACCTTGGGCAACTGGGCAAGTCACTTAAGTGCTCTCAGCCTTAAATTCTCCATCTGTAAATTGGAAATAATAACAGCACCTGCTTCAAAGGGGATGCAAAGTGCTTAGCAAACCTTGATGTGCTACATAAATGGTAGCTATTAGTATTCCTGTTCACCCATCTATGAATTCCTCTCTGTTGCAAGAACAGCCAAATAGACCACAAACATCCAGAGCGAAAAGCAAAAATGATCACTTTAAATACGCTGGAAATTCTGGTTTCTACACTCCAGGACAACCAGAGCTGCAGGCTCATGACAGGCTGGCCAGATCCTTAAGGCCACGGTCTTGTGGTCTGCTTTGGGGGCCTGGCTGGCCTGTTCCCCAGAATCCCCATGGCTTGAAAAACAATATTAACTGCTTGAATATTTCTCCTTTTCAGTCTGCCCTGATTAGGACCTAGAAAGGCAAGGAACTTAGAGTAAGGTTCATAGAAGAGCCACAGATGTTTCCATAAAGATCCAGAGAGAGTGAGGAGAAATGTTTCCTCCTCCTTTAAGGGTTAGTTTAATGGGGAAAGCCCTAAATTTGAACATTGGAGATCTGTGAATTCTATTTATGCCAAATGCTGGCTGTTACCTTGGACAAAATGCCTTATTCTTCCAGACTGCTGTTAAAATATTGGGTAGGACCAGATGAAATCTAAAAAGCCCTCTTACTCTGACAATCTATAATTCTAAATGATAAGAATACTCAGGCTCAAGGTAGTGAGGTGATGCAGTGGATAGAACACTGGTCCTGAAATCAGGAGGATCTCCGTTCAAATTTGGCCTCAGACACTTACTAGTTCTGTGACCCTGTTTAAGTCACTTAACCCAGACTGCCTTCAAAAAAATATTAAGGCTCACTTCTTCAGAATTCTTCAAAAGAGGGGATGGAGCCTCTTGTAGCTAGAAGACTTAGCAGAGAGAATGCTGCTGGACCTGGAGTTAAAAAAATACTGTCTGTGTGACTATGGGAAAATTATTTAACTTTGCCATACTTCCCTCATCTGTAAAATGGGGTAATAATAGTACCTACTTTAATTTAAGGATTAAATGAGATATTATATGTAAATTGCTTTGCAAACTTTAAAATATTATAAAAGTGTTATTATTATTATTATTATTATTACTCTTACTCCACTATCTAGTTTAAAAAAAAATAAACTCCCAGGGTAAAAGGACTATTCCACAAAACCAACTACTCTTTTTGATCCCAGAGCTTCTTTCCTCCATTGTTATGCTGCTCTTCAAAATCCATTAGAGCAGAGGCTCAAAGCAAGGTCTCTTGACACCAGGCCACTGCCGTCCATGACTGTATAAAGGCTTTTTAGAGTTCACAAAGCTGATGTAAGAGATGCTTTGGTAAAGCGATAACTATTGGTGAGCCATAACCAGCCCTGACCCTTTACATGCTCCAGGACAAGAGGTGAAAAAGTGGGAATGATTCTGCCTGATCTTCAGCTTCTGTCTAGCACTTCAGCAAGTACATTTGATGTTGTTGTCATTGTTATTGTTGAACTATACGATAGTTTCCTCATCTGTAAAATGAGGCCATTACACTTACCTGGCTACTTCGCAGGACCTATACAAGGTTCAAATGAGATAATACAGACAACGGTGTTTAGTGGTTTCTTTGAGTCAAGTAGAATTGTTCTACAAATGCTCTTAAGTTTAGATAGTTCCTGGCTCCTTCCCCCAAGTTTTAGGTCCTTGAATAAAAGGAAAAGGGAGGTAATTGGTGAATAATACTTGATCTAGCCTTTGGACAATATTGGCCCACATCCCATAATTCCCAGGTCACTTCTGATTCTCCCAAGCTGTATCAACATGATGACTAGATGATAGCCAAAGGGAGTGAGGGGAAGGGTTATAAATTATCTAGTGTTGGCTGTTGTCTTAATAACCTGGGGGGTACTTGGCTTCATTTCAAAATATTTAATATCACTTAAGAATTTGGAAGGGTCCTCAGCAACTATTTAGTTGAATATGAATACACACACACACACACACACACACACACACACGATTCAGTGCCTACTTGAAGACAGACAAGGAAAAGGGGGAATCTATCACCTCTCAAGACAGGTCATTCCACTTTTGGACAGTTCTCAGACCATCAAAGAAAATTATTTTCTCTAGTTACCTTCATTTTTACATGCTTATGACTATTTCTATTGTCCCATTAGAATCAACTTTCTACATAATGTGAAACACAATTTAGAAATGTTGGACTTGGCACCAGGAGTTTTCCCAGCTCTGACTTTACTGACCTGTCATCTGCTCCCAATGTTCCTAATCTCTAAGACTTTGCAAACCTTATATCAATGCTAGCTATTATCTCTATCGCACTAGAAATTTGGGTCCCCAGAACTGATAGATGAGCTTTTTGCTTTATCTTGCTAGGATGCAGTCCTCCAGGACACTTCCTGCAGATTCCTCTCCTTTTCTCAGCTACCCTTCTCTTTCTTTCCCTTCCCCTGTCCACTATCCCTTTATGTGTTGTCTCTTCCCCCATTAAAATATAAGCTCTCTGAGGACAGTGCTTCTATTTGTATTACCAATACTTAGGACAACGCCTGACACATAGTAAACAGTAAGTATTCTATTTATCTACTTATCTACCTATCTATCTATCTATTTATCTATCATCTATCATCTATCTCTGTCTATCTATTTATTATGAGATGATAGCTGTGTTATTATGAGAAAATCACTTAGTCCCAGTTTTCTCATCTGTAAAATGGGAATAAAGATATATATATATATAAAACCTAATTCCAAGATAGTTATAAGCATCTTAACAAGGCGAAGATTTTGCAAATCTTAAAACATTATCTAAATGGGAATTGTGATAAGATCAACTTCATTGTGCTTTTCAGCAAAGATACAGCAAGTATTCTTGAAGCAAGGTGTGTATCTATACCTCATTTCCCCTTAGCTGGGGTGGACATAGGATTCCAAGCGATTTTTCTAGGAATAGAGATTTGATTCTTGAGCAACAGTGAATGTGAGAGGCATATTCTAGCAGGAAAAGGGAGTTGCATATAATGGATGCATAATGATGTCTGTGTAATTGAATTGAAGTGGTATGGGAGAGAGAGAAAGAGAGAGAGAGAGAGAGAGAGAGAGAGAGCTCACATTTCATAGCACTTTGGGGATTACAGAATCCTTTCCTACTAACATCCTTGTGTCCTAGTAACAGAGAACATTATCTCTGTTTATGGGGAAACTAAAGTGCAGAGAGGGAAAGGACAGAGCTCAGTTCATACAGTTAGCAAATGGCAGAGTTAAGATTTGAACCCAGGATTTGAATTGAATTAAGAAGGTTTGATCCTTTCACTGGAAAAAAAATAGAAAATGACAATTAATAGGAAGTAATCCCATAGATCCAGAGCTTAGAGACTAGGAGAGAATATTCAGTGTTCAAAGTTCTCTAGTAGAAAGAGTGCCAGAGACATAGGTTAATGCCCCAGCTTTTCTACTTACTACCTGTGTGACTTTGTGCAAGCTCAGAAATCTCTCCTTTAGAATCATGAAATTCTAAAAATCTCCTTTTCTATAAAAATTAGAGGGAGGGATGGATGCATTTGGTATCCTGAAAGATCCCTTACAGTTCTGACTGTATGGATTAATAAGATGATCCAGGAGACTGTTTGACAGAATAGGGTCCAGTCTTGGTGCAGGAGTAGATGAAGAAGCTACCTGACTACTTTTCAAGAATGACGTATGTTCGAGGTAAGGATTGGCTGAATGACAATGGTGTCATGGACTGGAAGGCCAGTGAAAATAATGACTGTACCATTACAGATGCAGGGAACACTAGTGGAAAATGAGCTGGAAGAATAGAAATAGAGAGGGTCAGAAGATGTTGTGAAGTAATGGTAGCAATTTTTTAAACTTTCAAAAAATATGGAACTCTTTAACACAAGAGGTGGTCCTTCCATTCATCAATGGAGCTGTGATCTCAGTTTATAATCAATAAATATGTATGAAGTTCTAGTATGTATGACATTGTGCTAGTCTCTGGAACTGAAAAGATCAAAATTAAATTGTCCTTATCATCAGGGAACTTACATTCTACTAGCAGGAATATAATATGCTCATAAAGAAGATGATACCATACATATACCAAACAAAAGCCAGATGATTTCAAGAGATATTAATACTTGGAGGTGTCAGGAAAGATACCTTGAAGGAGGTGGCTCTTAATGCTGATCCTTGAAGGGAACCAGGGGTTCCAAGTAGTAGAAGGGAAGAACAACAATAGTACAGGGACAACATCCCACACAAAGCCACAGAGGTGGGACATGGAATATCAGGTATGGGGAACGGTAAGTTAGGATCTGATTGACACATAAAGAGAATGCTGTTTGTCCTTTATTTTTGAAGAGGTGAGGGTACCACATCATGAGGTGATGTTCTGACTTATGTTGGATTTAAGTGAGGCAGAGTTGCACAGAGTCATCACCCTCCCTCTCTTTTCCAAAGTCATCAAAGACCAGTGGCTGGACTAAAGTCAGGATGATTGGTCATATCCCGGGAGGCAGTGGATGGCCTTAGCATCTTCAGTGCTGTAAGTTCTCTCCAGTGCCTTTTTCAGATGCCCTCAGGCCATTCAAGCAATTTGTACTCATCTAATAATGCAACCTGAGGGGAAATCTCCCATGTTTGGGGTAGACCTACCCTAACTCACCTATGGTTTTGAGGTCTGTCCATTACCCTTATCCTGACTGAGCACATCTGCCAAGATGCTTTCCCAGGGATGGAGCCACTACTACAGCTTCTGGGAACCACACGTGGCACATGGATGACAGGTAGACACCAAAGTGGGTCAGAAGTTCTGAAAAGGGCGCAATAGCCTTCATATCAAAGGTGCTAGTATTCCCTTAAGATATCTTACACCCCAAAAGGAGAATAATGTGTAATCATCATGGAAGCATACAACAGAATCAGATTACAAAGAACATTAAATGCCAACAGAAGAGTATATTTTATCACTGAAACAATAGGGAGCCCCTGGAGCTTTTATACAAGCAATTTACATGGTGGGACTTATGTTTTAAGAACATCATTTTGACAATTGTTTGGAAGATGTACAGGAAATAGGAGAGTATGGATGCAGGGAAAATAATTACCAAGCTAATGTAATATTGGAGAAGAGAAAAAATAATGACCTGATCAAGTGTATAGATGTGAGAGATGTTGTCGACTAAAAATGAAAAGATTTGACATTTAATTGGATGTAAGGATTGAACAAATGAGAAGAATTGAGGAACACCCCACTGTTGCAACCCAGGGTAAATGGAAGGATAGTGGTACCCTCAGACCAATTAAAGAAGATAGGAACAGGGATAGGTTTAGGGAGGAAATAGAGTTTTCTTCTAAACTTGCCATGCTTGAGAAGCTATGGCACATCAAAGTGAAGATAGAAGATAGTTTTGATGTGAGAATTGTACCCAGAGAGACATGAAATTTGGATATGTAACTTTGGGAGGAATCAGCATAGAGACAATAATTGAACCCCATAGGAACTGATGAATTTCCTAGTAGAGAGAATAAAGAGAAAAAAGGAGAGGATCCAAGAGAGAACACAAAGGTACATCCATGGTGTAGAAGGCAGGATAGAGAACATTCTCTTTTAAAGGAAATCTATCTAGCCATAAGAAGGATTATTCAGACAGATAGAGGAAAAACTATGTCAGAGCAGTTATGAAAGCCCAAAAAAAGATAGCATCCTGAAGGAAAGGCTAATCAAAAGTTCCAAAGTGACAAGAAAGAATGAAGACTGAGAAAAGTCCTTTGGATTTAGCAATAAAGAGATCACTGGTGACCTTGGAAAGAACAATTTCAGCTCAGTGATCAGAATGGAAGCCAGATTGAAGGGTTTGAGAAGTGAATGGAAAGTGAAAACAGAAAATAAATTAGTATAGACAGCTTTTTCTAGAAGTTTAGTTGTTTAAAAAAAAAGGAACAATAATCTGGCAGGAAGAGATGGGTTTGGAATTGGAGTCTGGTAACTTAGACTTACCTGCCAATCACCAGGTTACCTGAATCTTAAGGCTATCTCTAAAGTAAAATAAATTCTTCTTCCAAGAGAGGAAGAGTGAAGGAAGGCTCTCCGAAACAGAAGTCTTGCTGATAAGAGACAATTCTGGTAGTCCCTCCAAAAGTATAAATCACAACAGATTCATGTCCTTTCATCCTTTGCAACTCTTCTCCATGTCCTCCCAAAAATCCTCCATGAGGAGATCCACCTAAAATGCTGCGTACCTTCCTCTAAGTCTCTTGACCTTAAATAAATACCAATGGAATGCTCATGCTACCCACTGGTTGTTGCTCACTTTTGATATATGACTACCTACTTCCTTTTGTAATCATTCTTCTCTTACATAATTCTTTTCTTATCAACTATTATAGCCCTTTTATGTTCCCCCATGTGCCTCTCCGTTGTCATTTGTCAGAAACTATAGGTGTCTCATGTCTCTTAGTCATATAGAATCACCAGAGGAATATATCAATGTTCAGATGGGTCTGGAAGACAATTGACAAAGATGGCGAACTTGGAGGAAACAATACAACACAATTGCCCTTGCAATTATACCAACAAAGAGCTAGAAAAAGCACCAGATTGTGTAATGACTGAGCCATTTTCCAGCTAAAATAAGTAGGTAGAAACCATAGAGGAGTAGTCTGGCAGCTTTGTCATATTGACCTCAGAACTGGATTTCAGATTCATCCAATGGGTACCTGTCAGAACTGGGTCCATAACTCTATTGCTTTGAGCTGAGGATATGGTCTCAGATTTAAAATGTGTGCCTTTGTTTGGAGCAGAAGAATAGGATTATTTCTCAAAACTGGATTTCAGATTCATCCAATGGGCACAGATCAGCTTCCAAAAGACAATGCAGCCAAATTTTATCTTTCTATTTCTTGATCTAACTCATTCACTTCTAGTGCCGTCCAAGATATATGTACTGAAAAGTTAGGTAACAGTTGTCCATACAACTACATACTATAGCATGGATCATAACATGGATAAATAAAAGTGTAGAAAAAGTTGAAAAAGTTCACCCATTTATAAAAACTAAGGAATGATAATAGAATCACAGAATCTTAGGGTGAATTAGAAAGGACTTTTAGAGACCCAGCTAATGAGGCCCAATGAAATTAATGAATTATCATAGATCATGTAGATTATAAGTGGCAGAATTGGACTAAAAACCAAATCTCTTGATTCTTCAGCTAATATACTTTATATTAGGCTGCCTATATCCGTAATGAATTATTAAGGTAATCAAATGATATCTTGTAATATACAGGGGTCACAGGAACTCTTCTTTAACTCTTAAAAGTTGACAACAATAACAAGGAGCCTGGAAGCTCTCTACCAGAAGATTGGGAGTCTTCTAAGCTCCCTTTTACAGGGACAGATGTCTTTATACATTCACAAAAGCTACCTCTGACAGTCAGCAAGCATTTTGAAAGTACCTACTATGAGTCAGGCACTGTGCTAAGTACTTCATATTCAAAGAGAGGCAAAACAAAATCGTCTCTGTTCTCAAAATACAGTCTAATTAGAGGAAATAATATGCAAACTATATAAAGTACATAAAAGATATGTACAGGATAAATTGGAGATTATTGACAGAGATAATCAACTAGTGTCTGAATTGGAGGCACTAGTAATTTATAGGAATTGAAGAGGAATGGGATTTTAGCTGGAACTTGAAAGAAGCCAGGAAGCGGGGCTGAGAAGAAAATGAATTCCAGACATGAGAATACCCCAGATACAAAGAGATGAAAGGGCAGGTAGGTGGCAAAGGCCAGAGTCAAGAGGACTTACTGAACTTGAAAACTGATCTCAGATACTTATTGTGCAACTGTAGGCAAGTCATTTAATCCTTTTGCCTCAGTTTCCACATCTGTAAAATGAGCTGAAGAAGAAAAGGGCAAATCATTCTAGTATCTGTGCCAAGAGAACCCCAAATGAGGTCACAAAGAGTCAAACATGACTGAAAAAACTACATAAGATGGAACATCAAGGAGGCTAATGTCAGTGAATGTGACATGTATATAGAGATGAATAAAGTGTTAAGAAGACTGGAAAGATGAAAATAAAATAAAATCTAATTTGTTTTTTTTTTTAAATACTGAAAATATAGGAGATGGGAACCAAGTTACAAAGGACTTTGAAGACCAAAAACTTGGGAATGGTCAGGAATCACTCTAATTTACTGAGCAGAAAAGATAACAGAGTTGACATGGCCAGAACTAAATTTTAAGATGATCCCTTTCATAACTGAGTAAAAAAAATACAGCAAAAATGCTGTTGTCCAGATATAAAGAGATAAAGATCTGCACTAGGATGAAAATGTGAGGAGAGGGAATGGTGAATACAAAGATGGTATTAAGATACAATTGACAGGACCTAGCAACAAACTGGATATGAGCAAGTTGAGAATTATACCTAGATTTCAAGTCTGAGTGACTGGAAGGAATAGACGATTCTCAACCATAAGAGGGAAGTTCAGAAGGGGAAAGACTTTAAGGAGAAAAATATTGAGTTACGTTTTGGATATGTTTAAATTACCTAGGGTATATCCAGTTTGAAATTCCCAGTAGATAGTTGGAGATATAAGACTGGAGATGAGGAAAGAGGTCATGGACAGAAATATATCTGAGAATCACATACATAGATATGATAATTGAATCCATAGGAGCTGCCGGAAAAATGTAAATTAATAAAAGACTCTGAGTGTTTTCAACTCCATAGAATATCATGCTCCAGCACCAGGTTCTTCATCATACATCCTCCCTTTTCAGCTTCCTTTTGTATGTTGCTTTCCTCCATTACATTATAAGCTCCTTGAGGGCAGGAGCCATCTTTCTTCTTTTCATTTTAATACCCAGCACTTAACACAGTGACTGGCTCAGAGTAAATGCTTATTCAATATTTATCAAATTTAAAGACCATTAAATTTGCCAGTTAAGAGATTGACTGATAACTTTGGAGACAGTAAAAGTGTCTGATCAGAGAAGAATAAAAGCTAATTGAATTCAGAAAGACCAAATGACATTGAGGACTGTATAACTCTTGATAGAGTTTGGACCTAATACTTGGACCTAAAAAAGAGATGAAGAAATATACCTTCTTATTTGCAGAGGTAGGTGCTGTGAGTATGGTTAATATGTAGATTAACTTTGCTCTCTCTTTTTCTTTTTTCTTCTTCTTTATATGAATCACTTACTGGGAAAGAGATGGAGAAAGAATGCATTCAAGAAATGAAGGTGATGGAAAAAAGATATCAATAAAATTTTTTTAATCTAAAGAGGTCATCTAGCTAGAATGGGTCTGAATAGTTTAAAAATAGAAAAATCCCTAAAAAATCTGTTAAAGCAACCCCTATCATGGTTCTTTTCTGGTCACTAATAATAACTCTCATTTATACAATGCTTTATGGATAATAAAATGCTTTCTTTGCTACAACTCTATGAATGGATAATGGATAATGTTTTTAATATCACCATTTTACAGCTGAAGAAACTGAAGCTCAGGTTATAATTTGCTCAATTAAGAGAGGTCATTAAGTGTCACGGACTTTATTCAAATACAAGTCTTCTGACTGAATCCATTGCTCTGCCTCCCATGTCAAGCTCCAACTCTGGAAGTTTTCATTGAACTCTACTGTTAGGAACCTTGATGCTTCTCAATCTACTTTCAAGACCCACAGAGTAAGGACTATCCCCTGCTTTTTATCCTGATCACTGCCCTCATTAGCAAAGCCAATGATCCCCTCCAGAGACTTTATTTGTATCTCTCCATGTCCCCAATCAAAATCTGCCCTGGTACTTAGCTTCACAGTGACCAAAAACAATCTGCTCGACCACACTCTTGAATTTGACCTTAGTGTTTAAGTCTTTGCAACCCAAACTGGTGACTGAGACTTTGGCTGTCCAGATAACACTACTTTTTAAAAATAAAATCATGGAGATGAAACATAAACTTCTAAAACCATCCCTTGGTACAGCTGAGAGAAGGCAGAACTGTGGGCTGGATGAGACATCACTGATGTTTTTTATTACAAAATAAGATGAATAAAAGCATCACATAATAGAAGATCCTTGATGATGATTCAGCCTTGCCTAAGCTCCCAAGAGCGAGTGGGTCATAGCTAGAGAACAGAACCTCACTGCAAATAGAGATATTCCAAGCTTCTATTCCATAGACAGCTATATCCATTCATGGCCAGTAAGTAGGGAGCTGTATCCCACCTACACCATGTAGCAGATTTTCTGCCCTTTTACATAAAGTATTCAAGGGAGGCTGTGGATCAATTTCTGACACAGTATCAATCTTCCTTCTCACTGCTGGTATCACATAACTGTAGCTTGTCTTTCTAGTCTGGATTCTGATGCTTTGTTTCTTGATCTTTGCCCAGGTCCTTGATCTCTGCTTCCTAACAATTCTTGGCTGTGATATTCACTACCAGTGTCCACCTCAGCCCCAGACTGCCCATCCCTTGCCCATCCCCAGCAAGCTCCATGTTCTGATTCCTGATGTTTGCCTGCTCCCCATCTAATAACCTTGGCGTGCCTTAGCTAGCTCTTTTTCCTTATTTTAAATCCTATTCTCTGCCCATGGTTCAGCACTGAAATAGATAGTGAACATGGATGATCATACTGACTTCTACAAAGCAAATGATAAGAATGATAACATAACAACAAAAATCAAAACTGAATGCTATGAGATTGCAATAACTAAGCTTGGCCCTAAACCTTCTTAATTTCAATGCCTTCCTTATTTCCTGTATGTCCTATGTAGAGTTTACTTTGTGTCTATTTGTTTATATGTTATCTTCCCAATTGGATTATACAGTCCTTAAGGGTAAGAACTGTCTTTTGTGTCTTTTTGTACTCTCAGCAGTTGGCGCAATGTCTGGCATACAGAGGGTACTTTATAAATATTTATTGATTGATTGAGAAACAAGAAGGTGAACTTTTTTTCTACTTCTCTAATTTAATTTTTCTATTTGATTATTATGAACTTCACAAACATCAATAAACACAATTTTTTTTTTTCCTTTTCAAAGAACAGAAAAGAGAACTGAATATAAAATTGTGTACCTTCTCTATGTACTGTTTCTGGGCTTGGGGAAGGGTTTTGTATATTTCACTTTTAACATGGTAGTTCCAATACTTCTCTCTTCTTTCTTATATCCCCTTCTGCTTTTTCTTCTGTTTTTTTTTAATGATTAAGTAGTATTCTTTTCTTTGTTTTCTTATTTTTTAGCGTCACTATTACTACTTGAACTTCTTCCTAGTTCTACACACACACACACACACACAACATTAGTAAAGTTCTTCCCTATAATAAATAAGTATAGTAATACGAAATAAATGCACACTATGGCCATATTTGAAACTTTACAACTTATCCCAGAGCTCTAGTCTACTGGTATCAAACTCAAATAAAAACAGGGGCTACTAAACTATATATAAGGATCCCCTGAGTTATATTTTAAGTTTGAAAAACTACATGCTTATTTATTTCTTTTTATCAGTACAGCAGCATATTAAAAGCAGATAGGAACTACATTCTACACTTTGGAGTACTTTGGACTACATGCAATCTTTGGGGTATATGTTGGGTACTTCTATTCTAGTCCATGATCTCCATGCCAGAAAGTGAGAAACATCTATTCACCGGTTTTCTGAAGTGGTGATTGATCATTGCATTAATCATAGTTCTTACTTTTTCACCATTTTAATCATTGTATTATTTGTTCTACTTCTCCCCTCATCACTTTGCTTCAGTTTATATATATAGTCCAGATTTCTATGAATCTGCGACTTTCATTATTTCTTACAATATAATCGTGTTCCATTATATTTATATACCATAATTTGCTTAGCTGTTCCTGAATTGATGGGTATCCACTTTATTTCCATTTTTTTCTGCAACAAAAAATTGTTGCTATAAATAATTTCAGACATTCTTTTCTCTAATCTCTTTGGAATATAAGCATTGTAATAGTATCATCGGATCAAAGGATATATACAGTTTAGTTATTTGAGAGATATAGTTCTCAATTACTTTCTAGAATAGTTGGGGCTCTTCACAACTCTACCAAAGTGCAATAATATGCCTATTTTCCCACAAACCATCCAACAATTATCATTTTCCCCTTTTTGTATTTATAAAATTTATGGATGTGAGGTAGAACTTCAGAGTTTCTTAGAGTTTCTTTTCTCTTATTAGTAGTGATTAGGAATATTTTTTCATATGACTTAACAACTTGCTTTTATCTTTTGAAAACTACTTCTTCATATCCTTTGTTCATTTATCTATCAAGAATTGTTTCTAATTCTTCTATATTTGTATCAGTTCTCTGTATATTTTGGAAACTAGATTGTTCTTAAACACATTTGTTACAAAGATTTTCCCCAATTAATTATTTCTCTTCTAATTTTTATTACACTGATCTTATTTATGCAAAGTCTTTCAATTTTCTGTAATCAGAATCATTCATTTTATCTCCTATGATCCTCTCTGCCTCTGGTCAAAAAAATCTCCCCATATCTATAGTAGTTAAAAGTATCTTGTTTCCTGCTCCTTAATTTGTTTATGTTATGATATTTTATGGCAAGGTCTTATATTCATTTGGCACCTATTAAGATAATCTAATTCTATTTTTTTCCACACCATTTTTTACCTTTGCCACAGTTTTTGTCAACTAAATGAGTCTTACCCCAACAGATGAAGGTCTCAGATTTATCAAATACTATGCTACCATGCTCAATTGCTTTTTGGTTTTTCATACCTACTCTGTTCTGTTTCTCTACTTTGCAGAAGTGAGGGATTATGGCTGTGGAAGTATATATATATATATATATATATATATATATATATATATATAAACATTTTTGATATATTGATTAGTTTTACTGAACTTTAATCTCTTCTTTTTATGTTTTACCATAAGGAATGTCTCTTTAGGAAGGGGAAGAGAGTACATTAGTAAATGTAATGATATAAAAAAAATCAATAAAATATTCATTTTTAAAGAATAAAAGAGTTTGGGTATAAGAAGAAAAAGAGTATAAAATGAACAAAACCAACCTCTCAAAGTTTTTCATAGAGCTCTAAAAATCTATTTAAAAGATGTTGAAAAAATATCAAAGGTGAGAAGTGACTAGGGCAAAAATTTTAGAGGGTAAATAAAGAATTCCATTGAGAACCAAAGGGATGAAGATGAATGGTGTCATAGGAAGAAGGCTGATGGAAAAAAGATACAGACCAAAGTTTATACATAAAATCAAAGATCCATTCTCAATCTTTTATTTTACTCTCAACCATATTTCATCTGTCTTTGACCTCAAAGGAAAGAGAAATATTTTCTTACTAACCTCAAATCTTAATTTCATTCATTATGTTAATTTCTCTGTAATTTTCATTCATTATCCTTAATTCTTTTCTCTGGTGACAAAAGGAAAAGTAAGTCTAATCTCTTTCATGTAGCAACCTGTTGGACACAGTCATTTTGTAAATGGGAATTAGGATCACTTCTTAGTCCTATACGCCTAATGTATTCCTAGATTACCTAGTAATCTATTACCTAGATTACAACCTTAATTCTGAGATAAATGGGGCCTCACATAAAGTGCTGAGCTTGGAATTAGGAAGGCCTGATTTCAAGCCTCTGACACTTAGTAGCTGTGTGATCCCCAGCAAGTCACTTAATCTCTGTCCACTTCCATTTCCCTCAGCTGTAAAATGGAGATCATAATAAAATCTACTTCCTGGTGCTGATGGGGATCAAATGAAGTATTATTTGTAAAGCACTTAGCACAATTTCTCAGTAGTAGGTGCTTTTATTGTTGCTGTTGTTCAGTTGTTTCAGTCATTTCCAACTCTTCTTGATCCCATTTGGAGGTTTTCTTGGCCAAGATGCTGGAGTAGTTTGTGATTTCCTTTTCCAGCTCATTTACAAATGAGGAAAATTGAGGGAAACAGGGTTAAGTGACTTGTCCAGGATCATACAGCTAGTAAGTGTCTGAGATTGGTCTTCCTGACTGCAGGTCCAGTAACCTAACAGTCTCCCGTAATTGGTGTTTAATAAATGTTTATTCATTTTCCTTTCCTAGTCTAACATTTCCAGTTCCTTCAACAGATCCTCAATTTGCTTGGCTTTAAATCTCCTCAGCATGTCCATCCCCTTTTTCTGGATGTTCTCATTTATCATGTTTTTCCTAAAATGTAGTACTCCATATTGAGCACACTATTGCAACTAGAGTCTAACCAGGGGAGTATAGTCAGACTACCACCTCCCTCATTCTGGATACTCTACTTCTACTATTATGGCCTAAGATTACATTAACTTTTCTGGTTGCCTTATCACTCTGTTGATTTAAGTTGAATTTACTCTGCACTAAAACCTCCAAGACTTTTCCACCCCACAGATAAAATATACTAGTTAGTTATTAATCTTGTACTTAAGCATTTGATTTAAAAATTACCATTAAAGAAGAAAAAGAAAAAGAAAGAAAGAAAAGGTACCAAAAAAAAGAAAAATATTCATTATGGGATTTGTGGGTTCTCCAAGAGGAACTTTGTAGCTAACAGTTGAATAAGGAGAGGATTTTTTTTTTCTCCCTGCAATAGTATGTATTATGAATGATTCAGAGAAGACTTTGGCTAGGAGAGACCCCATCAGAATTCAAGAAATCCCAGTATCAAAAAGATCTTTTTTGGAGCTCAGTTTTTTCACCCTTAAAATAAGATGGTTAGACTAGACCCCTTTCAGATACAAATCTATGATCCCCTGACCCTATGACATTCTTTATGCTAGGACCACATTTGACCCTGTGAAATACTTTTTGTATGATGACTTGAGAACTGGAGTTTTTATAAGTTACCAAGGGCAGCTAGGTGGCTCAGTGGATAGAACATCTTGCCTAAAGTTAGAATGATTCATCTTCCTGAGGTTAAATTTGGTCTGAAATATTTACTATCTGTGTGACTAACCAAGTCATTTCACCCAGTTTGCCTCGGTTTCCTAATCTGCAAAATGAGCTGGAGAAAGAAATAGCAAAGCAGTCTAATAACTTTGCCAAAAAAAAAAAAAAAAAACCCAAATGGGACCACAAAGAGTTGGACATGACTGAAAAATGATAGAACTATAACATAAGGTTTTATTGAGTTCCCCATCAGGGAAGTAAGTCTCAGTGAAAGAGGCAAGCCTTCTTGAATGAACAGTTCACAAAATTTATATAGGTTTCAGGGAATGAGGAACAGGGTAGAAGGGACTGATTTGTGAAGATCCTGATTGTGAAGAAGCTGATTTGTGAAGATCCCTGTCCTTAGGGCTTAAGGCTGATCTGGAGCCATAATCCTTTTACCCAATATCAGGTTTAGGAATTTTTGCATAACAAAATACAAGGGTGAGGCTATTTTTCAGACCAGGTTGCATGAGAGAATACCATGGGCTTTTCCTCTTTGGGTTATTTACATTGCAAGTACTAGTGGGAGAATACAGACTCATAAGTGTAAACAAAATGATTCTCCAAGTGAAGGAGCTCTGGATGCTCAGGCACCTCTGACCAAGGTTTTCATGAGGGAAGGCTCTCTGTTCTCAGTTTTTCCACTCCCAGTCTAACCACTCAACCTCCTCAGATCCCCAAAACAGATCCCCCAGTTCCCCACAATAAGCCAACTTCCATAAGCCTTTAGATGCCCAACCAGAATTATTCTGATGTATTTGGCCCATCTCTGGACAAAGGCAAAAAGACAAACTTATTTTGGATTAATGAGTGGCCTCCACTAATTACAACATAAAAGAATGGGCACCTCTCACCTAACTGCCTTTGCCAGCATCCGTGCAGCATGGCCAGAACACAGCTTGCCAGTTGGCTGGCCAGAGCTGGAGACAGGAAGCCGGAGAGCCATTCCTGGCTCCAGAAGGCCAGCTCCCTGTGGGTACTTTGCCCCTGTGGGTCCAGAAGCTAGCACATGGCATGAGCTGACCCTATGCTCTATCAGAGACTCAAATTTCCCTCAAACTCACATCCATCCAACACTGTCAGTGTTCTCCACTCTCCTGCCCTCCTTGTTGTCCCATGTCTCTTGATCTCTTGGAAAATAGAGGGTCAGACATTCATCCTCCCCATTCACCATATGGAAAAGGGCAGGCACAGACATGAAAGTGCACCAGTCCAAGGAAATATGGGTATAAATTATATGGAATCTCAATTTTTTTTCTTAAATCATCCTTCATGTATTCGAATTACATGCTTCCCTATATTGTGCTTTGATTGTTTCACATAGGTATATTTTGCCTCTCAAATAAGATTATGAAAACAATGCTATAGACTTCATGTGTATCCCTTATAACATATAACACAATAGTGGGCACAGAATAGTAATAAAAGGATAATTAGAAGCAGCTAGGTGATACACTAGATAGAACTCTGGATCTGGAAGCAAGAAGTCTTGAGTTCAAATCCAGCCTCAGATACTTACTAGCCATGTGACCCAAGGCAACTTACTTACTTACTCTCTGTACATCTCAGTTTCTTCATCTGTAAAATGAGGATAATTGTCCCTGCTTCCAGGAGTATTGTAAAGATCAAATTAAATAATATTTGTAAATTTTTTTTATAAACCTTTAAAAGCTACATAAATGCTCTTATTCTATTATTTCTAACTATTGGTAATGATGATGATGATGATGATCTCTTATATGTGTATACCTCTTTATAGTTTATAGATCATCTTTGCTGAGGAGCCTCAGAATAACCATGGAATATCAACTTGGCAAGGCACTAATTATCCCTGGCTCAGAAAGGTTAAGTCACTTATAATAGCTATCATTTATGTGCAAATGTCATCTCATTTCATCCTCATCACAAGTCTGGGAGGTAGGGGCTTTTATTATCCCCATTTGACAGATGAAGACCCTGAAGCTGAGAGAAGTGACATGATTTATACTGGAGCAGTATTTGAACTCAGGTTTTTCCTGTCTCCAAGTTGCAGAGCTCAGTGGCACTTTGCCACCTATCTGTCCATACCCATAGCCCACAGGTGGCCCACTGTTGCTAAAACTTAAGTGCCCTTGCACTGTCATGAGGACCAAATGAGCTAACATATGTAAAGCATTTTGCAGATCTTAATGTCTATGTGAATTCTAGCTAGTATCCTGACCCTCCCCTGGCACTGGCTCCATTCTACCTCTCAGTAAATATTAATTGAACTAAATCAATCTTTTAATATTTCCCATTTGGCATTTTTGTGCCTTAGATCTATCATCTTTGCCCTGGTCTGAAGAGGATTCAGTGTGTGGATGAATAGTGCCTTACTCTGACCAGGTGAGTTTTCATGTTCTAAACACTGCCCCAGTATTTAAGTGGGGCTCCCAGAGAGAGAGCCTGAGCCTGCAGAAGTCAGAAGATTCACAAGAATGAATGTCCAGCCTCAGCACAGACCTAAATGTGAATTCTGATTCTGGTAGGTAGCACTTCACTTAGCCCATTAGAGCAAGAGTTTCTACATCTGGAAAATCAAAATGGTTAAGACTTTCGTGACCTCCCTCAAGGAGCTATTGTGAGGAAAGGTGTTTTGTGTATATGTGAGTTAACACTACAGTCATCACCAGGTATTCTTACCGGCTATTTGGAAAAGTTAAGGGGACAGAAGGTGGGTATACTTCTACAGGAGGGAAAGATCATTATGGAACACACAGGAGCCATTGAAGGAATTTTCCTTCCCTCTGTTACTAAAAGGACATGCTGAACCTAGGGATCCTAGGGATCCTCAAAAGATGGTGAAGGTTATCCTTGCCAAGAGAGGGATTTGGCGAAGGAGGAGTGAGATCTTAGGGGTCTGTAAAATGCTGTGAAAGGATGGGGAGGTGGAAGGGACTAGAGGATGAGAGAGAGGAATGGAGTTAGAGGCAGGAAAAGAGAAGGAGGAAAGAATTAGAAGGAAAGAGGAAGGGTAAAAAAAAGGACTGAAAAAAGGGAGGAAAAAAGACTGCTGGAAATATTTCTCTCTTCTCATTAATGATTTATGCTGCAAGTCCCCTTATAAGGGCTGACCATGGGTCCATGGGGAGGCGCCACACCCTGCATGCTAAAATGTACATAAGAGTTTTCTGAAGCAACAGTGCCTCTCTGTGGTCTCAGAGCAGAGACCCTTTTAGGTCCCTATTTAAGTGCCATCTCCTGACTTCAGAGTTGGGATCTTTGCCAATATATCCCACAATGTATATCACATTCTAGTTCACTTTTTCAATTCCAAAGGACATTCTCCTTATTGAATCCTTCTCCCATCTTTGCTCCCAGTAACCCCATGCCCAAACCTTATCCCCCCAGATGCCACCAGGACTTCCCTTTCCCAAGAGGATTAACCCTTGGTCTTTCCATCTGCAGAGCTACTGCACCCTAAGGACCATTAAGCCTTTCCATCTGTTCTGCAGCTGAACCCTCCCATGTATGGTGTCTCTCCTAATTATAACACAAGCTCTTTGAGCACAAGGATTGTCTCACTTTTTTTATTTGTATTCCTAGCACACAGTAAAGATTTAATAAATGCCTTTTCTATCTAAGAGAAATAGGTTACATTGGTTATTCCTGTTTTATATGTAGGGAAATTCAGGCATAGCAGGCAGTGAACTCACCTAAAAGACAAAAAGAACCCAGAAATTCTTTCCCCCAACCCTGGTTCTTGTAACTGAAGGAAAATCCCTCTGGTGCCCAGAAGAATAAATGAGCTTCTAGTTTCTAACTCTGAGTCTTGGGGATAGTTTCTAACTCTGAGTCTTGGGGATAGTTTCTATGGGGATGAGAAATTAAAGTTAAGAAAAAAGCTCTGTCCTCATTTCTCTCCAACTCAAGCCTGGAGCTGGTTCTTGTGTATTCTACCTTCAGTTAATCACCATCTGACATCAACTCTGTAACATGCCTTTAGACCAGGGCTCCAAATGAGATTGGGTGGAGAGTTGAGACAATGAATCTTCCATCACTCCCTAAAATAAGAGGTAATGCAGGATGGCCATGAACTGCTGCATCCCAGGACCAGTCTTTGTCATTAAAGGGGATCTCTGGAGGAGACATTATTAGCTAGTATCGGACCCCCAGTCTCCTCTTTTGTACAGAGGCAATTGCCAGGTCTTCATTCAACTGTCTGAGAAATGAAAAGCTATAGTTCCCTCTCCTTCCACTAAAGGCAGCTAGGTGGTGCAAGGGAGAGAGTACTTGACCTGGAGTCAGGAGCACCTGAGTTCAACTTGACATTAGATGCTCTCTAGCTGTGTGAGCCTCTCTCTCTCTCTCTCTCTCTCTCTCTCTCTCTCTCTCTCTCTCTCTCTCTCTCTCTCTGCCTAAATTTCCATATTTTTAATAATAGCACTTACCTCTAAGTGTTATTGTGAGGATCAAATGGGATAATAATTATAATGTACCTGGGACATTATAGATATTAGTTATTAGAAATAGATAGATAAATAGATGGATGGATAGATCTTAGCTATTATTATTATTTAACCTCTGAATCTCAAAGGAGGCTACAGCTGGACATAGGACTTGGGGGTTGTTGCCCTGAAACTCCTCAGCTCTCCTCTTCGGTTGTGGAGATGGAGCCCCTGGTGGCCCTGGTAGCCCTGGTTACTGAAGATACCTCTGTGGTCATGAAGAGTCTGTCTTGTCATTGAGGGTCTACATGATGGAGCCGAGCCATCTATTCTTCTATATGAAGCTACTCATCCAATCTGGGTATGGCCCATTGTCTCTACCTGTTAGAGACCAAGATCCTGGGGAGAAAGATCTCATACTTGTCCAATTTCTTCACTGAGGGCAGACACATTGCAAGAGGATGAGAAGGGTCTATTCTGAGGTCTGAGTCCAAGGCTTATGATTAGTGCTCTCTCCACCACATCCCAGGGCAAATGAAAACCCTTCCCTTGGAAGGAAGGAGAACATGTAACCAACAATGATTGGAGAAATCACTGAGAAAAAAATAATGAAAAAGACTCCCCATGAGATGGTGATTCCGTGTGGGTACAGCGTGCTCTCTCACTCCTTGGACATTATCTCAGTGTATTGTAGAGTCCAGTTCATGGGCCAAGAGGCCAAATACAAGGTGCGGTATTCTAGCAAGGCTTTGAATATGCTTCACTCAAGCATTGGCAGTTTGGAGTTATACCAAGTTGGATTGGGGATATCACTGAGCATGTTTTCCTACTCTTTCCTCTTGGTTAGTTACCTCATGACTGAGAACAGTCTTGACTGAGAACTGCAGGTTGCTGGTGGACCTCCTTCCCTATTCCCTTCTGTTCAAGTCCTGGATTTCATTGTTGAAGATATCTGGGCATGCAGGGTCAGCTTTCCCAGGGATCAAGTCTGCTTTTCTACCAAATTTCAGCATCAAGCCTATTCATCAATTAAATCAGAATAAATATATTATCTCTGCCCAGCCTCAGTAAGGGTCTGATCACAGGGCTACCTTCTAAGAAAAATAAATGTATAATGCAGTGGGATTTGGGTGTTTTTTTAGAAAGATCAAAGGAGATAACAAAAAGTACTTATCACATAATAGGTGCTTAATAGGGTATTTTCTTCCTTCCCTAAGCACCACCTGTTAAAATGAATTTCATGAATTAGTAGGATGCTTGAACTTCCTGGCAACCTGAGAATAAAATCAGAGACCGACTTACCATGTGTTTCTGAAAAATGAATGACTGACAGACAGAGAGAGAGAAAGAGACAGAGAAAGAGAGATAGACAGAGACAGAGAGAGAGAGAGAGAGAGAGAGACAGAGACAGAGAAAGAGACAGAGAGAGAGAGAGACAGAGAGATGGAGACAGACAAAGACAGAGACAGACACAGAAACAGACACAGAGACAGACACAGAGACATACTAGAAGAGGTTATAAAAAATGCTTAGCATTAACCCATGCATGTAAGGTTAGGATAATGGAGATCTAAATGGGGATAAAAGGTAGAAATATTTATTTTTGCTTATTGAGCCAAAATGGAAATATCACTAGATTTGGAGACAGAAGACCTAAGTTCTAACTGCCTCCATTTCTGTCTACCAGCTGTATTACCCTCAATCAGCCAATTCCTTATCTTCTCTGTGCCTCAGTTTCCTCATCTACATAACGGACAAAAGAATATTTTCACAATTTATCTGATTTTTTTCTGAGGACCAAATAGGATGAAGATTAAGAAATCATATGACTTGGTAGAAAGAGCTCTGGATTTGGAGATCCAAAGACGTGAGACTAAATCCTAGCTCTGCACTCTGTTCCCCACATGTCCCCAGACTGGTCACTTAACCTTTGTAAAATGAAAAAGTTGGACTAGATTACCTGTAATCTATAATTCTCCTTCTCAAATCTATAAATCTCCAGTTGTAAAATGCTTTGTAAACTGTAAAACACTAGAAATGCCAGCTCTTAGTAGCTTGTCAGATTCTCAGGTTTGCCATGGACATTACATGTGTTCTCTGATCCTCACAAAGACCTTAGGAAGTCCATAATATAAGTCTTATTACTCCTTTATAACTAAGGAAACTGAGGCTCAAAAAGTTTTAGGTTGCTCAATTGTATAAGGAAAAAACAGTAATTTAAATCAAGGGCTTTTAACAGCACTTAATGCACTTTTTATTATTTACCATGTGTTTCTGAAAAATGAAAAAGAGAGAGACAGAGACAGAGACAGAGACTGAGTGACAGAGACAGAGAGAGAGAGTCAAAGATACAAAGACAGAGACAGAGAGACAGAGACAGAGACAGAGAAATAAAGAAATAGAGACAGATTTAGAGACTGAGACAGAGACTGAGATTATTAATTAAATAATTAATTATTAATTATATGCAACTCGCAGTTCTAAGTCAAGACTATTCTCAGTCATGAGGTAACTAACCAAGAGGAAAGAGTAGGAAAACATGCTCAATGATATCCCCAATCCAACTTGGTATAACTCCAAATTGCCAATGCTTACCTGAAACTGTGGTTTACCAGGTAGGTCTTGTTGAAGTGACCTAAAAAGGTCACAGCCCCACAAGAAGACCACACCTCCCAGGAGGAGGGGTATCAAGCCCACAAAGTATCCTAATGGCCCTTATTTTTTGAGAATCTTTCCCAATTGAGTTGAGCACACCACTGAGTGGAACATATTCAAAGTCTTGCTGGAATACAACACCCTGTATTTGGCCTCTTACCCCATAAACTGGGTACGCTGAGATAATGTCCAAGGGGTGAGAGCACTCTGTACTCACATGGAATAATTAATCATTACTTCATGTATAAATTATTAAATTTCTATCAGACCTGTTGAAAACCTTTACCTGAAATAATTCTTTCCCCTCCACTTTGGAACCCAAATGGTTGTCTACTCAAGAAGGATATCAAGTGAAATATGGGGTTCTTAGGTTCCAAAAGGTGTCATTTTTCCCTAAGAGAGTAAATAAAGAGCTGGTTTAGATACAAGAAAGCTCTGACTCCTATTAGATGTTCTCAGTATTTTAAGAAACTCTCTAAGTCAATGAGTTGTACCTACCCGTTCTAGCTCTCTGTCTTTTCATTGCCCCCCATTCTATTTTTCCACTGACCCCAAAGTTCCTGAGCTTCTCTGAGCCCCTTATCATCACTGTCCATAGAGCTTCCTAGCATTTAATTGTCCCCCTAATAACCTATTATCTTATTATCTCCCCCCACCCAAGTCCAAATGTTTCACATTTGGTATTGTGAAAAGAGGGATGAGTATAAAGTTAAAGGACTGGATTCAAATACTGCTTCTGCTGCTTGATACCTTGACCAAGCTGTCTGGGTCTTCTCTGCCCCATCGCCATACTGGAGGTTTTTAAATTTCTTTTGGCTCCAATTTAGAAACTTTATGGTCTGACAATGAAACTAGCTCTTGAGGCTGGGTGTTTTACGGGCTGTGCCTGATACCTGAATGCTAGTCTTCTTCATCTTCATCACCATCTCCAAATCCTTATTTCCCATCTTTCAATCCCCACGACCTACAGAAAACATCTCCTGATCCCCTTTAATTCTGGAGCCTTTCCAATTGATCCTGTATATAGCCTATTTGTAAGTAGATATTTGCATGTTGCTCCCCCCTTTAAACCATGAGCTCCTTGAGAGCAGGGATTGTTTTTTACCTTTCTTTGTAAACCCAGTCCTCAGTATAATGGTGGACACACAGTAGGCATTTAATAAGTGTTGACTGTTAGACCATCTTTTTGCAGCCCCATTTCCTCACTAACCCTCATCCTATTTCCTCACTGACTCCCAGCACCCTGAGCCCTTGCCACGCCACTCCTCAATGGCTGACTCCAGGACCTGACAACAAATGTCCCCTCTGGAGAGCTGCACCTGCTCTTATGTTCCTTGCTAGTGCTCAGAGCACGTTCTCTTGCAGTGCCAGCCACATGAGCCTTCCCTACAAAAAATTCACATTATACCAGGAAACCCTAATGCATTTAACTGTTTGCTGGTACATCAAGCTAGTAAACATCTCTAGGCAGTTTTCAAATCTTCAGTTAAAACTCAGCTCAAAGAACTCCAGATGGAAGTGCTTAACATTGGAGCCACTCTTTCCCCTTGGCCCTCAGGTGACACTGTCAAGGTGCCTGGACTCCCATTCTAGGTCACCATTCTGCAGAACTCTTTTCCCCTCCTTAACTTCCTGGGAGAGAGAATGGGGTGGGAGGAAGAACAATAATATTGTTCCAAAAAAAAGAAATAAAGAAAAGAAGGTTACTGAAACATTTGAAATAAAATGCACAGAAAAGGAGAAAAAATCAAGTTCAAAAGGAGACATACAAGCTGGACAGCTTTGAAAACTGTATAGTGAATTTATAAAAAGAATAAGATGTAATAATGGTGCATGAATGCATGTCTTTTTACTTTTTGAGTATATGGAAATACTATTTTTATTATTTTAGTGTTTAAATGCAGGTTTTAGAATTGTTCTTTTATTGACTTATTCCAACTTTCTTCCCTCCCTTTAAAATATCAACTTCTTAGAGAAGGGATTGAATCATTTATTGTATCTGTATCCTGAGTTCCTAACACTGTGTCTGCTACAAGGGAGACTAATAAATATTTGTTGATTGATCGATTAATTGATCCATCCCTCCCCCCCTCCCCCCAGTCACTATCCCACACTCTCATCTTAGTCCCATTCAGGTCAGAGTCTATATCCAACAAAGTAACTCAAACCCATCACCCCTACCACATCACTACAGCCAAAAATAAAACCATTTCTTTGCCTTAGAGAAACAGTTTATATTTTACCTACTTCCTTATCTCTGCTGAAGTATCCCTTCATACTCTGCTTTGGAATGAAAGAGACTTTTTTTCCTCACATCACTGGCTAATTATCACTGACCTAGACATTTCCTGATGGAGCATGATGCAAAGGGAAGAGAGCTGGATTTGGAGTCCAAGGAACTGCATTTGAATCCCATTTCTACCATGCTCAAATTGTGTATCCCTCCTCACCTCTACCTCTTGCGATCTCTTCTTCCCTTTAACACTGAGCTCAGATGGTACCTTCTCCATGAAGCCTTGCCTGATTCATCACCTTACCACCATGTCCTATCATCTTCCCTCCTAAAACTACTTTGTATTAATGTTACATGTATTCTATACATTCACTTATATACATGTTATTTCCCCTTATAAAGTGTAAATTCCTTGGGGATAACAATTGTTTCATCTTTACCTTTGTATCATCAACACAGCATAATAACTATCACTTAGTATCTGCTTAATAAATGTTTGTCTGTGATCATTTGATTTGAATTGAATTTGGATGTTAAGTAGCATGCCCCAGAGTAAATAGCTAAATTCCCATTGAAAAGAATCCTGGACTTGCTGTCAGTAAGACCTAAATTCAAATCCTGTTTCAGATAATTCCTAGATGTGTGACTAAATAAATGACTTAACTTTTCTCAGACTCAGTTTCCTCATCTGTAAAATAGTGGCAATAATAGCCTTTATTTCACTGAGTTATTGTGGGGATTAACTGAGTCAACATATATGTAATACTTTACAAGTCTTAAAAGTGTTATATAAATGCTAGCTATCATTATATAAAAAGGTGGGGAATAGAGAATTGAAACTTTCAATCATTCACACCTTAATGATATTTTAATTCTTTTTTTCCTAGCTGAAACCTGCCAAGAAAGGAATGATACTTTTGTATTGGGGGGATAAGAAGATAATTTGGGGAGGACAGGTATGAGTAGAGTGCTTAATTGCAGGGGCAGGAGAGAGAAAGACAAAAATTTCCCTAGTTCCAGTGTATTCTGAGTGCTGTTAAAATCTGTGGGAAGGAATCATTATTGCCACTTTTATTCCTAAAGCTAATAGAAACAAAAATTTAAATAAATGTTTAGGCATAGAACAGAAGTTTCAACATATGATAATAGGATTTAGAGCTAGAAGTAACGTTAGAAACCCACTTCCTCATTTTAGAGATGAGGAAACTGAGACCTGTAGAGTACCTATCAAAGTACCTTGATTACACATGCAATATGAGCTAGACCTGGGATTTGAATCCATGTCTGCTAACTCCTAAAGCAGCAATCTTTCCACTATACCACAGTCTTGAAGGGATTGGCCAATGGAAACTCTTGAGTCTAACATCAGACTTGTGAAATTCTGGCACACTTGTGAATTCCAAAGCAGTTTCATTTACTAATAGCCATAATTAAGGCAGAAGCTCTATTAAGCAAACAATTAGCTTTTAGAATAGAAATGTAAATCAATTTTGTGGATTATCCACAGCAAAACATTAATTCTTCCTGCTACTCAGCATTCTTCTGAGCTACTTCTCAACCCTCAGTTGATATACCCATGAGGTAAAACAATAATTAAATGTAAACCTTTAAAAAAAAATGTATTTTTTGGGACAGAGCAGGGAGAGAAATGTTGGATCATACACTTACGGTAGAGGTGAAAAAACTGAGCATGTTGAGTTTTGGGAAAATATTTTTTTTTCCCAAAGGTCATGGAACTCAGACTGGGAAGTTCCCACAATATCCTGCATTACAAAGTTTAAAATAAAGCCTATACAAAATGTTTGGTGTTTGGGATTATGTAATTTTTTCATACCCATGTCTTGGATTATTTCTTAAAATCTTTTGAGATAATCAGAGAATTGAGATCAAGATGTGTAAAGGTCATTTACAGAGAAACTTGAAGGAAAAACCAGAGTGTCCCAGTGGAAAGAACAATGGATTTAACATCCGTAGGCCTATGTTCAAGTCCTGGCTTGCTGTGCGCTCATGGGCAAGTCACTTTACCTCTTCCAGCCTCTTTCTTCATTTGTAAATCTGGATGCTAAAATAAAACTCACACACCACTATGAGAAAAGCACTTTGTGAACCCTTCAATGCCATGATTACACAGAAAAAAAAATGACTAAAATAAAATATAATGTATTTAAAAGCTTTAGAATTTAACAAAAGATCATTGAGGACTAATGAGAAAACATGCCTTCCTTTCTCAGTAGAGAGGGATGCAGAATAAGGCATATTCATTTAGATCTTTCCACTGGGGATGACTGCGATTCTGTCTAAGATAGTAGGGATAAGTAGAACAGGGTTTGAGTTCTCTAGGGTTCATTAAGCAGACAATAAATATAGAATAACCATATGGGACATTCTTAGGAAAGAACCACTTCCTTGTTATAAAACTTTAAGTTGTATAACTTAGATATTTTTCTGCCACTGTCTCACTCAGTTCACCTTTGACTACTCATAGCTAGCTGCCCTGTTATTATTTTGTTAGAAGAAGGCAGTCAAACTAAGAAACAGCATGATTCCCTGTTTTCCAAAAAGAATACATAACAGCTACCAATCAGTCTGTGATCCATTGTTCCTAGACTTAACTTTTCTCCAAGATGCTTCATGGTCTAATGTAAAGAATTTCCTTTCTCTGACCCTCATCTCTAATGAGATGATCTTCCAACATGAACATTCGATGCACACATGAATTATACCCATTTTCCAAATGGAACATATGTCATTCATAGAAAGAAGGATTTACTTAATGACTTCATTTATGTTGCTAAATTCAAAAGAATCCCATGACAGAAGAAAGGAAGGAAACAAACATTTATTAAATGTTTGCATGTGCCAGGAATTGTGGAAGTGTTTTACAGATATTACCCTGTTTGATTCTCACAACAACCATGGAAAGTACGTGCCATTATTATCCCCATTTTACGACTAAAAAAACTGAGGCAGATAGAGATTAAGTTATTTACCTGGGGTCACACAGCTAACTAGTGTCTATGGCTGAACTCAGGAATTCTTGATTCCAGCCCCAGCATTCTATCCACTGGATCACCTAGCTGACAAAGGGAACTTAAGCACATTTGGTTTTCTTTCTTACTCTTTATTTGGGGAGATGAAGTTAACGGTCATTAGTTGGTCCCAAGCCACAATATCTGCTACGCCACATGGATGCCCTTGTGCTAGTACCCTCTGAAATCATGTGGATGTGATAGCCATCAGGAAACATAGTTCCACCAACATCTGGATTTCTATAAAAGATGAGGAATTCATCTTTTAATATGACTAAATGGGATAATGTGGCTAATGAGGAACCTTAGACTAAGAATTTGACATCAGCCCAAACAAGTCTAGGATGTCTTGCAGAGAATTTTGTCCATCCTGGTTCACATTCTAGTCCTGTTTCTAAGCTCCAGTAAAATATAAAAACAAGTAGGTAGAGGAGGCTTTAAAAGAATCACTATAGCTCCCAGCTTCTACAATATGCACAAAGTCTCTGAATTTTCTCTGGCAATGGGACCTCAAAAGTCAATAAATCAACAAAGTAAATGCCATTTATTAGGTATTTATTTTGTGGCTGGAACTGTGCTGAGCATTGGGAATTCAAAAAAAGCCAAATCCTGTCCTGGTCATCAATGAGCTCACATTCTAATGAGGAAGACAACATGCAAAAAATTATGTAAATACAAGACATGTTCAAAGAAAATGGAAGAGGGAAGGTGAGGATGGAAAGGGGACAGTAGTGAAAGTGACCAGCTGAATTTTAAAAGAAGCCAGAGAAACCAAGAGGCAATTTTTAAAAACCTCCTCCAGGCATGGAGGACAACTATTGAAAAGTCTTAGAAAGATGCAAGTGTTGTGTACAAGGAACAATGAGAAGATTAGTGTCAAAAGATCATAGGATTGAGGGAAGGGAGTAAATTTTAAGAAGATTAGAAAGGAAGGAAATGGATAGACTGTGGGAGGGTTTTTAAAGGTAAAGAGAAGATTTAATATATAGTCCTGATAAGATCATTACTAGATAGCTCAGTAGATAGAGCACTGGGTGTTAAGTCAGAAAGATTCATCTTCCTGAATTCAATCTGTTTTTAGACACTTTTGTATGACCCTGAACAAGTCATTTAAGCCTGTTTGCCTCAGTTTCCTCATATGTAAAATGAACTGAGAAGGAAATAGCAAATCACTATAATATCCTTGCCAAGAAAATCCCAAAAGGAGATCACAAAGAGTTGGACATGACTGACACAACTGAACAGCAATTAAAAATAAATAGGAATTCACTTAAGCTTACCAAGTAGGAGAATATGGAGACAAACCTGTACTTTAGGAAGACAGCTTTGGCAATTTAGTACAAGATGAATTAATGGAAAGTTGAAGCAGGAAGACTAAATACCTTTTCCACTCTCAGTGCTGTCATTCCTTCTCACAGTTTTTGATTTCTGCCTGAATGATCAGTTTTTGTTGTCAATGAGACTATTTATTTCTTTTTTGTGGACCTCAGTTTCTTCTTTTCATCCCTTCTTCTAGGTGGCAGAGAGAGCCCAAATAGAAGAAAATTCTCTGATCTTTCATAAACAGATGGCTATGATGTTTAGGTCCTCTTACAAGTTCAGGGATTTATTTTCTCACAAAGAGTTTACAAGGGGAGCTTAAAAACAGAACACAGAACTCAACCTTTAATAACTCTTTACTAAAAAGGGAATTTTCAACTCAGTTTAATAACTGTAATTTCACCCACATTAAGTCTGCCTTGTAAGGAAAAAAAAACTACTTAGTTGAAGGCTTATTGTTCTAATCATTAATACCAGAGGTCCTGTTAGACTGGTGGTATTGGGAGCATCTAGATCACAGACTTTTTATATTAAATTAAAAGAGGGAAAAGAATGATTCAATCTTATTAGATTATAAGCTCCTCTTGGACAGGAACCTTATCTTATACTCCATATTTCACACAGCACACAGCAAGAGACCAATAAATGTTGGTTATATGAATAAAAGTCCAATATATACCATTGTAACAGAATTTTCAAGCTGGAAAGAACCTGTGAGAGCATTGCCCAACTTACTTCATTGAAGAGCTATGGTAACAAAGACCCAGGGGGGCTAAGTGTAAACCAAAGCAACACATTAATCTGTGACTTGAAACATGGAGATTTGGGTTTCTGATTCTAATTCCCAAGCTGTTTCCATGAATTCATACAACTTTTCATGATAAATTAAATTTTTGGAAAAGGAATCATATGTTAAATGCCATAGAAATCATTCATCTATGGTGCCCAAAGGGGCTGGGGAGCTCCTTAGAATAACCTATTTTCATTTCTGGCTCTGCTGCTGTGGGCACTGTGCTAGGATAGAAAGCACACTGGATCTAGAGTTAAAAGATCTAGGTTCAAACCTTGATTCTATTGTTTATCATGTGAGTGACCTTGTAAAAATCACTTAAGCTCTGGGACTCAGTTGCCTCATTAAGTAAAAGAGTTATAAAATAACCTCTAAGATCTCTTCCAGCTCTAAATGCATACCCTCTGATTCCTGATGTGTCTCTGCCCCGCATTCCCCACGATGGAAGGAATTGCAACTCAATTCCCTAAAAGTAAGAGGGAAACTAAAACCATAGCCACAATGTGCATTTTAAGTATTCAGCAGACTCAAATTCTTTCATCTTGCATTCAAGGTCCTCTACAGTGTGGCCCCAATATACTTTTCTCTCTCCCTTCATGTATATTTTTATTGTTGTTCAGTCATTTCAAGCATATCTCTTTATAACCCCATTTTTCGTTTTCTTGGCAAAGATACTGGAGTGGTTTGCCTGTTCCTTCTCCAGCTTCTTTTACAGATGAGGAAATTGAGGCAAACAGGATTAAGTGACTTGCCCAGGATTCCAGAGCTAGTCAAAGTCCGAGGCTGGATTTGAACTGAGAAAGATGAATTTTTCTGACTCCAGGCTCAACACCCTATCCATTGTGTATCCCAGTTGGCCCAGTACAGTGAACTAAATATATTAACCTAAGTGTTCATGGAACATGCTTCATAATTTTCTCCTTCCAAATCTTTGTTATTTCCATTCCCTCCACCAACATACTCTGCTCTATTTGTCTAGTTTCTTCAAAGCTCTGGCCAAATGTGATCTACTCCATGGAGTCTTCTGTGATCCTCCTTCCTAGAAGTAATTGATGTTTCTTTTCATAGCCTTTTCATAGGCTACCTTTTCTTAGACACATTTGTTCATATGGTTCATCTTTCCAGCTAAATTGTATACTTCATGAGGGTATAAGACGAGTCCAATTCTACCTTATTTCAGCCATAGTATTAGCATGAGGATTTACAGGTAGCCCAGGCTCAGACAGTATTTTGAATGGATATGTGCAAGTTTCAGAAACAAGCCCTTTCCTAAGAATAAAATGAAAGCCCAGCCTTGATGTCTCTGTTTTGTTGGAGCTGGTGTGGAAAGAAATTTCCTTGCCTCAGGGAGGAACGAAATTGAATCTAGAGGCATCAGACAGGATCATTTTAGCAGCATCGCTTGTATTTAAAAGGGAAAAAAAAACACCCTACCAACAAGACATCAGCCAAATTAATTGTTTTCCTGATTAACAAAACACAATTAAACCCCAAATGCTAGCAGCTTGGGGGAAGGTTATTGTGTGTTATGCTACAAACCTTCTCTGGTCACATAGTAATGACAGCTTCATTCTGCCCCTCCCTGCTCCTCTCTCAGGGGACCCAGAGACAGATAGCACTGCAAACTCATTATGGCTTCATTGCCTGGACCCTCTCTAGGGAAACAAAGCCTGATCTTAGCCTGAGGTGCCATGGGACTTGTGTGTGTGTGTGTGTGTGTGTGTGTGTGTGTGTGTCAGAGACAGAGACAGAGACAGAGATTGAGAAACAAAATAGAGAATGAGAGAGACAGAGACAGAGAGATAAAGAGACAGAGAGAAAGAGATTGACAGCTGAAGAGAGAGGAAACAAAGAGAGACAGAGATTGAGAGAGAAACAGAATGAGAGAAAGAGAGAGAATATATGAGTGAGAAAAGGAAGAAGAGAAAGGGAAAAGGAAGGGAGAAAGCAAAGAAATTAGAATGATCATTGCACTAGAAGTCAGGAGACCTTGAGTTCTAGTCCAAGCTCTATAACTTACTAGTTGTGTGATGTAGAATAAACAACTTAATAATCATCCAAATATAAACCCATCACAGATCTCAGGGCAGGGTGGAGGGGGCAGAATGAGTCAAAGGACAAGGTCCACTAGAAATGGGCTGTTGATATTTTCTTTATATACAATCCATCACTACAAAGATCTCCAAAATGAATAGCAGCAAAAATTAATGGAAAGATATTTTCAATTCCAACATGCAAGATTTTTTGAACCCTTTCTGCCTCTGACAGGAGCCCATGCAAAATCACTACTATAAGCAATCTCCTAAGCCGGTTCCCAGAATTAGACATTGACAGCCCTGAAGACTCAAGAAAATCCCCGTCAAAATAGTCACCAATCTGGTTTCCAGACCACCTCCTTCTTCAACCTAATAGGAAGTCTGTTCCAAGGAAGAGGATACTAAAGCTCTGGGAGAGGATTCAGAGAGTCCTGTACCCCACTGTGGCAAGGATGGACCACAGACTAGTCCCAAAGCAGATGTGCTTAGGAGATTCTGAGCCAACCCAAAGTAGAGTTGAGGGGAGGAGGGGAAGGAGAACATTTGATTCAACTATTGGCTTTCACCTTGACTCAGCCTCTTTGTTTCTCTAGTCCCTACCTGGCCCATATTTATCTATCATTCCACCAAACTGAGTTTCCAGTTACAAAGCTCTCTCCCTTAACTTGCCTGTTTCATTAAGGAGTACTGACTTGCTGCCTTTCTTGTCTATTGTATTAATTCTCAGTTCACTTGAAGTCTGCTGATTTTGAAATATAAAACTTTAATCTTCACTTGACCTGATCATGAGCTTACATACATTCAAAACATTCATCCACTTCCATCATGGCAGGAAGAGCTCCATGGCACACTCCAGTGAATGCTGGCTAAACCCAACCCAGCTCAGGCAGAGGACTTCCTAAAAGAAATGGCTGAGAGCCACACGTGGAGAAGGCTTGAGTGAGCCAATCAGATCAGATAGTCAACCTTATTAGGGTTAAATTGGTTAAGGGAGTTGGGGAGGCTTACCCCAGGGGTACCCAGTAGGTCACAAGATGGCTTAAGCATTGGTCAGAATTAGTGCTTTAGGCTCTCAGTTCTAGGCTGTGACTCTTAGACCATTCTCTGCCTTCATTAACCTCTCAGAAGCAGCTAAAGCTGTTTCTGTCTTAGTTTCATGGCACATCAATCCTGCCAGGCTTTTGTCAGAAGCTGTCCTGGTAACGTTACAGCCCAACCTCCGAGCCCTTCATGGATTAAGGCCACACTTGAGAATCTCTATTAAACTCACATGCTTTTCTTCCATCACAAGTTTAGGACCATCCATTCCTCGGCTGTCTCCCCTCTCCAAATCTCTCCCACATAATTCTTACCTCTTTTCAGCTCTCTAGGAAGATAGATTATGGGTTCTCAGTTGGTGAAAGCAGACCTTTATCTGAGATGTGTTTTTCACCTGCAATTCAAAAAAAATTCTGCTCTTTGTCTTTGTTAGGGCCTTAATTATTGCTATAGAGGATATCTATGCTTTCCAGAGAGGAAGAGATAAGATGGCAGCAAGGTAGAAGGTAACACCAAAAGGGCATACCTACCTGTCAGGCTGGCATCTTCTGGAACATGGAAGGGAATTGGCCTCCAAGGTAATTTAGCTCACTCCTGAAGAGCCCAACATACCACTGCCCCCTCTCAAGATTAAAATTGAGTGCCCTAAGATTGACATCACACAGTAGACTTCTGGTCCTTGTCCCAGATCTCTTGTTGTCTAGTCAATCTCTTTTTCCTCTCTAGCTTCAAAGGGTTCTAGATCATCAAACTCTTACACTCTGCTTCAGTGTTCCAGGGTCAGACTCACTTCCATCCTGTGGATATTACTAAAGTGACAATTCCTCTACAGGACAGTCCTTCAAACACTTCACAGAATTACAGACTCTTAGAGTTGAAAGGGACCTCACAGCCATCTAGATCAACCCAGATCCAAAAAAGAATACTCACAGTAATACAACAGACAAGTACTTGTTCAACTTCTACGTGAAGATCTATAATGAGGGGGAGTCCACTGGGTTTGCCCATTCTACTTAGGGATAGATTCAATTGTCTTCACATAGGTTGCCCTTCCACATCTAGAAAGTACTGTCTCCTCTCTTCCTCTTGCCTTCAAGTTTCAGATCAAATGTCACCTTCTTTGTGGCTCTCTCCAGCTGCTAGTGTTGTCCACTTCCATTTATCTTCTTTCTATTATGTATATACTATCACTGTGTGGATATGTTCGTATTTATATGTAAAGTTAGATGATAGATAGATAGGAAGACTATGTCTATCTATATAAGTATGCACATGATACAAATGTGTAATGAGATAGAAAAAGAGGAGGGGGAGGGAGGAGAGATGAAAAAGAAAAAGATATACAGATAGAGACATGAAGAAATATATATATAGATATATATCTCCCCGAGATAGACTGTAAGTTTTTCGAGGGCAGAGATTATTTCATTTTTTGATTTTTATTCCCAGGACCAAGTCTCTGCCTGACACATTCTGCAGACTTCACCACTAGCCTTGTTATCTCCTTTTTGTTATCCTGCAACCCCTTTTTTCCACTGGTGAATTAGTCTCAAAACCTCCATTTTAAGAAAGAGCCCAGATCAGCCATACTTCCAGACTTCATCACTCTATTCCCATGCAGGAACCTCCCCATTGAATTATTTCAGTTCTCTTCTATGTGTTATCTTCACTCACTAAAATGTAAGCTCCTTAAAGACAGGGACTATTTTTCTATTTTATTGTATTTGTATAGTCCTTAGCACAATGGCTGACACATTTCAAAGCAAGTAATAAATATATGTTGTCTTGACTCGAATGGTACATAGTCAGTATGTAAGAAATGCTTAGTGGCTTGATTAGTAAGGAAGTTTTTCCTCCAATTAAACAATATTTTCTCTTTTTGCAGTTTACAAACATTTTCCCTTGTTTTACAATCTGGAATCAAATAGAACAAATCTTATCTTTTGTCCAGATAATAGCATTTTGAATCATTAAAGATAACTACTTTGTGTTTCCTGAGTCTTCTCTTTTCCAGGCTCAGCATCCACAAGTTCTTTTAACCAACTCTCAAATGGAATGGACTCTTCACCAACTTGATTTGCTTTCTGTAGATACTTTCTATTTTATTAATGATTCCAAAAATGTGGTCCTCTACTCCAGAGATGGTCAAATCAGGGAACAGTAGAGTACAACTGCTATCCCCTTATTTCTGCACTCATACCTGCCTGAAGACAAAGATCAAATAGCTTTTTTAGCTGCTACATCACACTGTGGATGGGGTTGAAATTCATTAAATTTATCCTTTTTCATATAAAGTTCTGAAATTTTTGCTGTGTAGATGGCCACAAAGTTACAGTTTTTGTACTCCTGTGTGTGTATTATAACTAGTTTGCAAAAAAAAAAAATCTTTGCTACCCTCTGAGTCTGAGTCTATGTCTTATTTCAAGACAGCTATCATGACCCACTCTGTCTTCTCCTCTTGACTAAACATCCCTAGTTGCTTCTACCTATTCTCATGGGTCATGAACTCTAAAACATCCATCATTGTGATTGCCCTCTTCTTCATACTTCCCAGTTTGTCAATGTGTCCTTCCTAAAATATAGTTTCTGAAGGTGAACATAATACTCCAGAGCTGATCGGAATGGGGCAGAGTACAATAAAAATATCACTTCCTTATCATTTCCCTTAATGCAGCCTAAGATTATATTAGCTTTTTGCCTATGGAATCCAAAATGGAGTCACAGACTGTTGGATATGACTAGAAAATAACAACAATATTATGGTCCATGAAAATCCTCTTTAATTCAGACTCTGTCTTCTAGCATATTATCTATTCATATCAACTGCATGCCATCTACACATTTATGTCATCTATGATTTTATCCAACTCATTGGTAAAAATGACGCAAAGTCTAAGTGTGTATTCCTGGAATATTAAACCACAGTCCTTCTTCCAAGTTGACAACAAACCACTAATGGAAAACCCTTTTGATCCAGCTCTCCAACCAATTCCAAATCCACTTAATTGTATTTTGGTTTGGACTATAAAAATAATATGAGACATTACCAAAATAATCAATATAACCTAGGCTAGTAAACAGATCTAGTCATTCTGGGGAGTAATTTGGAACTATGCTCAAAAATTTATCAAACTGTGTATACTCTTTGACCCAGCAGTGTTTCTACTGGGCTTATATCCCAAAGAGATCTTAAAGAAGAGAAAGGGTCCTGTACGTGCAAGAATGTCTGTGGCAGAAATTGGAAACTGAGGGTATGCCCATCAGATGGAGAATGACTGAAGAAGTTATGGGATATGAATGTTATGGAATATTACTGTTTCATAAGAAATGATCAGGAGGATGATTTCAGAAAGGCCTGATGCTGAGTAAAGTGAGTAGAACTAAGAGAACATTGTACATGACAGCAAGACTATACAATGATCAATTCTGATGGACGTAACTCTTTCCAATAATGAGATGAGTGAGGCCAGTATCAATGATCTCAAGATGAAAAGAGCCAAATATACCCAGAGAAAGGACTGCAGGAACTGAGTATGGATCATAACATTGTCACTCTTTTTGTTGTTGTTCACTTGCATTTTGTTTTCTTATTCATTTTCTTTCCTTTTTGATCTGATCTTTCTTGCGCAACAAGATAATTGTACAAATATGTCTACATATATTGCATTTAACTCATATTTTCACATGTATAACATATATTGGATTGCTTGCCATCTAGGGGAAGGGGTGGAAGGTAAGGAGAGGAAAATTTGGAACGCAAGGCTATTGGATCAATGTTGAAAAATTAGCCATGCTTATGTTTTAAAAATAAAGAGCTTTAACAAAAAAAAAAAAAAAAAAAAAAAAAAAAAAAAAAAAGAATCTAGGTAAAATATATTTGCAGTAGTCTCCTGATCTAAAGTTTAGTATCCTTCATCAAAAAAATAAGATTAATTTATCATGATCTATTCTTGATGAAGTCATGTTGTATCTTTTGATCTTTGCTTCCTTTTCTAGATATTTTCTGGGGCATCCTTTTAACATGTGCTAGAGTTTTCGCTCACTCACAGTTTGCAGGCTCAATCCTCTTCACTTTTTTTTTAAATTGGGACATTTGTCTTGGTACAATTCTATAGTACTTTTACCATTTTCCTTCACATTTCAAAAATAGTAGCTTTTCAAAAACATTTACCAGCTCTTTCAGTACATAAGTAAACTTAGTCTTAAGTTTACCAAGGACAGCTAGAGGCTTTTACTATCCCTTTACTTATCTATCCCTTCCAAGCAAACATTACTTTGATGGGCAGAGAAATAAAAGCAAAGTAAGAATTAGACATGTCTGTCTTTTGTTAACATTGTTCCATCTACCCCAAGCAAAGGTCTTCTATTTTCTTTGATTTTTCTCTTTTACACAATATAGCATTAAAAACTTATACCATCCTTTTTTCTTTAGCTTTCCTCACTAATCTCTCTTCATTTTGATCTTTAGCATTACTGACACTATCTTACACACACCCCAATTCTGTATTCACCTGTTACCTGCCCTTGCTTCCAGTCAATAGAGTGTTGTGTCTGGAGTTAATAACAACAGAATTCAAATCCAGTCTCAAACACTTATCAGTTGTATGTCCCTGAGCAAGTCACTTAATCTTGGTTTGCCTCAGCTTATCATCTGTAAAAAGAGAATAATAAAAGTATTTATCTCTTCAGGTTATTGTGAAGATCAAATAAAGTAACAATTGTAAAGCACTTAGCACAATACCTGGCACATGATAAGTGCTACTTAAATGTTACATGTTAAATGTTACTTTTAATTCTAAATTGGCTGATGAGTTCACTATATCTCCTCCATGGTATACTTAAAGTATACTCCTTTTTTATCCTCATCAAAATTCATCTCTCCAAGGCTGATTTTTGCTATAGAATGTTGGGGCACAGGATCCTATCTCATTCCTTTGAACTATTTGAAATCAACTGTATCAAAATCTAAAGTATATGTCAGATCAAATCCTGCTTTCATATCCTCTATGACAAATTCTAAGAGGGTATGGTCACTTCTCAAAGTCTCCATTATTTCTACCTTTATCTCAATAACCAGTTCCTCTCTGATATCAAAAAACAGATCTATAATATAATCTCCCCCTCAATGAGGTCCTTCAATTTTGAGGAATTAAATTATCATGAAAGTCAGAAATTATTAGCAACAGAGAGCTCCAGAAGATATCCTGATAATTGAAATCCTCTATCACTATCATATCATACCTCCATCCTAGATTTGTGACCTTTTCCTCCAATCTATCTATTATTTTCTCTTCCTGTTCAAGTGTTCTATATAGTTCACTGAAATAATAATATCACTTCTGTTTTTGACTCCATTAGTTTTCATTCAAATGTTCTCTACCGTGTTTCCTCTTTTTGGATAACCAATGGCACTCTCTCCTTTTCCAGCCTGACACACATTTTACCTATTCTATTTCATTGGAATAAGCCATATTCCTCCAGATTCATATTCTGATCCTTGGTCCCATCCCATTAAGTCTCAGTGACATCTACAAAACTAAAAATGCCTTCTTGAATTCTGATCTCTAGCTTGACTTGCTGATTACCCTCACTTGGTTCATTTATATATGTACATCTGATTTTATTAATGGCTTCTTTCTTGGATTTTGTCTCTTGTGAATTTCTGGACATCTCAACAGCTATTTTTCCTTTGATCTTGTAGTTACCTTGCATGACATCTAGCCTAGTAGGTATGCATAGGCAGTTTTCTCCCACCTACACTTTTCTATGTTAAATCGCCTTAGAATTGTAACACTCCAAATAAATATATTCTTAGAAGAGCTTGTTAACTGAAATCCATCTCTAGCCAAGAGTCTATCATTTCTGTATTTTAAGCTGTGACCCAAAAATCCAAATTCATTTGCAGGCACCATCTTCTTAACCAGCTGTTCATTTCCCAAATCTTCTTTTCTTTCCTGAATCTCGTGCCTTGGATGGGATTCCTAAAACTCTCACAAACATATGTTATAAAAATCACTTGGGTCACCAAACTATCATCAAGCAATAGTTATACAAGTTATTTAAGTACAGAATAAAGTAGGGCAAATGCTACTGTGGTAAGTTCCAAAAAATAATGCAAATACTTTTTGGTTTACTAGGATTTTGGTGCCTTGAGTATTTCAAGGAATTATTAGGACAAATAGTTTTAGATTTTAAATTTTTCATTGTATAGACTTTTTTAAAATATGGGTAACAACTAAAGTACTACTTTTAGTAGTATATCACTTAAATAGTTGCAATACTTCAGAGCTTATCCTCAACCTACTAACTTCTTGACCTAGTAACTCTGAGCCTCAGTTTTTTTTAATTAATAAACTGAAGAGACAGGACAAAGCACCCTTTTATCTCTAGCAAGCTATTACTCCATGATTTTACTATTCAAGTAATTCAACAAAATCTTAAAGCACCAATGTATATAATGCACTTTTTTTTAGTGTTAGGGGAAACAGATTAAAAAGATTGTTTCTCTGCCTTCAAGGACCTATGATGTCTTCTTTGACCATTGTACATTTCTTGGTAGCTTAGAAACTCTACCTAGAAACCCAATCCCATTAAGATTTACCCTACCCACATAAACTACCTTAAACTAGGAAAGTGATTTTAACAATCTAACCTAATGTCTTTATTATTCAACTGAGGACAATGAGGTCCAGAGAGGGAAAATAATTTGCCAAAGATCACACAACTAATAAGTCAGAGAGTCTTAAAAGGATTCTCTTCCTCTGGTTTGCCTCTAGATTCATTCTTCCCTTGATAAGATGGAAGAGGTCTGAATAAGAAAACAGAGTCCCTCATAAAGTGGACTTCTCCTTATCTGCTCTTTGTGACTAATGCCTCCTTTGTATTTGGCAGGATAATTTAGGTCTCCTCTGGGGGCAGCATTCAAAACCAGCTGTTGCTACTAGTGGAAGATGCTGTTAAATCTCCCACAAATTGTCTGTAAATGGAGAACAGCTGGATCCCTGGCAGGGCAAAGAAGGGGGAGAAATAGGATAGAAAATACATCTTCTTCAAACTCCCTTCCCCCTTACATCTGTCCACCAACAACCCAAACACATGGATACACATACACACATGTACATTCATGGATGCATGCATGCATGCATGTATTTTGGCCAATTCTCTTAGCTTTTGCTAACTCAGTAACTTAAGTCAAAATTAAGTTTGTGTAAGGGTCATAACTAGCATGGGGAATAAAGAGCCATATTGTGAGTTATGAAGACAGTAATTATAATATAAGCAACCCTTAGAGGAGCTAAATGGTATAGAGGATAGAGCAGGATTCCTCCTAGAATCAGGAGGACTTGAGTTCAAATATGATGTCAAACCCTGAGCCTATCACTTAACCCCAATTGCTTCTAAAGATATACAGATAAACAAACTTAGTCCAGAATGTCCTTTCTCCCAAACTGGACTAGAGGACCAAGTAGCCAGCCTCTTTCTAAATCCTGACATTTCTTCCTCCCTAGTCACAGAGCTCATGAGAAGGTACCTGTGAAAAATAGTGATCAAAGCTATTCAGAAGGGTGGTTAGAGCACTAGCATCAGAGGGAGGGAAGGAAAAAAGAGGGAGTGAGGAATGAAGGAAGGGAGGGAAGAAGAAAGGAAAAGAGAGGGAGGAAAAAGGAAGGAAGAAAAAAAGAAAGAGAGAGAGAAAAGGAGGGAAGGCAGGTAGAAATGAAAGAAGGGAAGGAGGGAAGACAGGCAGAAAGGAAGGAGGGGAAAAGAGAATGAGGAAGGGAAGGAGGAAAAGAGAGGAAATGGAAGGAAAAGAAAGGAAAGAAAGAAAGAAAGAGAGAGAGAGAGAGAGAGAGAGAGAGAGAGAGAGAGAGAGAGAGAGAGAGAGAGAGAGAGAGAGAGAGAGAGAGAGAGAGAGAGAGAGAGAGAGAGAGAGAGAGAAAGGAAGGAAGAAAGAGAGAAAGAGACAGAAAGAGAGACAGAGAGAGAGAGAGAGAGACAGAAAGAGAGACAGAGACAGAGACAGAGACAGAGACAGAAAGGAGGGAGGGAGGAAGAAATGAATTTAGTCTTATGAGGAAACTGATTAAGCCTAGATTGCACAGTGGATAGAGCTCTGAATGAGGGGTCAGGAAGTATAGTTTAAATTCTGCCTCAAACACTAGCTATACAACTCTCAATAATTTGTTTAACTTCAGCTTTAGTTTTCTTATCTGTAAAATAGGGATATCCCTATAATAAGGTATTTAAAGCACTTCACCTACCTTAAAATGCTATATAAATATGTTATTATTTATTAAGTCTAACTGAGTGGTTAAGCTCTTAACAAGAAATTGGGATATTGGAGATCTACTTCTCTTGTGACATTGACCAAGTCATATGATGTCGTCATCCTTCAATTTTCCTAGTTGTAAAATAAAACCGCTCTCCTGGACAGCCTTGGACTCCAAAGGCCTGGGTTTGAATCCCACCTCTAACATCCTTCTGAGTGTGATTATGAGGGTATGATAATGACTCTAGTCTCACAAAATCACTGTGAAGAAAGCACTTTGTAAACCTTAAAGTACTATATAAATGTGAGTTATGGTTATTTTATTATGCCATCTGCTTGCTCCCTCTCCAGTGGGGAAGCAGAATGAGATAATCTACATGAAATGCTTAGAGGAAAGAGACTTTATAAAAAAAAAAAAAACAATCAGAAAACCTCAAGGCCTGGAGGGGATCAGGTCCTGCCATTTCAAACCACCTACCCCCAGTACTCTGACTGCCACAGCTAGTTCCAGGACTTCAAAACAGACATCTCCCAGAGCCTTTGATATGCACAAAGCCCTTCTCGGAGGCTTGCCTGACTGAAGCTTTTAGACTTTCACTGCAGTGGATGCAAAACAGCTCATTATAGCTTCTTACCATGACTGAAGCCCCTTACTTGCTTTTGCATGCAAAATTCCCTGTTAATGCTGCTCTCCCACTCACACCACATTTCCCTCCCAGGTGCTCCGCAGAGACCAGGGGTTTAGTTAAACAGCAAGCTAAATAAAGTAAATTGGCCTTAAATAACCTATTAGAAGTGGTTTAGGTTTTATTTGATTCTTTATGAAAACAAATTTTCCTCACATCCACCACACACTGAAGGTGCCCAGAATCCCCAGCCTATGCAGAATATTATAGTGATGGCCAGAATACTGGGCTAAGCATTAGAAGCCTTGCCTTCTAATAGGGGTTCTGTTTGTAACTCACTTTGTAAGTGCTTCATTGGTACAATGGAGATAATCATCTCTGCCCTGCCTATTCTACAAAGGGCATTCTGAATACCAAATGAGATAGTGAGAGCTGGCAAGGGATTTTGAAAAAAAAGATGAAGAATGCTTTTATAACCAAGAGCAATAATTGTATATGTTCTCTGGAACTGTGTGTGTGTGTGTGTGTGTTTTTAATACTCCTTCTACCCAATTTGATGCCCTTCAGCTAATGACTGGCTTGCTGGTCCACACAGAGTAAATTCCACATCTCATCTCTGTCCATTACACTGATTGCCCCCCAAAACTGGAATGCATTCTCTCCTCATTGCCACCTCATAGATTTCCTTCTTTCCTTCACAATTTAACTCAAATGACATCTGCAGTAAAGTCTTTCCTGATCCCCTGCCCAGACTCTCCTGCCATCATCTTGCACTTATTTTGCATGTATTTACATACATACATTTTGTCTGTACCATTATAGAATATAAGCTCCTTGAGGGTAAGGACTGTTTCACTTTTATCTTCATTCTCCTAATGTCAAGCATAGGGTCAGGTACATGCTTTGTTTAATTAAGTGCTCGTTGACTGATTTCTGAATATGAGAATTATGTCTTTCTTCAAAGAACACAATAACTTTTGAAAAAGTATGTGGAGAGAAAATTAGCAAAACTGAACTCTTCTCCTAAATCTTTTACTCAAAACTTCTTGTCTTTGACAGACAAATCACTTTCCCAGTGATAAATTCCATGCATCTTATGAATAACCTAGATCCCAAGCAGCCATTACAGAACTCAGGGACCCATGAAGGTAGTACCTCACTTGGGAAGATTGTTCCTGGGGATAGTAAAGTGAAAGGAAGCCTCATGATCCCATTGGCTCACAAGATTAGAAATTTTCCCTATAGCACTTAAGGCAATATCATTTTCCAGTTTTCCATCCATGTCACTAGGTTATAAACACAGGTTAAAAAAAAATAACCCAAAACTCCAGGTGGTTCCTAGAACATCATTTTTCAAGATCAAAAGATACTTCTAGAGAAGCAGCAAACAAAACAGCTGGAAAAAGAGTTTGAAAAATAGACACCAAAGAGAACTTTAGCCTTGGTGGTCTTACAAAAAGAGTCTAGCTATGGATCTAGGAAAGAAAAAGAGATCGTTCTCAAAGAAGTCTGAAACCTTAGCATCATCAGAAGGAATCATGGACAGGTACAAGTACAGGAATTTCTTCTACATAATCCCCCAGTCTCTGACATTTCCTTACCTAGCAAAAGGTGCCAAAGGCAGGATGAGGTCAAATTTCAGACAGTTGGAAGACTTTAAACATCCTTAAACCAGTCTCATTTTACAAATGAGAAAAATGAAACTCAGAGAAGAATATTAATTTCCCCAAAGTCACACAGGGAGTTAGTGACAGGTATAGGACCAGAATTCTTCTCCCAGTTCTCAGGCAGTGAACACTTTGTTTTGATGTTCAGCTATACCACAGGTTAATCACAGTCTTAAACTGAACAAATCACTGAGGATATGTCTATATGATTCCAAAATAACTAGAGTTAAAAAAAATAATTCAATAAATGAAATTGCACAGACTTCCACTACATTCTAGATCATGGTTAATTGAGTTTCACTCATCTTTTGTCTAATTAAATCAAACATTTTAGTGAGTACAAATACTATGCTCCTCTTCCTGGGGCTCATTTTCCCTTATCATAAAAGAAAGGGAGAATGACCCCCAACCCCTGAAAGGCATGAAACAATTGTTCAGACACCTAATACATTTTTAAAACTTCCCAGCTCAGATCTCCTTCAAGATGGATATACCAGAAAGACAAGCTATTCTCAACACCATGATTATTATTGAGCATTTCTACAAACTGAATGGTTCACAGAGTACTTTCTAAATGCATTCTTAGTTATTGATGTTGGCAAGAACTTTAAAGATCCTTGGTCGGGAACATTAAATGTTATTTCCAGTAGCTTTTAACTTGATCTTCTGTCCTAAAGTTTTATTCAAATAAAACCAAGCTACAACTTTGCTTGGAGCCTCTCCCATTTCATTAACTCCTCCTCCTAATACCATAATCCCTACCTCGGTGTCCCCCCAACAGTGTCAACCATTAATTAAATGGAAATTGGGTTTTTTTTAAATGCAGTGAGACATCTGCATATGATGTTTTATTATTACAATTAGGCAGATTGGCTTCCAAAGCAAATGCAAAAATGATTTCTTGAGGATTTATGTCCAGTATTAAGACTAACACAATAAAGAAAGCCCACGGCAGATCTGCACAATGCTGCAAATCCATTTAGGAATCACATTGGAACACCAGGGACAAGTCTGTAGTAATATTACTGACAGAGAGGAGAGGGGAAGAGAAGGAGGAGAGGGAAGAAAAGGAGTAAAAGAAGGAAGAAAAAGAAAAGGAGGTGGAAGAAAAAGAGAAGAGAGTTAGAAAGGAAGAGAGAGTGAGAGAGAGAGAGAGAAAAAGAGAGACAGACAGACAGACAGACAGAGACAGACAGAGAGCGAGACAGAGACAGAGAGAGACAGAGACAGAGAGAGACAGAGACAGAGAGAGACAGAGACAGAGATGAGAGGGAGTTTGCTGCCCCCTTTAACTCCATATGAAAGATTTTAGAAACAACACAGATTAGAGTCCAAATATCTGGGTTCAAATTTGCCTCTACTCTTTCTTGGCTACATTACCTTTAGCAATTATTTCATTTTTCTAAGTGTTATTTCCTCACTGGAAATAATAAATGGGGGCAAAGCTTGATAAATACCCTTTCTCTAGAAATAGAGCAGACACTGAAGAAGAGGAAAAGGAAATAGCATGGGATCATGGCCAGTATGTCAATCTTGACACTTTTTAACCAAATGTTCTTGGGCAATTGTCTAATTTCTCTAGAAATCTCTTTCCTCAATTGTAAAACAAGGCCAAACTCAGTGGTTCCCAAGGCCCTTTTCCATTTTAAATCTAGTTCTAGACTGCATAAAATTGAAAGGGGAAGTAAGAAAATTACAAAGAAAAATTTCACATTACCATTTGATTCAACAATGGATACTATGCAAGTTCATTTCATGCAATGGATAGCGAAGTTACAAGAGGAAGAATTAGAACGGCTAAATTGTTGATACTGTGTACATAGAGTAAGGTTCTTTTTACTGTTTAATGACTAATCACTGACTACCATATGAATTTATTAATATGAAAAAATCAGAAAAGTGAGGGAAGACTTATATGAAATTGATACAGAATAAAGTTAGCAGTAAGTACCAAGAAAATAATACTCTCCCAAAACTCTGCTCATTATGTGATATTAAAACAAAAACAAAAATCATTTCCCTCAAGTAATATACATTCTATTAGAGAAAAACAATATGCTCATAAGCATCCTAATGAAAAATGAATTTTTATCCTATTTATTCCCCCAGTGAAAACAGAGCTTCTAGGACAGATAAATGTTCAAGTGACCCATTTAGGTGAGTGGTCTGAACCAACACAACGATGTGGTATAGTGGAACAAGCATGGGAACTGGAATCAGAGGACCAGGATTTAAATTCTAGCAAAAGTTCCTGAATGAGGTGATACTAAATAAATTACTTAATCTCTAAGGGGATCAGTTTCTTCATCTGTAAAATGATGGGGATGGGCTAGGGAACATCAAGTTTTCTTCCATCATCTATCATCCTATATAAAGAGACTTCAAGTTTCTGATACAGAAGAAAGCAGCCAGACCCTCTATTGAGAATGGATGCTTCAACTAGTATAAGTGTAGCCCAATTTCTCTTCCTATTTTCCATTCTATAAGTTACAAGCCAGGACGCGTAGGCCCAAATACTAATTTTTGCTACTGATGTCCCTATGATCCAGAGAGTTTGACTAGATAGGTTGTGACTGGAGAAAGACATGCTGATCTGAATGAAGCTTTTATTGCCTCAGGATAGAGTAGTGTGGGAGAGAGCAGCATCAAAAGGAATATAGGATGTATGCTTTTTTTTAGTAACCCAGCAGTTCTTAAAGTATAATCTAAGGACCTCCTGAAAGGTCTCAAGTGTTCCTAGAAATCAAAACTATTTCCATAATAACACAAAGCTGTTTTTTGCCTATTAAAATAGTCATCCCTTTTCTAACTACATATCTGTGTAAGTCCAGATTTTCTTCATATACTTAAACCAAAACAACATACCACAACAAATCAAATACAGGAGCATAAAATAAAAGAGTCCAGCAGTCTTTTATTAAGTCACACACAGGAGGTTTACAAAAATATGTGAAACAGTGCCTCTCTTACCAATTGTTTTTTCTCTTGGGGAAATGTAACTAGTTGTCATTTTTTAAAATGTTAGCATACAACAGGTTTATTATTGTTATTTTGATGAATTAAATAAATTTAAATTTTATCCATTTTTATTTATAATATCTTTTTTTATTGGTTTAGGGTTTCTAATTAATTATTTATTTTTTACTTAAAGCTTTTTGTTTACAAAATAAAGTGTCTAATTTTGGCTAATTTTTCAACATTGACCCTTGAAAAATTTCGTATTCCAAATTTTCCCCTCCTTCCTCCCACCTCCTCCCTTAGATGGCAGATAATCCAATAAATGTTAAATATGTGTTAAATCCAATATATGTATACATATTTATACAATTATCTTGCTGCACAAGAAAAAATGGATCAAGAAGGGAAAAAAAACTGAGAAAGAAAATAAAATGCAACAAACAATAAAAGGAGTGAAAATGCTACGTTGTGATCAACACTCAGTTCCCATAGTCCTCTGTCTGGGTGTAGATGGCTCTCTTCATCATAAGATCATTGGAACTGGTTTGAATCATCTCACTGTTGGAAAGAGCCACCTCCATCAGAAATGATAGTCACATAATCTTGTTGCTGTGTGTAATGATCTCCTGGTTCGGCTCATTGCATCAGTTCACATAAGTTTCCCCAGGCCTTTCTAAAATCATCCTGCTGATTATTTCTTATAAAACAATATTAATTTATATTATCATAAACACCAATTGGGCAATTAATAGCCATCTTTGTCCCTGATCCTTCTTCTTCAAAAGGACCATATAGATACATATCCTTTCCCTGATGCCATTTGCTGTATCCTACAATATAGAAAGGGACATTGGTCCCTCTTGCCCAAAATCATGTAGGTCATTCATAGCAGAGCTGAGACCAGTTTTTCTGTGTTCTAGAGCAAGTTTTTCTCTATTATAGCATGTCTTCTGCCCCTACCATTCATCATTATTTCAATTCCTGTAGAGGTATATAGAACAAGAGCTCATATGTAAAGATTAAGGAACAGTTTCCTTATCTGTGAACTGAGAGGATTGTACAGGTGGATCTCAAAGATCCACCTATACAATGCCTCCAAAATTAAATATAAAATTCTTTGTTTGGCATTTGAAGCCCTTCCAAACATGACTCCTCCCTATTCATCTTATCTTCTTACAGTTTTCGCCCCTCCATGCATTCTACAATCCAACTTGGATTTTTCATAGCACTCCATTTACACTCCTCATTTCTTTGCACGGGCTATTTCTTATACCTTCTTGGCTCTTCTTCCTTGCCACTTCCTGGAATCCCTAGCTTCATTCAAAATTCAGTTCAAATCCCATTTCTGCAGGAATCTTTTTTTTTTGCACACACGCCCCTAATAGTGCTCGCTTCTCTATAGCTAAATACTGTCTTCTTAGTGTCTGTTTTATTTCTACATGTATGTAGATATATAATTTGTATCCCTATCAATTAACAAAGTTTCTGACTCAGAATAAATATACTTAATAAATGTTTATTGATTGATGATCATCAAAGAGAGAGAGAGACTTGTTGCCTACAGAATTCACTTCTATTTATGATTCCAAATTTGCTGCCTTGCCTCATGCTTCTATTCCTCCCTGATCTGGTCCCTGCCAATCATTTACAAAGTTGTAGCAACTCCAGCATTGGAGTGATGGAGCCATGGCAACCTTCTCTGGGTGTCAAGGCCTATAATCAATGCCAGCTATTAAAGTCCCTTTGAGATTTTGAGCTGTTCCTTGACACAATTTCTCTCATTCATCAATGGGCCTTACCCTGAGCAACAATGTAATGTCACATCAGACAGAGATGCTCCGGTTTATTTCTTTTTTGTGCCAAGAGCAGGGAGCAAGGCTTTCCAAACAGTGAATCCTTCCTTCCTCTCTCTCTCTCTCTCTCTCTCTCTCTCTCTCTCTCTCTCTCTCTCTCTCTCTCTCTCTTTCTCTCTCTCTTTCTCTCTCTCTCTGTCTTCCATTCCATGAAAAAAAAAGAGCTTCCTTCTTCCTGTTTTTCAATTTGGTCCTAGTTCAAGATAAAATTAGTAATATGTTCTCTCTAATTGTATTTGCAGTGGCAACAGAATGGGGAAGAAAGGGGATCCAAGAGAAGAAAATAAAAGCCCCCATCCAGATGAAAACGGAGTATAAAAAGAGGCAGGCAAGAGACAGATGGTTTTGTTGAAAACTCCCTGAATGCTCTCTGAACAAAAGCTTGCTGAGGGAAGACCTTGTGGGTTCATGAAGCATAAATGAGAGAGCTAAATGAAGCATAAAGAGAGCAATTGTAATTCCACCCTCTATTCAAGCGTCAGTTAGCCATACTACCCCAAGCAAGTCTCTACCTAGATCGGTGCCTCAGTTTCTCCATTTCTACAAAGAGAATTGTGAGCATAATAACCAAATTTATAAAGTCCTTTTTTGTCATCACACTAATCCCTTTTCTTTCCTTCACTTGCTCCCACATCCTGCTCCAATTAACTAAAGGAAAAAGATATCCTTGTGGAAAAAACAAACAAGCATTCCCATGTCTTTCTGAATCACAGTCCAGTTCTTCATCTACTATGATTCTCAGTAGTATTCTCAATAGAAAAGGCATCAATAATAACAGATAATAGTAACATTCCAGCTTACCTCACAAGGTAGTTGTAAGATTGTTTTCTTGGACTCACTGTACTTCAATGAAACCTGTTTATGACATTGTAAAGCCATTTGTTTATTTGGCTATCTAGTCTAGTGAGTGCTCTGAATTTTAAAAGACTTGGATCTGATTCCTAGATTGGATATTTATTTAGCTTTGTGATTTTGAGCAAGTCACTTAAATCCTCTGTGCCTCCATTTTCCCACCTATGATATGGGAATAATGATAATTTATTACCTTACCTTACCTTACTCCCAAGAATATTGGAAGGAAAGTACATTATAAACTCTAAAACACTCTATAAGTATGAACTGGACTAGCAAGATGGTGTGGTATAATGGATAGAGCACTGGACCTGGAGTCAAGAAGTCTTGATTTCAAATCTGGCTTCAGATACTAACTAGCTGTGTGATTCTGGGTATGTCCTTTAGCTCTCCTGGCCTTCATTTACTTCTCTGTAAAATGCTTGGCTGGGAATGGGGTGGGGGTGAAGGTGGGGGGCTTTCTGACTTATGAAAGGATATTCTTAAGCATCAATTTAAGCCAAACAAAGTTTCCCAATATCGCTTGTCCCATTGGTCTGTTAGTCTAGAACTTCGGGGAAAAGCCCCTAACACACAGCAAGCTGGATTTCTACTCAGATGACCAGGAAGCTCTATCAATGTCCCAAACTTTAATCCCCTGAGTCAATCAAATCTCAAGAATAGCATTAATGCCTTTCAAGGAAAAACTAACCTAAGCTGCAGTGGGGTAGGGCTTTTGGAAAAACTAGCCCAATTCACAGAGTAGAGAACTAAGAGCCGATATTCCCCCCACCACAAAAGTCACAATAGCTGTCTTCAAGCATCTGAAGGGCTGTCATGTGGAAGAGAGGTGAGATTTGTTTGGCTTGGTCCTAAAGGGGAAAACTAGAAACAATGGTTGGAAGTTGCTGATTGCATTTTGAAGTTAAATACCCTAACCATTATAAATGTTCAAAATTGGAATTATTTATCTTGTGAGACAATGAGTTCCCCATTACTGGGGGTCTTTAAATGGAACTTAATTCAAAATAGAACAGTTATAGTCAGACATGGGTCAGACTAGAAGACTTCCAAAGTTCTTTCCCACTCCTCACATTCTATGATTCCAAAAGACATGGAATTCATCACTGTATCTACCCTCAGAGCCCCAGTGACTAGGTAGCATTTACTAGAAGTTATGTTCTACTAAATCAATTTTCGAGAAGCTAGGGTTACCTCCATGATATAGAGTCCAAGTAGAGCATGTAGAAGGTTGGTATTATTAATATTAATATTTAATTATGTTATTAATTAATTGTTAATATTAAAGACAAAAAAGAATCAGTATTTTTTTTTTCAAGAAACTCAGAGATCATGTAATCTAATCCCTTTATTTTTCTAAGGTCCACAGGAGGGAAGGGACTTTATAAAAGCAGGAATCCTAACATATCAGCATACTATGTTGGATTCTTTGGCCCAGTGGGATATCACAAACACAAATTTGGTCAAGAAAAAAACATTTTCTTTGACTCTCCTTTCAAATCTATGGCATAACTAAGTGAAATAAGCAGAACCAGGAGATCATTATATACTTCAACAACAATACTGTATGAAGATGTATTCTGATGGAAGTGGATTTCTTCAACAAAGAGAAGATCTAACTCAGTTTCAATTGATCAATGATGGACAGAACCAGCTACACCCAAAGAAAGAACACTGAGAAATGAATGTACTGTTTGCATTTTTGTTTTTCTTCCCGGGTTATTTTTACCTTCTGAATCCAATTCTTCCTGTGCAATAAGAGAACTGTTCAGTTCTGCACACATATATTGTATCCAGGATATACTGTGTCATAAAAAAAAAGAATAGAAAAAATTTCTAATAAGAATAAACACCCTGTAATTAAAAAAAAATACTATATGAGGATCAATTCTGATGGACATGACTCTCTTCAACAATTAGAGGATCCAAATCAGTTCCAATTGATCAGTAATGAATAGGAACTAGCTACACCCAGAGAGAGAACTATGGGAAATGAGTGTGGATCACAACATAGCATTTCCACTCTTTCTGTTATTGTTTGCTTGTATTTCTGTTTTTCTTCTCAAGTTATTTTTACCTTCTTTTTAAATCCGATTTTTCTTGTGCAGCAAGATAACCATATAGATATGTATACATATATTGTATTTAACATATACTTTAACATATTTAACATGCATGGGACTACCTGCCATTTAGGGGAGAGGGTGGAGGGAAGGAGGGGAAAAGTTGGAACAGAAGTTTTTGCAAGGATCAATGTTGAAAAATTACCCATGCATATGTTTTGTCAACAAAAAGATATAATAAAAAAGATATAAAAAACTAAAAACATACAAAATAAATAAAATAAGCAAATCTATGGCATAATAAGATCTCAAAGATTCAAAGTCTTCCCAAAAGACTTTTCCAGAGCACTGCTAGAACACATATGCTCCATGTCAGATAGCAGATGGGATCTGCTCTCAAATCCAAAGCAGAGAGCCACACTTCTATCCATCTAATAAGACTTCTGAACCTAAAACAACAGGGATAGAAAAAGGCGATGAAAAGGAAATTAGCCAAATTCCTGGAAGGTTCATCAAGTTCCACACTCAAGGCATCCAGATCAAACTAAAACAGACACAATAGAAAGCCATTATCATCTGTTGCCAAGGAGCAAGGCAAAGGGTCCTTGTATAGACATTCCATGTTATAAGGAGAAAGAAGTCCAATACATGTAGGAATACATGATTTGACTGGTGATAAACTCAATTAGGGAAACTCTACAGCACTATTTCTACTTTTATCTGACAAAGGAAAATGCAAAACTTCCACCAAAGTGGTCAATAGATGGGGTCAAGGAATGTTTGATTTGGATAGGACCTAGTAGACTTTCTTACATATAAAATCATGATAATAGATGATATATATATATATATATATATATATATATATATAGTGATATGTATATATAGTACATATATAGAGAGAGAGTGAGAGAGAATATAGAATATATAAAATATAGGTTAGAAAACTGAAACTAACAGAAATTAATGACTTGCCCAGAATCAACATAATAAGTCTCTGAGGTGGGATTCAAACTCAGGACTTCCTATTTCTAAGTCCCACATTCTATCCACTACACCAACTAATTTCCTGGGCACATCATAGACAACTGTTGTCCTAGCGCCATGCAGTTGATCTGAAGATGATCAGTTCTAAAATATGGCTCACTTAATAGCTGTCCCCAAAGAATCCCCAAAACGGTAATGTGGCTCATTTCCAATGCTATTGACCAACTGTGACTAAAACTCTTTTCCATTACATTAATATGAAAAACAGTCACAACATAGTATTTTCACTCTTTTTGTTGTTGTTTGGTTGCATTTTGTTTTCTTTCTCATTTTTTCCTTTTTGATCTGATTTTTCTTGTTCATCAAGATAATTGTATAAATATGTAAACATATATTGGATTTAACATATATTTTAACATGTTTAACATATATTGGATTATTTGTCATCGAGGGGAGAGGATGGGGGGAAGAAGGGGAAAATTTGGAACACAGGGTTTTGCAAGGGTCAATGTTGAAAAATTATCCGTGTATATATTTTAAAAATAAAAGGCTTTAAAGATGAAAAACATAAAGATTATGAAAACAGCAAGTTTCCTGATTTGCAAAAGAAAAATATCTACCCTGGGAGGGAATAAAGATGTCATAGAATTGCATTTGGTGGTGAATGTAAAGGAAGAGAGCAATTCATTAGATGCTGAACTATCTGCTTCCCCTTCTTCTTCCATGGTAGCTTCAACCTTGGAAAAGGAATAGTCAGCCAGAGTTTAAGCTATGTGACTTGGCTGCTACTTAATAATACTGTGCTCTTCAAAATTAAAATCTTACTGTATTAAAAAGTGAGGCCCAGGTGATGTTTTAGTGACTTAGCCTGAAGAGAAAGATTTCAGAGAGTGGAGTATAAGCCAAGAGAAAACTACAATCTAGGGTAAAAGGAAGGAGCTGCTAGAGATAAGGTAGAGTCCAAGACCCTGCCATATACCTCTTAAATATACATGAAGAAACTGAGGTCTGGAGGGATGAATTACTTGCTGGAGGTCATACAGCTATCAAGCAACATGATGAACTTGAACTTGGGACTTTCGACTGAAAATCCAGTATTATTTCCACTACATCTCTTTGCCTCATCCCTAGAATTCTCAAACAGGAGCTCACAGATGAAAATAGATGTCCAAAAAAATAATTCCTATGTACACCCCATAAAACCCTAAATGGCACTGAGTATTGCTCATGACTTCCCAGAGACTCCCTTAGTCCCATACAGCACCACAGACCTGAGTGACCTCAGAAAGTTATCTTCCTTCTTGGGACTTAGCATCGTCATATGGAAAAGAAAGGTGTAGGGTAGATGAACTCCAGGGTCCCTTCTGATTTCCATATCTATTATGCTTTGAACCTCTCTTCTTGGGTCCTGGGTTGAACTCATGTTATTATCTCTGTCACCTTCTCTGGACTTTTCTGAAGGGCACGAAAATTTCTAAGTACACACAGCTGGACATAAAAGAAAAAGCATCTGTGCTTCCTCCATCCCTTAGGCAGCAATTCAACTGGCAAAATGATTGTCACTCATGATTTATATTGGCCCCTTTGATAGATTGGACTACCTCACTGCTCTATCCTCCTGGTGTCCTAAGGGGAAGAGATAACTAAGCTTTACACAATGATGATAAAGGACAATGAGAAACATTGATTGAGCCCACACAAAGGAACCACAATAGACCAAAGGAAACTTCAAGAGAGAAGAGCTTATATTTATATTCATAAAGTTCTTTTGAGGTTACAATGCTTTACATAGATTATCTCAACATAGATCCTCCCAACAATGAGTCAATGAATGAATAAAAGCACATACTATGTGCCAACCACTGAGCTAAGCACTGAAAATACAAATGCAAAATCAAAGACAGTCCCTGCCTTTACTGAAAGAAGGGAAAGAGGGAAAGGAACAAGGATTTATTTATTAAGCATCTACCTGGAGTTAAGCACTGCACTGAGTACTTTACAAATGTTATCTTATTTAATCCTTACAACAGCTCTGAGAAGTGGGGGCTATAATTATCCCTGCTTTACAGTTGAGGAAACTGAGGCAGACAGCAGTTATGTGACTTACCCAAATCGATCACACACATGTAATCAAAGTTGTATTTAAAGCCAGATTTTCTTGATTCCAGGCCAATTCTTCTATATCACTGTGCCATCTAGCTGCCTCTGGTTTACATTCTAATGGGGAAAACAACATGCAAAGGGAAATAATGCCCAGGGAGAACTCTGGTCCAGAAAATTCAAGGGATGATTGGTAAAGCCAAAGAGAACTAGACTGGCACACCCCATCCAGGAACAATGGCAGAACTGATTTAAGCAGGTTGCAGAAGTAAGGAGATGTTTAGCAGGCAGGGAGATGGAAAAATATTACATGAGAAGGGCCAGGCAGATAGAGCAAGAATTATTTTATTACACAGGAGAGAAAACTTAGGCTCAGAGAGATAAAGTTTACACAATCAGTAAGTGGATATAACCCAATTCTCCTAGATCTATCTAGTGCTCTTTCAATGGGCATCAGGATGGGGTGACTGACAACACTATATCTATATTCATATTACTAGTTGTGGATTTGGAAACCAAAAACCTGTATTTAAATCCTAGCTCTGCTATTGGCTAGCTTTGTTATCTTGGGGAAATCACTTAACCTCTCAGCCTCAGTTCCCTCACACAAAAAGTAAAGATAATAACTATATTACTGACCACAAAATGTTATTGTGTGAGAAGTGCTTTATAAGCATATAAATGTACCTTATATGTACCATATAAATGCAAGCTATTTGTCAAGCAACTAGATATCTATATCTATCTATCTAAATATATTTATATATCTATATATAAATCTCTGGATAGATAGATAGAAATAGATAGATAGATAGATAGATAGATAGTTCTCTGCCCAAACTGAGAGAGAAACCTAGAGAGGAGAGTAGGAAGAGTAAGAACATTCTAGTTTGTCCCTTTCCCCATTTTCCCATTCAAGTATCAACCATTAAACAGAAGAGAATCAGCAATACAGGATATCTCAGTGGTGAGCCCCCCTTGGATGTAGTGACCTGGACTAAGTGTCCTAAAGGGAACTAGAGCTAAAGGTGGTCTTTGAGGGAAGGGATTGATTTGCTTTGGGTTTTGCATTTCCAGGTGTGACTGCACTGATTTTTAAAGGCAACTGGGGCTAGGAGCTGGACATCTCTGGTGTAGTGGATAAAACTTGGAGCCAGGAAGACCCAAATTCAAATGCTCCCTGAGATAGTGGATACCTGAGATCCACATAGATAGCTATGTGACCCAGAGCAAATAACTCAGTTTTTCTCAACCTCAGTTTCTTCATCGATAAATCTATAATAACACCTACTTCTCAGGACTTTTTGAAGTCAAATGAGAATTAGACTGTTAGATAGATAGATATTGATATTTGTATTTATATGTGTGTGTATACATATGTATATATCATATACATATGGTATGTGTAAGTATGTATACATCCTGGTGGAGTATTTAGTTCTTGGGGCAGGTAGGTGGCTTAGCAGAGAGAGCTTTGGGTCTGAAATCAGAGAGACTTATCTTCCGGAGTTCAAATCTGGCCTCAGATAGTACTGGCAGTATGATCTTGGGCAAGTCACTTAACTTTGTCTCAGTTTCTTCATTTGTAAAATGAGTTGGGGAAGGAAATAGCAAATGAATCCAGAAAAAAAAAAAAAACAAATGAAAAGTAAGATATAACTGAAAATTATTGAATAACAACATGTATGAATAACAACATATATATGTATATATATATATATAGGGATGGGTGTGGGTGTGGGGTATATGTTCATGTGTGTGTGTATATGTAGGTATATATACACACATACATATACATAAATATGTATATATATATATATATATATACACATGTAAGCTGATTTGCAAGCCTTAAAGTGCTATATATAAATACTAACCATTATTATCATCCTTATGATCTCTGTTTAGATCCAGTGCTCTTTCTTCTATACCATGCTTTCTATCATGAATAAATTTGGGACTCTCTACCCCAAGAGTTTCTAGGATGCAGCTTCTCCAGAAACTCAAAGCTCTGGGCCAGAGTTATTGAGTTGGCTATGATACCAACCACTTTGTAATACCAAATAGTCTACTTACAGGAAAAGCAGCCACAGGCCTGTCTCCAATGGCAACTCCCCAAGGGCTCAGGCAAAGAAGAGAGTCAAGGCTCCAGGTAAAAGGGACCCTGAACAATGGCTCTCTGCTTCTCCCCCACCCCCACCTCTGCCAGAGTACCATCACGTTTTCTGAAAGGTCAAGAGAAGGAAATCTCCTGTTTCTACTCAGCCTCTCTCAGAACGTGCTTTGGTAGTTCCTTTCACAATATGCTCTAAATTAATGGTTTCAGAGAGATAATGGTTGTGAAGCGGGAGTTTGTATGCAACCAGAGAAAAATGTTCTGCTCCTTATTATTTTTTTTCTTGCAGCCAGATTATGAGCAAACAAGGTCATACATATAAATACACACAAACACAGACTTCTATCCCTTGCTCCACATTGCTCCAATCTTTCTTTGGGTTATTATTCTTAGCTGGGTCCTTCCTCCTGGTCACCTTCCCTCCTTTCCATTCCTCTTCCTCCCCTGCTCATTGTGCTTTGCTCTAGGGTATCTTCTCTTTTCTTTCTCATCTATTTCCATTCCATCTCCATTCTCTGAAATCCCTTCTTCATCTTTCAGTCTGCACAGGAATATGTCTGTATTATTATCAACACAGTTTATCTATGTCTAACTAATAAGTGTTAAATAAATGCCTGTTATGTGCATGTGGTAACCACTCACATTTCTACATTACTCCAAGATAGATAAACCACTTTCCTCACAAACAGCCCTATGAGGTAGGTACTATATAAGTATTATCACCCCATTCTATAGCTGAGCAACTGAAACTTGGAGAGTTTAGGAAGTTTAGGCCATTGTTAAATAACTGAGATAGCTAGGTGGTATAATGGATAGAGTATAGCATCTAGAACAGGAAGCCTCATCTTCCTGAGTTCAAATCCAGCCTCAGACACTTATTAATTGGGTGACTCTGAATAAAGCTACCTAACCCTGTTTGCCTCAGCTTCCCCATCTGTAAAATAAACTAGAGCAGTGTTATGGGCCAGAACTCTGAACTTGAAACAAGGTGTTAAGTCAGTGGAATTGATAAAGACAATGATAGTTCAGTACATGTCCTTAGTACTTAATATAATTCTACAAGATTCACACTATGATAAAAGAGCATATAAGCTCGGACAAACTCGGCCAATCAGAACTAGGGAAGACAGAGAAGTGGTGGCAGTCCTCCTGCCTCCCCCATAGAAACCAAGACACATTCAGGAGGGCCTCAAGAAAGCTGGCCCTGGCCCCAGGCAAAGAGATAATAAAGGATTTGAACTTTAACACTTGGCTGTTCGTGTGGTGATTACTGAACTGAAAGGAAGGCTACTCCCAGAGACCCCAAGAAAACCAAACCAAAAAAGAACATTACATTTTGGTGTCCAAATGTGGGCCTGACACAATCCTGATTTCAGTGGAAAAGTCTCTTAGACCCAGAAATTAGGGTGAGTACAAGAAGGAAACTTTGTAAAGGGCTAAAGTAGAATTCCAGCTAAAATGGGACAAATGTTTAGAAAAGAGATTTCTCCACTGAAAGGAAAATGTGTCGAAAGCTTAGAGTGATAAAAAAAAATCAACGTTTAATGGTAACTTGGGAGCAGATCATTGGACTTTTAGAAACATTACAGTACACATCTCCTTAGTTCTCAAAGGAAAAAGAATTGAATCCAGATGAGTGGAAATTAATAGAAGAGCAACTATGTGAGTACTACAATGATAATGGACCTGACTCAATTTCCAAAGAAACACTTTGTGTTTCTTTGGAAATTGAGTCAGGTCCATTAGTTTATACATATAATACATATAACTTAATAAAATTGGCTTTAAGAAATTATATAAGTATTAGAATAAGAAAAAAGAAGAAAGAACAGGAGGAAGAAGAACAGAAGACACAGACAAACAAGGTGAAAAGGATGAAGAATCAGATAAAAATGGAGTTAAGTACAATTCTGAGTGTGGTGCTTCACAGCAGGAGAAATTAGGGCATTTCCCATCCCCTGACCTCCCTCTCTCAATTAACCCTTCATGGGTGGAGGGAGAAGGAGGAGAAGGAGAGGCAGGAACACAATCAGCACCACCTATGAAGCAGCCTATGACAAGATTACAAAAGGCACTGGTTAAGGCTAAGAAAGAAGAAAAGGATATGTCTGATTTAATAAATTCATACCCTGTTATTGAAGAGCTTGACTCTTCAGGTCAAAAAGGATAAGATACACTTCTTTTGTCTGGAAAAAATTAAGAATTTGAAAAAGGTTGCACTCTTTATAGGGACTACATCATCTTATGTTAAGATGTTACTAAAGAATTTGGCTTATAAAATCTTAACCCCGAGTGATTGGAAATCCATAGCAAGGACATGTTTACAACCTGGACAAAACTTGTTGTGGCTTTTGGGGTATAGTCAACTATGCCAGATACAAGCCCAATGCAATAAGCAAACTGGAGTTAATATACAAGTCATCTTTGACCAACTAGCAGGTGAAGGTCAACACACAGACAATTCAGCACAGACTAATTACCCCATAGCAGCATATGAGCAAATTGCTCATATAATTTTGTAATCAAAGTTTGGGGTTCCCTCCTAGGAAAAGATCGAGGGCAAGCCTTCACAAAAATAGAGCAAGATCCCAATGAACTTTTTGCTGATTTTGTGGGACATCTGCAGACAACCGTCACAAGAACTATTGGAGAAAATGCAGCTACAAGAATAATAATCAGACAATTGGCTAAGGAAAATGCTAATGAGATTTGCAGAAGAATTATATGGGGACTACACAAAGATTCTCCTTTGGAGGAGATCATAAGATGCTGTGCCACAGTGGACACAAATATTTATTATACCCAGGCTATGATGATGAACATGGAAAGACAGAGTCCTTCTTGGTAAGGGACTTCTAGAGAGATTCGTCAATATTTTCAGTGTGGGAAAATAGGACATCTGAAAGCTCAATGTAGGTATAGAGATATAGTGAGAGGACAGGATGAGAGAATAAGACCCAAAACCCTATGTCCAAAATGCAACCAAGGTTTCTACTGGGCCTCAGAATGTAGATTAACCCAGGGAAATGAGAGGCAGAGCCCAGCTCCAAAACCTCAAACAAAAAACAGGTGGGGGGAATGATGGAAGCCGAGGTTACATCTTTAGAAGTTCAGGACTGTGACATGATCAATCAGCAGAGAATCAATCAGATTGCAGAAAGGGATTGCAATTGGGGAGAATACAGGCTTTTTTAACCCAACAGAAGGGCAGTGTCCAGTGGGGCCAGTTCCAATGTAATTGCCAGATGATGAGGAAAGATTTAGAAAGTGGTAAATAGAGGGGACTAGATAGGTTAACTGCCTGGGAGAGAGGGTTTACTTGTATTTCTACAGGTGGAGAAGGAATCAGATGGGTGCCAATGAGCCATATTCACCTTGTCCATTGGAAAGAGACAGAAAACAGTTGAAAAACCTCAAAACAAAGGAGAAGACCTAAAAAAACATCTGACACTGAAAGAGCATGGCTGATAATGAGACTGTTGCAGAACTTTAAAACCAGCAGGAATCATTGGATTCCTGGCACATGAAGTAATGAACAATAGATTCCTTTTGGACTATTTATAGGACTTATGGACATGTATAATTCCTCATGGTGATTCATATTATTTGCCTGTGTTACAATGTGCTTATGTAACTTATGTAATTATGTGTAATACCTTCCATACTGATGGATTTAAGAGTGAGACCCTTCAGAAATCCGCTAATCTGATTTGATTCCTCATTTCCTTTGGTGTTTTCATCTCCCTTGCTGAGACGTCAGGGAGGGTGTGACCACCTCCTTTTTTGGTGTTTTCACCCCTTTTTTTGAGGAATCAGGGAAGGTATGATCACCTCTTTTTTGGTGTTTTCACCCCTTTTTTGAGGAATCAGGGAAGGCATGATCACCTCCTTTTTGGGGTTCTCAACTCCTTGAGAAGTCAGGGAGAGTAACCACCTTATGTTCTAAAAACTCTGAACTTGAAACAAGGTGTTAAGTCAGTGGAATTGATAAAGACAATGGTAGTTCAGTATATGTCCTTAGTACTTAATAATAGTTCTACAAGATTCACACCTATGATAAGAGAGTATATAAGCTTGGACAAACTCAGTCAGAATCAGAACTAGGGAAGACAGAGAAGTGGTGGCAGTCCTCCTGCCTCCCCCATAGAAACCAAGACACATTTAGAAGGACCTCAAGAAAGCTGGCCCAGGCCCCAGGCAAGAAGATAATAAAGGATCTGGACTTCAACACCTGACTATTTATGTGGTGATTACTGAACTGAAAGGAAGGCTGCTCCCAGAGACCCCAAGAAAACCAAACTAAAAGAGAACATTATAGAGAAGGAAATGGCAATCTCTGCTAAGAAAACCCCAAATGGGCTCAAGAAGAGTCAGACATGATTGGAAAAGAACTGAACAACAAACACCACTAATGTCAGACTTAGGGTCAAAATCCCAGTCTGCTGATTCCTAACTCAGTGCTCTTTTCCACTGTGTCTTGATGCTTCCTTCAAATCAACAAATATTTATCAAGCCCCTACTGTGTGCTAGGCTTTGTGGAAGATTCAAGATAAACGAAGATGCTCCATTTCCTGCCTCTCCACTGCTGTCATCCCATGTCTGCAATGCCCTCTCTCCTAACTCTGCCTTGCAAAAGTCCTAGTTTCCTTCAAGGCTCAGTTCAATTCAATCCCTTCCACCTGAAGTTGTTTCTCTTTTTTTCTGACTGCTTATGCCTCTCCCCTCCTTTTTTTTGCTTATATCATGTATATTTTGTTGTTGCTGCTGTTGTTTAGTCAGTTAGTCATGTCCAACACTTCATGGGTTTTATTGGCAGAGATACTACAGCGGTTTGTAATGGGCTGAGGTTTGAGTTGGTGCACTGAGGTCCCAAGTACATGAGGCTAAATAGTAATTGCACTATACTCTATTAATATACATGATTGGATAAAGAATGGTCCCTGCCCACTCTCTGTGCAAGTCCTGATGTGTTGTATAGGAAATGACAATTTTGGTGGGTGGAGACAGGGAGACAGGAAGAGAAGCTGAGAGAGATTGACCTTGGGTCCATACTCCTAGCTGCTGGTTGTGTGGTTGCTGGTCTAGCTAGCTTCTTGACTCAGCTGCACACATTGCTATCGCCGATTCTCTTCCACCTCCCATCTTTCTTCATTGAGAATAAAGACTGACGATTTTCCCCTAACCTGAATTCCTGACTCCGGCTGATTTTAAAATACGCGGTCTTCACATTTGGCACCCATCGGCCTATTCAGTAGGTGTGGTACAAAGAATTGCCACAGCCCAAATAAAATTTACAGCCTCTAATATATATCAGCTCCAATGGAGCAGTAATGAACTGAACCAGCTACGCCCAGAGAAAGAACTCTGGGAGATGACTAAAAACCATTACATTGAATTCCCAATCCCTATATTTATGCACACCTGCATTTTTGATTTCCTTCACAAGCTAATTGTACAATATTTCAGAGTCTGATTCTTTTTGTACAGCAAAATAACGTTTTGGTCATGTATACTTATTGTGTATCTAATGTATATTTTAATGTATTTAACATCTACTGGTCATCCTGCCATCTAGGGGAGGGGGTGGGGGGTAAGAGGTGAAAAATTGGAACAAGAGGTTTGGGAATCGTTAATGCTGTAAAGTTACCCATGCATATAACCTGTAAATAAAAGGCTATTAAAAAAAAAAAAAAAAGAAAGAAAGAAACTTCAAGAGCAAGTGAGAAAGCATCCAGGTAAGATCTATATATTGCATGTCCACTCTCATAGTGGACTTCCAGGTCCCATTTTTGATGGCAATTCAAAGGCAGATAGCCTTTTAACTATGTTAGTCAATACCCCTTTATTTCAAGAAGCCCAGGCATCTCATTCTAAATATCATCGGGCTGCTCGAGCTTTACATTTACAATTTGGAATAACAAGAGAGGAAGCTAGGAGCATAGTAAAAGCCTGTACGGCTTGCCTTCCTTTCCACGCTCCTACACTGCCTCCAGGGAAGAACCCTCATGGTTTGAGACCCAATGAAATCTGGCAAATGGATGTGACCCATTATAAATCTTTTGGTTGTCTATCTTTTATCCACATTGTGGTAGACACCTTTTCGGTATTCACTTTTGCAATACCAGCAGCAAAAGAGACAGCCTGAGTGGTCATTGGATTCTCTGTGACATGATAAGATTGTTGTAGGACTTGAAAACCCTCAGGAATCATTGGATTCTCTGACTTGAAAACTCTCAGGAATCATTGGATTCTCTGAGACATAGGACTTGAAAACCCTCAGAAATCATTGGATTGTCTGAGAAATGATAAGACTATTACAGGACTTCAAAATCTGCTGGAATCATTGGATTCCCTAACACATAAAAAGACTTTGGGATCATTGGATTCCCTGATATGTGAAGCAATGAACAATAGATTGGTTTTGGACTATCTCTTGACTCCTGAAGAAGGCATATGTGTGACTGTTGTTTACATACCCTCCTTCTAGGATTTCTGGTGATCTTTTATAACACCATGTTGATTTATAGTGTTTGTTATTCCACTACTTGTGTGCACAATTCATTTTTGTTACACCACATCGAGCCTGCACTGACTGTGGAGAGAGTCATCCCTAATTAGCCTCTGTGTTATTGCTATGTGCTTGTGTAATACCTCCCATGCTGATGGGTTTGTGCATAATAAGACCCTTCATCCCAGAAACCTGCTAGCAACCCCCGCTTCCCTTTGGTGCTTTTCATCTCCTTTCCTGAGATGTCAGGGAGGGTGTGATCATCTCCTTTTTAGTGCTTTCACCACCTTTCCTGAGAAGTCAGGGAGGCTGTGATTGCCTCCTTTTCGGTGCTTTCACCTCCTTCCCTGAGAAGTTAGGGAGGGTGTGATCACCTCCCCTTGGGGGCTCTGACCTCCCTGAGGAGTCAGGGATGTCATGACCACCTGTGTTCTAAAACAAAAGAAAGGGAGATGTAATGGGCTGAGGTTTGAGTTGATGCACTGAGGTCCCAAGTACATGAGGCTAAATAGTAATTGCACTATACTCTATTAATATACATGATTGGATAAAGAATGGTCCCTGCCCACTCTCTGTGCAAGTCCTGATGTGTTGTATAGGAAATGACAATTTTGGTGGGTGGAGACAGGGAGACAGGAAGAGAAGCTGAGAGAGATTGACCTTGGGTCCATACTCCTAGCTGCTGGTTGTGTGGTTGCTGGTCTAGCTAGCTTCTTGACTCAGCTGCACACATTGCTATCGCCGATTCTCTTCCACCTCCCATCTTTCTTCACTGAGAATAAAGACTGACAATTTTCCCCTAACCTGAATTCCTGACTCCGGCTGATTTTAAAATACGCGGTCTTCACAGCGGTTTGTCATCTTCTTCTCTAGCTTATTTTACAATGAAGAAACCGAGGCAGACAGGGTGAAGTGATCAACCCAGAGTCACCCAGCTAGTAATTCTGAGGCCAGACTTGCACCAAGACCCTCCTGACTCTAAGCCCAGAACTCCATCCACTGTGCCATGGACATGCTCTCTCTCATCTCCTCTGACTAGCCAGTAAGATCCTTGAGAGCAGGAACTATTTCACTTTTGTCTTTGTCTCTCCCGGACCGGACCCAAGAAAATGCCAGTCACAAAGTAAATGGTTAAGGATTGCTTGACTGAATAAGATACAAAAACAAGTCTAATTCATGTTAAAGACTAAAGACTACTGGACAATCTGTGCTAGGTGCCAAATGCAATATATACATATTGGGAAAGAAGAGAAAGAGAGGTCACTGAGCTCTGGATGTTTGCTGGGCTGGTCAAGGGAAGCTTCAATGATCAGGGAAGCTTATGCTGGCCTTGAAGAAAGAATTCCATCTATGCCTAAAGGGCTATTAAGCTGTGCACACCCTTTGATTTCAATGTCTTTACTGGCCTTATATCCCAAAAAGATCTTATAGGAAGGAAAGGGACCCACATGTGCAAAAATATTTGTGGCAGCCCTCTTTGTATGGCAAGATACTAGAAACTGAGTGAATGCCCATCAACTGGAGAATGGCTGAATAAATTATGGCATATGAATGTGATGGAATATGATTGTTCTGTAAGAAACAACCAGCAGGATGATTTTAGAGAGGCCTGGAGAGACCTACATGAACTGATGATGAGTAAAATGAGCAGAACCAGGAAATCATTATACACGGCAACAACAAGACTATATGATGATCAATTCTGACGGAAGTGGCTCTCCAACATTGAGATGATTCAGGCCAGTTCCAATGATCTTGTGATGAAGAGCCATCTGCACCCAGAGAGAGAACCATGGGAACTGAACGTGGATCATAGCATAGTGTTTTCACTTTTTGTTGTTTGCTTAATATTGTTTTCTCTCATTTTTTCTCTTTTTGATCTGATTTTTCTTGTGCAGCATGATGATTGGGGAAATATGTATGGAAGGATTGGGCATGTCTAATATATGTTGAATTACTTGCCATCCAGGGGAGGGGATGAGGAAAAAGGGAAAGAGGGAAAAAAATTGCAATGTAAGTTTTGTGAGAATGAATGTTAAAAATTATCTATGTATATATTTTGAAAATAAAAAGTTTTTAAAAAAAGAAAGAAAGAAAAATGAGTTTCATTTGGATAGACTGAGAGGAAAGGAGCATTCTAAATTAGGAGGGGGGACCATGATTGAAGATACAAAGTTTAGTAAGTTTAGGGCTGTTAAAGAATGGGAAAACAGTGAGATCAGTCCGGAACAAAGGATTTAGAGAGTACTAGAGGATGAGATGAAAAACCAGATAGGACAGAGCCAGATTGTCTATTAATCAGATAAGAAATCTGGACTTTATTGGAGCCATTGAAGGTTTTGGAAAAGGAAGGTGATAACATAAAAGCAATATTTTCTGGACTAATCTGACAGCATTAACCAAGATAGATTAGAGGCAAGGAGAACGGTTGGAATTCTAAGATAGGCAGAGATTTCCAGTAGTCCATCTACTAATTGTGTGATCCTGAGTAAGTCACTTTACCTCAGTTTTCCTCAGTCTGCTCAATTATAAAATAGGCACAATAATAGTACTTACCTCCCAGAGCCATTTTCAGGATAAAATAATAAAACATTGTAAAATACTTAGCACAGCACCTGACACATAGTAGACATATAACAAATGCTTATTTCTTTTTTTCCTTCTTTCCTTCCTTCCTTCCTTACATTTTCCTACTTTCAATAGAATCATATCTAAACTACCCCCAAAAAAATATTCTCCTAAAAGATGATCCTACAACTTCACCCATTCACCTAATCCTATGAATTCTACCTACTTACATAAACCACAGATATTTCCTCCATTCAGCTCTCAGTGGAAAAGAGGAAGTGAGTCACTTTATTTCAATGAAAACACCTTACTCTCAAATATAATAAAGTATGAAAGAAAAAAATGTCCTCCTGTCCTAAGGCAGCACAGAGACTTCTTGGAAATAATTTTTTTATATCTCATTCTTATCCTATTATCTATAATCATCCTCTTATGATTTTCCCCAAAAACACTATTAACACATAGATAAGGCCTGATGTGATGATTCATAGTACTTTGTACTATGTGTGATTTTTTTTTTGTGATTTTTAAGACATTATAGTTTATGATTATTTATGTTCTTGTCTTAATTTCCCTACAATATAGTAAACTCCCGGAAGGCAAGAATATGTGTAATACATCTTAGTACTTCCAGCACCTAACACTGTTTTGCCTCCTACAAATACTAAAAAAAAAAAAAAAAAAAAAAAAAAACAAACAGTCTTCCTAAAGTTTAGTGTGGGCAAGTTATTCACTCCTCAATCAAAAATCTTCAATGGCTCTCTATTTCCTAAAGATTAAACCATAAACCCACATTGAAAAGGTTCCACAGTCTGACTCAACATTCTGTGCAAACTGTACTTCCCATTATTTTCACTAGCATAGTCTCTATGATCCCATGCACATGGACTAGCAGCTCATTTCCAACCTCATCTTGCACTCTGCCCTTATGCATTGGCTCATCATCCTTCTCTTTTAAAACTCTTCTCTTCTTTGAAAACCCAGATTATATCCCATCCCATATCCTTCCAAGAAGCCTTCCCTTATCCCTATAGTCCAATCTGATCTTTTCTTTTTTAGACTTTCTATAACACATTTTATCTGGATCTCTCTGCCCTCTTTATCACATTCCACCTTATCTTGGAAGGAATTGGAAAGGAGAAAAGTAACAATAGCAGCTCATAAATCTATATAGTACTTTAAGACTTACAAAGCACTTTTGTTATCTTGATCCTATGAGATAGGTAGATAAAATATTATCCCCATTTTACAGGTGAGAAAACTGCCAACAAAATTAGATTGATTCACATCACTCTTTTCAAATCATATTAAGTGATATTTATTTAACACTTTCTATAACTTAATTCATTTGACTCATAACAACCCTGTGAGGTAGTTACTATAGTTATCATTTTTTTTTTATTTAATAGCCTTTTATTTACAGGATATATGCATGGGTAACTTTACAGCATTAACAATTGCCAAACCTCTTGTTCCAATTTTTTACCTCTTACCCCCCCACCCCCTCCCCTAGATGGCAGGATGATCAGTAGATGTTAAATATATTAAAATATAAATTTATATTAAAATATAAATTAGATACACAATATTAAATTTATTAATATTAATTTATATTAAAATATAAATTTATATTAAAATATAAATTAGATACACAATAAGTATACATGACCAAAACGTTATTTTGCTGTACTATAGTTATCATTATCCCCATTTTACAGATAAGGAAGTCTTCTCAAAGAACTTAAGTGACTCAGTCATGGTCACCAAGCTAATGAATATCTGAGTCATTTCAATTCAATTTCCTCATTTGTAAGAATGGAGATAATAATTTCTATATACCTTGGAGAGTTCTTGTCAGGTTTGAGATTCGTGAGATAACATATAAAAAGTGCTATGTAAATTATTATTTTATTGAGGGAGATCTCCTTCCCTTCTGGAGACATCATGGTAAGGTGAAAAGAATACTAGAGCTTGAGTTCAAGGACCTTCAAATCCTACCTTTAATATTATCTGTGTGACTTTGGAGAAGCCACAATTCTCAGAGTCTCAGTTTCCTCATCTGTAAAATGATAAGGTTGGACTAGATCGCCACAGGAACTAGATCCTTCTTGGTGTAGATCTATGATCTTTTTGTGCATTCTGGACAGTCTCTGACCCAGGTACCTGGAGAACCTGAACATCCCACAAGTGAAGTCAGTGGATTCCATTCTGAAAACCCCTATCCAATAGCCTAGCATCAGGAGAAATGACCTTGACCTAGGCTTGGCATAATGGCCCCTTCTTTGTGTATCCATTGTCCTGAAAAACCAGTGCTCCTGAGACAAAAGCCCTTTGTCAATGCTAGAAGACAACAGGTTATGAGTAGAAAACAGCTGACAACACAGGAGGGGTCTATGAACTCCGTTCCATTTTGGCTCAGGGAGATTTGCTGCTCTTGGCTCCCAGAAAATTAAAATGTCCTTCATATTTATAACAGGGGAAATAATCCGCCTTAGGTTTTAAAGCTGAGGCCGAATAGAGTCGATTCTGCTCTCTTGTCAGATCCTAATCTGACATGCTGATAATAAAGAGAGAGAGAAAAAGGAATCAGGGGGAAAACTGGGCCAGGTTGTGTCATCAGGAAGATTTGCAGGGGAAGGTGGGGGGAGGCTATAAAATAAAATTAAATATTAGGAGGTAGGAAATCAAACGCTGAAAGGCTTGGCTGAAAGCAATACAGGAGTGATTTTTAAGAGCAAGCAAGAGAGAAAATGACAGCAGATTGGCTTAGGCAGAAAAGAGGAGAAAGAAACAGAATAATAATGCTGCCTTGTACATCCAAAATCAGATTATAGCTTTTCCCTAGTGGAATTAACTTCAGGGCAAGGGCATGGAAGAGAAGGAAAGGTTGCTAATGCCTATTGCAGATTTCCCATTAAAGACTTTCACTTGTTGAGTATGGGGCTTTTTCATTAAGACTGGGAAGGGGAAAAAAAAGGGTCAAATAGAGAAAAGAGCCTGAACCCACTGTATGTGACTCCAGGGAAGGTTGAGGTTCAGGTCATGTTTTCATCTCTGGTTCTATTCCTGGCATTAAAAGAGATTGGAAAAGATTATTCTACCTACTTTCTAGAAGGAAAAACTGAGGAGCCAAGATGGGAGATGTTTTGACCTAGGACTTATAATTAATTCTTCTATTTTAAAAAAATGCATAAAAATATGAATAAGCACTCAAGCCAAACTCAGAGTCAATCTCCATATAAAGCTCCAAAATGGAAACTCTGTGTAGTTTGAATTAATTCAATAATAATACAATAAAAAATTTTATCATGTGCATACAGGTTTTGGAAAAAGAGCTGTAAGGAGGCATTGGCTCATTTGAAATTAAAGGGTTTTGACTTTTTTGTGAGTAAATTCAGTAGGATATTGTAGTCTGGACCTCTATGGTACAATGAAAAGAAACTAAATTTAAAGTTAGAAGATTTGAATTCCGATCCTGCATTAGCAATCAATCATTTGTGTGAACTTGGACAAGTTACTTCATTTGTAAAATGAGAACACACTTGAGACACTTGTTTGTTATCTTAAAATGTAATATAAGTTCTTTATAGGCAAGCATTTTTTTTTTGTCTTTGTATATACAGTTGTAGACACCTAATAAATAATTGTTAGATTGAGTAGGTTATAACTTCTTACCGATGAAATATTCTATAGGAAAAGCAATAAAATGGAACTAAATGGAGAAATGTTCCATTGAGAAAAGAGGTGGGATGGTCCCATAGCAAGAGTAAATGATAACTACTGGACAACCCTTAAGCTTCACTGGTAAATATAAATGTGAAGATCTATAGGAAAACCAAAGACAAAGAGTAAACACCCTAAAGAGGATTTGTGGAAGGCATAAGGAGGAAAGGATGAGAAGAAACCAGAAGGAGGGTTGCTATCGATTCTATTAGAGGGAATACCCATATCAATGAAAACACTTACCTATTGAAATATATACATTTTAACAAAGCAAAATAATGATTCATTTGCTTTGGGTCTCCTTGTGAATGCAACTTTGTACTTATAAAGTTCCATCAGGGTTTTGAGGTTTGTTGTTGGCTTTGTTTTTTTTTTTTTTTCAAGTTTGGTTATATCCAATGGGTATGTTGTACTTTTTTTTATCCTACTAACTCATCCTGTATCATTTCCATATTCTTTTTCCTTATTCATCATTTTTATGGTATAATAATATCTCCTTACATTGATATATGTTTGTATACTTCAAAATCAATACATTTCAATACTGCAAATTGTTTTATATGTATGTTAATATTTATTATTATGTCTAATGAATTCTTGGGGGTTTGACTCATATTTCTACTTTAATGGGATATGGAGTATATCTCAAATCTTACTCCATTTTCTAATTTAATAGCTTCTAGACCTATGAGCCTATGATCCTTTTTCATTTCTTTTCTTTAAGAAAAAACATCCTTTAAACACCCCACCCTCCAACACCACTGGGGAATCATGGAATCAATAAAGTCACGTAATCTTTTAACAAGATTCATAAAGGTCACATGGGCCAAACTCTTCCCCTAGTGAAAGAATATCTTCCACGATAACATCAATGGATGGTCATCTAGCCTCTGGTTGAACCCTGGCAGTGAATGGGAAGCTCTAAGTACTTGCTTCCTTCTTAAACAACTCTGGTTTTGAGAAAGTTCTTCCTTGTACTGAGCAGAAGTGTACCACCATGTAACTACCACTCATTGGTCCTAGGTCATTCCTCTAGAATAACATAGAACAAATCTATTTCCTCTTCTTCATGAAATTTGAAGCTTCAATTCCTCAACTGGATATTCTCTATACTAAACACTCCCACTTTCTTCAACCCTTTATTATATCACATTGTCTCCCAACATCATCCTTACCATCAGCTCTTCATTTCCCAACTAGCTGTATTCCTCCTCCCTTTCCATCTTCCTTTTGTGTATTGCCTTCCTGCATTAAATCGTAAGCTGGTCAAGGTCAAAGATGATCTTTTGCCTTATTTTTTATTTTGCAAATAGTAGGCACTAAAGAAATATTGACTGACTCGTTACTCCAAATGCATTCTTTATTTTTTCAAAGTCCCTCTTTTTTTGTTGGTCATTAAGCAGTAGTAAGTACTTCCTATATACTATACTAGGCTGAAGAAAGGCACAAACACACTCTACCCTCAAAGAACTTACATCCTAATAAGGAAGACCACATGCAAATTGTTATGTTCATACAAGATACAAAATATATAGAATAAATGAAGGTAATCTGAAAGAAGATGGTATTAGCAACTGATATCACTAAGAAACATCTCCTGAAGGAGGTATCCCTCTAAAATGTGGTCCTACTATTTAGCACAGTACTCTTCAAGGGGTCTGGTTGGCACAGAATATTCCATTATTCTTTTCTATAACCTGGATACACTATGCTTTCAATAATGCAACCAACAATTACATTATGATTCTATAAAACTCAGCCTCAATCTCCACATCTATAGATAATAAAACTCCTATTATCAACCTCACAGAATTATTGGGAGGAAAGATCTCTATAAACCTTAATATGCTATTTAAAGTGAACTCCCAGTGTCCCCAGACCACTCACTAAAACTATTAAATTTCAAATAATTTGCATTGGTAGAAGGAGTTTCCTTAAATCCCTTGGAGATCACCCAATTCATCCATACACAAAGGACTCAGACCACCTCCTCACAGATTGGGCACAGCTACCAAACGCCACCCTGGCATATGGGCTCATCCAGCCCACCCCTGCCCTTGGTGCAGATTCTATCCTGACTGAAGCTGAGAAATATAGGGTTATCAATTGATGCCCCGTCAGTACTTGTGGGCTTGCTCCTCCTACCTCACAAGGAAGTTCTAATTAGTGGAGTCACAGATGATGCCAAACTTCAATTAGACCCTGCTGGCAAATTAGTCACGCAGGGTGACATTTTCCAATCATGAAACATTAGCATCCTCCCTAATTGTGAAATTGTGGAGTTAACATGTTTGGGAGCAAACAAGGCCAGCTCTTTGCCTGTGTCTCCAACATGCACACACGTACATGCAGATGTGTGGAGCCCATTGGCTGGGAGGATTTCATGCTGATCTAACAGTATTTAACCATTTATTATGTATTTTCCCCCAAACCATCCATGGAAACCAGACTAAGAGAAAGCATCCAGTTTCAAGAAATATTTCATGTTATTTGACCAGAAAGAGAAATAGAGAGATTTTTTTTTTGGAGTAGAAATTGTAAAGGGATCAAGAAAGATGTCAAGAAGAACACTATAGAGAACTATGGACAATAGAACAGAGAAGGGTTACGTGAATAAGACACACAGTACCAAAAGGAGCAGCTAGGTAGCACAGTGGATAGAGCATCAGACACCTGGAGTCAGGAGAACCTGAGTTCAAATTCAGCCTAGGCACTACCTATATAATCCTGGACTTAAGTGACTTCACTTAACCCCCTCTGGAAGGTTTTGTGGGCAGAGATACTGGAGTGGTTGGCCATTTCCTTCTCCAGCTCATTTATAGATGAAGAAACTGAGGAAGACAGGGTTACACAGCTAATAAATATCTGAAGCTGGATTTGAACTCAGGAAGCTGAATCTTCCTCACTCCAGGTCTGGCCTTCTATATCCACTGTATCATTTAGCTGCTCTCCTCAGGAGTTCCTTATATCAATGAAATAATAGGTTCAATTCCATTTCTTACTTAAAGTTTATGAATGTTGCTATATGGCAAAGAGACAGAGCAACCAACAGACTCCAAAAAATGAAAAATGAACATCAAACAGATGGTAATGGAGACATGCTTGGTGGGGATGAGATAACTACAACATATATCCAATGAAAAAACTTGGAAGAAAAGGAGTAAAAGATAATATACAGGGAATATCTAATAAGAAGGGAAAATGGATTGGTACCATGGTGAGGGCAAGGGATAACAGACGGATGGCCCAAATACGCCACTGGTGGACTGGTGTTGTTTAAACAAATCAGAGATAGCCTCCAACACATTAGGAAAAACACTTTTTCTGAACTTATTGAAGGACATAGCTAAGGTGACAAAATCAAGAATGGATGTGTTGAAATTTTCTTTGCTATTAGGAATTTCAAAATCCATGAGATCATAGAACCTTTAAGCATTTGAGTAGATATGTGAATATAGATATAAACTCTTTAATTTTTATATAGCAATTTATTTAAAAAATCACAGCGATCAAGTTCAATTTATACCAGGGACACAAAGATGGCTCAATATTAGGAAAACAATTAACAAAATTAATCAAACTTAAAACAAAAACATACAAAGCAATATAGATATCAGTTCTTAATGGGGGCAAATCTTTGTCCTTCAAAAAATGTATTTTTTTTAAAAAAAACAACTCTAAGTTGCATGGAGGCAAATCTGGAGAACAAACCAGCTAGAGCTAAAATAAAGATTTAAAATAATCATATTAATTTTCTCATTTGGCTCATCTACTAGCTATGGAGATGATCTCTAAAATGTTTTGAGCAATGGCAGCATCTCTAAAATAAGAATTTGCCTCTTAAATAGGCCTACTTTAAACAACAATACTCATTGGGATGTATAAGTTTTAGTATGTTTGGTTTGGTTTTTTTTAATCAGCCTTATTACTTTGGTAGTCACACACTCACTTGTCATCAGGAAGCAGCCAGCCTAGAATGTAATCGATAAAAACTAATCTGTAAGCCTGAGAAATGTAACATGTTTTAGAAGAATGCTGGAATAAAGAAAAGGCACGACAATCACAAATGCAAACAGAAAGCTGGTAGACCTTATTGAAAAAAGAGAGCTGGAGAATACCAAAAGAAATATCTTCAAAGAAAAAAAACAATTAGAGCTGTTCATCAATGCACCACTGAGAGCAATAGCTCAAAAATTGTGGCATATACCTATAGACCCTGTTTCTAGAGAGACTGAGGCTAGTGGATAGCCTAAATTTGAAAATTCTTAGCTACAATAGGATTACAGCTAAATAGATGTCCATGCTAAATTCATCACGAATATGTTGAGCCCTCAGGAAACAGGGTGCCACAAAACTGCCCCAAAGAGCAGCCACCAGCCCAAGCCAGAAATAGAGAAAGCTTCTAACCCAATCAGCAATGGAATTGGGCTTGTGAATGACCACTGCAATTTCAACCTAGTTATTCTTGGGAGACCCAGTCTCAAAAAGGGGGGAGAAAAAAAGCTACTTGATACTAAGGTTATTTTAATCAGAAGCTGGATAAAATTATGCTAGGGATATTACAGAGATTACTGCACAGGGTGGGAGCTTAGATTTGTTTACTTCCAAGTTTCTACACCCCATCTCCGCTACTTCAATCCCCTTCTAGAAAGATGCATCTGCTTAGCTATAAACAAAGAGCCATAAAATTCAGAAAAGGTAAGTTCAGAAAAGACTCCTAAAATCCAATCTTTCTAGAAAAGAAAGGAAAGGATGATGAAAGCATAAATAGAAATATAATTGCACTCAGCTAAGTAACCTTTCACTCACATTCTATGTGTTCAGTAATTTGATTGGATTTTTGGCAAGAGCTGCTAATTGTCAATGTATTTGAGCAAACTAGCTTCATCACTCAAGAAAAGATAGGAAGATATCTAAAAATAGTTTTGATGGACTACTTCAATCATTCAAACTTCTCTCTATCATTCATTGTCTTTCTGTCTCCCTATTTCTCTCTTTCTTTTGCTGTTTCTCTCTGCATCTGTCTCTCCGTCTTGCTTTACCTGTCTGTCCCTCCAACTCTGTGATTTTCTTGCTATGTCCCTCTCTAATAAGAAAATAAGGAACTTTCATATGAATATTGACCTTGCTGGAAGAGAAAAGTAAATGATATGAAAAATTTGCAGATAATTGGAAGTATGGCTCATAGGTTCACCTGAAAAAGGAAAGCAAGACTTGGAAGAGTTGTATTTTCATGCATCCAAAGGCAATAAAAAGCATCATATCATGGGCAACTTCATCATCTTGAATTGCAGTATTCATGAAAAGCATAAGTAAAAAAAGCACCCTGAAAGGTAATTGTAATTTATGTGCCAAAAGCATTTCCACAGAGTGGGAAGGTGCAAAAATTCTGTTAAGTATCATCTGAGGCTCTCCAAGTTAAATCAGTTTAAACTTTAGTATTCTATAGCTTCAACGTAAAGGTAGACCTGGAAAAGCATAGTAGGAAAATGTTAGAAAATAGGATTCAGCATCAAGAAATAAAAGAGGAAAATAACTTGTTGGGTCATGTAGCTGGCTCATATCTATGTATCATCAACATTTTCTCCAATGAAAGAAAATGGGAGGTAGTCTATGTGGTAAGCACTGAGTAATACCATATGTTAATTGACTATATCCTAACAGACAGGAAACAATTACTAACCAATAAGTGGGTATTTCTGAATCCATTGTCTGTGTACAATCAGGGTGGAACACAAAATTAAAAAAAATAATAATATCCTCAACCTGACCTATTTAAACTAATTTTCCATGCACAATGATAGAAATGGATTAAAGAAGGTAATAATAATAATAAGAGAATGGATTAAAGAAGAAGCAACAACATTAACAATATTTCCTACAGAAGATTAACTGATTAACCACAACTGCCACAATTATTGCTTGAGATGAGGGACTGTTTCATTTTCTATTTGAATGCTCAGAGTTTAGTGTAATCCTTGGTATGCAGTAAGTGCTTGGTAAATGATTTTTTAATTTATTCATTTAAGGAATATGGAAAACAGGGAATTCTTTCTTCACCAAAGCTGAAGATGTCCAGTGCCAATTCTTTCAGATACTTGCTTGTGGATGACATGGTGCTGATTGCATGTGGGCCCAGGAAATTGCAGTGTCACCTAAGTAAGATACAAAATCAATCAAAGAAGAAAAACCAAGTGGATGAAGAATGCCAGTTGTGCAGACAATGAGATCCTGTTGGATGGATGGCTCTTGAGGATGATCCATCAGTATATGCATCTTGGACATGTATGACAGATGGACAATAATCTGGGTCCAAAATTCAATAGGAGAAAGGAAGTGCACAAGATTACTTTTTAGTAATAACAATAATCCACATTCAGGGAGCATTAAAGCTTCACAGAATGCTTCAGATATATTATTACATTTGATCCTTAAAATAATCCTGTCATTATTTCTCTATTATTTTTTCCCTTCACAGATGAGGAAACTGAGGTTCAGAGAGATTTAAGTGAATCTCCCAAACTCCACAGTTGCTAAATGTCTGAGGCTGGATTCAAACTCAAGAATTCCTGATTCCAAGTATAATACAACCCATTCCACTATATTACCTATATGTTAAATGCTATGGCCAAGAGTTACATCAAATGAAAAGGAGGAAGAGTACACATACTTATGAGTTCAGAGATCCATCATGACACAATTACATAGTAATATTAAATGAATGGTTTATGGGAATCTAGAAAATGAACACAAAGTGACCTAAAAATGATCCCAAAGAGTCAGAACTGCTTCACCAAAAATAAATCATACCATGCTAAAACCATTTCCTAAGTAAACTGGAGAATGATAACTAATAGATAACTAATTAGGAGAATAATATAAAAAGATTACCTCAACTTCCCCAAAATATTTGATGTTTTTGCTAATTAAAAAATGAGAACTATTGTATGTCATTGGATGCCTAAACTTAAAGTAATCATCAGTGGGTCACATCATCTTGGACAGAAGTCTCCAATGGAATGCCCCAAGTATCTCTCCTTGATCCTATGCTATGTATTTTTATTAATTACTTGAATAAAGCCTTTGATGACAGAGCTAATATGTTTCAGAAATGGTATTTGAATCCTAGCTCCCTTAAGCCAGGCTACTTTTCTGTTTTGCATGTAATATGTTCTTTTTAAGCATTTTTTGTAACTTATCTGGAGTTCTGCATTCATTTGGGGTACCATATTTTAAGAACCACTTTGACAAACTAGAACATTTCCAGAGTAATTGTGAACAGGATGGTGAAGATACAGGAGATCTTGTGGAGAACTTGTGAGAACTTGTGGAAAGAACTGGGATTTTTTATACCAAAAGATAGAAGACTTAAGACAATGGTGGCTCTCCCCTTTCTATGGAGCATTAAGACTGAATGGTTACTTGTTGGTGTGATGAAGAGAGGATTTTGGTTAGATACAGATTAGAGCCGGTGATATTCAAAGCTCCTTAAAACTTAAAAGATTCTATAATTTTATTCTCACCTGTGAACTCTGGGCTAATCATGCTTCCTGATTTGTTGTACCCCAAGAAGATACTGCATAAGAAACTTTTTGGCTGAGCGAGGTTACTTTCAATATCAAGATTTTTGCTGCTGACACTCCACCTAAGTGAACTATCTGTAGTTTATAATTGGCTATGCTCCTGACCTAAAGTGTTAAATGTGTGGTTAGTTAGGTAGCATGCTTGTTCGAACTAGATCAAAATTAGTTTGGAAATATTTAATAAAATTTTTAAAATACTAAAACATAGACAATATTATATTTTTAAACTAAGTCAATAAATAGTCCATAGAAATCCAAATATATGGATTAGTGCCTTCATCTTTCTTATTTAGATTTGAGCCTCTCATCAGTGTCCAAGACCAGAATTTCTTAAACTTTTTCCATTTCTGACAACTTTTTGCCCAAGAAATTTTTATGTAACCTTGCATGTAAAGGTATATAAAATAGTTATATAAATCAAAGATTTACTGAAAATAAATCATAATTTAATGACTCTTATTTTCAGTTACCTGATTTCATATGGGGTTACAACTCACAGGTTAAGAAGATTTGTCCATTTGGAACTATGCCCAAAGGACTATAAAATTGTGCATATAAAACTTAGATCCAGCAGTGACCCTGTATCCCAAAGAGATCATATAAGAGGAGAAAGGACCCATATGTGCAAAAAAAGTTTGTAGCAGCTCTTTTTGTGGTGGCAAGTAATTGGAAATTGAGTGGATGCCCATCAGTTGGGAAATGGCTAAACAAGTCATAGAATATAAATATAATGGAATATTATTATTCTATAAGAAATGGTGAGCAGGCTGATTTCAGGATTTCAGAAAAGCCTGGAAAGATTTACATGAACTCATGCTAAATGAAGTGAGCAGAAACAGGAGAACATTGTACACAGTTACAACAAGATTATGCGATAATCAATTGTGATGGGCTTGCCTCTTCTCAGCAATGCAGTGATTTAATTCAGTTTCAATATACTTAGGAAGGAAAATGGCATCTGCATCCAGAGAGAAAACTATGGAGATTGAATGTTGATTGAAAACATTTTTTTCTTTTTTTTTTTCCCCATCTCAGTTCCAATTTATTGCAGATCAGCATAAGAAATTAAATGAGATGTATTGGTCATCCTGCCATCCGGGAGAGGGGGTGGGGGAAAAGAGGGGAAAAACTGGAACAAAAGGTTTGGCAATTGTCAATGCTGTAAAATGACCCATGCATATAACCTGTAAATAAAAAGCCATTAAAATTTTTAAAAAGAGAGAGAAAAAAAAAGAAATTAAATGAGAATTTTTTTTTGGGGGGGGGGGTTGCAGAAGATGCAGATATACAAAGACCTGCAGATAACAGAAAAGGTTTAGAAAACTCGGGAATGCTTAAAATATATGTATATCAATATATGTATATGCTGTAGCAATAGTAAATAGTAGTAGCAGCAGAAACAGCAGTAGTGGTAAGTAGTATTAGTAGCAGCAACGGGAGCAGGAGCATTAGTAGTAATAGTGTCTTCTGTACTGATCAGATCACATTTAAACTATCTTATCAAGGTCTTGGTAACCCATTGTTTTTTTTTTTGTTTGTTTTTTTTTGTTTTTTTTTTTTTTTTTATTTAATAGCCTTTTATTTACAGGATATATGCATGGGTAACCCTACAGCATTAACAATTGCCAAACCTCCCGTTCCAACTTTTCACCTCTTACCCCCCCACCCCTCCCCCTGATGGCAGGATGACCAGTAGATGTTAAATCCATTAAAATATAAATTAGATACACAATAAGTATACATGACCAAAATGTTATTTTGCTGTACAAAAAGAATCAGACTCTGAAATATTGTACAATTAGTTTGTGAAGGAAATCAAAAATGCAGGTGTGCATAAATATAGGGATTGGGAATTCAATGTAATGGTTTTTAGTCATCTCCCAGAGTTCTTTTCCTGGGCATAGCTGGTTCAGTTCATTACTGCTCCATTGGAAATGATTTGGTTGATCTCGTTGCTGAGGATGGCCTGGTCCATCAGAACTGGTCATCATATAGTATTGTTGTTGAAGTATATCATGATCTCCTGGTCCTGCTCATTTCACTCAGCATCAGTTCGTGTAAGTCTCTCCAGGCCTTTCTGAAAACATCCTGTTGGTCATTTCTTACAGAACAGTAATATTCCATAATATTCATATACCACAATTTATTCAGCCATTCTCCAACTGTTGGACATCCATTCAGGAAAACATTTTTTTCTTGTTTGCTTGTTTTTTCTTTCTCTTATTTTTTTCCCCTTTTGGTCTGATTTTTCTTACACAACATAAAAAATATAGAAATATGTTTAAAGAATTATACATGTATAACCTTTATCAGATTGCTTGGTGTCTTGGGGAAGGGAGAGTTAAGGGAGAGACAATGAAAAAAATTGGAACTCAAAATCTTACAAAAATGAATGTTGAAAACTATCTTTACATATAATTGGAAAAATAAAATACTATTAAAATTTTTTAAAGAAGCTCTGCCCTATTCTACTCACTAGCTATTATTTGCCAGCTGATCAGTTCTGATTTCACTGTCTTAATCTACCCTTGTGCATTTCTTAATTCCAATCACCTATCTAATCTTTAGTCCATTGCATTACTTTGTTCTTCAGCCTGGACCAGTGGCTTCTAATTCCAAATTCCTTGCTTAAAGTCAATCCGCTGCCTAATTCTGATCAGTAGTACCTTTGTAGGACTGATTTCAGTCTCACTTGACTCTAGAACCCTGGATTGACTTTGGCCACTGTCTTCTGGGCCATCTTCTTGAATCCAGCCCATTCTCATGCCTTTCCTCTTTTTCTGGCTTTTTTTTTTTTTTTTTTTTTTTTTTTTTTTTTTTTTTAGAATTGAATTGGTTCTTCCTGATCCCACCCTCAAGCCTTATCTGTTTATTCTGATGCCATTTTCTTCATTGTGATGACTGATCTGCTTATTTGGGATTTAGTTTTCCCCTCCCGTAGCCCCAGTGCCCTCTTCATTTCTCTTTTATACAGCTTCTCTGCTATAGAAATTTCCTCTAAGAAATTTCGAAGTGGTAACTAGAAAAATACTTATGTTCTCTAGACATCTCTCTATGACTATAAGTTACAGAGAAGATGCCACCCAATATTAATATGGAGAGTTTCTGTACCTGGGGGTATCCTTTACCAATGAAATTACAAATCCAGTCCCTATTCCTATCCACATAATTACCTTCAGTCCCTGCCTTTCCTCTGGATGTTCACCCTTCCTTCTCATTTATTCATCTAATCGTCACAGCATCACTTCAAAAAAAATTCTACTCAACTCCCAGACTGCCTGGTCTACCCTGGAGGTTCCCTCACTTCCAGCCAGGAGTTGGGGTAACCATACTCCCTCTTTGGAGAATCCCATATTTCAAGTGCACATTGACACATTATTGATAATCATATCCTACCTCGGAGTTACCGTCATTTTCTCTCTTTCCCATACTCAAAATTTCAATTAGCTTTCTTTCTTATCTCCACTATCCTTTCCCCAGAGTCAGCCCCACTCCACAATTATTGGTCAGGGTGATTTATAAAGCTTTAGGCCAATGACTAGACTGTCCAATTCGGACAGATAGCCAGAGAGAAAGAGAAAGAAATATAAGAGAAAGTAGATTGCCACATAGGATGCTCTCTCTACACGTAGATCCCTTAACCCAAGGATCTTTGTACTGATTGAACTAACTCCTTTTGTCTAATTCATGCAAAGATCACTGCTATTTGGTGGCCAAAGATTATGAATTCTTATCCTTATGTCAGCATAGGGATATATGACAATTCTTCCCTCCTTCCACTGTCTTCAAGTGCAATTAAATATAAATATTCTAAGAGTACTGAAGCCCCTCTGGGTGGCTTGCTGCCAGTAATGAAGACTTCATTGGGATGTCTCATCTTTTTTTAAAAAATGCTGCTCCTTGTCGCCACAGATTGATCTGCCAGTTAAATATTTAGACACGTTCATCCGCCTTTGTCATAAAACACTACTTGACTTTGAGCGATGAGCAAGGAAATATAGAGGCTGTTTCTCTTCCCTCTGGAGCGCCTGACTGAAAAACAGAGAGCAGTTGTGACAGCGGAAAAACCCTAGAATTATGGCCTTTTGGAGCTGAAAGGGACCTTTGAGACCATCTAAGAGTTGCATCTCCTTATTTTTATAAGAGGGTACTAAGGTCTGTCAATCAATCAAGCAACACCACCACCACCACGGTACAAGCCTTCATTGTCTCTCACATGGACATTGCAATAGCCTTCCCATTGGTCTCCCTGCCTCAAATTTTTCTACAATTAGTGATAAATAGTTGATTTCCACTGAGTTGCAACACTGATCTTCTTTAAAGCTTTTTTTTTTATTTTCAAAACATATGCATAGATAGTTTACAACATTCACCTTTGAAAAACCTTTTGTTCGAATTTTTTTTCTAAAATTGATCTTAAAGCACATGTCTAACTATGGCATCCTCTATTCAATAAACCCCAATGGCTCCTCTAGGATCAAATATAAAATCCTTTGGTCTTTAAAGCCTTTTGAAAACTGGCCCCATATCACCTTTGCTTATACCTTATTTCCCTCCATGTATTCTGTAATCCAAGGACATTATGTTTCCCATTCCTCATACCATCTCCTATACCCAATATATTGTCATTAGCTATTTCCCTGCTCTCCATGCCTGGAATTCTTATCCAGGATTCTTATCCAGGTATCTTCCTTATCTCTATCTGCTGGTTTCCCTGGGGTATCAGGTAAACTCTCAGCTTCTAAAGAAACGTTTCCTGATCTCCCCCTCGATGTAGTGCCTTCCCTCTGAGATGAACCCAAGGAAGATTTCTTACTCCTTCTGTATGCACAACTGGATTTCTATGCACGGTGGAAAAACTAAACTTGTGACAATAATATTAGTAATAGGAGTGTGTGAAGCACTTAGGGTTTGCAAAGTGCTTTACATGTATTGTATCAATTGAATTTCTCACCACTTCTGTGACATAAATATTATAGTGATATTATCCTATAATAGCTGATCAGTATTAGAGAAAGAATTTGAACCCAGGTTTCCATGACCCTACATCTCTTGCTCTATCCATTATACCATGTTGCCTTTCTACTACCCCAATCTACCACACCCATTGTAAAGGGCTCAATGAAGACCAGAGATGGAGAAGACCACGTTCCATCACTTAGACATAATTATGATGAATGGATCCATTGAATCTGTCAGTCCACTTCAGTCTCATTCATGTAGTCCTAAAATTTAGGAAATGGTCATCAGAGTCTCCTTACTCAAAATTAAAAGGAGATTGTAGCAGCCTTTGTCATTATTTAAAAATCTCTGAACTGGAAAAGAATTTATATATGTAGCTTAAAACTTGTAAGAGAAAGTGTTGTATGGTAAAAAGAAAAACATAGAATGTTCATCAGATGATCTTGGTTTAAATCTGAGCTTTGCCTCTTATTAACTATGCGACATTGGGCAAATCCCTCAATTTCCCTGGGTCTCAATTGCCACATTTCTTTAAATGGCAGAGTGGGATTAGGTGGTTTCTAAGGTTCCATCTGATGAGCTAAATGGTACAGCAGATACAGTGTCTGATCTGGAGTCAAGAAGGCTCATCTTTCTGAAAGCTAATCTGGCCTTAGACACTTCCTTTGTGACCCTGAGCAAGTCACTTAACTCCATGTGCCTCAGTTTCCTCATCTGTAAAATGAATTGGAGAAGGAAAAGGCAAACTGCTGCAATATCTTTGCCAAAACCCAAAAGGATCACAGAAAGCCAGACATGACTGGAAAATGGCTGAACAACAACAACTAAAAGTTTCATCTAGCCCCAAGTCTATGATCTGATGAATCCCTTCATTCTAAAGATGGTATGTGGTTCAAGCAAATGAGTAAGAGACACAGGTTCTGGGGTCTCTCTCTGCTGCCAAAGACCAAATAACCCTTTTGGGTGATACAATCACTACATGGACATAAGAATAGAACAAAATGTCAAAAGGAGACATCCATTCATCCTAGGAGGAAGCTGAAGAACTTATTCTAGAGCATATTTTAATCATTCCACACACTGGGCTGTTGCTTTAATTTAATTCCTTTAAGTAAAATTCATCTTATCTCAGATGAACCTTGGACCCTATTCAACAAGGATTGATTTACTAGTCTTGGTCATCAGCAGACAACAGGCAGCATGGGAAAAAACACTGACCTCAGAGTCAGGAGTCTTGGGTTTCAATCCAGGGTTCAGGACTAGCTGTGGAACCAGGGACACATTCATTTAATCTCCCTGAGTTTCCTTTTTCTCACTTGTAAAATAAAAGAACTAACATTGACACTGTCTTCCTCATAAACTTATGGTTCCAGTAGATGAATACCCTCTCCTCATTTGCTAGTATGCTTTCCATGGAGTCAAGAATGCAACCTGATTGTGGAGGTGGCCATGTATGTCCATTCTGTTCTCATCTCTAATTCTAATTAAAGGGCACACACTATGTTTTGCTGAGATGACACTTATTGGTCCCCATGATTCAGAGTTTTGTCAAAGCGGAATGGCCACTAAACATCATGGGAGATGGCTTCTTCTGAAGGGACCTGCCCTCTTTCTGTAGGCTAGGATGGTCTCTTCTGAGTACTTCTCCTTTAGAAGAGATTCAGTACAGCAGTGATGTGTAAAATGGAGTAGTTTGCCTAAGAATGGCAGCCATAAGTGTGTGGATCCAGCCTTGAGAACAGGTAAAACTGAGGTTCCATAATCCTCTTCTGACTCCACCTAGGACTTCCACCATTCCCATATCATTCCTTTTTACATAGAAAAGGAAAGATAACAGGACTTGCTGAAGAGATCTTACAGATTATCTAATCTAAGCTTCTGAAAACTTTTTTCCACTCACAACACCATTTTGCCTAAAAAATGTTTATATCACCCCAGGTATATAGGTATATAAAATAGATACACAAATCAGACATTTACTAATAACAAATCATAATTTTTATGACCTCCACATTCAGAGATAAGATCCCATATGGGGTCATGAGCCAAATCCAAGAAACTAGAATCTAAATCAACTATGGTGGTCTCTGATCTTTTCAATAATGAGGTAATTCAAGGCAATTCCAATAGACTTGTAATGGAAAGAGTCATCCACATCCAGGAAGAGAACTATGGAAATTGAATGTGGATCACAACATAGCATTTTCACCTTTGTTGTTATTTGCTTGGAGTTTTTTTTTTCCTTTCTCATTTTTTCCCTTTTAATCTGATTTTTCTTTAATAGCATTATATATGTAGAAATATGTTTAGAAGAATTACACATATTTAACCTATATTGTATTGCTTGCTCTCTAAAAGAGGGGGAATGTGGGGAGGGAGGGAAAAAGTTTGAAACACAAGATTTTGCAAGGGTGGATGCTGAAAACTATCTTTGCATATATTTTGAAAAATTAAAAAATTATTATTTTTTTTAAAAAAGAAACTAAGTCTAGTCTAATCCCACATTTTATACATGAGCAAACAAAGCTCTGGAGACAGGAAAGGAGTAGGATCCATGGTGCAGTGAAGAGTGGAGGGAAGTAGGGATCTGGGTTCAACTCTACTAGTAGCTATCTGTGTGATCTTGGGCAAGTATTTAATTTCTCTAGGCTTCAGTTTCCTCATATTTCAAAAATAAAAGAAGGTTAGATGGGATGACTTTTAAGATCCTTTGCTGCTGTTATTCTTTAAAAGTTTGTATTGTTTCAGAGGATAAAATCTGAATCTAACCCTTTTAACTATTCATACAATGCCCCCATTTTAGAACATTTTATTAGAGGAAATAATAAAGGAGATTAAAAAGGGGGAAATTAGTAACAAGGAAAAGATCTCAGTTCTTAGAAAAGAAGTGGGAGATGGAGGGGCAATCGTTCTGAACTGAGTCTCTGCTTTGGGCAAATCCCATGCATTCTCTGACCAATGCATCTGCTTCTGTATCTGGAAAAAGACTTTAGTGATAGTCTTACAGCCCTTTAAAATGCCTCAGATGAAAGATGCTAGAATCTTCACCAAGTCCTAAGGCTTCTGCTAAAATGAAACAAAAGGAAATGACTATCCTGGGTTTTTTCATCTAATGGTACAGCAATAAAGTCATAACACTTTATTATATGGTCAAAGGGGCAGGGGCAGAAGCAGCCTGTGGTGATTAGAGCCCAGACATTGTTACCATCACCATCTCCTTTACTTTAACTGAGACATCAGGAGACCTTGCTTCTTCCGCACATACCCCCACCCTCACCCCCCACCACTCTCCAGTTTTGTTACTGAAGCCACAAGTGAGAGCGAGTTTTTCTGAGTTTTGGTTTCTCATCTGGGAATCAGAAGTAAAGGAAAAAAATAAACAACTATGTTTTTTTTAAAGTGTCTCCAAAAGATCTTAGTATAATATTAAATTTTAACACACTTAAAAATATAGAAAGACTTTTGAAACACCCTGTATTTGTATAGCACTTTATAATAGACATATTTATTTCATATGGTTTTCATAAATCTGTCATGTCGTTTCTCTAAGTATTATAATCTCCATTTTACAGATGATGAAACTGAGGAAACTCAAAGAGGCTGTGAATTGCTCAAATACTCAAAGCTAATAAGTGGAAGAGCTAGGATTAGACACAGCTCTCAGTACTCCTAATTCTAGTACTTTTTCAAATAAACTATGCTAACATTATACAAAGGGTTATCAAAAATAATATCAGGTTAAACAATGACATTATTCCAACATCCATTCAGATTTGCAAAAATTAAGTTGCAAAAATTACTCCCAAAGATTAAGTTAGGTTCTCTTTTGGATTACATAGGAAACCACATCCAATACACTTGCATTTTGATTGTAATGAATGGTACCCCAAATGAGAAAAAAAGAGGAAAGTTCTATGAATGTAGCCTATCTTTTGCCCCCCAAAGAGATTTAGGGAAGGAATCTGTATTCAGCAATTTTGTTGGGAGGTGTTCCACCTTACTGCCTAGATGGCTTGCTCAGTATTTTCCAATTCTTGAGATCTTGGATCTAACTTTGAACTAGAAAAGGTTTAAGGAAAAAAGAACTAAGGAACAGTGTCAAAAGATGGGTTACATGTCATGAGACTGTGTGAAAATTTTTGCTTTTGTCCCCTCTGATTCTATATCTATCTGCCTCTTACTCTCTAGCTCTCGTGTTCTCTCACTGCCTGTCTTTTTGTCTCTCTCTTTCTCTGTTTCATTCTTTCTGCCTCTCTCTCACACACAAAAAACTGTCTCCTTGTCTACTTCTTCCCTTCCCAATCCCACCTTACCCCACTATGCTGATATCCCTTGTTTCTGTTGCTTGCTAAAGCATTGTGAATAATTCAACTACATCAGCAACTTTTGAAATCCCCATCTGTCCTGCCTAGGAGTTTTGCTCACCTGGATTTTTCTCTTCCAACCCCATGATGAATTGATGGGAGCTTCACTGATAGCATAACTTCCAGTCCAGAAATAGCTCTATCATTTAGATGTCATGGGGATAACATTAATGCCAAACACAAAGGCTAAATAAAAACCTTTAGCTAGTGAATGGCCCTTGGATTTCAGAGCTATCGATCTGGTGGTACTTGCAATGTTATTGTGGCTATACAACTGCTTGGAGAAATTCTGGGATCCAGGGCAAAGTTACCGGGAAACAGAATTACAGGTCATTCATTAGCTTTAACTATGGGGAGTTCTAAAGAGAAGAGGGGTCACCTAAATGTGTGATATATGGGATTTAATTCACTCCAACATAAAGGCAGCAAGGAGATATTTTCTACCTTTTCTGACACACTCTGCTCTGTGACTTTGTTCCCCTAAAATAGTTTTATGTATTTATAGATTTTTAACTTTGCAAAACATTTAAGCTCACTTGAGCAATGGATACAGAGCCATCCTCAAAGTCAAGAAAACCTAGATTTAAGTTCTATCTGACAAATAATGACTATGTGATCTGGGGCAAGTCAACTAAATTCCCAGCAAATGCTGTAACTCTCTAAGACCTGTAAGTTGCACAAAAAATGCTGATCTGTGTTAGTAAAGGGAGTTTCCTCATTTGGACATGTCTACATCAGTAAAATCATAGGTCCAGTCCCTCTCTCCAAATCCTGTCTGGCAAGGAGATCCCATTTTAGTGGGGAAGACAAGGACAGAAAAAAGCTATTACAAACAAAATTCATTGACCTGTGGCCGGTGGAATGATACGCTTCTCCAAATGTAACCAGGCTGGTAATTTCACAATGAGACCACATTCAAAGCCTGCCCAGCTTGGTCCATCCTACTTGCATTTTCCATTAGGGTCACCTCCAAGCCAAATATATATAAAAAGACTTCAGCATTTTCATATTAACAATGAGGGGAAACAACTACAAGAAGCAGACCCTAGAGTGGTGACAAATACCATAGACAGGTACCATTTCCAGGAGCAAATGAACATTGTTATGGCAGGCATTTTCTTCCACACACTGAAAACAGTTAAATCAACAAAGAATGAAAATTTTCTGATTTAGTTCCCTTATCCAGAGACACCCCCCCACCAGCTTTAGACCACAATGAGTATTTCTTCCTTGTTTTTTTTTTTATATTTCTTTTTAGTGTTTCTCTTTTTCTTTTTCATAGCTGTTGTTACCCAAGAAAGACATGCATTTGAATTGTTTTCAGCTGGATAGAATTAAATCAATGTGATCCAGTGAACCTAGATGAACCTTTAAAGCAAGTGCTTTTGGGGTTCTCAGCAGTGCATTTTTAAGGGAAAGAAGGAGGAAAGAAGAAAAACAAGAAAGCAAATGGATCAATGATCCTGCCTCTCTAGGTTTTAAGCAACTTGTAGGGACCCTGAGAGAAGCAGATGGCTCTAGAATATAGTACTTAGTTAGACATACACAGTATCTGTAGCCATCAATTCCATTTCCAAAGCCATCAGGGGTCTAGAAAACATTTTGTAGTTCCAGCTACCACACCTGTAAATGTGAACCAATCAAGTACAAGCCTAAGCCAGAGGGTGGGAAGGTAGAATGGAAAACCAATTTCATTTAATGAATTTGACTAAGTTCTATTTATTAAAATGGGAGGGGGGAGAAATGGAGTCGAATTATTTGACCTCTACATTAAACTTGGGAGGCAGAAGTCTTGAGAATTCCTGCTGGTTTTCTCAAAACAGATCTACACAGATCTTCGAGGAAGAAGAATGAAGTCTCCTCCTAACTGGTCCAGAGCCCAGGCTCAGCTAGGATTCTTAGAGCAGAGATTTCTAGCTGGGCATTCAGCCAAGGAAGCCATCTCTCTTATTCAGATCACCTTCACCTGAGGAAGAACAGAGCTGAAAGCTGACCAATGGAGTCAGGAAGGAGGGAGGATTAGCAACTCATTGCATAGTTAGACATCATTTTCCTCCCATAGTTTTTGTGATGAAACAGCTCTTTATCCAACTTCCTGAGTGATGTATGTTGATAAATAGATAGATAGATAGATAAATGGATAGTTAGATGGATGGATAGATAGATAAATAGAGATATAGATATATACACACACACCTAGATAGACATGGAGTAACTAATGTATGGGGAAAATGTAATCATTTTAAAATTTCCAAAGAGCTTCATCTATATTATTTCATTTCATCCTTATGACAGTCCTATAAAGTGTACATCACTATTTTCATCGCACAGCTAAGAAAACTGAGGCTGGGAGAGTTTAAGTAATTTGTCCATGGTCACACAGCAACTATCAGAGACTCGAGTTCTCCTGACTAAAGGGTCAGCATTCTTGTCCCTATACCACCCTAACATCATAGAAAGGATCCCCTTCTTCTCGGAACCCTGCTCCCTACCAATGGTTTCTTGTGTTTGTGCAAAACCCAGTAATTTGTAATAATGGCAGGAGTGGAACAGAGGTCATGGGTCTCCAATACAGGATAGATGGATTAGAGAAGGAAGAAAGGTGGAAAGAGAGGAAGAAAGGGGGGATTAAGGTTTGTAGTTTGGCTGTCTTTTATCATTCCCATGAACCTATTGGAATATTGTGGTTCACAGGTAAGAATATACAGGCAGTTATTTTTTTAAATGTCATTTTGGTTCAACTTCCAACAAGGGAAATGCGTTTTCCTAAAGGTCTAAATGTAGACATCAGTCACAGCTGGGATATCAGATAACAACAGAGACCCTGTGAGACCACTCAGGAGAAAGACCTTCAGAGTCAGATGGCAGGCTTGCTGCTGTTCCTGATTTGTTTTTGCCCTAGCGACTCATATGACCAAGTCTGGTGCCAGACCCATCTGGAAAAGGATAACAAATAAATGAATTCAAAAATGTAACCAAGAAGAGGGAGGCATGGCTTTCTGAATGGGGCAGCATAAATTATCAGGATGCTCGGGCCTAGTGACTGGTGTGGGGTTTGAAGGGGGGACAAAATTCATTGGCAGCAACTCACAAACACAGTATAGCCTGGAGCAGAAGCAAAGCATCATATATTAACGGTAGAACTGACAGGTTAATGGTGCAGCTCTACCCAGCTTCCTCAGAAATACAGGCCATCCACTCCCTCTCCCCACCTCTTCCCCATTGGGCTTCCATCTAATGAGAAAAGATTTATAAGGCTGCCATGAGGAGAAAGGCTGCTTAGGTGTTAGCCAGGCTTCTCTCCATCCCCTGAGGTTCTCAAAGGCTAGAAGGCAGGTTTGGGCAACCTCCACCAAGCAGGCCAGTCCATTAGGCATAGTTTCTACCAGGAATGAGGTTTCTATTTCCCCTTCTTCCTTATAAAAAGTGTAATGCGTGAATATTACCCAAAATTCCAGCGGGAAAGTACCTGTTCAAACAATTTAGTGTGGTAGTCCCATCTTAAAAGAAGGACTAATCTTTGGATATAGTGAGATAGGGGGTAGTCCTCAAGGCAAGATGGAAGCTAGGCTTTTAAAAGACAATTACCATAAATAGTTATTCTGAAAACTTGATCGTATCAACCTATAAGAATTGAAAAGGTAAGTCACATAATTTATTGAAGAATGGAGGGATGAAAAGAGAGAGGAAAGAAGTAAAGAAGGAAGGGAAAGAGGGAGGAAGGAAGGAAGGAAGAAAGGAAGAAGGAAGGAAGGAAGGAAGGGAAGGAAGGAAGGAAGGAAGGAAGGAAGGAAGGAAGGAAGGAGGGAAGGAGGGAAGGAGGGAAGGAAGGAAGGGAAGGAAGGAGGGAAGGAGGGAAGGAGGGAAGGAGGGAAGGAAGGAAGGAAGGAGGGAAGGAAGGAAGGAAGGAAGGAAAGAAGGAAGGAAGGAAGGAGAGAAGGAAGGAAGGAGAGAAGGAAGGGAAGGAGTGAGGGAAGGGAGGGAGGGAAGAAGAAAGGAAGGAAGGAAAGAAAGAAAGAAGGAAGGAAGGAGAAAAGAGAAAGACAGGAGGCAGTGTGGGAATGGAAATAAAATCACTATTTCCACTTTGATTCAGAAAAATGCATCCTTAGCAAAGAAAATTACACAATGGCTGCTAAAAATCATGAAGCCAAAATGGACTGATGTCCACCTGTTCTTCACATAATGGCTGATTGCCTGAACACTGAAACGGCCCCATCATCATCATCCCAAACTGCCACACATTTTCCCACAGTACCTGTCTCTAACTGAAACACAATCATCCCCAGAGAAACAGTACAATTGAGCTATGGAAGCAAGAAGACAACAGAAGTTACCAATAGCCATAGAATAAACATTAGCCTCTTTCCAACTACCTATAGACAATTTAGAGAGACAGACAGAGAGTTAGAGAGACACAAAGAGAGAGGGAGAGGGAGACAGATAGAGACAGATGGACAGAGACAGAGAAACACAGAGAGACAATGACAGACAGGACACACACAGAGAGAGAGAATCTCTGTATCACTGTTTGTAAATTGTCATATTATAGCTATATTATTAATCACAAAGAATTGAAAGTTGAAGGGATTCCCATCAATTGGGAAATGGCTGAACAAGCTGTGATATGATTTAAATACTATATGCTATAAGAAATGATGAACAGGATTATTTCAGGGAAACCTAGAAAGACTTAATATGAACCAATGCAAAATAGAATTAGCAGGAATAACACTGTACACAATAGCATCAATATGTGAATAACTAAGCTATTCTCATCAATACAGTCATCTCAGACAATTCTGAAGGACTACTGATGAAAAACACTCTACCATCAAAGAAAAAGTTTAAATGCAAAGTGAAGCATACATTTTTAACATTATTTTTCTTGGAATTTTTTTGCCTGTGTTTTGTGTCACAACATTACAAATAGGAAAATATGTTTTAAATGACTATATATGTATAACCTATGTCAAATTACTTGCCTTCTCAATGAGAAAGGAGCAGAGGGAGAGAAAGAAACTTTTAATTCAAAATTTTACAAAATCAGTGTTAAATATTATTTGTACAGCTACATGTAAATAAAGAAAAATAAAACAATAAATGTACTATAGCTATAAAACTGATTGCTTTAAAGAAGCCTAAGCAAGAAAATTAGACTTTATAACAAATCAATGACACACTGGAGTATCTGTTGTTTTCTGAGTAGTTTTTCGTTTATGTCTTGATTCTTGTTTTCTTTTGGTGTAGATATCCCTAGAACAATCTGGTATACTATTTTGAACTATAAAATGCCTGATATCTTGGTACAGAGGCAACCCAAGGGCTGTATGATCATGATTCTATGCAATAAAGTAAACAGCAGCTATATGCTTGATGACAATTTCTTAGTTCCTCACTATGATCTCAAGGGTCAAAAGACCCGAATACAACTTCACTCGACTTTTTTGTCCCTGCAACAATAGGGTATCTGTAGAAGTTTATGCTCCTTAGATCATCCAAATATAGTCCCCCCTAAAGTCATAACCACCTCTGGGATAGTTGAGGAATCAACCTGTGAATAACCAAAATAAAAGTTCAGGTAGTTGAACTCCTACCTGCAGTTAGTGAGACTGAATTTCTATGTGCCAAACTACATCTAAGGCATTAGAATCAAATTCCTTCCATATATCCCAGGTATTACCTGTCAATCTTTCTTCCCAATCATTCTAAAATCCCAATCATTTTCCTCATCTTTCACCAAGCTCAAAATTACTTTGATAATTCTATTTCACATTGGCATAATGCTTAATTTTTTATTGTCATTCAAAAGTCTTAGGTCTTATTTCTCAGATGAAATATATAAACTTATCTCACTTTATCCAAATAACCTCGTGAGTTATATGGGGAGAGTTAAGTTGTGGAAGTAAAAAGGCAACTTCAATGGCAATGAGAACACTGAGATACCAAGAGATTAAATGTCTTGCCTAAAATCACACTGTTGGGTCCTGGTAAAATCAGATTGGCACTTGTTTTTACTGATTGATGGTCCTTTTCATTTTCTGAAAGAATATGCATCCTTCACTCTCAATATAGAACCTGCCTTCCATATTAAGAGCAGGGCTAAGAACACAGCACATCTTTATTCCTAAATTACTGTCCATCTGTCACCACAGACCCAGTGAAGCATCACTAGCCCTTTTCTCACAACTTTTGATGATTTTGCAGCCAATGTGTTGTGGGATTCTAGATAATCAACAGTGTGGGAATTCATGAGCAAATTGGAGTGGGATTTTGAGATTAAGTTAGAAGGGTATTGCAGAGTAAGATAATCTAAAGCTAGGAGGAGCGTCCAGCCATCTGAAGACACAAAATCATAAATTTGAGCTGAGATGTTACTTTTGAAATAAAACCTAGCATTTGCAATTCAGAAGACCATGAAGCAGAAGCAGCTTGTGGGGGGTCTGTGGCAACAGAATTCTGAGATAGGTACCAGCCTTTCCAGAAAGTATTCCACTGGTCTGAGCTCAGAAAATTCCCTTCCGAGAAATACTTGTGTTGGTTTCTGAAATTCTATCCCTTTAATTTAAGCTTGCTTTTCTCTCATTGGTCATTCCTTAAAGTGCCACTATTCTCAGAAGGAATAACAAAAATACGATCAATAAAATGATCAGAATAGGAGGTAGCCAAGAAGAAAAAAGTGTGGAAGGGAGTATGGGAAATGTGGAGGGGAGAAGAGGAAGAATCATAGAAATTTCCAGGATAAACAATGTAGCCCATGGTTTCTATGCTTACTTAATATAGTGTTCTGCATCTTAATAATAGCAATAAGTAAAATGAAAAAAAAATTGAGGGAGGAAATAGGCAAAGAAGCAAATCTTTCTCTATTTGCAGACAATATAATCATTTACTTGGAGAACCCTAGAGATTCAACAAAAAATTAATCAATCAATTAATAGTTTTGGAAAATTATTCTGATACAAAAATAAATGCAAGAAAAAGCCCTTTGTGTGTAACAAAACCCAGAAAAAGAGGGAGAGGAAATTTTAATTCAAAATAACTGCAAAATGCATAAAATATTTTGGAATTAACTTACCAAGATACACTTGGGATTCATAGAAATAAATCTACCCCCAAAAAAGCCCTTTACAGAAATAAAGGAAGACAAGTAATTGGAGAGAGATTTATGCTGCTTGTCTGGGCCACACCATCGTAATAAAAATTATGATACCACCTAAATTAATTTGCAGATTTAATGCTATACCAATCAAACTACCACAGAGGAATAAAAAACCAAGAATGTCAAGGGAAATAATGGAAAAAACGCAAAAATGAAAGGACTCTAAAATTACTAGATTTCAAATTCTAATCCAGTCATAATCATCAAAACTATTTTATAAACTAATACTGTTCATAGAGTTGTGAATTTCTTCAAAAACAAGAAAATTTAGAATCATGCTAAAATGTGACTAACCTTTCATCCAGAAATCCTCTTCCTGGACATATATCTCAAAGAGACCAAAAACACATTGTGTCAGCAAAGAACTAGAACTGGAAAGGACCTTTCAAATATGAAATAACTAAACAAATTATGGAATATGAGTGTAATAATATATTATTACATTGTTTTTATGATGAATTCAAACTCAGATGAAAAACCCATGAATTGATGCAGAATAAAGTTAGCAGAGTGAAAACATTATACTCAATGACTACAATAATGTTAATGAAAAGGAATAGAATGCAATTGAATGCTATATAATGATAGTAGGAAAGTATAGCCCTTAAGAATTAATTATGAAACTGACCTTCCTCTTTCATTAGCTAGGTTGGGAGGGAGGGTATATGGGTGTAGCATTTTCTATAGTACAAAGCCTGAAGTTACTTTACCAACTTGCATTGGTGGATTGGGTCCTCAGTGAGGTGACTACTACATCCCCCTTATAGAATTAGGATTAATGCTGAAGAGATAGGAATTGTTTTTCTTATGTTCCTTAATCTCCACTAGTGTGCTTCCAGTTATACTTATCAGTTAATAACAATTAATCAACCCTAATAACAGTAGGAGCTCTAAGAAGTTAGGCACATTCATACACTGTTGATAGGGCTATTATTTTTCCAACCAATTCTGAGAGTACTTTGTGTGACTGTAATTGTGTGAATATAAGTGAGGAAAAGTTACTTACCTATTCATACTCTTTGACTTATTAATTCCTCTACAGAAATACACCTCTTCTCCCTCCCAAGAATTTAATAAAACAGGAAGAAAGACTCCATACATACCAAAATATTCACAATGATATTTTATGGGAGCAAAAGAAAATCTACAACTAAAACTGAGCGCCTATAGATTGGGGAAAGTCTGAAAATATTGTGTTATATGAATATAATAGAATATTATTGCAATATAAGAAACAATGAATATGAGAAATTCGGAATATCCCAAAGACTTATATAAACCTATACAGAGCAAAGGAGAACTAATGGAAAATTATGCACAAAGACAACAATAATCTAAATGAAGACAAGGCTAAAAGATATTAAAACTCAGATCAAATGTAATGACCAATTTTTATTGCCCAGAACAGATAATGAAATACTCTTCCCTCCTTCTGGTAAGAAGATGATGTGCATGGACTGTTTCATGTGCTATCAGATGCTATCAACAACATTATGATTACTACTTTTGTTACCATAGAATGTTTTAGTGTAGTGGGATGGGGTTATTATGGGGGATAAGTGAGAGTTGTATAAAAAAACTACAAAACATTTTTAAATGTAGAAAGAGGAAATAATGGTTTTTATAACATATTTGTCTATCAATATTTGTCCACTAATTTACATTTTATAAATTACTTTATATGTATTTTGGCATCTGATCCTTACAACAATATTATGTGGCATTCACCTATCATGAGTATTATCTCCATTTCACAGAGGAGAAAGCTCAGACTCAAAGAGAATCTTGTCTAAGATCACACAGCTAATAAACAGTAGAGCAAGAATTTGAACTCAGATGTGAAAGGCAGTTTTTCAATGAAGAAATTAAAACTATCTATAATCTTATTTAAAATGTTCTAAATCAGGGCAGCTAGGTAGTGCAGTGGTTAGAGCACCAACCCTGACATCAGGAGGACCTAAGTTCAAAACTGGTCTCAGACACTTAACACTTCCCAGCTGTGTGACCCTGGGCAAGTCACTTAACCCCATTGCCTCAGCAAAAAAAAAAAAAAAAAAATGCTCTAAATCATTATTGATTAAAGAACTGTAAATTAAAACAACTTTGAGAAATCATCTTATATCTATCAAATTGACTAAAATGATATATACCCTTTAACTGGGGAATGGCCAAACAAGTTATGATATATGACTGAAACAGAAATACTGTGATATGAGATGATGATATGAGATGATGATGAGCTTGGTTGATTTAGAAAAACATGGAAAGATATAGACATATGAAGGAAGATGCTATCCACCTCTAGAGAAAGAACCATCAAATAGTATTTTTTTAATTTTGTGCTCTTTCCACTATTCTGACTCCACAATTTTCTTTATAGTCTTCTCTGCACCAAGGAATCATGTTGGGAGCATCTATAGTAGGTAGAATTATGGGCGTCAATCAGAGCTGTGGAAAGACACTAATGAACAGTACTGAACATATAAATGATTGATAAATGACTGATCCACAATTATGGACTTATTTTAATATTAGGATAATTGGCAGAATAATGAGGATCTACTTTTTGATCCATTGTTGTTGTGTTTGCTTGAATATATTTCTGTTTATCAGAGATAACCTTATTTCCTTCCCATCTTGTTTTCCTCAGTTTGGCACTTCTCCATGACAGAGCTATGGTTGTTCCCTAACCATGATCAGCTGCTATTACCAGCATGCAAGTACAGCTCACTTTCTAGCTTCAGCCAAATAATCACTAGGTGAGCAGTTGCTAATATCAGAAAAGCATCGCTGGTGGACAATCAAAAAGGATCAATTAAGGAGAAATAGGTCATGAGACTGAAAGATGAAAAGGGACTTTAGAGTACCTAGACCAACCACCTCATTTTGATATGCAGAAAATGCATCCAGAGAGAAAATTTCATCTTTTGGTGGAAAGATGAAAGCATCAGGTCTTTGTTCTACTAGTGATAATATCTCCTCAATGGGGTACGTTGGCGCGGGTCAGAATGTTGCCACATTGAAGAAGATTGACAATCATGGCTGATATATCTGAGCTATACCCTTGGAAGTGCCATTTTTAAAAGAGAGCTATAACAAAACAAGAAGAGGAAGTAGAGATAAGCAAAGAAAAACTGCTTAGACATACAGAGATTCCCATCCCAAAAAGGAAGTTTGAATGATCCTCCCATCATTGTTAAATTTTCCCAAGAGCATTTATACCTTAAAAATCAGCAAATGCTACAGATCAGGGCTTGGCTTTTTGTTTTGTTGATTGTTTGGCCTTAAAAAAGTGAGAAAGAAATATTAATAATGCAGATTAAACATAAAAGCATATCAAGAATATCATTTCCCAGAGTTAAAATTTTCCCAAATGTTAAACATTTACCAGGACACCACTGCCTCAAAAGAACTATGTCCGGTGGACCACATGGCTTCAAAAAAGGAAGGAATCAGTTGATCCTAGAGAAAGAAGAAGATGGAGACAGCCCAAGCTTAAGATAAAAGAACTCTTCTGCTTAGATCTAGAAATATGAACGTTATCTAGCAGGTTTGGTCTAGGAGCTTAGAAGTATTTCCTCAAAGGCTTATGCAGGAAATCTTTCAATTGTCCAGGAATTCTTCAATTGTTATACTAACTAGCATTTATATATTGTTTTAAAGTTTTTAAAATATTTTACAAATATTATTTGAAATATTTGTAAACACTACTGGAAGATCAGTAGTATCATTATTCCCATTTTATAGATGAGGAAACTGAGGCAGAGAGTAGTTAAGTGACAGGATCATATAGCTGAGTAGTATCAGAAGCTACATATGAACTCAGTAATGAATTCATAAATTCAATTCCAGGGCTCTATCCATGTGCCATTTAGATGCTTCTGTTTTTCCACCACTTCTCCTCTGTTGACAGTTCTTTGCAGCTCTCAACTTGGTCCAAAAGTTCCCCCACTCGACAGCTGCCTCTATATTGAAGTACTGAACCATACAGGATCCCCTCCAGAGAACCAGAGTCTTCTGCCAATCTTCAGCATGAACATCCTTGTGGATCTCACCTAGTTAATCAATTTTAAACATTTCAAGTACCTACTAGGTACCAAGCACATGGGGATAAAAGGACAGAAATAAAATAGTTCCAATCCTCAAGAAGCTTATATCCTATCTGGGGATACAATGTGTATAGTTAGAGGTAAATAGAAAAGATTGAAAAATAAAGAAAAAGCAGTTGAGGAGATCAGGAAATGCTTCATGAAGCAAGTGGTACCTGAGCTGACTCTTTTTTCCCCCAGTTTTATTGATGTATTTTGTTTTCACATTACAAACATTTACAAATTACCCCATCTTTGTACAGTCTGTTATAACAAAGTAAAACAAAAAAGTAACATCAATACGCTCACTTCATCTGAAAGTTTAACATTGTGTGTCTACCTCTCATTTTTAAAAAAACAAATCTATTTTTCTCTCTTCTACAGTTTCCCTCACGCACACACCCCCACTTCCCTGGGAGGGGGGGAAAAGGATAATTTTTTATAACGGAAATGCCTTGTCAAGCAAAACAAATCCCCCCAATTGGTGTACACAAAAGTATGTCTTATTCTGAGCCCTAAGCCTATTGGTGAGCTGACTCTTGAAGAAGACTACGGATTCTAAGGGGCAAAGGAGAGGGAAAGGGCATTTCAGGCATGAGGGACAGGCAGAAGGTAGAGTCGGGAGATCCAATGCCACATTTGAGAAGGCCAGGACAAAGAAAGAAGGGAGACTGGGGGAAGAGTGTGAAAGCTTTTAATCGCCAAACAGAAGAGCTGAGATTTGCTTCTAAAGGTAATAGGGAGCCATTGGACTTTATGGAGAGGGAGAATAATATCAGTGCACTAGAACACTGCTTTAGGTAAATCACTTTGGCAATTGTTTGAACGATTGGAGGGAGAGAGAATTTTTTTCAAGGAGGCACAATCTAGGCTAGAACAAATACTCATCTTTTTTACATTGTCAATTTTGACCAACAGGCTCCTCTTTGTCACATATGGACTGCATAGAGATGAAGCAACAAAGATCAAGACAGATGAAGTGATTTGTCCAAGTCATGTAGCCGGTAAATGGCGGAAAGAATTGAACACAAGTTTTATGAGCTACAGGCAAGACCTTTCAGCAGAAAGGGAAGCTACCTTTCCTGGTTCTTTCTAACAACTTGACTTACCAGTAAGTGGGGGAGAGGGGGACAGTAAGGGAGTGTATTAGTCAAATTGCTAGCCACAGGTCAAGATCCAGAGGGTCTGGCTTCTGTGGATTTCATGCTTTGCTCCTCCTCCCCACCCTGTTTATACCTTCTATAGGCCCCTAGTGATATTAAAAACAGACGAGGAATTTCACTACCAGTGCTGGCATTTTAATATTGAAAGGTTGTGAAATCTAATAAGAGATACAAGAAAGTTGATGGAGGGTGGAGTTATTTTATTTCATTTTTTCCCCTTTCTGGGCTTCAATAGAATCAGAATTCAATAAGCAAATGTGACAGAATGTGTAATTTCCCGTCGATTCGCTGAGGCTGGGCATTTCCTGTTTAATAACCTTAAACCATCCTCCCTCTCTCTCCATCACCCACCCCCACCCCCTCTACAAACATCTCTCCCCTCCATCTTATCAGAATAATCCTTCATTTGAACGCAGCACAGACTGGCACTTTGGCGGCACCTTATCACCGCTTGACGATACAAAGGGAGCAAGCTGAAATATGATTTTTTTTCCCTCTGTGCAAAGGTGTTAATGAGATCTTCCTGCTCCCCTCCTGCCTGAGAAATGAGATTCCCTGCTTCTAGTCCTCAACCACCAAATTCCAGTTTTAAAATCTCAAGAATGGAAACAAATAGATAAAAATTACACTGCTCAGTCCTATACCTAGGATGAGCTCAGATTCAAACAATCTCAGCACCAATGTATTTCATAGTGCACTAGTGAGAAGGTACAATCAGGAGAATTCTCAAGAGGGGTTCGGTGGTTAGACTGACAAAGGAAGATCATAGTAGAGCAAATAGAAAGGGTAAGAGAAAGGGAGGGACACCAATAGAATGTTATAGGTTTTTTCCAAATGACTCTGCTCCAGCAATATGACTGCCCTCCCCTTTCCTTCAAACCTCAAAAACAGGCCCCAGCTTGAGAGTTTGTGGAGAATAAGGCAAAAGTAAGGGAGTGTTTAGAGACAACAAATGGATGGTTTCAAATTTAACTGACTCATCACCAAATCTGAATGGAATAATTTTAGTTTCCTTTGGAGCAAACCAAAGGACTACTGGAGTTCCTGAGAAACTTTCAAGGGAGTCTCTGAAGTTTAATCTATTTTGATAATCATACTAAGATATTTTAATTTCTAATATAGTAAATAAATATCAATAAAAACAAAAGCTTTGGGGAGGGAGAGGCCTCACTAATTTTTAACTGACTAAAAGGATCTTGAGGCCAAAAAGTTTGAAAACTACTGCTCTGTCCTATTGTTCTTCAAATTCTCTATCTCTCTTCTTTCACCTGAAAGATCTGTTCCTTCAGAAATTGACTATCAGTTCCCCATATATTGTTTTTTTCTTAACCCTTCAGCAACCCAACTATTTGTCTATAACATGGGTTATCTTACATACAAGAAAAATGGTCCTTGTCCTCAAAAAGCTTACATCCTATCTCTACAAATATAATTGATATAGATATAAACAAAAGACAAAAAGTAGATAGCAGGTAATTTGGGAGATGAAACACATACAGAATTTAGAAAAGGTGTGTTTCCTGCCTTCATGGAAATTGAAATATAGGGGAAGTAAAACATTTTTTCAATATTTCAAAATATATAATTTCATTAATGTAGGTATTCTCTGCAAAAATACAGATCCAAACCTCTTTTATAACTTAGTATTGTTGTTGTTGCTGTTGTCGTTCATTCATTTCAATCACGTACAACACTTTGTGACCCCATTTGGAGTTTTCATAGCAGAGATACTGGAGTGGTTTGCTGTTTCTTTGTCCAGCTCATTTTACAAATGAGGAAACTGAGGCAAACAGGGTTAAGTGACTTGCCCAAGATCACCCAGCTAGTGAGTGACTGAGGCCAGACCTCAGTAAAATAAGTCCAGCATTCTATTTACTGCGCTGCCTAGATATCCTGTGATTTAGTAGCGAGTCTTTGAGTTGATATGGTGGAAAAGTTACCATAATATGATCTAGCCTGGTTCTCTGAGGACAGACACTTATAATAAGGCTTCATTACTGATCTATGCTCAAGCCTTTCCAATTCAAAAGAAGCTCCTAGAGCTTACACCCCATTGTCATAGTCTAGAACTCATACATACAGAGAGAGACAGAAAGAGCCACAGAAAGAGAGAGACAGAGACAAAGAAAGAGAGAGACAGGGACAGATACATACACATACACATATGCACACATACATACTTACATCACTGAGGCACTGAGGTAAGATATTAGTGATTCTAATATACACAATTCACAATACACAAAACTTAGTGCTGCTTTGACAAGCACTCCCTTCTCAAACCCTTGATTCTTATCCTTCTCTTTAAGTTCTGGCTAATATTAATAGAATCTCTCATTATTCCCTCTCCCATTTTCACTATTTCTTCAGAAAGGTAGGAGAAAAAGAGGCAGTTCCTATAGCATGCATGTGGAACTTCTATATCCAGGCTAACAAATACATTTATGAGAAGAAGGGGGAAGGACTCAGAACAAGCTCTTTGCCAGAATTCTGCCAGTGCTGTTGCTGACAAACCTTCTCACAGGAAGGCTCAGGCTTGATGCCACAGAAAAGTCTTGAGTGTTTCCACAAGACACCAGGTACCTAGGGAACAGATACTTAGACATGCTTCCCCTAGCTGCTTCTCTGCCAGCTAGAGAAACAAAGATATTCCCACTGTCAGGAAAATTTCTCCTCAGAAAATCCCAACAATGAATCAGACTCCTTCCCGTATCTCAGGGGTTTGCTTTCACTCTGTAAGCAGTCCAAACCACCTAAAGGTACAAAAGTTGGCCAGCCTAGCTAAACTCCCTAGCCTTGGTAACAGCCCCCCTTTCCTTCTTCTACAATCTTGGCAATGTGTTCATGTGCACTGAAGAAGCAAAGATGCTACAAAGCTACCCAGCTGCAGCAGTTCTGCCGCTGTCAACCAACATAGTGCTGAACTAGCCAGCTATTCCCAGCACATTACTCCCCAAAAGGATTATAGGATCATAGGAACCTTGGAGGCTAGTCCAACCCCTTTGCTTTACTGATGAATAATTGAGGTCAAAAGAGGTTGAGTGACTTATTTGATGTCATATGAGTGAACTGTGTCAAATAGAAAGTTAAAATTTGGTCTTTGGCTCTAAATCTGGTGCTTTTTGCACTGTATCCTGGCTTAGCTCACATGGTTTCTCCACTGAGGAAATAGGAGTAATAATATTAAGTTATAATCTACCATAAATAACTTACATCTACCTCCTATGGCATTTATTTATCATATTAGTCCACAAGTAGGACCCGGAGGTAAATGTCAATGGTGGGAGGGAGGAAACAGCAGGATTATGTGATACTGTCATATCAGAAAAGGTGCCATATTGGAAAAACTATGAACAGCTATGGGGAAGAAGAATTGAGAGAAGAACAGAGGGCACACCAGTAAGAAGCATGAGACAAAGACAGGGATGAGAAGATAGAGCCTGTTGTAATTTTCTTATTCATTGCTTTTATTTATTTGCTTTTTAAAATTTCCTTTTATTTATTGCTTTTACTGAGGGTAGACCTATGACAGGAATAACAATAAAATCCAGCCCCTCTCTCCTAGATATGTCAAGTGCTAAAAGAAACATCTAGAGTGTTCTGAAATTAATGATGATTCTGACATTAATTAAGACACACAAGGTCTATCTCTCATCCTGAGAATTCTGCAATCATTCTTATTTCAGAAATAAGTAAGATAAGTATCGGTGAGCAAGAACTCTTTGGCCCAGGTTTCTAAAGCAAGGCAGAAGCCAAACCAGGATCAAGACTTTCTTTTCCTCTGTTGCCAACTGGTATACAGTTCTTTCCTTAAGCATTAACAAAGGGACAAGAGCTCAGCCCCTGCCACCAACAGGTACAAAAGCTGTGAGACCAAAGTCCATACTGCCCCCTTCCAAACACATTTTTGATCCTAGTGTGATAGCGCCTTGCTTTGTAATAAAGCACTCGAAGTTTCCCAGGTGCCACTGATCATAGCAGTTTCAGGCAGGGATAATAGAGCCTCTTAATTCCCTGCTGCACAAATCCCATTGGGGAAACTCTGAATTTCCTTGGATAAATAGTAATCTGCCTCTGAAATAATAGCAAGCTACTGCAGCTCATCTAACTGATAATACTTGAAGTTGCTAAGTTACTTTAGTGTAATTTTCTGTCATTTATTCTGGAATTCTCTGTAAGATGACAAGAAGCAAGCAGCTTTGAAGAAGGGCTCAGAGTCATTTCAATTGCAGCTCCAAAGTCCCAAGTAGTCTTAGCCCTTGTCCTAAGAATACCCATTAGAAGTTCAATCAGCATTGATAGAGAGCAAGCTCGCCCTGGGGAGAAAAGAGCTGGAAGGAAGGAGTTCTGAGACAGTTGTAAAGACCAAGGACTCTGCCCTCCTGAAGGGACATTGAAGAAGAATATCCAGTGTGGTGGCCCTTGCTAAGTATTCCTTAACCACAAACATCACCAGTTTCCAGGACGCATTTAACAAATAACTACCATCACCATGATGTGGGCAGTGCGAATGGGCAATACAGTCCTGCCCCTCTGGGAGGTTATAATCAAAGTTAGAAAAGACTGTCAGATATAAAGGTATATAGGGAAAGTGTTTCCATTTATTGGGAAATGGCTGAATAAATCATCACATATCAATGGAATGGAATATTACTGTTCTATAACATGACAAAATGGGGTTTCAGGGAAATTTGGGAAGATATGATTAACTGATATAGTGTGAAGTTAGACCAGTAAAATAATTTATACAATGACAACACCAGGGGAAGCAAAAAAACTTTTGAAAGACCTGGAAACTCTGATTAATGTAGTCACCAAACAGGACTGCAGAGAATTAATGATGAACCGTGCTACCTCTCTTGATATGTAATAGACTCAATATATAGCATAAAGCATACATTTTGAAACAGGGTCAGATGTTTCCTTCATGATGCTTTCTTTTTTCTCTTTTTTCTAATGGAGGGAAGAGAAGAATGAAAGGGAAATGAAAGAGAATGACTCAAGCATATTTTTTAAAAAAAAATCATTGAAAGGGGCAGAAGGTAGGTCAGTCAGAGTACAAAAAATCATAGCTTTGAAAACTACAAGCTGAATTTGTCATATACTTCTAAAAATGGTAATCCATATATAATAGATGTGCAACTTCTTATACAATTCTTTTTTTCTGTCCTATCATATATATGGAGATGCTCACTTTATTTGGTATTTGTTAAGTTCAGCAAAAACTTAATGATTTTAAAGGATTATATAGACCACAGAACAAATAATGAACAAATACATGAATCAAAAAATAATATGTAAACAAAAGACATATCATGGAAGGTGGGCAGAGAAGCAAAATGGCCCTAAGCCAGGAGCCAGAAAATCCCTCTGCCTTTCAGTGTCATCACCTATGTCTGAAGGACCTGTGATTTTGACCTGAACCAATCATGGGTTGGTCCTGGAGTGTTGCTTAAAGTACATAAAGTTGCAAATATAAGTTGTTTGTCTTTATGATAGTGATATTAAATAAATTCTTTTCCTAGCACTGCCCCCTTAACTCTGCAAATATTAAGAAGTGGGGTTTTGTTCCCAGTTTCCACACGCAATACTGAATCCATTTTTCCATGTTGCCTCTAGAGAATGTGGAAAATTATAGCTTCCCTGGCAACTCTCTTGGGGCACTTAGTGAGTAGAGAGCCAGGCCTGAAGTCAGGAAAGGCTTAGTTCGAATCCATCCTCAGACACTGATTAGCTGTGTTACCCTTAAGCAAGTCACTTAACCCTTTTTGCCTCAATTTCCCCATCTGTAAAATGAGCTGAATAAGGAAATGACCAACAACTCCAATATCTTTTCCAAGAAAATCCCAAATAAGGTAATGAAGAGTTGGGCACAATTAAAAACAAACTAAACAACAACAACCATAAATCTTCTTTGGTCATTGAACAATAAGCTAAAATAATTTAAGCAAAACATTTTGTAACCGTACAGCACTCTGTAGATGGAAGCAATTGTTTTTGTGAAACCAATAAAATAAGTGTTGTTCAAAACAGGAGCAGCTCTGAAGCTGTTATCTCAGCTTCAATGACTGCATTTTAATCTGCACATTTAGTTACTGTTCTGAAAGGGCAGGCTCTGGTTTTGCCTGAGATGTAATGAGTCGGGTATAAATGTATTTGTCTCTCTGGGAGCTTTGGGGCTGGGGGAGGAAGGGCAGGTGGGTAACAGCTCCCTAAGGCCTTTCCTGGGGACAGAGGGAGAGGATAAAAAACAGTCATCAGAAGATGCTAGCAATCAATGGAATTAGCATATAAACTGCCTCCTCCAAGCAGCCTGGGCCTGCTAGGCAAGCGCCCATCTGGGGGTGCAAGCACTTATCAGCCACAATAAATATAAATAAAAGCCCACTAATGCAAAGCCTCTCAGAGAGCCCAGAGAGAGCAAAGAAAAGCCCTGAATTGGAAGGCAAAGGTTCTGGGGTGCTCATTTGTGAGGGAGGTGGGTAGTTACCGGTAGAAATACTGTGGGTCAATCTAGATGAAGGCAAAAGAGAGGTGAGGATGGGGCAGCTCCAAACAAACCTGTTTCTGTCAAAAGCTCTGGAAGCCTAAATTTTAATCTTGGTTCCCCCACTGAGATGCTGTAGGACTTTCTGCTTTGCACTTAACTGCTCATGCGTCTGTTTCTGGGAAACAGGGAGACAAAGACTTCAGCAAGAGAAAAAGGCTGAGGTAATGCACAAGGGATGAATAGTTCAAGAGCTGAAAGCAAAGTGCCTGGACTTGAGTTCCATCTCTGATATTTATTATCTGCATGACCCTAAACAGGTCATTTCCCTTTTCTTCTACTCATCTATAAAATGAAGAAATTAATAAAATCATGAATTTAGAAATGGAAGAGACTTCAGAAGCCATCCAATCCACCTCTCTCATTTTTCAAATGGGTCTATAATTCCTGAGCAAGATACCAAAATTATAGAAACTAAGCAAGGTACCAGTTCCAAAAGGAGAGTCCCAAGGACTCAAAGGCAAGGAAGTCCCGTATAGTAGGAAAACCATTCATTTGGAAATCATTTGGGTCCTCCATCTTACATTTACTAGTTTAAGTGATTAGAGGTGAGTCACTTCAGTGCATTTAAGTAATCCTTGCATTACCTTCTTCTCAAGGTTGTCACTGGGGAAAGTATTTCACACATTGTCAAGCTCTCCAAGCACGAACTATTCTTATGAACCACAGGAATTGTGGCCTGGAAGGCTTTGAATTTGGTGAAATAAAATATGGCGGTTGACTCTGTGTCCCCCTACCCCACCCACTGATGAAATATGGAATATTTTTGAGCTGAAAGTGACTTTGCCAGCTCTGACTCACTTAAATCCAAATCACTGTATGTCATGGAATCATTTCCCTGGCCTCTCATTTCATTCAGGACCATCTCCAGTCTTTCTGCTCTATATTTTGCCACTGGACCCAGACAGCTCTGGAAAGGAAAGTAAGGCAGGTGACCTTGCACAGCCCTCCCTCACTTAAATACAATTCATTTATATGTCATGATATCCCCTCTCTGATTTCATGTTCCTCTTGGAGAATTAAGGACAAACAATAATAACCTCCTCAACAAGGAACAAACAACAATAAACATCTTCAATTCATAGAAGAGATTGAGGCAAATGATGATTTATGAATGAAATAGAATAGTATTACATTATAAAACATGATGAAAGGGATGATTTCAGAAGAATCTGGGAAGATTTGTATGAATTGATGCAGATCAAAGTGAGGAGAACCTGGAGAACAATCTATACAATAATATCACAAAAAGATACTATGAAATAACATATGAAAAGGGCTTTGCAAATCTTAAAGTTCCTAATAGGTGATGGATTCTAGGAACAAAATATGGCATATATTCTTTAGACATAACAATTGGAAGGGGGTGTTTTGCTTAACTATTCATATTTGTTACAGAGGTTTTGGTTTTCTTTTTTAATTGGGAGAGGGAGAAAAAAATGGATTTTTATTTATGTAAAAAGTTAAATTAATTTTTTTTTCATGAAGAGTTAGACAGGATGATCACAAAAGTCCTTTCTAGCTCCAAAGCCTACAAGTCACATTGAATTACCATCAGATCCTCTATAATGGTAGCTTCTCATATATAGAATAATCTATATATAACTTCCTACTTTTACTGTCACCATCCTAAGCTTTAAACTATTTCTTGTGGTTGTAACCTTGGAATAATAGCCTTCTTGAATTACACATGTTTAACATATATTGCATTATTTGAGGTCTACAGGAGGAGATAAGGAGAAGAGGAGGAAAATTTAGAACATAAGGTTTTGCAAAGGTCAATGTTAAAAAATTATCTATGCATATATTTTGAAAATAAAAAGCTTTAATAAAAAAAAGAAAAAATGGATAAGAAACCAAAAGGAAGAAAGAAAGATAGTCTGCTCCCTTCTCATTTAATTCTCATTTTTCTGATTCATCTGGACTTAATATATGTGTACCTGTGACTTTAGCGTATTTAAAACTGATTTCCAAATGTAGCCTTTGAATCAATCTTATTATATCATTGTAAGCACTCAAAATTAACCAACTACTTTGTGTCACCATCATCATTCCTTTATAACAAGATTCCTTGATAACTGATGACGTCAACTTCAGTTACTGATTTTTGTATTGTATTCTGAAATGAGGCAATTTCACAATGAATGAATCCCTGGTTCCTTAATATAGGATGGAGGAAAAACCTATCCATAACTGACCTTATCTTAAAGTCACTCTGCCCCACCATTTGATTCAGGACTTCTTTCAGTGCCATACCATAATTAAGCTTCATATCTCTTTGGGATGGTTCTGCCTGGTACACCACAGTTGATCCTTGTTCCATTGAGTATCTGGTCCATCATCCGGTGTGTGTCATTCCATTATTACAGCTCTGTCGAAAAACTTGTAAGGGTAAATATTTTCCAAAATGTTTTTATACTGTTACATAATATAGTTGAAATGAATTTATTAAGTCAAGTTGAAAGTCAATTTATAATCTTAGCAACATTTCTGTGTCTTATTGCAATCCACCATCATTAAGGTACTATATTTTCCAACATGCCCATTGTCTCAGACTCCATGTATTATTTGTTTCTCTAATCATCAAGTCACTGCTTATTCATTATAAAGGTGCATTAATTTTATTTTCATTATTTATTTATTCTGTGACACTGATTTTTTTGGTCCCAGGAGATAGAGAATGATAAACAGCAGATGTTAATCCTTCCTACTTTTCATATAAAATAGCCTTGCATATGATACCAGTTCTCTACATGAACCTGGCCATCTATACCAGAAAGGAGGCATCTCTGGTAGTAGCAGCATATGTGACCAGGCAGTCTCCTGATTGTATAACTTAGGGCGCTATTTCCATCCAACACACCAACGTTTTTTGGTGCCATATTCAAACAATCCTCCCCTCATATCCATTGTAGCCCAGAGATGATATTGGATTTTTCAAGTTCATGGAAAAACCCAAGTTCTGGGAGAGTCTTACAATCTAGAATGATTTGGAGTAGAGAACTTATAGTAGAGTCTAAGTATGGAGAAGTTAATTATTATCAGGTTGGTCACCAAGAACAGGAACCACACTCACCAGATATAACATATTTGTGATTATTGTGAGTGGAAGAAACCATACTAGAGAATCTGGGAAACAGTCTTTTCCATGGATACCTGCTCAAGTAAATGATTCTTTATTCAAGTTAGGGACATGCTATCAAAGAATCCAGGAGAAAAGGAAAAAAGAAAGCTGCAATGACTTACTTCTTCCAGTCCAGGGCTAAAAGGTAAATGAGATTCATGATGAATACTATACTAGTCATCACATTCCAGATAGCCAGCGATCTTGTCTTTAAGACAAGGCTCTGCCTAAATGGAAGTCTCATTCATTGTGACTGGTTAACTCAATGAGTACATAGCACTAATGAGCCCAAGGAGGAAGCAAGGAAGGAAAGATAAAGGAAAAAAGAATGCTTCAATCTGCATACTGAGTTTTCAGTTCTATATGTGGAGGTAAATACCATATTTCCTCATGAGCCCTTTGAAGGTCTGGTGGATCATTGGACTGTTCAGAGTCTTTCATAGTTGTTTACCTTTACAATGTTCCTGTACTGTGTACATTGTTCTCCTAGTTCTGCTCACTTTACTTTGCATTAGTTTATATATGTCTTTCCAGGTTATTCTGAAACCATGCTCTTAACCATTTCCTACAGCACAATAGTATTCCATCATTTTCTTATACCACAACTTGTTTCAACCATTCCCCAGTTTATAAGCATCCCCTTAGTTGCAATTTTTGCTGCCACAAAAAGAGTTACTATAAATATTTTTGTATATATGAGTTCTTTTCCTTTTTCTTTGATCACTTTGGGGCACAGACTTAGTAGCAGTATTTCTGGATCAAAGATATGCACAGTTTTATAGTCCTTTGTGCATAGTTCCAAATTATTCTTTGCATTAATGTCCCTATTTTCCCACATTCCCTCCAGTGTTTGTCACTTTCCGTTTCTTTTCTCTTACCTAATCTGCTGGATTGAGTTGGTATCTCAAAATTGTCTTAATCTGCATTTCTCTAATAATAAGTGGTTTAGAGTCATTTTCATATGGCTATGATACCTTTTATTTCTTCCTCTGAAAACTGCTGTTTTATATCTCTATTTATCAATTGAAAATGGCCTTATTTTTGTAAATTTGACTCTGTTATCTATATCTATACATCTATATATGTGAGAAATAAGACCTTTATTAGAGAAACACATTGTGAAATGTTTTTCATTTTCTTATTTTTCTTCTAATATTGGTTGCATTAGTATTGTTTCACATAAAATCTTTTTAATTTTGTGTAATTAAAATCATCCATTTTGTCTCTCACAAATCCCTTTGTCTCTTGTTTTGTCATGAATTCTTTCCCTAGCCATATCTTACAGATAATTTCTTCCATTCTCCCCTAATTTTCTTATTATATCACCCTTTATGTCTGATCATGTACCATTTTAAACTTATCATAGTTTAGGATAAGAAATGTTAGTCTATACTCAATTTCTATCAGACTACTTTTCCAGTTTTCCCAGAAGTTTTTGTCAAATAGTGAATTCTTGCCCCAATATTTAGGATTATTGGGTTTATCAAACACTAGGTTACTGTGCTCTTTTGTTTTTATGTATTGTGTAGATGGTGTCCTTTTAAAAGCAATGGGAGCCGAGCCCTTAGATTTAGCGTTCCTTAACTTGCTATAGAAGTTAATTATCTTTCAAGAATGGAGAGCATAGTGCAGTTCTTTGGGATCTAATTATCTGGGTGTCTTTCCTGTGTGTGGATGACTGTGGTCCTCTGGGCTGTATATGGTCCTAGGAAAATTCTTAATCACTATTTCTGCACTAGGAGATTTTAGGTGTAGACTATGCTAAAGAGCTATGAAGAATAACTCTGTCACAAAGTCAACAAAAGCTGATTTCTGAATGATGCATTCTGAGTCCTTTCCTAATCCCACAGGAACCCCTTTGTCAGAGATTCTGAGACTCAGACATTCAAAGGTTACAGAATCCTGATATTAATTATCCTTTACAGTGTCTGGCTTCTTCTTTTGGAATAAAAAAGTCCATGTTCATTTATTTTATTTTGAATCACCTTGACATATTAAAGTGACTTTGTTTATACTTTGATGGCTCTCTAATTCCATTGCTATGGATATTTTAATTATATAATTTATAATTCCATACCTAGAATTATAGGAGCACAAATTGAAAGTTGGAAAGGTCTATTATATCATATACATATACATATACATATACATATACATATACGTATTAGGTCTAACTTCCTTATTTCACAAATGAAGAAACTGAGGTCCAGAGATGTTCAGTGGCTTGCCCAGGACCACAAAATTCATAAGTGTCTGAGTGAGGATTTGAACTCAGGTTTTTCTGACTACAGGTCCAATGTTCCATTCCCTACATCACATATTCCATTTGTCCATGTCCTACTATGATTCCTCCTTAAAACTGCACATTATGCTTCAGAGGGCTTCCTCTTATTCTATTAATTACAGGGGGAAGCTAATGTGCTGCTGGGGCCATTTGTGGCCCCTCATTCTTGCTAGGTGATCAAACTACCTACTTTCCCAGTCATTCAGGTCTTTGTTGATGTTTCATGTTACTCTTCATGCGCAAGTTATCTTGGTAATAAGCTACTCCCTCCCTTATTACATCTACCTTGCCCCCTCTGGGTTTTATGTAATTTAGATTCTTCAGAGATTGTGGAGCTCCAAGATTCACAGCCATCTCCATCTCCAAGAGAATATTGGCATTAAAGAGATGGGCTTTTGCAGCAGTCAGCTCACTTTACTATTTATGTTTAATTTAGCACATTTCGCTGTTTTTCTTATTGTAAATTACAGGTTGCCTTGCCATCCCCCTCAATTTCTATCTCTAAGAACTTCCTCTAAATATTCTCCCTTTTCATACAAAAGCAGTGGCCCACTTACAAATAACCTGTATGTACAGATGGCTGCCCCAGCCCCTCCCCCAATTTCTGCAACCCAGCTGCTTCTGATGCCATTGCCAATGCAATATTTGAGAATCTGTAGGTTCAGATGTAAACTCTGGAAAGCAGCAGATGTATGGGGAAGAAGAACCTGAGAATTAGACTGCTAAGGTGACGTGAACCCCCTCCCCAAAATATCTCCCCTACCACTGATAATTTTTTAACTTTGTTTCATCAATCTGAAATCTCCCTGACTAAAGATTTACTTGCTTTAATAAGCATCTTCTATTAAAAATGCAAATATATCTAAGAGTTGGTACTAAATATCAATCAAATCTTAATGTAAATTGGATAATCAATTTATTTTCCTTCTTCCACCTAGCTAGAATCAACTACTTTGAGAAGAGACTGAAGTTTTTCTTTGAGGTGCACAAGGTGGAGAAAAGATAGTAAATAAGAATATTGATCATTTTAGAGTCTGGAGAGACTTCAGGAATTAGAGCAAGCTAACTCCATTTTACCTGTTCCCCAAAATGGACTGGGGGAAAATTGGAGGCACTAAAAAAATGAAGTCATTGAGAATTAAAAAATAACTGTACTAGGAGGTAGGGAAGTGAGAGAGCGAGAAAGGCAAATCATTTTGCAATTTTTCATATTCAAAAAACATTTATTAAGTTACTATCATGTGGGAGAAACTGTGCTAATCACTAGTCACTCTTGGCAACCAGCCTGCTAATTCCCTCACTCCCTATAGTTCTTCAAGTAGGCTTAGTATTGTACAGATATATTTGCTACAATAATTTCTGCACTTGAGAATTCTATAAACTAGCTCAGAACTCTAAAAGAAGCTGCTTTTGATCCATATAATTTCTTAATCAGACCAAATATATTTTATCCTCTGAGAAATTTTTTAAGTCATAAGATCATATAAGGATCCAGCAACTGTAGCATGTACAATGTAGTAGCACATATTCAAACATCTGTTCCTTCTTTGATCCAACATTCCTTAAGGCAAAGACCCTGACAGTGTCTCAGAAGTATATAGACTTGCCAAGTCACAGATGTTTTAAGTGGCAGAGCTAGGACTTGAAAACATATCTTTTGAACCTAAATCCAGTGTTCATCTGGTTGTATCACAGCAACTCATAATTAATCCATAACACTTAATTGTAGTCATTTGTGACTCAACACATATCTGTTATTATAATCACAGCAAATGTCCCATTCTCAAAGTCATATAATGTTGGTTCTTTTGCCAAAAGTAATCAATTCCTTGGTTCTGTAAGTAGATATTATATATCTATATTCTCCAGCCTTTCCAATATACTCCCCATAGCAAAGAACATTGGGTGAGAGCATGCCGGGAGGGAACCAAGTCCTATTTCCCACTAAAAATTTTAATTCCAGGAATACCTTTGTTCCAGACACACATTTGATAATTAATTACAAATTTTTTTTTAATTACAATAAGGTCAATAATAGAGTGGTAGAATAAGGAAAAAATAAAGATCCATAGGGACCAAAGATCCCAGATGTTCTGGCTCATTTCCAGTTTTTTTAAGAAAAGAAAGTACACTTTGAATATCTCTTTGCCAAAGAAACGACAAGGAAGAAGGGGAAGAGGAGGAGGGGGACAACAAGGAGTATATCCTATCTCGGACTTTATGTTCTGATTTTCAGTTCAGAAAATCTGGTCACTTCCCCCATCCAGTATCTTTCCTTACATATTAATAGAATCATGAAATCCCAGAAACAGGAACTCAAGTTACAATATCCCAACAACTCACTATTTCTTGAAGACTTCCTGGAGAAGGAGAAATTCATATTTCCCAAGGCAAACTCTAATTTTTAGGAAGTTTTGCTTTATAATAAATAAAAATCTTTCATATTATTTTGCACATAGGATATGTTTAATCTGTTTTCTATGTTATAACCTTCAAATAATTGAAGGTTATACGTAATCCACCCCATAATTCTGTTTTTCTCCAGGTAAAACATCTTAGATAAAACAGAAGGGAAAAAGACTCATTTGTGACACATGAGTAATTTATTATTTAACATGATTTGATCATTCCCCCTCCTCAAAAACTGCCCTACCTTACTTAGAAGTAGTAATTCCCAGCAACTGAATACAATACTCCTGATATGATCTGGTCAAGACATAGTAGAACAGAGCTATCATCTTTTATATTCTCTTCTTACTCAGTGCTTTATACAAAGTATAGAATTCATAAATATTGGATTGGAAATACCTTGAGGTCAGGGACTATGTCTTATTTGTCTTCATATCACTCCCTCCCTTTGCCTTCCCCAAAGTCTAGTATTTGCAGCAAGTATTTAAATTATGTTGAGTGAATGAATGAAAGCTCACTAAGAAACTTTTAAGATTGGTATAGAGTTCTTCAGCCTCATCACTCAAGAAGGAGTCTTATCAATGTGGGAAATATATCCATGATTCAGAGAGCTAATTTCTCGATAGTTCTCAAAAAAAGAAAAGAAAAGGAAAGAAATATATTTTCAATCATTTGAGAGAAACCTGCAAACTCTAGGTCCCTAAGAAAGTTCTCTTAAATACAGCTACAATAAAGCCTGGGGCAGAAAATACCTCAGAACTGGTTGCTCTGGGCAACAAAATGAAACTCAGAATCCCCATCCTTGTCATAAACCTTGCTTCCTGCCTTCAGGCTTTAGCCTCAGGTAGCTAAACCAAGGCAGTGGATGCTGAAGAAATAGGTAGTTGGGCCCAGGAAGGGGAGAGCAAGGAAGAGAGGTTTAAGCTCTAGAATAAGACACTAAATGGAAAGAGTTCCTCTTTTTAGGGGAAAAAAGATAGAAATAGATACAAGAGAAAGAAAATAATGATAAAGTAAAGAGTGAGAGGTATTAGAAAGGACAGATTATATACAGTCCTGAGCATTATATTGGGGGGAAGGTATAGGGAAAAGTATCCTACCTGCTCTCTGTGTACCTTAATTTTCTTTATTCCCTTTTCTCAAGGCTTATTAAAAAAAGAAAAATGTCAGGAAAAGACCCTCCATGTACAGTCATATTTTCAAAGACCAATTTCCTAGAAACAAAGGATATAATACTGGCAAGTCCTTTACCTCCCTTACATCTCTTTTGCTGGTGACATCAGGAAAAGCTAGGTTCAAATCCATGCTAGCTTCATGACCAAGGGCAGATTATGGAATCTCTATGAGCCTCAGTTTCCCTGAGATAAATAAATAAAATGAGATAACAGTATCTACAATCATGCAATAGATATAATGCAGGATTGTTGCAGTAGCTGAATGGTACCATAGGAAAAACACTGGAACTGGAGACAAAATGACTCAAGTTCAAGCCTCAAATACTTTCTAGCTGTATAACTTGGGAAAGTCATTAACCTCTTTGTGGAACTTCATGTGTTTAGTTTATATTTGGATTGTTTGCTCTCTAGGGGAGGGAGAAAAATTTAGAACAAAAGGTTTTGCAAGGGTAAATTTTGAAAACTATCTTTGCACGTATTTGGGAAAATAAAAAGCTATGATTTTTTAAAAGTTGACAAAAGACATCAGCAACTACAGACTCAGATTTATTTCAATGCAATTCATTAAGAAGCTAAGCACCTACTGTGTGCCAAGTCTCACACTAGGCACTGAAAATACAGAGATAAAAATAAAAGAATTCTTCTTCAAAAAAACTAATCTCTTAGTACCTCAGTTTTCTCCAACTATGAAAAGAGAATGATAATAGCACCTACCCTCCAGGGTGGTTGTTATAAGAATCAAATGAGATATTTGTAAAACCCTTAGCACAGTGTCTGACAGAGTAGGAACTTAAAGAATGCTTGTTTTCTTTCCTTCTTTGTTTCAAATGATAGAGTGTATAGAAAATCCTAAATTGACCATTACTGTTTTTCAGTCCCTATCACATGGTAGGCACTTAATGTTTGTCAAACTGAATTGAAATTTAAGTATGTTTTAGTGACCAAAATACAGGGTTTATTTTGGCCTCAGTGACAGTTTACAGGACCTTTTTCTAGGGAAATCCACAGGAAAGATAAAATGATTTAAGATTTTAATCAGTTATCCACCAAGAATATAAAGTACATAAACACAGAATTATAAAGCTCATTTTAAGTGTCTATAAAAACATGAATATGGACATTGGTATCACTGGCAGAATAAAACAAACTAGTAATGTTGGACCCTCCGATGTCTCTGCTTCCTTAAAGAGGCTAATCTGACCAGTTGCCATCTCATAGTAGGCACTCAATAAAGACATACTGAGTTGAATTAAATTGAATAGCCTACAGTTACTCCAGAGACCAATCAAGACATGGAGATCATGCTACTCTGATCAATACAATAATCCAACACAATTACAAAGGACTCATGATAAAAAAAAAAAAAAAAATGTCATTTACCTCCAGAATGAGAACTGATGAACTCTGAATGTACATTGAAGTATAATTTTCTCACTTTATTTTTCTTACTATTTAAAAAATATGGCTAATATGTAAATTTGTTTTGCATGATTTTATATGTATAATTGATATCATATTAATGTCAATTGATATTTCTGGTTTTCTCATTAGATGTGTGAGAAGAGGAAGAGAATTTAGATCTCAAAATGTAAAAAAAAAAAAAAAAAGAAATTAATATTCAATAATAAATTGAAGTTTAAAAAAAAAATTTTTATTTAAAGCTATGGAGGCCATGGCAAGAACTTTATCTGACTCTAGATCAGGTAAAGAGACACCTTAGTGACTCATTAACTGCTTTTTACTGATATATTTATTTATTTATTAAAATGAAATTTTTATGTTTGCTTGTATTTACTTCAATTTTACTTTATTTTCAATTCAGTTCTCTTCTTCTCACTTCCCCCTCTCCCACTAAATTGAGAAGGCAAGAAAAATAAAGCCTGTTTTTTAAAATGTGCAATTAAGCAAAACGAATTCCCACATTAATTATGAAAGGAGGAGGAAAAGGAGGAGAAGGAGGAGGAGGAAGAGTGTGTTCTGAGCCTATCAACTCTCTATCTGAATGTAGATAGCATGGTTCATAATGAATCCTTTGGAATTGTGCTTAGTCTTTCTAAGTTGTTTATCTTTACCTTTTGTTGTTATTATGTAAATTTGCTCTCCTGGTTCTGCTCACTTCATTTTTTATCAGTTCATACAAGTTTTCCCAGTTTTCTCTGAAACCATTCCTCTTTCAATCATTTTTTACAGCACAATAGTTTACCATCATATTTTTATACTATAACTTGTTGAGTTATTCTCCAATTAATGAACCATGGCCCTCTCCTTAATTTCCAATTTTTTTGACATCATAAAAAAAGCTGCTACAAATATTTTTGTTCATATGCGTCCTTTTCTTCCTTTGATCTCTTAGGGATATAAACTTAGAAATATTACTAGAGCAAAGGGTACACACAAATTTCAAACTACTTCCCAGAATGGTTGGACTAGTTCACAACTCCATCAATAGAACATTAATGTACCTATAAAATTTTTTTCTTGGAATGAACATCCTCTGAGTCAACATGGCTGAAAATATGTAGTGTAAACCTACTAAGATCTGTACCCTACCATACTACTTCCTCTTTAAAGCTATCTAAAATCATAGAATTCTAGAGTTGAAAAAGACTTTGAATCATTCACTCTCCCCCCATATCTCCTGATACCATGCAAGAATTCCTAAGACACAGAAGGTGACAGTTAATCTTATCACAGATTTCTTTCAAACTGAGGTGGTTAGCTTAAAGTGATCAGACTTTTGGGAATAAGATAAAAGGTGGGTATGTAAAGAAATGAGAGGTAAAAAAGCAAAAAGAACATACTTTATCTATTTCATAATTAGCCAAGCACATTACTATATAGACTTATTGGGAGGATTTATGGGGAAAGATTGAGAGTTCAGTTTTGAAAATGTTGAATTTAAAATGTTTACTAGCTATCTGGTTCAAGATGTCTGAAAGGCAGTTGGAAATGCAAGATTGTAGGTCAGCAGTGAGATTACAGCAGGATAAGTAGATTTGAGAATTAACTGCACAGAGATGATGATAATTAAATCCATGTGAGCTGATGAGATCACCAAGAGAGGTGGAGAGGGTCAAGAAGGCCTATAGTTATTGGGTGAAACCTAGATGAAGAACCAGCAAAAAGGAAACCAATTATATTAAAATACAGTAATCACAATTTTTAAAACAAGTTCACAGACCCCAGATTAAGAATCCTTGGACTAGATGAATTCTAAATTTCCTCCTAGACCTAACATTTTGGAAATGGAAACCAATGATAAGAGCCATTGGTTCTTCAGTCAGAGGTCCTGGGTTCCCAGGAATTTGTGACAATGCTTTATAACTTGAATCACTTACCTTTCCTGAGACTCAGTTCTCTCTTCTGTAAAATGAGGGGGTCAGCCTAGACCTCTCTAAAACCCCTTGCAGCTCTGAATTATTAACCAATGATTCTCTCCCCCTTTTTCTCTAACACAATTTGGGTACAAGGAGAAAGACAAAATGAAGGGGTGGGAGAATCCTGAAACATCACAGGGTCTCCTAGAACAGGGATTCTTAATCTTTTTTGTTTGTCCTGCCTCCTTTTGGTAGTCTGGTGAAGTCTGTGGAACCCTGCTCAGAATTGTGTTTTCAAATGCAGATAAAAATCCATAGATTTACAAATGAAATAAAATGTAATAAAACATAATTATTGAAATTAAAAAAAAAAACTAAGTCCATGGTCCCCAGTTGATTTTGATTTGTTGGGACATTTGGTCACCTCATATTGTGATATTTATGAAAAAATTATAAGGAAAATAATTCAATTTCGGTATAAATATCAGTTGCAAATTATGAGGAGGTAGAATATTTTTTGAAGACCACCTGGTTGACCTGAATGACAATGGATCCCTGTGGACCAGCTTCAGACATCTCAGCCCTGCTTTGAGTGGCTCTTTAGGATGGAAAAGAAGGCTCAGGTATCCTTGCTCCATCTGAGAGGCTTCTAAATGGAACACCAGCCTTTTTTAATGTCATCTAGTATTTCTGAGGTTCAGTCAAAGTCTTCTCTATAAAGTGCCCTAAAACAAAAACTGAAAGCTATAGTACTCAGGTGGATCAATGAATGGACACCACAGAAATAAATGGAAGGGGGAGCAGTAGGTCACATTTTACCTTCTCTCACCTAGTTTGAATCCAATGGCCTCCCTGAATTCATGGTATGAATTTCTGCCAGTGAAGTTTCTCCTCACTTCCCCTTGCTTCATGGTTCTCCCCTTCATGCTCCAATCTGCATGCAGGGAGGTGGTGTTTTTGTAACTAGAAATTAAGCATTCACAAGGTGTTGCCCACACAGGGAAGTTTAAGAGAATAGACTTGTGCAGCACATTTGGCTGGAGCTACTCCGTGGGAGCAGATATTCCCACCCTCCCACCCACCCTGCATTCATGACGAACATTGCATATACTTAGGCAGCTACAGACCTTGTTTTGTATGGTTTTACTTTGTTTCAAAAACCCCTTTTCTCCCCCATTCCTGTCTCCCTTTACCATCCAACTTCTTATTTAGGAAATTGTAGGTTTGTGAAGATCCGGGCTCATCCCATCATAATAATGTTGGTGAGGGGGAAACCATGTCCCTCACGTGGGCTGTTTAATGGCTTTTTGTTGTACAGTAGCAAGGACACCAGGTTAGGAGTAGGATGAGCCAGATTCTAATCTCAGGCTGCTGTGCAACATGTCACCTTTTCTCTCTAGACTCACATTTACACACAGTTCACACATTAATAAAAATGAGGGACTAGGTTATGCAATCTAAAGTAGGGGTCCTCAACACTATTTGGATCATAGACTTCTAAAGACCCTATCTCAGAATATGTTTTTAAAGACAATATAGATAGAGATAGACAAATAGATATAGACAGATATAGATATGCATGTACATATGTATTTATATGTAATTATAAAGGAATCAAATTATTTTGAAAAGACACAATTTTTTTTTCTAACCCAGATTCATGGACCCACTGAAATCTAATGTCTGTGAACTCCAAGTTAAGAACCCCTGATCTAAAGTCCTTTTTCTTCTTGAACATATTATTATTCTATCAAATTTAAGATTTCAACCCTATCAAGATGTAACAGCGAAGTGAGAAAAATAAAGAAAACAACAAGATTATGTTATGATCAACTGTGATGGTCATAGCTCTTTTCAACAATTAGTTGATTCAGGCCAATTCCAATAGGTTTTTGATTGAGAGTCCAATAGGTTTCTGATAGAGAGCCATCTGCATGCAGAGAGAGAACTGTGGTGACTGAATGTGAATGAAAGCACAGATTGAGGAGACTGACTATGGATCACTGCATAGTATTTTCACCTTTTTTGTTGTTGTTGTTTGTTTGCTTTTTCTTCTTTTCTCATTTTTCCCTTTTGATCTGATTTTTCTTGCACAATACAATAAATGTGGAAATATGTATAGAAGAATTGTACATATTTGGCATACATTGGATTACTTGCTGTCTAGGGAAGGGGATGGGGGAAAGGAGAGAAAAATTTGGAATACAAGGTTTTGCAATGGTGAGTCTTGAAAAGTATCTTTGCATATATTCAGGAAATAAAAAGCTATTATTTTTAAAAAGGAAAGGAAAAAACATATTATTATAAAAATAAAAATAAACTTTTTAAAAAAGCTGTTACTTAGACTACCAAAAAGCCTTTTGAGACCCAATGGAAAATAAACCTCAAACAGTAAAATTTCAAGAAGATTCTGGAGGTTTGAAGCTGTCTGATTATGGAACCATCTTATGGCCTTTGATGAATGAACAGAGTTCCTCCCAATATTCTAAATAATGGTCACATCCCAGGAGTAGCAATTAATCTACCATAATTCCAAAGAGTTAAACTGGTGCTGTTATGGTGAAGGCAGTTCAGAAACACTTATAACAACATATAGGTGAGCACAGCTGCAGTCACCCCAGGTTAATGGATACATACCCTACATGCTGTACCCTCTATAGGTACTGTTAGCCCATTTCAGTACCTTCCTAATATTATTTCTTAATGTTCTCCTGTTCTTGAGGGGAGATGAGACAGATGAAATGAAACACAAAGAGAAATAGAAAGTGGGGAGACAAGCAAGCAGAGACAGAGATGGAACAAGACAGGCAGACAGACACAAAAACAGCTGTCAAACTAAATTTCCTTATTTGTCTTTGGTCCGATTGTATTTGAGCTAAAAGGGCTGGCCAAGTGACTATCTTTTAAAATTTAATAACCTGTTGACCTTGTCAATAAAATTATTAAATTGCCTCCCCCCCAAAAAAAATCAGACTTTCTAAAATTCAGAACTAACCATATCAAGCCTCCCTCTACCCCATTCGATAAAACCCAGTAGCTTTCTCTCACCTCTGGGATAAAATATAGTTTTCTGTTTGGCATTTAAAGCCCTTCACAATCAGACCCCCTCCTACCTTTTTCCAGTCTTCTTATACTTTACTCTCCACAACATGTTATAGGATCACTGGCCTCCTTGCTATTCCTCATACAAGATGCTGTCTCTAGACACCAGACATTTTAGATGTTCCACCTGCCGAGAATATTCTCCCTCTTCATCTCCACTTCCTGGCTTCCCTGATTTCCCTCAAGTAATACCTGAATGTTTTGCACAAAGCCTTTCCTAATCCACTTTAATATCTCCAATCTATTTTTACATAACAAATATAAATATACACATACATGTATATAGAGAGATAGATATAATTTGTACATAGTCGTTTGCCTATTGTCTTTCCCATTAAACTATGAGCTTCTTGAGAGTAGGAAATATCTTTTGCCTTTTATTGTGTCCCTAGGGCTTAGCACAATACCTGACATGTAGCAGATATTTAATGAAGGTTTATTGATTAATCATTCATACAGAGAGAGAGAGAGAGAAAGAAAGAAAGAGAGAGAGAGAGTCATTTTCTACCCAGCTGCTTTATGGATTTTATTATCTCCAGGAACTCATCATTCTGAAAAATAAAATCAGCTCTAAAATTCATACTTCCTCTGCAAGCCCATCCTCTGGGATCCTTTCTTCCCTCTGATTAAAGAAAGTAGAGGATGGCCATATGAGAATTCCTCTCAAATCTTCCACTTTTTAAGAAGGACACCTAGAAAATTCACCCCATCCTTTCCCACCTGGCTGCTCTCCTGGATTTCATGATCTTCAGAAAATCACCATTCTGCAATATGAATTCAACTCTGCAATCCATACCTCCTGAGATAATTTCCCACCCAGGCTACAAGGCTATATGATGCTCCCTTAGGGATCCTCTCCCCTATACCTCCCTGGGGAGCCTATTTTTATATGTTATCTTATCCTTATTAAATTGTGAACTCCTTGGAGACAGGTACTATCTTCCACTTTTCTTTGTATCCCCAATACTTAATACATGCCTGGCACACAGTAGGTACTTTAAAATGTTTCTTGATTTTATTATTTTAATAGGTTTTTTTCAAAATATATGCAAAGATAGTTTTCAACATTCACTCTTGCAAAATCTTATGTTCTAATTTTTCCCTCTCTTCCCCCAATCCCCTCCCCTAGACAGCAAATAATCCAGTATATGTTAAACATGTGCAATTTTTCTATGCATATTTCCACATTTGCCAGGCTGCACAAGAAAAATCAGAAAAGAAAAAAATGAGAAAAAAAGAAAGCAAACAACAACAAAAAAAGGTAAAAAATAGTATGTTGTGATCCACACTCAGTACCCACAGTCTTCGCTCTGGATGCAGATGGTTCTCTCCAATCACAAGTCTATTGGAATTGCCCCGAATCACCTCATTGAAAACAGCCACATCCATCAGAATTGATCATTGTATAATCTTGTTGTTGCTGTATAGATTTTATTCTTCCACATACAAATACATACATCATATACCTTATAAAATATAAGATCCTAGAGGAAGAGTACCAGTTCATTTTTGTCTTTAAAATCTCAGTAGCTAGAACAATTCATTACCCATAGCAAGCACTTTTAAAGCCCTATTGAATTGATTTTGAGAGCTGTAAAATTATGCTGGTCCCAGAGTCATTGGTATGTCTCAAAAGAAAAATCATCTCATATTTTCTCCTTCAGGTTTTCTATATAATCTGCCTCCTGGGAGTTGGGAATATCTTGTATGAATACTTCTTAATACTTTATAAAGGATTAGGATTGGAAGCCTTCCTCAACTAGAGATAGTTTTATGTACTAATATAAGAAGTGTCATTTAAGGGAGCACAGGAAAGTCACCAGGCCCAGAAGTATCTATCTTTACCTCTGGCTTGACATAGTGCCTAAAATCCCAAAGTTAAGAGTTTCACTCCTTTTGAGTCTTTAAGGCCTTTGAGAGAAAGGAGTCAAGAACTGAAAATATTGATTCAAAGGTAATTTTCTAACCAGTTGGTTTCAGCTTCCAGGTCCTTTGGAAATGGGACATAGGGAGGCACCTCAAGTTTTTGGGGGTTTCAGAAGAAAAGAGAATGTCAAAGAGAGAGGATCAAAATAAGGTATAAAAGATAAACTCTTGTATCATTATTTTAACTAGGATTTGCTTTGCCATCAGTGTCAGGAAGCTTCTGACATTAATTTCAGTGATATTACCATGTGTTCTGTCTTCTGGAATCAGAATAGCAAAACCTCTGTTTACCAGTTTCATGGTAACCACAGATTTTTAAGGGGAGAATATTAGTGAACCATGTGAATGAGTCAAAAAGAGAAGCTTTCTGCTGATGATGAGATAGGACTAATTTTATCCCAAATTCATTTTGTTCCTTACAAATAAATACCATCTTCAAAATGAAGCTAGTGATTCAAGTCTAATGCAGAATTTAGACAGAAGTAACTGTCCCCAAACCTCTATAAGAGTTAGATCATCAAAAGAGATCATATCATTCTTAAATTAGCAAATGGTCAAAGGATATGAATAGATACTTTTCAGACAAAGAAATCAAAGCTATCTATAGTCATAATACAAATGTTCTAAATATCTATTGATTATAGAAATGCAAATTAAAACAGCTGTGAAGTACCATCTCACACCTGTCAGATTGGCTAATATGACAGAAAGAGGAAAATGGTAAATTTTGGAAGAAACTAGGATACTAATACACTGTTGCTAGAGTTGTGAACTGATCCAACCATTCTGGAGAGCAATTTGGAATTATATTCAAAGGACAATAAAACTGCATACCTTTTGATCCAGCAATACCACTACTAGGTCTGTAACCAAAAGAGATCCCCCTCAAAAGGCAAAAGAATATATTTGTATAAAATATTTATAACAGTTCTTTTTGTGGTAGCTAAGAACTAAAAATTGAGGGGATGCCCCTGAATTTGAGAATGACTAAACAGCTTGTGGTATATGGTTATAATGGAATATTATTGTAGTATAAGAAATGACAAGCAGGATGATTTCAGAAAAACCTGAGAAAATTTGCATGAACTGATACAGAGTGAAGCAAACAAAATCAGGAGAACTTTGTACACAGTAATAGCAACATTGTGTGATAATCAATTGTGATATAGCTTTTCTCAGCAATACAATGATCCAAGACAATCCATAAGAATTAATAATAAAAAATGCTATCTTTCTCCTGAGAAAAAACTGATGGCATCTGAATACAGACCAAAGCATACTAAAAAAAAACAGTATTCTCTTTTTTTTAGTTCAAGTTTTCTTCCACAAAATGACTAATATGGAAATATGCTTTATATGGTTTCACAAATATAACTTTACCATCTCAAGGAGGGGGAAAGAGAGGGAGAAAAAGATAGAATTTGAAATTCAAAAAAAAATTTTTTAAACTAATGTTTAAAATTATTTACATGACATTTAGGGGAAATAAAATATTTTTTAAAAGACATCATTATAAAAGGTGGAGATGTACATGTGCCATATGGCATATATAATATAATTTTTGGCCCACAGAGGAGTACAAAATGTGTAAAGTACAAAGCTTCTCTTTTTGTAACAAATATAAGGGAGAAAACAGCTGCTGCCTTCAGAAAGATAAACCTATCAGCTACCATGTGCTCTATCCACATAAGAACTTAGGAAAGATATAGATTTATAATCCAATTCCATCTTCCTTGCTTGAACGAGTGTGTTACTGGATATTTAGGGTGTGTATCAATAAGTAGATTCTCAGTTTATAGAAGCTATTTTTGATAAGATTTACAAGTTTGTATTGAGCTAGAAATTTCCTTGAAATAGTCCCCATTCATTCTAGTTCTGAGTGATTTATAGCCTTTTTCCCCTCTAGGAAATTTGTATGTGTTTGTGTGAGTTATTGGGAACCAATCTTTATTGATAGCACTATTTTCCAATTGTGAAAGGTTGTGGGAGGCCTTCAGGTGAATGAATTCGAACAGGGATTTGGGAATCCATGTCAAAGTCATGCTGACACCATAGGAGTTCAATTTGGGGGTGCAGTTTGTCCATTTATAGTGTATCCAGACTCCCTGAAGCCTCAGATGGACACAGGTGGATACATTGAAATACATAGATCAAATTCCTGTCCTCAACGAACTCACAATATAACATATCTAACACAATAAAATATAAAAATATCAACTAATACTAGCACTGAGATTTACATAAAACATCAAGGAAAAAAATCCTAAACTAAAGGTTTATATTTATACATTCATCTAACATGAATTATCTTCTTTAAATATTTACTAAGTTTTAACTCCCGCTCAACATTTCTTTCAGGTCTTACTCAAGAGCTACTTCCTCCATGAAGCCCTCCCTGAATCTTTTCCCCTTATATATATAAACCTCTCACTCATCTTATGCTCAAAAATCTTTAACAGCTTTAACTCTTTTCCATGGCATCCAAGGCCATCTTTTACTTGATACATCCTAGCTTTCTAGCTTTCTCCCTTACTACTCTATTACACAGACTTTAAATTCCAGCCAAAATGGATTTTCTTCCCCCATACTGGAATTCTGCATTCTCAAAGCTTTTTCTCTATTTACTCTTTACTTACTCGATTTCTACACAATCTTTAAGACCCTACCCAAATGCTATCTCCCCCATGAAGCCATTCTTCAATCCCCTATCAGTAATGACTTTCCCTATCTCTTAGCATAATGCTTTTTACAAAGTGGGTATCAGTTTTTGATGTTATTGTTGAATTAATATTTTGTTGAATTCATTTGGGGTCCATTGACTTGCCTCAAAATAGTATCCTTAAAGTAATGGGTGGAAGGGAAGAAGAAAGGATAGATGCCAGAGTATCTATCTCTGTGCTATTTGGGTATCCTTCCTCTTTTCTGCCATTCTTTCACTTCTGCCCCAACACCCAAGAAGAAAGTTGACTCTCAGAATATCCAAATCTGGATTAATATATATTTGGGTTATCAGCATTAAAAGGGACACAGACATATATATCAATAAAATTACATTTTTGAAAGATAATTTTTTTTGGTTAAGCATCAGAATAATGTTTTTTGTTTATTTGTTTTTCTCTTATTTTTTTCTCAATTACATATAAAATTTTTAACATTTGTTTTTTAAAGTTTGAGTTCCAAATTCTCTTCTTTCCTCCTCTCTCCTCCTTAAGAAGGCAAGCAACTTAACATAGATTATAAATATAGAGTAATATATGTCTATATTAGCTTTACTGCAAAAGAAAATACAAACAAAAAAGGAAAAAGAAAGAGAAAGTTTAATAATTGTAGTCTGATTTGCATTCAGACTCTAGCAGTGAATAGTATTTTTATCATGGATCCTTCAGAATTGTCTTGGATCATTTTACTGCTGACAACAGCTACATCATTTACAGTTAATTATCATACAATATTGTTGTTGTTATGTACAATGTTTTCTTGGGTTTTGCTCACTTCACTTTGTGTCAATTCATATAAGTTTTCCCACATTTTTTTGAAACCATCTTGCTTGTCATTTCTTATAGAACAATAGTATCACATCACAATTATCATACCACAACTTGTTCAATCATTCCCCAATTCTCAGTTTCCAATTCTTAACCACCACAAAAAAGCTGCTATAAATATTTTTGTACAAGTAAATTCTTTTCCCTTTTGTTTATCTTTCTGAGATAGAGATCTAGTAATGGTATTGATCAGAGACAGTTTAGTAGTCCTTTGGGCATAGTTCCAAATTGCTCTCCAAAATGGTTGGATCAGTTCACAACTCAACCAATAGCGCAAAAGTCCCAGCTTTCCCACATCCCCTACAAAGTTTATCATTTTCTTTTTCTATCATATTAGCGATATTCTATCACTAATAAGTGTGAGGTGGTACACATCAGAGTTGTTTTAATTTACAATTCTGTAATTAATAGTGATTTAAAGCATTTTTCATTTTACTATAGCTTTGATTTCTTCTTCAAAAACTACCTAAAATAATGCTTTTTTTTTTTTAAAACGAAACCCTCCTGAAAGGTGTAAATTGCTGATCTGATTTGGATGCCTGGGTGTGTTTATTTGGGTCCTGCCTACTGTTTTAGATGCATAAGATGGAAAATAATAAGTGACAATTTCTGATATGAGCTCTAGTCAGAATTCATCATAAAATTAGTTTTGTTGACTATTTCTGAAGCCAATTTTTCTCTTTAAAATGGAATCAATAATGATGATTTGATACTTTATAATCTACCCTCATGTTTTATTCTAATTTGACAATCATTCAAATGATAATTTATTCTTTGTCATTATGTGAGAGCAACCCTAGCTTCCCAAAGACTATTCCGAGGGAGTAAAAGTTCTGTAAGATTTTTATAAAGATAAAAAGGCTTTGGGTACAGGCCCTCAAAATGGTATTCAGCTAATTTTAGGTCCAAACTAGCTACAGTTGGAAAGGCTTTATCATTAGCACCTCAGCCACCAAGTGATAAATTGTTTTGGCTACAGCTCATGAAGACCATTCACATTTTAAGGCAGGGAATACTCATGTTTTATACTGGTAGAAGAAATAATCATAATAATAGAACCATACACTCATGAGAAATCTTTCCAGACTAGTGAAATAACTTGGCTTTGTTCTTATTGCCAGGCACAAAATCTACTGAACATAAGTTGAAGGTATTCTCCTATCACATGGGATGCAGGAGAACAATGAGCCAAGGATACACTAATAAAATGAAAGAGTATGTATTAATTAAAAATTCAGAGTTGTCTTAGTATAGCAACAAAAAGCAAGCTGATATCAATACCTCTTAAGTCATTTTGAGAGAAGCTGAGTTTTCTTGGCTCTTTTTTTATAAAATAAGTTTCCAAGAAAATAATTTAATTTTGACACTAACTCCACAAATCAAATGGATTTATAATCTTTCCATAAACAGTAAAGATCTGACCTTCCTTTGGCCTAAAGGGAATCTCATTTCCCTTCTCCTTATCATTTATTAGAATTCAAAATATTGTTTCAAACAGATCTGTTTAATATTTCAGACTATATAATGTATCCAGCACAAAAGGTCAATATCAGCAGGCAAACAACAGGGATTATGGAAGGATGAATTAGACTGGGAATTATTCGAGGGACCAAAAAGCTCAAGTCTTTTCATTCCTTACTCCATAAGCATTAGCTGATCACTGCATCTCCATGTTACTAAATTTCCTCATTTCAAAAATAAGGGAATTACAGAAGAATCCCCCTCCCCTTCTTATGATTAATAATACAAATATGCTTCCATGAGGTTGAATGTAAGTAAATTTGTGTAAAGTAAATCCTTCTTTTTCAAATTACTTCCATTGCATGTCTCATGGGATTGATTGCCTATTTCACATTATTGATTCAAGAAAAACATTTTGAAAACTAAGCTCTATCTAAACAAGAGCTGTGACTAGCTTTACATAAAATTGTAGATTTTTTTTCTCCATTAAAAACACGGTCTTGTAAACTAAACTGAAAATCTTTACAAGGAAGAGGTTAAGAAGATAGTTAGAAGATACATCTAAGAGTTGGATTCCCAATTTCACAGTTAGGCTGTTGTTTTTTTCTTTTGACACTTTTCCACTATCATAATTTCCTCTTTGGTACTGATGCTCACCCTCTCCTTTCTCTAAGACATAATTTCTTCCATTTGGAAGAGTTTTCTCATTCCAGAGTGACAGCTCATAGAACTTATCCCTTCTTTCCCTTTTGTTGATTATTTATAATGCTTAGTAGAGCTAGTTTGCAATATTGTGCTTTAGCCAGTAGCTGCCACCATTTACTATGATAGATTTCCACTTTCAAATTTCTTCAGCACAAAGCTCTCTCACCTGCAAAGCAAAGTTCCCTGTTTTAAAAATTCTACCAATTGGAAATGTAGTCTATGAAATGTACTCATTAATAAGGGACAAGTATACTAACCTGTATAGCATCACCACAGTATAGCATCAGGAGGAGAATAATGACAATACTGAGAATATGATTGCAAAATATTCTGCATGTGTAAAGTGATGTGTGAATACTGAGTAATAATGTTATGGTTACATCTGGGAAACGTGCGTGTCACCCAGGAGCATCACTAAGTCAGTAACATAATTTGTAATAAGTCATCATTAATTATCACTAAATTACCAGCCTTTCCTGGGGAAGTAGCATATTAAACGGGCATCAGTATGTGAAGAGTTCATTATAGTTGATGTTATGAGAACACTAGCTGAAAGACTTAATAATGGATTGAAAGGTGTTTATGTCCAAACACCTTAATGTGGTCTCAATGGTTGTTGCTATTTCAAATAAAGATTCAAATCTGGTATTTAGAGGGACCTTTGCTTTGTAGCCTCAGTGATGGGTCTTCCTGGGAAAGGCTGACATCATGTTTGGAAGCAATAAAAAATGAGGGAAAAATGGGGACCAGTCTTCTTCCTTCCATCACTTTTACCACTTCATTCATCCCCCTTGCTCCTCTCTTAGAGCCTTTGGATATCAGAAGAAGAGAATGGGGAAGATAAAGAAGAAAGAAGTCTTTAAAAAAAAGTTTTGTAATCTCACTTTTTGAAGTCATCATTTCAAGTCTCTGAAATAATAAAAAGGTAACATCACTTAAAATCTGCAAAGCATTGTACATCTAATTTTGTTTGATCATACACAATTCACTGTGACAAAATTTATTAAACTACTTTTAAATTTTTATTCTTTTTAAATTATGGACTTAAGCATTAAAATACACAAACATTTTCATGTATTAAAGACAGAAAAAGAAGACTGAATATGAAACCATGAATAAAGATTCATTACATCAGTTTGTGTGCGTGTATATAAAATTTAACATGGTATTACCCACATCGAACTGCTTGTCTATATCCCTTCTGAACTTCATTCTTTAGCACATGAAAATGTTTGTGTATTTTGATGCTTTCTCTTGTGTTTTTTTAAAATGGTTCATTGACCTTCATTTTTATTTATTGCTTTTTGCAAAACTATTACTATTTATGCATTAACCCCCAATTTTACCCCCCAAAAAAGCTCTTTCTTGTAATAAAAAATGTCAAGCAAAAAAATTTCACATATTTTCCATACCTGCAAATACATCTTATTCTACACCTCTAGTTCATCACCTCTGTGCCAAGAGGTGAGAAGCATATTTCATCATCAGTCTTCCAGAATATTGATCAAAGCACTTAAGTCTTTCAGATTTTTATTCATTTACATTATTATATTAAAGGACTGCTTTTTATTTGACATTGTTCTAGGTACTGGGGATACCAAAAAATAAAAAAGAAATAGTCCCTACCCTCAAAAGGTTTACAACCAACATAAGGAACAATCTAATATCGCTCTCTCCTCTGTCTGTCTGTCTGGCTTTTTCTGCCTCTCTGCCTCTGTCTCTCTGTCTCTGTCTCTCTATCTCTGTCTGTCTGTCTGTCTGTGCCTCTCTCTCTCTCTTTCTGTCTTTTTGTCTATCCTCTCTCTGTGTGTTTATCTATATGTATTTAGGTTTATCCTAATACAGAAATACAAGGGACAAAAGAATTATTGAACAAAAGCTCTACAAATATTGATTACATGCTGATATTGACTGATGATGATGAGAACACTAACAGATAATAAATCCAAAGGATTCACCAAGGAGATGCCTCTTGAGCTGAATGTTAAAAGAAGATAAGGATTCTGAAAGGCACACACCAAGAATGAAGGACAACTTGTACAAATATATCAAACTAAAACTGGGGAATTAGTATAGTAGTTCAGTTTGTTGAGAACATAAAACTATACAGAGGAAAATACCGTGAAGTAAGACTGAAGGGGTCATTGGGAGCCAAACTATATAGGGTCTTAATGACACATTGAGAGAATTTTTTTCCCTAAAAGTAACTGGGAACTATTCTCAGTTTTTGAACAGGGGAATGACAGAGTGAATTTAGGAATATTATTTTGGTAGCTGTGTGAAGAATGGACTAGAGAGGGATAAAATTAAAAGTAGAGAGACCAATAAAGTTGTTACTATAATAGTCTAGATGGTAGATAAAGAGAGCCTGAGCCAAGTCACAAGACAAGGGAAATACTAGTTGATCTCAAGTATTCAAGTACTCAAGTACTTGCCATAGGATAATAAAAAACAACTTCTCTGAATCTCAGCTACTTCCTATATAAATTGGGGATGGTAATGTCTTGCCTATGAAAAGCACGATGTTGAACATAATTATCTCTTGGGGTCTCTTTTAATTCTAAGTTTTAGCTTTTTAAAACAACATGATATGGTACTCTAAATCCTACAGAGTATTTTCCTCATAATATTCCATAAATCCTCCATATATACATGTATATAGTTATACTTCAGTTTTATAGAGAGAGAAACTTAATAGCTTACAACCAGTAAAAACCAGCACAGGATTCAAACCCCTCAAATTTCAAATCAAGTACTCTTTCTATGACACTGTAATTCACTAGTTTTGCAGGTTTATATAGTTATTATGATTCATGTAACTAATATCCTAGATAAATAACTTTGGTGCTCTGATCTTAACTCATGGGCATCCAAATATTTGCACATATATAGATTTCTCAGTTCCTATGTTTGCATTCTATGAGGTTCCAAGCCTATTTTATTTCATATGTATATTCTGTTATAGTAAGTATACATGAAAGCAAACAAAATTCTGCCTTATTTCCAAAGTACCAGAGTAAGGGAAACAATGCTAGGGAATCCTAAGACAATTGATAGCAACCCCAGACAATTTCTTCCAAGACACAAAGGGTTGATCTAGGGTCCAGAAGAGACTATCCTGCCCCTGGATGGCAAATAAGAGACTATGGGAATGGGACTATGTCCCTAGTAGGCAGCTACTTCCTGAGGAAGAACTAAATTGAGGGTTCTACTCAGAAAAACTAAAACACAGTACATGTATATAGAAGACAGAGTCAACAAATGCCATTTGAAGACACTGGGATGGGGAGGAAAGATGTAAAGCTAGATTGTACTCTTGCATCACTGGTTCTAGAAATCCAAGACCAAAACCAAGAAGGAACATATTGTCAGAGGTGGTCTGGCATAGAAAGCCAGAGTGATGGTAGGCAGAATTAGGATCAGCAGTCAAAGCCAAGATCAAGAGAATCAATATATCAATTACAAGGTCCCAGAAAACAAACCTGGAGCTGAATGGTTCAACAAAGCTGAAACTGGCTCTGCCTGTTTTTGAGAACTCTTCTTCTTTTCTAAACTCTCTCCCCAAAGAAAAATTGGAGGGGGAAGGGTTGAGACCCATCTCCCACCCTGTTCTTTTCTTGCTTCTCCCTTTCCTTCTTCTTTCCTTCCCTTCTATTTTATCATACTTTCTGTTATCTACTATCGTAGCTTCTCCTCTCAGACCTCATTTCCTTCACTCATAAAATGATAATCACCTGGGTTTGAAAAAAATAAACTTTGCAAGGACTTGATTGCAATCAGATTATCTAACAGGCCCATCTTTTGTGAGGATGTTTGGTAGCCTATGCAAATGAAAAGCTAGTTAAGGCTAGATAGGATTTTCTCTAGACGGGGTGTGGCTGTTTATTGTTCTTTCCCATTTCTCTGAGAGATTGTTCTATACAATCCTAGTTGCTAATTTCATGGGAAGAATGGTCAGAAGCTGTGGCTGCCTCTGGAGAAAACATCTACACATTTCTGTACCAAGAACAGGGTTTGTTCAGTCTGTTCTAATCATTTTCAAGAGCATTTCTATTTGTTGGACTTTTATTGTCAAAAACAAGACCAACTTTCCAATATAAAGATTCTTCTGGAGATAAGCAAATGTAGTAATACACACTCAAAGTTTGACCAAGTTAGAAGTGGTCCTACTCAGATCCTGAAATGATTTCTAAATTAACCGTAGTAACTGTCTTACTGTCTCTGTTTAAGGACTTCTCTGGAGTCCAGATAGAGATTCAAAATTAAATTGGAACAGACCATACTTCCAAAGTAATCAAAGAAAGAGGGGGGAAAACCTGGAAATTAAACTGCTATCCATCAATTGGAAAATGACTGAACAAATTAGAGTATATGAATGTGATGGAATAACACCATACTATAAGAAATTATGAACATGCAAAGAAGAAGACTAAAATTATACTTCCTCAGCTCAGGGCTCAGGTAACCTGAAGCTTGTGCCATATTCTATCCTCCATGCAATTAAAGTATTCTACAAAGGCATTTTCCTGAAGCAAATTAACATGGCAAACAGCCATACTGGGATCAAAAACTAGTTTCTACCCTTGGATATCCTTGCAAATCTTATACCTAAATTTCACTTGTGCCCCAAAGAAGACAGAGTGATGGAATTGCTTGGAATTGCTTGTGGTGCAGTCTGGCACTTCTGGCTTCAAGTCATGGTGACTTGTTGAATTTCAAAAGATTTAGACCCTGTTTAGTCAAAAAATGTCTGTTTTTTGCAATGTATCAATGATATATGTGCATCGCTGACATTTCCTTCTACCTCATACACCAACCTCAATCACCCCAAGTGAAGCTATTGAAACAAACAAGTATAGTCAGGCAAAATTAATCAACATAATGACTATATCTGAAAATGTGTACCTCATTGTCATACTTCTGGTCCATCACCTCCCTGATGGAGTCAGGATGTAGAATAAGAAATACACTTTCAAACATGACAGAATTTATTCTACCTGACTCTGTACATTTGTTAGTAGGGCTTGGTTTTTTTGGGGGGGTAGCAGAGGAAATTGAAGAGAGAGGGAGACAAAGGGTAGAATCCTTTCCCACAAAAAAATTTTATGTATAGGTATGTATATACATATATGTGTGTGTGTGTGTGGAGAAAAATAAAAGGCCAGAAGGAATTCAGAAACAAGTAGAGTAGTTTTAAAAGGTACATGTTGAATTTATTATTTACTTTAAAACATAAGGAAGCTCTGCATAATAGAGATCTTCAGTTTCATGTACAATCTTTTTCTGATCTACAACATGGAAATGCTCATTTTATCTTGGTATTTGTTAAATTTGTTAAAAAAGTAAATAAAATTTTTAAATAGCCAGAATGTTAAGGAAAGATGCTGATGGTTTCCTTTGAGTCTATTTCACATACTGTTAAATAAGATTGTGTGGTCAAGCATTCAAAAGATTATATTCTTTACCATAGTCCATCACAATAAGACTTTAGAAGGCAAGCTCAAAAGGGGTAAAGATTAGGAATGCAGGAATTCTAGCAGATAAAGTTTGGCAGGTAAGAAGGATAAAGGGACTAAGAGCAAGAGTTACAGAAAGATCGTACAGGAATGGCAGTAGAAAGAATATCTCATGGGAGTAGTCAAGATCTAAAATACCCTAAAATAATAAAGCTGGAAGAGATATTAAACTTGTAATCTAATTAGTTTAAGTAGTTGACTAGTTGAATCCCTCAATTTTTATATAAGGAAAATGGGGCCCAGAGAGGTATTGTCCATGGAGCCAATACTAGGAAAAAAGAGACAGCAAAGTCAGTTCTCATCCTCACTAGGGTATAGACTCTTTATCTTCGGCCCTATTTTCTATTCCCTAGTTTGTGTCAGTGGCCCTAAGCCCCCAAAAGTTGATCATAAATCAGTGTGTTTGTTTAAAACTGTTTGGAACTGAGAGAGAAGTGCTGAAATCACCAGCTGGAATCACAACTTCCTTTTATAAGGATGAACAAGATCACATCTCTAAAGCATGTGGAGCTTCTCTGGCAAAAAAAAATTTGAGATAAATATAAGGTGTTGTTAACAATAGAGCCTTTCTTCTTCATTATGAAGCCAACGGAGGAAAGAATTGCTTTTCCTGGCCAGAGGGGAAAAGCAGCCCTATCTTAATGGGTAACCTTGAAAGCCAAGCACAATAGCTGCCTATTTTTTCACTCCTCTTTCCATATCTGTGAGGTGGATGCTTCTCCCACCCTCCACCCTCCCCCCAACCATTAAACTATATTCACTAATAGGCTTTCCATGTAAGGAGACTAATAACACCTTGATACTGCAATCTTCCCTTCTCTAGTATGTGCAAAGATATCAGAGCTGCAAGCTAGATATGTTCTTATTTATAGCAAATTCTGTTTCTTTCCCATGTTTCCTTCCAGCTCTGGGTACAAGTGATTCCTTAGTCCAGTAAGACACTAGTCTAGTCTGAGGTTACTTCCTATCAGTGATATGTTTGAGCTACAGACTCACTTTCCCAGAGTCAAAATAGGTAAAAGCATTGTAGCCCTAACTTTATGATCCTATGTCTCCTCTTAACCAGTGTCTGAACAGAAACAGGACACATATGTTCATGATGCAAGGAAGGGAAGGACCAGCCACTAGATACTACAGAGAAAGGTTTCTGAGCCCAGGAAGGAAGTTTCATCAAGAATTCACACAGTAATAGGCAGCCAGACTCAGATTAATTATAATAAATAATTTCAGTACTGGGGAATAGGTGATGAAACAAGCTCCAAAAGGAGAACTCCAAGATCTATCCTTGTTGCATATGCTGTCAAGGGTGATCATTTTGTTGGATGGTTTAACTTAACTGTTTTTCTTGTTATAAAGGAAGATTTGGTGTAGTGCAGGGTCCATTGGGAAATGACTGTAGCATTTAAAAACAGACATAAAATACATTTTAAGGAAAAGAAAATAATTTTTAAAGAGCTCATTTGATCTGTAAATGCCCACAATCACTGTTCTGAAGGAAACTTCTCCAAAGAGAAACCTGTTGCCATGGAAAACAATGAAGGCAGTAGCAGTGATTGGATTTTTCCCTTTGAAGGTGCTTTAGAAGAAGCTGGAGAGTGAGCATGGCTGCACATAAAATGGTTTTATGAAGGCAAATTAATTGCCACAGATTGAGGTAACTCTTAGTATATAATTCAACACTCTGCTTCTTTTCGAATTCATACTTAAAGCCTAAACCTACAATCTTATGAGCCCCTCTCTCATACTTTGTTTGCAGTTCTAAGTTTCAGGAGACACAACTTTTTCAGAATCCACCTTTGGTCTCTGAATCCTACAACTACATAACTTACAAACAGGGCAACACAAAACAAACCAGGCAGGTATCGTTGATTTTAACTCCAATGTATCTATTCAGAAATATCTCTTCAGATATACGGCTCCTGTTTCCCAAACACAGAAGAGTTGAATAAGCATCATTAACCCTATCCTTGCTCAGTCTCCACCATTAAATAGGGGCAAGAGGAGTAGCCATTCAAAAGATAAATCAGCTAAGTTTCTAGGTTCTTTGCTGAGCTTTAGCTTCAGTTCTACTGAAATTAGCATAGATAGAGCATGGGAGTGTTTAATATACAGACTCTGGGTCTATGCCCAGAGCACATGGAGCTATCAGCCCTGGACAGAAAGCTTAATGACTCAGTTTTTTCAGAACCATAGACAGCTCCTGGTTGTGGTTGCTGTCATTCCCTGTGATGAATGATCCACTTTAAATAAGTAGAAGATGGTGCAGAAATAGTGACTTTTGACCTGTCCTTTCTTGTCAAGTTCTAGCCTAACACCACAGAAGCTCTATCACACCTACAATGAGTTGCTTTCAGGACTAGAAGATCCTAAATTCATAAGATTCAAAGGGACCCCAGAGATCACTAAGCCATCTCATTTTGCACACAAACAGAAGCTCAAATAGATTAAAGCCATCTCATTTTACACACAAAGAAGATCTAATAGATTAATTTGCCCTTAATCACAAAGTTGATAAAATTATAAAGATGGAACTTGAATCCAGGTTTTTCTATTACAAATCACTGTTCTACACTGCTTCCATTCACTTGTAACAGAGGTTATATATGAATTTAACCAAATTTCCTGACAGAGACAGAGAGACCCTAAGATAGAGAGGGAGACACAGAGATGGAATGGGGGAGACAGACACAGAGCCAGAGAAATAAAGAAATAGAGTCAAGGAGAGACAGAAGAGGAGTTCCCTTCCTCTTACAGGTAATTTGTTGGAAAGTCTATTTGTAACAAGATGCTGTCATATGCATATGCACTAAACAATTTAAATAGCTGCTGGTATATGTCCATTGATGCATACAAGTGCATACAAATTGAGACTTAAGTACCAACATACTTAGATATGGATCTATGCCTAGAAGAAACCTTAACTTCCATATGATCCAATCTTCTCATTTTACATAGGAGAAAACTGAGGTGAAATGATTTTCCTAGGACCATACTGACAATAATCATCAAAAATGGGATTTAAACCCAGGTCTGATTTCAAAGTATCTTTACTGTATCACCTCCCTATTTCTTTAATTCTCTTTGTTGTGAGCCTCAAAGCCTTGTCTTATCAAGGTCTTCTTGTCTGTATAATCTTGGGCAAATTATTTACCATCTCAGATTTAGTACCTTATCTATAAAGTGGGGGCGATAAAACTTACTCTATCTGTTCCATATCCCCTCCCAATGGAGTTATTGTGAGCATCAAATGAGATAATGTACTGTTACAACAAAATGGTATATAAATGTACATTATTATTATGTTAGAAACCAAATTTATGTTCTCATCTCCATTCCCCTCTATACACCCCATCACACATTAACAGCCAGCTTTAATACACCCTGTAAGGTCCTGTCCTTCTACATCAACATTACAAAAAGGATACCCTGCTTGCCTGCCTTCACTAATCAGCATGTCCCTATGGCATGAAATTAAACACAAGACATAAAAGTTCCCATGGTTAATTCTATAGTCAACTGCTCTTTTCTGCCCTTCTCTCAGGCAGTCTCTTCCTCTGGAAAGTGAGTTAATGTCTCCAGTTTCATTACACCACCAACTTATATAATTAGAATGTGAAAAATGAGTGGATTCAAATGAACACATATCTCCCTAGAGTTCAAGTTCTATTCATCTTAAAGAACCTATTTTGAAGTAATATGCATTATGCTCATCATCAAATAAAGAGGAAAACTGAAACACTTGAGAAGCAGAAAGTAGACTTATCCAGAGTCACAGAGCATATGAGTTTGACTATCTTGGTCTATTAGCATGAACTATTCATTTATATATTCAACAGACATTTGATGAACATCTACTGTTAAAAGATGCTAGGGCCAAGACCTTGGAGAATATAAAGATATGAAGAGAGCTTAAAATCTAGCTGCGGAAATCTTATAGCTTTGTTACAAGGCATAATGTAAAAGCATAGTGACAAAATTACAAAGGGCAATACAGAGAAAGATGACTCAGAACTCAGGAAATTAGACAAGCTTCATGGAGGAGATGACATTTGAATTGAGTATCAAATGATAGTTAAAACATGGATGGATAAAATTGTATATAGATGGAGAAAGGGAGAAACTTACATAGTTGAGGCAGTCAGATGGATAGAGCACTGAACCTAGAATTAGGATGACCTGAATTCAAATCCAGACTCAGATATTATTAAGTGTGGCCCATCACTTAATCAAGTTTGCCTCAGTTTCCTCATCTGTAAATGATCTGGAGAAGGAAGGAGCAAACTGTTCTAGTGTATTTGCCAAGAAAACCCCCCAGACAGCTTTAGCATGCAAAGAACCAGACCAAGACTGAACAAAAACAATGGCAATAAGTTTACGCGTTAAGTAAGTAGGTATAATAGTGGATAGAGATCTGGGCCTGGAGTCAGAAAAATGAATTAAAATCCTTTCTCTGACATTTACTAGGTATGTGGCTATAGGCAAGTCATTTAACCTCTATCTTCCTCAGTTTATTTAATTATAAAATAGGGATAATAACACTCATCAGAGTTGTTGTGAAAATCAAATGAGAAAATATTTTTGAATGGTTAACATTGTGCCTGGAATATTTTGTTATTGTTGTTCAGTTATATCCAATTCTTCATGATCCCATTTGGGGTTTTATTGGCAGAGATACTGGAATGGTTTGCCATTTCCTTCTTCAGATCATTTACAGATGAGGAAACTGAGACAAAGTGGGTATAGTGACTTACCCAGGGTCACACTGCAAGTAAGTCTCTGAAACCAGATTTAAACTTACCAAGTTGAGTTTTCTTGACTCCAGATTTGATACTCTCCACTATGACATCTAGCTGCCCCACCTGGCATGTGTAAGAATTTAATAATCCTTTCTTCCTTGAGTGATGCAGTAGTTGGAAAATCCTACTATGCTTGTTGTGCTTGTGCTTATTAGTAAATAAGTAGTAACTCATGTGGCCTTGGAGAAGTCATGTCACAATTACAAATTTAAAACTAAAAGTAAGCTTAGAAGTCATCTAGCCAAGCCCCTCATTTTACAGATGAGGGAGACGTAACATGCTACACCCAAAGTCATACAAACCTATTTGTGTCGGTGTCCAAAACAACTATGTAAAGGTGAATGTTGAAATTCTATTTGCATGTATTTGGAAAAAATAAAATACTATTAAAAGAAAAAGAAAAAATGAGAAAAAACGGAACTAGAAAGTTTCTCGACTTGAAGGATCTGAGTTCTAATTCTGCTTCTGATTCTTACAAATTATGTAGCCTCAAACAGGTCATCTAATACCCTGGACACCTGATTTTCTCATCTGTAAAACCAAAGAATTGAATTCAATGGCCCTTTTAGCTCCAAAATTGTGACTCCAAATATTGTACTTTCCCCACAATAACATGCTGCCCCACTAAACTTCTCTTCATCTCAGTTTTCCCATTTGTAAAATAATGAAACTGAACCAGATAACTTGTAAAGTTCCTCCCAGTTCTAAATTCATGACCCTATGGTCCTAAACAAGAAATAATTGGTTATAGCAAGCTACAAATGTGCATGCACACATATCACAGACAAGTAAATTGGGATTCTGAACAACTTATCTTCCCTACACTAAAAAGTGAAAAGACAACATGAGTCTTTTGAATCCAACCCCCCAAGATTTTCCTTTCTAGAGCATATTTCCTGTGAGCAATCAACAGTCTGTCAATAGGGAGTAGAAAGTACAGAGAAGTTTACAAGACTCCCCCAGGCAGTCCATGTGTACATAACAAGCAGTGAGTTTATTTTGCCAAAGTTGCTGCAAAAATGCTAGAAGACTGTGATTTTACAAGTCGTCTTCCCAAAGGAAACCAGGCTGAACATACCTTGTGTCAGTCTTCCCAAACCCCACCAACCCAATTTCTGTGAGGTTGCTTGAAGAGATTTCTTTTTAAAAGCAACACTCTTTGCTGGGGAGTTTTGGGGTGGTGGGCAAGAAGCCATGGGGATATAAGAAAGAGAAGTCTTCCTTTCTGAAGCCTTTCTGAAAGATGATGGAAATGAGTTACACAAACACAGAGTGTGACATAAGAGAAAGAAGACCTGTGCTATGGGGCGGCTAGATGGTGCAGTGGATAGAGCATCAGCCCTGAAGTCAGAAGGACCTGAGTTCAAATCTGGCCTCAGACACTTAACGCTTCCTGGCTGTGAGACCCTGGGCAAGTCACTTAATCCCAATTGCTTCAGGGGAAAAAAAAGAAAGACCTGTGCTGTAACCAATTTATCAATAACCATTTATTAAGGACCCATTAAGTGTCAGATACTATGGTGGATATTAGGTATACAAAAATAAAAATGTACAAAGTTAATACAAGGTGATGAGAGGCAGGGAGGAGAGAGATACCAGCAACTAATGAAAGATGTCAAGAAATACCTGGTATAACAGGTGGCAGATGAGCTTGAGTTTTGAAGGAAGCAAGGGATTCTAAAGTGGAGAGGTGAGGAAGGAAGTCATTCCAGGCATGTCAGACAGACTGTGTGAAGACACCAAAGGTGAGAGAAGCAATCTTGTTTGTGTATGGGGAATAGTCAGCAGACTGGTTTGATTGGACCATAGAGTATGTAAAGGGGAGTAATGTGTAATAATCCTGGAAAGGGAGGCTGAAACCAGATTGTGAAGGACTTCAAATGCCAAATAGAAGAGTCTCTATTGTATACTACAGGCAATAGGGAGTTACAAGTCTCGACTATATCCCTGCTTGTTTACTACTTGTACAACCTTGCAAATCACTTTATTTCTCTAAAATCTGTTTTTTATCTGTAAACTGAAAATAGTAATACCTGTCAGAGACACCTCACAGAACTGTTGCCAGGACCAAAAGAGATAGTGTGTAAAGCACATTATAATTATAAAACCCTAGATAAATATAAATGAGTGGATGTTTCTTTTGTCTACCATTCTTCCTCTTTTTTGTCTTTTGATATCCAAAAATCATTTAAAGCCCAACTCAAATTCTACTTCATCCATGAAGTCTTCCCTAATGTCCCTGGTTGATAAAATACATTTTCCAGTTCTAACTTTACATAACATTCTGTTTTTTTGTCACAAAAGCCATCTACTAAAGTATAAAGAAACTACGAGTTACAATGGAGAAAGGAACATGCATGCTGATGGAATCATGGATCCTTAATGTAAGTCTCTTGTTCTCATCTACAATCAGATTTAGAGTTCAAAGATTAAAACATAAATATGTAGATATATAGATAAATGTACATATAAAAACATCCATATAGAGAGAGGTTAAAGTACTGTTTAGAGTTGTCATATACTTCTACTAGACCAAAAATTCCATGAGGGCAGAGATTTTGTTTTATCTAAACTTTGTATTTCTTCCAGGGCCTAACAGAGTGTCATATACAAGTATTGTGCATGTTTGTTGAATTGAATTGAATTATTCTTTCCTAATCAGTTCTGAATATCTTTTCTATCACTGCCTGCTTCAGAGGGGTTAATATAGTACTTCTTAAGGCCAAAGTGATATTTTTCACATCCCTTGTATGCAAATCTATTCTCTCCTAAACTAGCAAAAAAGCCAGAAAGGCAAAATCTTTCTTTTGATACCATAGTCTGTGGAAGAGAAAGGACGGAACTGGAGGTGGGAGGAAGAAGAATGGGATGGTCAAGGCAGCCAAATTCCAATAAAATGCCTTCAAGTCCTATAACTTCCAGGTGACGGAGAGTCAGCAATCACTGGGCCAATCTCCCTGGGAAAGAGGGTCACAAGCTGAGAGCAAGGAGGGGAGGGAATCAGGTGGCTTTTTATAGCCCCTAATATCTCTTCTGACAGCAGTGCAGCAGTTTCCCTGAGCTCTTGGCTGGAAAGCTGGAAAGATAAATGGCTTTGTCTTTCCGGTAAGTACCATTACTGGGAGCACTAGAGAGAATGAGGAATGGGCTGCAGAGTCACAGCTGAGGTTCCATCTCTTTCCACCTAATTATAAAAAAAGAAGAACCCAAAAAATACCCTCTGCCCCCCACTTCCCCGTCCACACAATATAATCATGAGAAAAACAAGGTGACATATAAAATGATAAGAATTCCATTAAGGAATGAATAAGTAACCGTAGAATGGGGCCCTATAAGTAGCTACTCTCAAGAGGATGATGGTCAAAACCAATACAACACATTAAGATGGGTCTATACTAGACCAATAACTTACTTCCAGATGTATGTGAGGAGCCACTGTCCATCAGTCCCAAGAGTTTTCTATTTACCAATGTGACAAGGGTCTCCTGATTACCACAAATGTAACCCATTTGGCTGTTAGATTAGGGTTTTAGTTCTCTTTTCTTTATAATTTACAGCATGGCCATAAAAATAATATCAAAAGGTCCAACTCCATGGTTTATGACCAGCCTTTTTTTAGGGAATCCAATTCATGCACTAAGAAGCTAGAATATTTCCTAGAATGCCACTGAACCAAGATGGAAATGGAGTGACCCAGTAAAGTCTGCTTCATATATAATCTCTAACTTTCTGTGGAGGAGAGATGAAAGAGTCCATTGGAAATCAACTGGCACTTCTGGGGGATATTTGGAGGTGGTAGTCATTTGAGAATGAGTGGTAAGTGTGATTAAAATTTCATCCAATTCCTGGTTATTACTTTGGCATTCTGTTTTAATTGAATGGCTTTGCTTGAATTAATGTCAGCTAGCTTGGTCTAATATAAAGACACATTGATGGGGGCTCAGAGTCATGAATTTAAGTAGAAAATCCAAATAGTACCATGAACCTGAGTAGCAAAGAAGAGATCATACATATTGCACTGAGAATCAGGATATCTTAATTTGAATTTATTTTCTGATCCCAGCTAAGAAGGCACTCTCCTGAAATCAGTCAACTGATTCAATCATTTTAGTCAAAAAGTCAGGAAATCAACTGTCATACAAATATCATTGAACAAAATATTGGTTGACTGACTTAATTTTTAAACTTACTGCTTTTGTATTATGTAAATACATCCTCATGTTTGCATTCATTTCTGCAACCATAATAGTTCATCTATCCTTCCTTGTCCTCCCTTTCTTTTTTTTTTTTTTTTTGATTTTTCACCTTTTATTTATTTGTATTTATAATCATTGGTACCCATGGACAATTGCTGGTCAGGATGTATTTGTTAGAAATACAATTAGTTGTTGGTGGAGTTGTGAACGAATCCAACCATTTTGGAGAGTAGTTTGGAACTATGCTCAAAAAATTATCAAACTGTGCATACCCTTTGATCCAGCAGTGTTACTACTGGGATTATATCCCAAAGAGATTATAAAGAAGGGAAAGGGACCTGTATGTGCACGAATGTTTGTGGCAGCCCTTTTGTAGTGGCTAGAAACTGAAACTGAATGGATGTCCATCAGTTGGAGAATGGCTGAATAAATTGTGGTATATGAAAATTATGGAATATTACTGTTCTGTAAGAAATGACCAACAGGATGATTTCAGAAAGGCCTGGAGAGACTTACACTGAACTGATGCTAAGTGAAATGAGCAGGACCAGGAGATCATTATATACTTCAACAACAATACTAGATGATGACCAGTCCTGATGGATCAGGCCATCCTCAGCAACGAGATCAACCAAATCATTTCTAATGGAGCAGTAATGAACTGAACTAGCTATACCCAGAAAAAGAACTCTGGGAGATGACTAAAACCACTACATTGAATTCCCAGTCCCTATATTTATGCACACCTGCATCTTTGATTTCCTTCACAAGCTAATTGTACAATAATTCAGAGTCTGATTCTTTTTGTACAGCAAAATAATGTTGTGGTCATGTATACTTATTGTGTATCTAAGTTATATTTTAATATATTTAACATCTACTGGTCATCCTGCCATTTAGGGAGGGTGGGGGGTGGGGTAAGAGGTGAAAAATTGGAACAAGAGGTTTGGCAATTGTTAATGCTGTAAAGTTACCATGTATATATATCCTGTAAATTAAAGGCTATTAAATTAAAAAAAAAAAAAAGAGTACAGGAATTAGAATAATATGTATCAACAATCTAAAGGAGTATACTTCGACCAAAATTATATCCAGCAAAAAATAATATTGAATAAAAAAATTATTCAGCAAAAAAAAAAAAAAAAAAAAAAAAAAGAAATACAATTAGTAAGAAGCAAATGTGTCCTCCCTTTCTCTATGGCCCATCTCACTTAGAACAGGGCTTCTTAAAATTTTTCCACATGTAAACTGTTTTCACCAGAGAATTTGTTATGACTCTGAGTATGTAGGTATATAAAATATGTATATAAATCAAACATCTGTCAATAATAAATCCTTTAAAATATTTTAAGATAATTCTTTGGTATACATATCATTTCACCATTTATTAAAGACAAAAGCAAATCTGAATGCTAATTAGATGAATGTACTTGTTGATTTTTATATAAAGAATTAAACCTTTGCAGAATATTTGATACCTTTTAATGTTGCCAAATTTTTTGCAATCCCCATATTCAGTTACAAGACCCCATAGGGGATCATGACCCACAGTTTAAGAAGCTTTGCCTTAGGAGACCAATTCTGGTGAGGAAACATAGGATGAATAGAACCAATCCATAATGAAAGCTAATTATCTCTGAATCATTTCCAATTCTGGTGAATGTCTTAAAAAATCAACAACATTAAATAAAACTCATAGTTTCTTTCTTCAATGAATTTTAAGGTATGGGAATTCCCTAAAATAGATCCTCTATTAAGTCTAGATAGCACATAATTCATCATGGACACTCAACAAATATTAAATAATCTCTTTGCTTTTCACCTCAAGCCATTCATGCTAGCCATGGTCTGTTGCATAGTGTATTGAAAATGGCAAGTGCTTTGGAGTTAAAGGATCTGACATAATGTTGGACAAGACATTTAAAGCTCTCTAGATCTCAGTTTCATTATCTATAAAATGAGGAAGTAGAACTGATTGTTCTTTAAAATCACTTTCTACTCAGAAGCTATTATTCTAAGTTAGAAGCCCTACTGTCAACAACAATCAGAGATGAGGGATATTCAGACTCTGGGAAGCAGCAAGATAAAGAATCATCCCAATTTAAGAGTTTCTTTTTTTTTTCTTAAATATTCATTTTAAGTCATGAATTTGGTCCTTCTTTATATACTTCTACCTTCAATTATTATCATAGACATTTTAGGATATAGAAAAAGTGTGATAGGGAGAAAGAAAATGATTTGGCCAAAAGCATGTGGAAAATTATTGACAAAAAAAGTCAGAACTTACATTACATAATCCAGTGATACCCAAAGACTCAGAGAATCTTTTACTTGGAACAGTCCTTAAAAGTTGTCTTGTCCAACTTTCTGCATAATATATGAATCCCTTCTAAATCATCCCCCCTAGAATGATATGATTTAGAGTTAGAAGAAACATTAGAGATTCTCTTGCTTAATGGTTCTCAAACTTTTGTTGTCAGTATCATTATGCTATTAAAAATGATTGAGCATCTGTCCAAATTTTTTGCTTATGAGGGTTATATTTATCAATATTTACTATATTAGAAGCAAAAACTAATTTTGAATTTGTAGACCCTTTGAAAGTTTCAGAAACCCCTGGGATTCTCTGGACTACACTCTGAGAACCATCGCTCTAGCCTATGCCCTTTATATAAACTCTGTTTAAACATTCTCAAACTCACAAGGCAGCCCATTCCATTTTTAGATAATCCTAATTATTGTTTTTCCTTATGCTGAACCAAAATCTGCCTCCCTGAAACATATCTTCATCCTGGTTCTGTCTATCTATAGCTACAATATCTGATGAGTCCTCCATGTGACAGCTCTTCAATTATTAGCAATTATGTTTCTCTTCTACCCTTCAAATCTTTTCTTCCATAAGTTAAACATTTTCCATTCAACAAATTTTCATATAATATGGCTTCCTGTTCATTCATCATCTGATCATCATCTTCTAAATGCTCTCAAATTTGTCAATGTTCCTAATATAATATGACCTCTAAAAGACTCCTCAAACCTCCATATGTGACCTGATACCAGTGCAGATATACATGAGAACTCTCACCTCTCTCACTTTAGATATTATTTTTACATTAATGCAGCCTTGGATGATATCAAGATGTCAGTGGAGTTTTGGCTTCCATGACACATTTTTACTCATACTGGTCTCACTAAAAGTCCTTTAGACTTTTTTTGCAAATGGACTTCTGTTAAGTCATTTTCTAATTTTTTTTGTTTCCAAAATCGTACAAATTTTTACGTGTCACAACACAGCTGTGGGTTTGTCTGGTACCTACCAGTGAAAATGGACAAGGAAGAAAAATTGTGGCAGTGAAGATGATGGCAGAGTTTTCAAAATAATACTTGGTTAGGAAATGAAATAAGAAAGAGTCACACCCTCAGAACTCAGTAATAGCAGAGACTTTTCTGTCCTTTTGGAGCTCCGTTTAGGATATAAGACAAACCTTGAATTAGGCTATTTTGAAAGATTAACTGTTGGAGGGAGAGCTATAGCTAGGTTGGGACAATCTGAGTTTCAACTAGGGCAGTTTAGAGGATCTTAAAGCATTTTTACACTTCAGCAAACAGAAGGAAATTGAGCATAGCACCTATTTAACAAGAATAATTAACAATGGAAGTTGCTTTATAGTTTTCTCTCTTTTTTAGCAGGTAGAACCCAAGGGATATCCTTCCTTCTTTGGCCATAGGATCACAGGAAAAGAGTTAGAAGAGATTGCAAAGATCGTTTAGTTAAGCCCCTTCATTTTCCAAACAATAAAAATAAGAGAAACTGGAGAGATTAACTGACTTGTCCAAGGTCACACGCATTATTTGTGAGATTTGAACCCAGGTTTTCTGACTTTGGAGGCAATTTGATGTTCTAGTGTGTCTCTCTGCCCATCAGGAGATCAGGTGTTCGAGGTCTCCTCCTGAGTTTTCCCCTTACCACCAAAATCACCATATCTTTAAAAGGTGATTTTAAACACTTTTGCCCCTTAGTGCTCTTGTATACTTAGCCTTTCGCTACTTCTGACTCTGTTCAGTGTTGAGAACAGGGCAGAGGACTAACTCATGGGCTCTAATAGCCCTTGCAGCATTCACAAGAAGGAGTGGGAAGATTTAGAAATATGGAGAGATCCTGCCTTGCCACAACTGCAGGCTATATAATACTGTTTTTACCCCACCACACTAGTAAGGTTATGCTGTCCTTATCTATCATATACCCCTCAGAATAGTGATATTTTTTCCTCTTTCTAGTTCTGTAAAGGACTCCTCCCTCCAATGAATCTCCTTCAAAAAAAGAAGCCCATTCAATATCTGCCAAGAATTCAAGTATAAAATCGTGTATCTGTCTGGATTTTAAATTCTGTTTACTGTTACAGAAGAGTTCTCAGTTTTCCCTCTTTCTTTATCATCACATTGGAAAATGTATATAAAGCTGGGGAATGGCACTAAGCTCTTACTTAAACCTTTCCAAATTCCAAATTGCAAAAGATCATTACAACTGAGGACACAAAAAAACCTCCAGATAAGACTGAAAAAAGATGACTTGCTTTAAAAATAACCTAAAGAATTACCCACAACTGTCATAATTTTCAGACTAAAGGTCCTGCACTGCCACTGTGAGGAAAAAGAGCATTGAAAGGAGCCAAGTTAAGAAGAAAAGTGTCAGAGGGGAAATGAGGTGAGGGGTGTCCTCTTTTACAGCTGGATCAACATGGTCCTCCTCTTTTGGCAAGAACTTCTTGCTTCCAGTGTCCAATCTATTGCTTTCTTGGTATGTGACCTTCGATGTCTACCTTTACTTCTGTGTCTTTATTATTATCTGGTGGAGCATTATCTGGTGGAAGAACTTTCCTAAACATTTGATAATATCAACTGCTTCAATGAAGTCCTGAGTAAGCATAAAGAATAAATCCAATTTTGAAGTATATATAGGAAGAAAGAATTCTTATCCCTATTCAAGGAAAGACATGAATGACCAAGAAAAAAATGCCTCCCAATGAAAGTCAAGAAATAACCTCTACCTTCCAGTCCCTATTCACAAATAAAGACAAGCATATGATAGTATTGGAAGATGGATTGTCATATGCAAGGAGCAGCCAACAGAAAAGTTTGATTATAATGCATTGTGTGGAGGAGAAGAATGTGTAATAAGGTTAGAAAATACATATCAGTAGCAATATATTATGTTAATATATTAGTACTACTTTATATAACATATTACCTAATATTACTAATAATATTTTTACCTTCCCTAATGTTATTACTTGAAGACTAGGATTATGCTTATTACATATCTGTATTCACCACAGGACCATCACAAACATTTGTGTCTAATAAAGTAATCAATAAATATCTATGAACAAAAAAAAAAAAAAAATACATATCAGTTAGTACTACCCTATATCACCATCTGGTACAATGTTGTCTACCACAAAGCAATCTACCCCAATGAGGAGGGATTCAGTGGGATTGAGCTTAGTTATAAAGAATCATCTAGGTGGTTGAAGTTACAGATTGGGTCATCGCTGATCAAATCCTTTTGGACTTTATTTTATTATAGATTAATTACTGTATAGCCCATCTTTCTCATAACTTCCCAGTAAGGCTAAGTCATGCAAACTAAGCTCTAGATCTTACTCTTTCAAAAACATATTACATGATGTTCAATGAACTGTTGTTATAGCTCCAGACTTCAGTTTCTTCATTTGTAGAATGGGAATAAGAATGCCTATCCAAAAGACCATCTGGAAATAACTATTATAAAACTACAGAAGCATCAATAAAATTTAAATGATAATAACACACAATATTTGCCTTACTTTTGGTGGTTTTGAAAGGCAGACAACAAGAAAAATAATAATGACACCTTTCATTGAGAGGGCTTTAATCTTTTCAAAATACCCCTACATGGTGAATTTAATCCATTTAGATAATTATTTACCCATATTTTTATTTATATTTATGTTTATCTACATATATAATATATCCACATGTAATATGAATATGATATATCCATATATAATATCATGCATAATATAATATGTACAAATATGGAAAGGTAGGACAAACAAGACTTCAGTGGTAAAAATGTCATGAAAAGTATAAAAGTAGAATGTGATCATAAATGAATATATGTTATATAGTAGAAAGACCACTAAATCTGAAGTCAAAAGACCTGGCCAGATTCAAAGCATATTCTATTATTTACTATAGTGTGACTTTAGGCAAGTCACTTTCTCCCCATTTGCTTCTTCTGTAAAATGGTAGAAGAGAATTGACTGGATGACCCCTTAAATCCTTTGTGGGAATAAATTTATAATTTCATGAATACTATTATCCATCACTTTTATTCTTTGGAATTTGCCAGTTGGTTAACACATTTCTTAGGATCAACTCCTCCCTGACTTTTCCCCTGTCCAGAGATTGTTTGCATCTGACGTGTCCTATTAATGACAAGGATAGATGCTGACTTGTCTCTCACCTTCTACCAAAATTTAGTAAAGTTTTGGGAGTGGAAGCAGGGGCAGGTTCTGTGTTTATTTTAAGGTGACTAGTGAAAAGCAAAACAATCCTGCTAACGTGGAGATATGCTGCATTTGTAATAAAGTCATAACAAGAGATAGGTAAAAAGAAGTTTGTATTGGTCTTGAATTACCTTTCCTTGAATGGTTCCCGTGGTTTTGGGGTGGGAGGGAAGGTAGTGCATGGAAAGGCAGTGTCCATGATATTAGTGTGGGTCTGGGTCACCTTACTATTGTTTTGCTACTGAGTCCCTTCACAAAGAATAAAAGAATATATATATATATATATATATATATATATATATATATATATATATATATATGTCGGCTAATAAGCAATGATGGCCCAATATGTCTATCAAGTGAGCAGACCGTGGTAGCCCCACCTTCCAGTTTGCTAAAGGACTCTGAGCTAATATTTCAGTTTTCCCTTCTATAAAGCAAGGAGGTTCTGACCTTCCACATCTCTGCCTCCTGTGGACTTTATGAGGACAAATGAGATCATGTCTACATTATAGTCAGAATCCCTTGGAGAAAGCTCAATATGATATTGACAGAAGTGATGTCATCAATGGCAGACACAAATCCAGAAAACATTAAGTGTCCTTCATTTGGGTGCTAGTCCCAAAGAGCCACGGGTTAAGCACAGTATTACAGTCCTCCTGACTTGAGATCAATAAGTGTCTGACTTTATCCCATAGACTAAGCATCTGTATGCTCTTAAAAGAAAGGCAGAGAGCCAAGCTTCTGAAAGCTACAGACATTCAGGAGCCCAAACCCTCCATTCTTCAAAGCCCATTACAAAATTAAGCCTACTTTTTTTTTCTTTTGGAATCATTAAGGAGGGGGAGGAGGATAGAAAGTATACTCCAGAGAACTATTGGCTGTGTAGTCCACAATTTCTGACTGGCTCTAAGAACAATAAAAATCAAAGAATGGCCCACAATCTGTTACTCAGCCCCCTGGATTTGCTGTCTTTCCCTTTCCAAGGAAGTCACCCAGTTACCAAAATTTTAGGAAGGGATCAGTAAGTGAGTGATAAGGGCTCTTTCCCCAGGAGCTCACTCAAGTGAATCTAGAAATGGAAATAGCAAAGGCGGGTGTTGAGTGAGGTCGAGTATGAAGCATTTAAAGTTATTAAGAAATTACTTCTTTGATGACACTGGCCAGTTCCTATGGTCTTGTGGTGGAGAGAGCCATCTGCATCCAGAGAGAGGACGGTGGGGACTGAGTGTGGATCACTCTTTTTGTTGTTGTTTGCTTGTATTTTGCTTTTTTTCTTTTTTCCTTTTTGATCTGATTTTTTGTGCATTATGATAATTTTGGAAATATGTATAGAAGAATTTCACATGTTTAACTTATATTGGATTACTTGCTGTCTAAAGGAGGACGTAAGGGGAAGGGAGGGAGAAAAATTTGGAACATGAGATTTTGCAAGGATGAATGTTGAAAATTATCTATGCTTATGTTTTGAAAATAAAAAAGCTTTGATTTTAAAAAAGAAATTACTTCTTGTACACACCACAAACTCTTGATCTGTCATAAAGGTAGGTAGGCAGCTATAATGAAGCACAACAGCCCCAAGTGTACAACTCCAAAATATAAAAGGGAAGAGGAGCAGGACATCACATTTTTCAAGGAGGAGTTTTCATGGAATAATGGATACAGGTAATTATTTGATTGTACTCTTTATATTCTGAATAGATAGATAGAGGTTTTTTGCCATGGATGTACTATGCTTATATGTGTATTTGCCAAACTCTCTTATGTAAATTCCCCTCATACTTTACATTTAAACAGCCCTTTCTTTCTCTAAGGACCTGAAAGGATTCTATAAGATATTCCTCAATTTATCCTTGCTACATCCCTCTAAAATGAGCAGGAAGCAAGGATTATTCATACCATTTCATAAAAAAGCAAACCGAGGTCCCAAGAGGATTCAGGGATTAGCTAAGGCCACCTGGTGAGTAGACTTATAGTCTATTAGTAGACTATCCTAAGGGTTGCAGACTTGAACCTACAGATGTCCGGGAAGAAAAAAATTCCATTTCTCAGAACTGCATTTGCTCCTGCACATACCATATCCTCTACAGTACTATAATATTTTTGTTTTATGAGCCAGACCGTTAAATGTGACAGTCTAATGGGCAGTATGTAGAACTGAGGGGAGGGGGAAAGCTACAAAGGAATATTTCTATGAAGTGTTGGGTTTTACATTTCCTGACTTAAGAGGGGAACATGGTGGGTGGGATTGTTACATGTGCATGACATACACAGAGTCCCTAGAAATTTTAGAAGAAAAAAAAAAAAAAGGAAAAATATCTTTCCTCAGGAGGACAGAATGAGTTAAGGCTTAAATTTAAGTCCAGTAATTGGAAGTTGGTCCTGAGCTGAGGATGGCTGCTCTTCTCCAAAGCAGAGCCAGACTCAAGACAGTTGGTTTAAGTACTTAGTGGACACTGGGTAGCAGGGCTACACATTCTAGATGACTGCTGCTGCCAGTATTCAGCGTATCTAAAGCATTATTACAACATTTCTGCTGAAGCTCTCTCCCAACTCCCCACCAACATCCAGTGGGTGCCTGTGTTTCAAGGCTTTAGTACACCTAACAGCCCATTATTATTATATTACATACCCTAACATGGCAGATGTTGTCTTATACATTTTCTTTTCCTTGCTTGAGATCTATACTCATCTTCCTTCCTTTCCCTGGATTGCTTGGAATGGATCACCTACTATTTTGTCCCTGGCTTAAACAAGATAAAGCTTAAATGCTTCCCATCCACCCTTCTTACTCAAGGTTCCGTTCCATACCATCACTGACCAATGAGCAGTGGTAAAGAATGTAAGAAACAGATAACTAGAGCAATTCTGAAGTCGGTCTTGGGTTGGGGACCAAAATCAGACTCCACTAGACTCCTGTATGATTCTGAAGTCAATCTCATCTGCCCAAGGATGATGTGCTCAGTAAGTCTATGACAATTCAGGCTGCTTGGGATTGTCCCTGTTTCAGATCTACCCTGACATATCAGGTCTGGGTCTAAATCAGATCAAAACTGTCCTTCACAGATGAGAAAATGAAGGATGACAGTGATTCTGAACTTCTCCCCACTGTGTTCTTCTACACAGGAAGTACAAAGTTAAGTAGCTTCTTGGAAGACCATTCATTGCTGAGAAGTTCTGATATATACTATTTTCCAACATATGATAGAGTTAGAGAAACTTAGTCAATAGAAGGGTATAAATTGACCAAAGTCACCAAACAAATCAATGGGTCAAAAAACAGTAAGACTCAGTTTCCCTGAGATTTCCTCCTTTAGGTAGAGAAAGTCTAATAATTATATTTCTCAAAATAAAAGGGGAAAGAAAATATAAAAATCATAATAATCAGATTATATTATTTGATAGGATTATCAATCTGAGAGATTATCTAATTCAACCTCCTCATTTTAGAGATAAGGAAACTGAGGTCCAGTAGGTTGAGAGATTTGCCCAAAATATTCAAGGTAAGATTCAATCCCTGATCCTCTAATGCCAGGGCCAATTCTTACTCCCACAAAACCTCCCTTTCAGGCCTGGAATTCTACAAATTTATGAATCTAAATAACTGAAGGATTTCTTAATCCTTAATCAGGATATCACATAGAAGAGGCAGGAATATTCATATTCATATGTGAGCATTCATATACATAACAGGGATATGATGACATTGCTAATAAGGATTGGATACAGATAATAAATGGAGTCATTCTCCTCACTTCCTCTTCTCCTAGATAGGAAAGGATACCTCTTCATGTGAGATAAGAGTGAAAGAAGTAGAAAACAGAGGAATAATATGCTATAAGGGGGATGGAAAAAGCAGCTCTCAGCAAAAGGTCTCAATTTTTTAGTAAAATATGAGTCAATGTTCTCAGTTAATAAAGCTGAGAGAGGTAACTATAAGAGTTTGAAGATGAATGAAGAAGTAATAAAAAGCATTATGGTGAGTGGAATAGTTCATTAAAGAGGCATAAAAGAATTGCTTTGCAGCAGTGAGAACCCAGTTGAAGTTATATAACAAATTCACAGTGAACCCAGTCAGTGTGATTTCATATTTTTCCCAACTTTATTCCACAGCATATGCATAGAATCAAAGGCAGCAAATGGTGGGAGTGGGCCAAAGTTGAGGCTTGGCAGAGTAAGATCAGAGATAGGGCAAGGAACACTTGAGAGAAAATAAAAGTATAGAGTTGGACTGATTTATCAAGGAGTCATGATGCTAAGGCATAGAGAACATATTCAATACAGGTGTGATGGCTGGAGAAAGAACTAAAGAGTCAAGAATTGGAGGTCATGGTAAGAAAAAAGAACAAGATTTGGAGTTGCAAGCAGAAAAAGAGATAAAATAAGAACAGATTATGAGAATTTCAGAGTTCATAATCATAGAAGTGATTGTTGCAAAATCAAAGGTAAGAGCATCTCCATGTGTAGCTGAGGTGTTGTAGAGGAAGAGGTCATGTGAAATGAGTAAGTTGAAGAACTGGGAGTTAAGGATGTTTTAGGGAGTATCAGTATGTATGTTGAAATCACATAGTTTAAGGGCAGAAGTTGAGGAGGAGAAAGATTGGGAATCAGGCATTGAACTTAAGGAAGAAGAGGAGTATTGTGAATATTGGAAATCAATAGCCATACGAATTTTGATTGAATGATATGTATGGGTAGGATGAACCTCATAAGAGAGGTGACTGAATAATAGTGGTAGAGCAAAAGCCTAGAAATGGCCATTGGGAGAAAGGATTATTATCACTCTTTCACCTTGACCTGTGGTAGAGTTAGGGGTGGATAACTAAAAGTACAACCAAAGTTGGGAGGGATGGCCAGGAAGGCTTTGTCATCAAGTGAGAACTAGGTCTTAGTGAAAGCAAGAAATTAGAAAGATAACGGAAAAGGTTTAAACACAAATATCTATAGAGTAGGTATTCCAAAGAACACAATGGAAAGAGTAGGTAACTTTAGAGTAGTATGGGAATGGGTAGTGGAGAAACAGAAAACAGAGTTTATAGGTTTTCTTTCATCTTTGGAGATTGATGCTCTCCATCAAATATTATCTAAAGATAATTCCATTGTATTTCCATTGTAAAGGGAGGTGGGGAGAAAAACAAGTATAGAATTTTTCTGAACTAAAAGAGATGTCAAAAAATATCTTTACTTGATCTTTGGAATAGTGTGACAGGGCCAGTGAAAGTTTTTCTTTCACATGTCCTCCTTTCTTCTATAAACCTTTTTTTACAGAGATAAGACTTTATACTTAACCATAGTAAATTTTATTATATTAGATTTGGTTCATCTTCTAGCCTATTGAGATCTTTTGAGGTCCCAATTCTATCATCCTACATATTAGGTATGGCTTTCAGCTTTGTGTCATCTCTAAATTTGATAAGCATACTATCCATGCCTTCATACAAGCTATAAAAATGCTGAATATAATAATGCCAGAAAGAGTCCTGTGACACTCCATTAGAGATGACCCTCCTAGATGACATAGGTCCATTCATCCCCATTATTTGAGTTCTGTTCACCCAGATTTGAATCAATCTAAATATTCATCCAGTTCATGTCCCCACCTTGTCCACAAATATGATGAGAAACTGTGAATTGTTTCACTAAAATCCAAGCAAATTATGTCTACAGCAACATTTGATCTAACAATCTATTAATTCTATCAAGTTAGTTGTGCATATCTTAGTCTTGATAAACCTATACTGTCTTTTAGTAATTAGTAGATACCTTTCAAAGGGTTCAGAAACTTATCCTTTTTGTTTCTTTTATTTTTTTGTTTTTAATATTCATTTTTATAAGATTTTGAGTTCCAAATTTTTCCCCTCTCTCCTGTCCCTCTTCCCCAAGACAACAAACAATCTGATATAGTTTATGTATGTACAATCATATTAAATATATTTCCACATCAGTCATCTTGTGAAAGAAGAAACAGAACAAAGAGAAAAAATACATACACACACACACAAGTGAAAATGGTATACTTCAAAAGGGCATTCAGATTATAAATTTTTTCCACTGGAAATGATCAGCATTTTGCATCATGAATCTTTTGGAATTGTCTTGCATCACTATATTGCTGAGAAGAGCCAAGTCCATCACAGTTAATCATCACATAATCTTGTTGTTGCTGGTACAATGTTCTCCTGTTTCTCCTCACTTCACTCAGCTTCAGTTCATGTAAGTTTTTTCTGGCTTTTCTGAAATTCACCTGCTCATTTCTTATAGAACAATTCCATTATATTCATATACCACAATTTGTTCAGCCATTCCCCCAGTTTCCAATTCTTTGCCACAACAGAAACAGTTACTATAAATATTTTTGTACATGTGGGTCCTTTTCCTTCCTTTATTATCTCTTTGGGAGATAGACTTAACAAATTATCCTTTTTATTAACATGTATTAGAATTTTTCCAGGATTTAAAATCTAGCATATAAACTTATCTAACAAAGGTGGAACCAAGCCACAAGGACCGCACGTAGCTATGTTAGGGATTTATTTAGATCCTGTGATATGGGATAGTGATTTCCAACTTTGTGGACTACAGAAAGAAGGCCATGCCTGACCACTCACACCTTTACTCTCTTATCTCCAGAAAGGGTTTTGAGTTAAAATTGTGTCTATATATCACGTATCAGATATTCGCTGTCTAGGAATACAATGTACTTTTGTGGAATTCAAAATATAATCTCCTTTCCTTGGTCATTCCAGGAGGGTTGATAATTCTCTGTTTGTTTAGTTTTCCTCCCACCAGATGCTTATTACATAGAAGACAATTATAGGAAGCAAACAAATGTATTTATCAAAGCAAGTTGTAAAACAGTAATCAGGGGAGTTATACAAATTAAGTTAGATGACAGAATGCACAGGAGTCAGGGAGTTCGGCAACTTAGGACCAAGATGAAATATGAGTTCAATCAAGGAGAAAGAAATTTCCCTTGGGAAGTCCACTTTTAACAGTTATCAGAGATGATTGGAATTAAGGAATATATTGCAATATCATCTCTCCCTATATGTGTGCAGCTCCAGGGACATCCTTAGTCATTCAAAATCTGTACACCTCTCTCTCTCTCTCTCTCTCTCTCTCTCTCTCTCTCTCTCTCTCTTTCACACACACACACACACACACACACACACACACACACACACTCCACTATTTTTAGAGTCTCTTCACCGGTCCAAAGTCACATCTCTTACTTGTACAAAGCAAGGGCCATCCCTCAAGAAATCATCAGAAGCTTACTTGGGAGAGAGATGATGATGTTCTACAGAAAACAAAATTAAGCTCATTGTCCAATAGTTTAAAGAGTTCATCTCTTTCGTATTTTGGGAAATAGGGCAACATTTCACTGTCCACAATACTATGGAATTTCTTGTTTTCATGAATCATGGCTCAGTAGTCACTTTAGCTAACTCTTTTGGATACCAGGAATATAATTTATTCAAACCAGATGACCCAAATACATTAAGGGCAGCTAGAAGCTCTTTTGCCACTTACCCATTTATTTTGGGTTTCAATTCACTCTTTCTTATTCCAGTTTTCTCAATCTGAAGAACATTCTCCCAAATAAGGAGAGCAGAAGCAAAACAGGAATTAATTTTTTTCCTTCTTTTGGGGGGCTCTGGTTCTAGTTTTGCCATTAACAATCTGTGTAACCTTGGACAGGCCATTCTGGGTCTCAGTTTCTTCATTTGTAAAATTATAGATTCTGACTAAGTCATCTGCCAGTCCCTTGTAATTCTAACATTTTATGCCTTTAATTGTGAATTCAGGCAGCATTACACAAAGAGAAAATCGCCGACTCTGGGGTCAAAGTACTTGGATATGAATCCTCACCATGTTACAACCACTTGTGTTACTTTAAGTAAATCACTTAATTTCTTCAGACTCCTTATTTACTCTTCTACCAGAAGCATTGGCCTGCATGAGCTCTAAGGTCCCTTCCAATTCAAAATCCAAAAATAATTGACCTTCTCTATTCTTCCCCACACTGTTTCCATTAAGATCCTCTTCCTTTTATTTGTCAAACTTCACCCAATACTCTCTGAAATGTATGTAAAGTTTAAATTGTTGGCCTTCAAGTCATCTGAATCCCTCTTCTTACACAAGAAACTCAAGGTGGGCTTAATATTTTATAAAATAGCTAATAACAGAGAAATGACAGAAGTCACCCTTTAGTTTTATAAGCCAACTTTCCTTTGGGCTTTGTCACAATGAGTAGAAAGCTGGGAAGTCAAAAGGAAAAACTTTCAGGAAGTTGGAGAAAGTGGCTGTCATATAGATATAGATATATACACATCATAATAATCACACACACATCAAGTACTGGAGAGTTTTCATAATCTGTGCTCAATTCTCATGCTTTCCCTGGAGACCAACCTGATGAATTGTAGAAGTTAGAGAGGGAAAGAGCCCCACGGGGTCAGGCAGCTCCTTTCTCTAGGGAGGCTCTTATGCAGGACAGCTTCCCTTTATCAATTCTCCAGAGTTTTCTCCAAACCAATTTTTAATGACTCAAGAGCTGGGGATTCTGTTGCTTCCCTCAAGGAGGGTGTTTTTTCCTACATAACACATCTCAGCACTGAGTTTTCCCCTACCTTGAGAATACCAACAGAAAGAAACTATACGTCGCTCAAATCCATGAAAAATGGCCATAATGACAAAACCATAGCCCTTCACGCATCGAGCACTTTTCCTCCCAGCTAGTCTGTATACACATGGGTTCTACTCTATACCTCATGCCAATCAGTCTATCAACAAGCATTTAAAAGAGGGTCCACTGTGTCCAAAACAACATGAGGAATTTTTTAAACAATAGTCACAATTTCTTTTCTCAACAAACCCATGTCTGATGGGGGAGAAAGTAAATTCACTATAAACAAGTCAAAGCTCAAGGACAATTGCCAAGTTATGAGAATGAACCATCCATGTTTTCTCCCCAGGAAAAGCCAAACCTCAAACCCAGGAACCTGACCACTAAGACTCAGGTAGCTCTGGATGACCATCATGACATTAAGGTTAATGATTCCCCTTTCTTTCATCAAGAGAGTATCAGCATTTATTGGAACTATGTATTCTGGTGGCCACCAAATAAATTTACTGCATCTGAAGTAACAAAAGTAGGTGATCTGGATCAAGTCATATTCTTTCATCAAGACTTTGGTCCTAAAAAGATTAAATTAGGTGATGCTTTCTGGAGAAACGGATAGAGCACTCACTTAGATTCAGGAAAAACTCAGTTCAAATCCTAACTCAGACACTCTCTAGCTATGTAACTCCAAGCAAATCATTTAATCTATACCTCGGTTTCCTCATCTATAAAATGAGTGAGGTTGATTTGTTGACCTCTAAAATCTCTTCTAGTTCTAAATCTATGATTATATGATCCCGTGATAATCTCATGTTCCTTACAACTCTCAGAGTCTAGAATTCCAAGCTAAATACTGAATTCATTAAAAGTTGTTGCACACTTTAGCATGAGGAAAAAGGAACTCCAAACTTTATAGTTTGGGGTCATTAGGCCACATGCCCAAAATGGGGCCACATCATGGTTTTGATGCACCAGAAAGAATAGTGGTCTGCAAAGCAAAACACCTACTATCCACTTCTAGCTAGCTGAGAGATTTGGGGCAAATAATTCCTTTCTGTCCCTCAGGGTTTTCATCTACAAAATGAGGGGCTGGACTAAAGTATCTAAGGTCTCTTCCAAGTTAACAATCTAGGATTTGATTCAATGTCAAGCTGTAGGGGGGTACCATTCTATACCACCCAGACTTTAGAGGGGAGCTTCAGTCCAGACTCCCCTCCCATAGCCATTTGACTTGGCTATGACAGAAACCACCTATTATGCATGAAAATTGCTTTCAGTTGGGGTTTGAAAGCTAAATTTTTTTGCCATACTTATTTATTCTATCATTGTTGCTATTATTGTTGTTTATAAAGGACAATTAACTCTTTTGTCTCGTGTAATTTTCATTTGTGATTTCATAAAATATAGCACTAATTATGCCTTTAAACCCAAATCACTCTGGCTGTTACTGATTGGTCCAAGTCTCACTTGCTCATTGTAATGGTTTGAAGGCTTAGAGTGAGTGTGAATAGAAATTATTTCTGTTCTGGCCAGAAATTTCTGAGGGTCTTCCCCTCCTTTAATTGATTGTTTTGTGAAGGCAGAGTAAACTATCTTTTACCTCATTTCTTACCTAAGCTTTAGTTATTGAATGGGTATTGCCTCAGACAAATTGAGATCTAGGGAAGACCTCATTCAAAAATGCCAAGGTTCCCACTTCATCCTTGGCCATCAACAGTCATCCTGACCAATGTCTTGCCACTGGACTACAATGACTGGAGGAAGGAGTGGAGCTGATTACTTTGCACATCTCTGCCTCACTGAAATCTAATTTACTTATAAGTCAAAATATTCCCATTCTGATGACATTGGTCCTCTTCTAAAACAAAGGATGAACAAAAACTGTAACAGCTACAATTCCAAGGAGTCCACTCTGAATTTAGAATGAGAAGTTCTGGGTTTAAATTTTGCAATGCTGCTCACTCCCCAAGTGACCTTAAGCAAGGCTCTTTATTTTTCTAAACCTCAGTGCTCCCCATCATCTGGGGGGATAATGATATCTAAGATGTCTTCAAGATCTAGATCCTACAAATCCTAGGATTCAGGCAAGTCTTGCAGACTCAAATGGTGACCGTTTGTACCATACAGGGAGGCAAAATAGGATTAACCAGGTACTGGTTGGGTGAAAATAACATCTTTATTTTCACTAATCTGTAATGGAAATTTAGCATTTTCTTCATTCATGAATGTAGGCAACATGAATGAAGTTCATAGACTTCAACAGCCAACACAAAAAGGTGAGGAACCTCTGGTTTATGCAGATGTGCAATGGATGGCACAGAGAAATATAAAATGGGAGTAAGAACTTGTGGCCGCTGCTATTCCCTCAACATTGCCTTCTCCCTGAGCCTATTATTTCTTCTCAGTAGATAAATGTGCCAAAGAAAGACAAGAAATCCCAATTTTTTATTTTATGTAAATTTAAATTTTTTTCTATAATTTTACACTTCCATAGTGTGGAAATATAAACAGAGGAAGGAGTTAGGGATGAGGTATGTCTTAGATTTCTTTCTTTTCTCCATGTGTTGCTCTGTTTCATAAATACATAGAATTCTAGAATAAAATAGAAGAATTACAATGCTGGAAAGGAACTCAAATATTCTTGTCAATTGCGAAAAACAAAAAAGAAAGTCTTACATCAAATCTCTCTGATAATAGTCTGATATCCATGATATGAAAGGATCTGACATAAATATATGTCTAAGAGCCAATTTCCAATAGATATATGGCCAATGGGTATGAACAACTTTCAAAAAAAGAAATGCAAATTAGCAATAATCCTATCCACTCTGCCACACTGTTTCTCACAATACACAATAGGTAATGTAAAACAACACTAAAATGCAGCTGAACTCAGGAAAAATTTGATGACAGTCTTAGGTCCAAGAGAACAGATGATGAAATGCACCTCCTTCCTCTTAGAAGAGAATTGGGGGTGAGACTCTCAGAGCAGAAAAAAACAACAATGCAGTAGAAAGAATATTAGATTTGGGTTCAAATCCTCACTCTGTCACTATGACCTTCAATAAATACCTAACCCTTGTCAATCTCAGTTTCCCAAAAGGTAAAATAAGGGCATCAGACTTTAATATCCATTATAGTTCTAAATTTATGGTCCTACATAGTGCCAGGATTGGTTGTTTTGCAAATAGATTTCCTTAATTGTTTTCTGTGTTCCAAGGGAGGGTTACCCACTCTGTCCTGTGGGGACTGGATAAATTATAAAATAAACATGTTGTGAAAAAGAAGAACTATCAACATTAAAAAAAAAGAAAGGACCTCATAAATGAATGACTCTCAGTATGGATCTCCCCCATCCAATGTCTGGGTTGCCAATGTGTTTCCATAGCCAGCATCCTTCAGCATCTACATATTTGTCAGATGGATTTTTTTTCCTTTTAGTTTCATGTTCTTCCATTAGATTTGCTTCAAACAATACTATGATGGTGTTTCTCCTCAAGTGTACATTTCAGTGAAGCTTTGTTATGGGGCATATTGGAGGCACTGCTGGAGAAAAGTAAATGATGAAGAAAACCACCAGGATGAGACATGAAGGCAGCTAATAATGCTGATAATGGAAACAACATCTTTCAGAAAATCAAAGCCAGAATACTAGACTTGCACTCCAAAGAGATTAAAAAAGAGGGAAATGAACTGTATATATAACAATATTCTTAGCAACACTTTTTGTTATAGCAAAGAAATGGAAATTAAGGAGATGCCTATCAATTAAACAAGTTACATTGTAAGATTGTAATAGAATTATTGCATTGTAATAAATGATGAAATGATAGATTTGAATCAATTTTGGAAGACTTGAACTAAATGATGCAAAGTGACATGAATAGTACCAGGAGAACAATTTGAACAATGACAACAACATTGTAAAAGGCAACAACTCTGAAAGACTTGAGCTGAACAAGGCAGTGACCAACCTTGACTCCAGAAGAATAATGACAAGCCATATATCTCTTGACAGTGAGACTGTAGAATAGAGGTACAAAATGAAACATATTTTTAAACATAGTCAAAGTACAAGTTTGTTTTATTTAACTTTGCTTATAAATAAGAAAGGAGGTTGGTTGGTATGGTTTGAATTTAATTTAGGAGGATAGAATATTGGGGGAGAGAAGAAGCTTATTAATAGAAATGCAGACTTCACATGTATAATTGATATCATTTTGCTTGCCTTTTCAATGAGTGGGGGAGAGTATGAAGGGAAGAAGAGAACAAGAAACTCAAAAGTTTTTTAAATGAATGCTAAAATAAAGTATAATTAGAAAAATAGAATTTTAAAAAGAAAAAATTATCAGACCAGCAGATGACTCTGGAGCATATTTTTTAAAAAGCTGTATACAAAATGGAGATTCAGTTTTGTGTACTATCTGCTCTATCTGATCTTCTTTGTATGTGGAAATATTAGTATGTAATGTTTGTAAACTTCAAATAACAAAAAAAAAATATTTTTTAAGTAAATTATTTTCCTCGACTTTTTTACCTCCTTTTGCATTTGGCCAGTTGAACTTTCAAAGCAGTCCTTTTGTTCATTGGATTTTTTTCCATTTAACCAGTTCTATTTTTAAGGAGTTGTTTTCTTTTTCCATTTTACTAAATTTATTTTTTAAGAAGTGGTTTTCCATTTCACCAATTATATTTTCAAGGAGTTGTTTTCTGCAGACAATTTCTGGGTTTCCTTTTTCAAACTCTCCTGCTTTAATTTCCTTTCCCCATTTTTCTTCTAACTTTCTTTTAAGATCCTTTTTGAATTCTTTCAAGAGATCCTTTTGAGTTGAAAACCAGTTCTTTTGAGGCTGCATCTGGAGGTATTTTGCCTTTAGTGTTCTCAAGAGTTTGAGGTCAGTTCTTCCCTACCTTCATAATAGCTATCTATGGTCAGAGCTCTTTTTTGCTCATTTTTAAAGGTTGAGAGCCCTAGGGCACAGGGAAGATTGTCCCAAGCTTCCTCTACAGGATGATTGGGGCTTCACGCTGGGCTGGGGCCAGTGCTCTGGAGACCTTCCTGTGCTGGGCGGGTCTGGCCACGTCGTCCCACATTATGCTGAGGTCAGGAGTTCACTATTTGCCCTCTGTAGTTACATTGGAGGTCTCACAGCTAGTCTGTCAAGCCACTGGCTTCTGAACCAGGACAGAGTAACCCACACTGTTGTATTTTAGCTAACAGCCTCCTATTATATTCCCCACGTGGGGTCTCTCTGCCCTGTGTCTCCCTGTGTAGTGCCTGGACTGGGCCACATCCCACCCTGCTCAGTTGAGACAGACCTTTCCTGAAGTCTTCCAAGAAATCTTCTGCTGGAAATTCATTACACTCCAAATATTTGTGGGTTCTCTCACTCCAAAATCCATTCAGAAGCTTGATCTGGTGTTGATTCTGAGGAAACCCAATGAAAGCTCAGGCAAAGTCCTATCTACTCTCTGCCATCTTGACTCCACCCTCCCTCAAATTATTTTTTTTAATCAAAATCAGATAATTGGATATAACCAACCAAGGAAGAAAAAGCCCAGAGAATGAGATCTTCTCTGACTTGCTTTTCTACTTTCCCCAGACCCTAGACCAATAAACATGATCTCTCCATGACCTTCCAGCTCCTCTTGCAAGAGTGTCCTTTCTCACCTGAGCTGCTACTGATCCTTCACAGCCATTCTACGGACAGAGAAGATGAGCCCCAGAAACGGGCTAGGTTGGAATCTTATACAATCTAGTCCTATTGACTCAAGAACCTAGGTCCTAACCCACAAAAACCATGCAATCTGAAAGAGAAAGGACATTTTCCAAGGTCACTTCAGTCACAGTGTTAGCTACTATCTCTTTCCTGCCTCCATTCTCAGCATCTTCCAGATTCTCTGACCATCTACCCCAACTTGACCTGGGCACTTCTCATACTGTGTGACTCTCATCAGCAAGCTTCATCGCCCACAGAAGTGACATTTACTGGAGAGTGATTTCTTTGTTCAGAAATCTGCTGTGCCATAGAAAACAGAGGAGTCGATAGGAAACTGAATGAAATGTATACAAATGAGGTCTGGGTAGTCAACCCTTCATTTTAGTTTCTATAGCTCCTAAGGAGGAGCAATATCCAAGACATTAGAGAATCGAGCCTTCTGTCCCTAAAATCACTAAGAAATTATTTTTCTGTTCCTTCTAAATAATTTGATGGCAATTTTCAGGGTACAATGCAAAGAAAAAGGGCTTTCCTTCCCTCTCCTCCCCCCAGCCCTGCTAGCCATGAAAATATACTTCCCAAGCCTGATTAATGTTAAATATGACCTTTAGCAAAGTTTCTTGGCAGGTTAATTTATGATATTTCCAAGCAGTAGGTGTTTACATCTTTAATGAAGTATACTTTATTCATAGTTGATGTGCTTACCAAGAATTTCTTTTTGTCTCTTGATCCATCTTTCTGTTTATACATTTCTTTGTCCCTTTCTCTCTTCTTCCTTCCCTTAGTTCCCTTTTTACTCTCTCTCTCTTCTTTCTTCCCTCCATTGCTTTCTCCTCCTCTTTTTATGCTTCCATCCTTTCCTAGTCTGCCTTCCTCTTTGCCATTTCATTTTCTTCTGTCTGTCTGTCTGTCTGTCTCTCTCTCTCTCTCTTTCTCTCTCTCTCTCTCTCACACACACACACACACACACACACACAAACACACACACACACATTCTCTCACTCATGTCCACAACTCATTCTCTCTCTTCCCTTTCTCTCTCTTCCTCTTTTTCCCTCTCTCCTTCTCTCTCTTTCTTTTTTACACACACATACATATACACATACTCTCTCCCACATTCTCACACACATACCACACATACACATACACATACACACACTTACTCTGTATTTCACACATACTTACTGTCTCTCTCTCATTTTGCTCTGGGATATTTAATCAATCTTTCTAGGAGAAAAATATGAATTTATTTATGAATTTCCAATCCCTGAGTTGTCAGGCACACTGTATTAGCTTATTACTATATCACCAAGATAATTTTTTCACTCTCATCTATCTACACCTGTGCTATTGAGTTCAGGGAGATCTCAGCTTAATCAAAATTACTTTTAATGTTTCTTTGCTACAAGAGTTGCTTTGAAGGTCTCTTTCTTGCACAGGTGTATATTCTGAAGTCAGTATTTTCTTTCCCTCTACTTTCATTCTTTCATACTATGAAGAAACATAATCTAAATTTGAATTAGAGGTGTCTGGACCCAAGAGGTTGCTTAAACCATACACGCCCCTCCAAAATATAACTATGTTCAAAAAGGGTGTAGATAAATTCATGCATCATAAAACAATGAAGTATCAGAACTGGAAAAGACACCATTTAGTCAAAATTCATCATAGATAAGGCAACTGACTCCAGAGAGGCAAAGAGACCTACCTCAAATCCTGGTTTTTTTTCCAAGACCAGTGCTCTTTTTTTACTATACTATACTGTTTCTTTAGTTTCATAAATCCCAATTTAGGGAAGTTAAAGAGGTTTAATCTTAACCTGAAGCCTCATATTCATCTGGCTAATTCTCTGTTTCCTGACAACTGGCTCTCATCTCTCTTTTTTGACTCATTGATTTTCCTTCCACCCAATTAAGGCTAAGATATCCTAGAATCAGAGAATAAATGTTATACAGAAAACTTTATGTATTTACACTAAAGGCAATAGGGAGCCACTGAAATTTCTTAAGGTGAAGCAGGGAGAGGACTTGTGTTTTAGGAATATTGCATCAGCAACTCTGCCTTGATATCTGCTCCTGCCGATATCGAGAGCTTCCAGGGTCTTGGCTTCTGCCCTCTTCCCCCCACCTTCAGGTTCAGAGAATCATTAGATCATAGAACACCAAACTTAGAAGGGACTTTTTAAATTACCCAATCTAAGCCCTTCATTTAACAATGGAGGAAGCTTCCTGGCTTAACACCTAATATTTACTGCCTCCACAACTTTACCATCTGCCTCTGAAACTTCCTGCTGCCAAGGAAGATCATGTTTCTGACCCAGGCTGCTGGAGTTAATAAGGAATCCTTTACTTTCTGCTGCATGATGAGCTCATTGCCCAGGAGTCCAGACCTCCCGATTCTCAGAACCTTCCTTTGGAGCAGGCTGCCTCTCTCTATTAGCATGATGAGGAAGGAACAGACTTGGTGCCGCATTCTGCTTGGAGGGGTTATAGTTACATATTTGTATGACAGAAGGCAATGTAGCTGAACCATGGAGGCAGAAGGAGGCAGGTGTGACCATTGCATCAGGGGAACCCCAGTGTGTTTCCAAAGCTACAATGCAGCTTGAATATTTCAGCATAAGAGGAGAGGGAATTATCACTGGTCACATTGATTCTTTGATCTTTGGACTAAGTCTTATGATCTATCAAAAAGGCAAAGAGGGGATGAAGGGGTAAAAAGTCAAATGGTACCCCATAGGAAGCCAAGAAAGACGGCTGTAATATTCTGCATTCCCAGAAGCATTATCTGCTTCTGAGTGTTCATCAATATGCTCTACTAGGTCTCTTCCCCTGGGAAGAGAAAATAGTAGGCTATATCCCATTTATGTCCCCTGAGTAAGTCTTGCATATTGGTAACCACGTTGTCAAAGCTACCTTGAAGTCTGGACAGGTACTGCACCACCAAGGGATGGTCCATGTTGAATCTACAACAGGAAGCCAGTGAAAACAGCATCCCTGAAAGCATTTCCTATGACCATTCCCTAGACCACTAGTTCTTAAAATATGACCCAGAGAATCCTGGGGGACTTTGAAAGTCTTAAAAAAAGTCTACAAATTCAAAATTAGTTTTTATTTCTAAATATCTATATAAATATCTATAAATATAACCCACATAAACAAAAACTCTTTGGACAGCTCCTCAATAAATTTTAATAGTATAAAGATACTGAAAACAAATGTTTGAGAACCATTGCCCTAGAGCACAACTTTTAGAAATGAGGAACCTCTAACATACAATAATCGTGCACATCAATCATTAAATTCCCTAGGATGGTCTTTTTCCAATCAGAAAAAAGTAATTCTTCTTCCTCAAAGGAGAAAACCTTGCCCTACGCAACAGATATTTGACTGCTGAGTGTTTATTGATTAATTATCTTCATCTATATGCATTTGCTCTCTTTAATAACAATTTCACCAAGCTGTCTACTCACATCTAATTTTAAAGAGACCTTTCTAGAACAAATATTTTAAAACATATGTAAAATAAATCTAATGCACTTTAAAAACAGATCTGGTTTCTCTATATTACAATACTACCTCACTAAGGAAGCTAGAGCAAAGGACCTGTGAGGACAGTCATTCTAAGGACTGTTCCAATTCTTTTCCTACTCTCCAAGTTGACTGAAAGCACCAGGTAAAGAAGGCAGAAGCAAAATCTCTGGATTGGTATCTATTAGCATGGCCCCTTCTGCTGCTGTCACAGAACTCCTCAAAGTGGAGAAATAGATAAGAGTGCTTCATGGAAAAGCAACATAGCTACAAAAAATCCTCTTGGTGCTTAGAGGGTTTCTAAGCCATGGGAGTTTCTGTGTCCCCTGGCATCATGTATGTCTCTGGGAAACTGTACTGCAAGATGCCTGAGATCATGCTAGACAGTGACAGCTACATTCTCCAAGATTCCTCCTAAGAACTTCCCTATTCTCTCAGATGTGTCCCTCTCCAATATTACAGGATCCTAATACTGGACTTTCTTCCCCAGATTTCTCCAAACTCTACTCTCACAATGAATTAAAACCACAACATATTCAATTTACACGGAACAAAATCTACTTTATCACAGAGGACTGCTGATTCACTGAAGGACTATGAGAAAATTGGGACCTATTTCACAAGGATATTATAAGGAGAGTGCTTTGTAAAGTTGAATGCATCACAGAATGAAAAGCTAAGAGTCAGCCAACAGACATTTATTAAGCATCTACTATGTGTTAGACACCTTGCTAAGTGTCTTTATTAGGAAAAGTGTAGTGGAAAAGTGTATTAGGGAAGTGTAGCTGGTGACTTTGACCAACCCTAGATACATATTTTCCTTCCAATATTAGATGTTTATAGGAACATCACTTAATACCTCTGAAGCTCATGTAGCCAGCTATAAAACAGGGATAAAAATAATGCTAATGCTCTCTGTCTCCTAGGGTTGTTCATGGGAAAAACACCTTATAAACTTTAACACACTATATAAATGTGACAGAGTATTATGGTGTCTTGTTTTCCCATCAACAAAGTGATCACAATATCTTTTCCTACACTGTAGTGCTCAGAGAACGACTGGTTTTTCCCCTGGAGCCTTGGACTCCTCTCCACCCTCCATATCTCCAACCACCTCCCATTATGCTTGGCTGGACGGTAGAACTCCCTGGACACAATACTAAGGCACTTTTGGTGCTCAAAAGAGTCCAGGGGTACAATCATAGGAGTCATTGAAGGAAGGGGAATTAGGAATCATCTATTTAAAGGCTTTCATTTTGCAGCTGAAGAAATGGAGATTGGTGAAGTTAAGGGATTGTGTAAGAAGACACATATCTGCCTAGCAAATTCATAGAACCTGGATCTCCCCACCCCTAGACTGGGCTTCATTCCACCAAGCCATGCTGTCTCCCAGATATCAAATGGGAGACTTTTGACCCATCATTTCACTTCTCTCTCCTTATTTTGCTCAACTATAGGCACGGAATAGTAAGACCTCCCTTCCTTGTATCACAGAATTGCTACCAAATTCATGTTGTGATATATGAAGTCTTATAAGTAGATATAAATATAAACCCCTCAAAATATTGTTATTATTTTACTTTAAGCTACCAATAATCTAAATGATTGAAAAGCTCGGGATAAAAGGCATTTCCATCTGGATATTCTAGTCTCCTTTAGACAAAACCATACTTTTGTCCTGGGAGTTAGGGTATGGGTAGCAGGATGGCGTCAAAATGTCAGGCACATTCCTCCTGTTCTGTTCTGCCCTGTATAGAGCTAGAACAGTGAAGGAATACTGAAACCTTTGCCAGCATCAAAGGGCACAAATCTGGAGTAATAATCCCCTGCCCTGATTATGAAGCTGGATTTACACATAGGAAAGTAGGCAAGCACCTTCCTATTGTGACTTATGGGGAACATTCTCACTTTTTAAAAAATTATCTGGAAGAAATTAGAGTCATTTATAATCATATGAAAAATGCTCTAAGTCATTATTGATCAGAGAAATGCAAATTAAGACAACACCGAGGTACCACTACACACCTGTCAGATTGGCTAAGATGACAGGAAAAAATAACAACGAATGTTGGAAGGGATATAGGAAAACTGGGACACTGATGCCTTGTTGGTGGAATTGTGAACTGATCCAACCATTCTGGAGAGCGATTTGGAACTATGTCTAAAGGTGCATACCTTTTGATCCAGCAGTGTTACTACTAGGTCTGTATCCCAAAGAGATATTAAAGAAGGGAAAGGGACCCACATGTGCAAAAATGTTTGTGGCAGCCCTGTTTGTAGTGGCCAGAAACTGGAAACGAAGGGGATGCTCATCAGTTGGGGAATGGCTAAATAAATTGTGGTATATGAATGTTATGGAATGTTATTGTTCTGTAAGAAACAATCAGGAGGATAGTTTCAGAAAGGCCTGGAGAGACTGGCATGAACTGATGCTAAGTGAAGTGAGTAGAACCAATAAAACATTGTACACAGCAATAACAAGATTATATGATGATCAGTTCTGACAGAAGTAGCTCTTTTCAACAATTCCAAAGGCCTTATGATGAGGACTGCATTCAGGGAGAGGCCTGTGGGGAATGAGTGTGGATCAGAACATAGTATTTTCACTTTTTAATTATTTTTTTTTCTTGCTTTTTGTTTCCTTTCTCATTTTTTTCCTTTTTGATTTGATGTTTCTTGTTGCAGCATAATAATTGTGGAAGTAAGTATAGAAGCATTGCACTTGTTTAACATATATTGGATTACTTACCATCTAGGGGAGAGAGTCAGGGAAGGGCTGGAAAAATTTTGGAACACAAGGTTTTGCAAGGATGAATGTTAAAAATTATCTATGCATATGTTTTGAAAATAAAAGGATTTGATTAAAAAAAAATTATCTGTTCAGGTAGCCAAAAGGGTCTGAAAGTCCCCAATTAGACATATAGTTCAGGAAATGTATTCCAATGCAAATATTATTTGGGAGGGGTAGCACTACTAGCTTTTATTAGCCTAGGAGGAAACTCCTTCTCCTTCTTCATCAGCTAAAGCTATGTCTCTAATTCAGAGTTAAATTGTCACCTCCTTTGTAGTTGGATGGATGAAATTACTGCTGCTCATAGATGCAAAATAAACGCCTAAGTGGTACTTGAGAAGAAAAAGAGTAAGATGGCTAGCCTGAAGGGTACTAGGGCCCAAATGAGCAATAACCTACAACAATAATAATAATGGCTCACATTTATATGGACATTATGGCAACAAGAACCTAGTGTGGGAGCAAGACATGCTGCATAAAAGGGAAAAAGAAATATGTTAAAGCTTTCCCATATGTCCAGAACTAGAACAAATCTCTTCTTCCTAATATCTCTCATGCCATTCCATTTTCTACGTTCTATTAACATTAGTTTTCAACATATATTTCATCCCCCTACCAGACATTAAGCACTCTGAAGGCAGGTAGATATTATCTTTTTTTCCCATCTTTGTATCCCCAATAATCACTAATGCCTGACACATTTCTGGTACTCAAATATGAATTATTACTTTGTATGATGCCATAATGATGCTATAAAAAGTGATCATCAAAATTGTCCTGCTCTGGTTTAAAGTAGAAATATAAATCAGTTGAATAAGGGAGAATCAGAAACAATTAAACTCAATGGCCCGGTATTCAATTAACCCAACAATATAACTTACCTGGAACTACCTCTTTGGATAATTACCTCCTGCAAAATTTTGAAAAGAAGTTTGGCAGAAATTGGATTCATAGCTAATATACCAGACAATTAATCAAAAGAGATATGCAACTTGATTATCAAAGATCACACCATGAAAAATTAGAAAAGAATCAGAAAAGCAACCAGGAATTATACAAAAAAATGAATAAAATGCCCTCACTCCAGAGATTCCAGAAATATATGTACCAAGGAGATCAATAAGAAGAAAGATTCAAACACACCAAATTATTTACAGCAGCTATTTTTGTGGTAACAAAGATTTAAGGAGAGAAGGAAAGTGGATGCCCACTGATTGGGGAATGATATAAATCCCCTTGTACTCCTTTGTGGTACAAGAATGTAATGTAATATTACTGTACAATAAGAAAAAATGAGTATGATGAATACAGTAAAGTATGCATGGAAACACTCAGAAAAAGCAATGCAGAGTGAATTAAGTGGGGCCAGGAAAACAATATATGTGACTAAAGCAATGTACATGGAAAGTAAAATAAGCACAAAGCAACTGTAACTAAATATTGTAAAATTACAAAGAGTTAAGTTGGTTCCAGATAAGAAATGAGAAAACACCTTTCCTTCCTCATTCACATTCACTTTGAGCCCAAAACACTAGATAATAGCATAAAATAGAATTGTTTTCTTCATGTTACTCTATTTTAATTAATTATTTCTTCTATTTTTTTCTTTCTTATGCTATAAAGGATGTCTCTATGAGAGGAAAAAGAGAATATATGAGGAGAAATCTAAGTGACCTAACAAAATGTATCAATAAAATATATTTTTAAAAAACCTGAATGTTCCGCAGTGATAATAACTAACTTGACCAAAAGAAACATATGAAAAGATAATTCACTCTCCTCCCCCTTTGAAGAAGTAAAGAAACACAGATCTGAGATTCTGCATATGATGTCCCAAAAAATGTTATTTGCTGTTTAGTTTTGCAGAATTTTTTGGATTTCTTCCTTTGTTCAAACATCATTCTAAGGGACAGCCTTCTGGCAGGGTATAGTCGGATGAATACAGTGGGAAATATGGGTGATACAAAAATAAAATATTTTAATAAAATATATTTTAATAGACCAAATCAGATAACTTCCATAGCTATGATTAGGGGTAGAATTCTTAACCAAACAAGGGATAGAAGTGATCACAAAATATAAAATAAATAACTTCAATTAGATGAAATTAAAATGCTTTTTAGAAACAAAATCAATGAAACTAGAATAAGGAAAGCAGAGGACTGGAAAAATCCTTGCTTCAAACATCTCTTATAAGAGTCTAATAGCCAATGCATATAGGAGAGTAACCCAAGTATACAGGAGCCATTTCTCAGTGGACAAGTGGTAAAAGGATATTTGCAAAAAGTTCTCAAAAGAAGAATTTCAAATAATTTTAACAACTACACAAAAATTGTTTCAAATCACAATAAGAGAAATACAAATCAAAACAATTCCAAGGTTTCATCTTATAACCAGAAGATTATGTTTTAAATGGGGATAGTCAGTATTGGTAGAGTTATATGAAGATGAACATACTAAAAAATTGTCAGTACAGATGTGAATTGGTTCTGCCATTCAGAAAAAAAATAATTTGGAATTGAACTAAGACCAGAGTTTCTGCTACTTATTATACATCCCCAAGAGACAGAGACAGAAACAGGGCTACCATATATCCCAAAATAGCATCTTTGTAGTAGCAAACAACAACAAAAAAAAAGATAACACTCAATCAAAGAATGGTAAAATAAATCCTAGTAAATGAATAGAATGGAATGCTATTGTTATTCAGCTATTCAGTCCAGAGAGTTTCCTTGGCAAAGATGCTGTAGTGCTTTGCCATTTCCTTCTCCAGTGGATTAAAGGAAAAAAGAAAGAAAAGTGACTAGCCCAAGATCTCAAGGAATATTATTATTGGGCAATATTACTAACACAGAGAAGCATGGGAAACTTAGATAGTAAAAAGTAAAAAAAAACCAGAGCAAAAGAGATATAACAAGGGAAAGAGGAGGAAGGAAGGAAGGAAGAAAGGGTGAGAAGAAAAAGAAGGAAGAAAGGGAAGGAAGGCAGGGAGGGAAAAAAGGAAAACTGAGTATTTCTATTGACCAAATTGAACCCCAAAGTACAGATGAAAAAGTGTATTTCCTTCCTTATTGCAGTACTATGGAATAATGGTTATGAAATACTGTATATTCTATCAGATTCAGTTCATGCTCTGGCGAGTTTTTCAAGAATTATTTTTACTTATTTTTTACATTTTGTTACAAGAAATGGCTCTCTAGGCAAAAGAAGGGGATATATATATGTGTGTGTGTGTGTGTGTGTGTGTGTGTGTGTCTATGTATGTATGTATGTATATATATATATATATATATATATATGCAATTGGAGGTGATGTAAAAATAAAAGATATCAATTAAAACATCTTTATATGAATTGAATTTAAATATGAAATAGTGTCATGAGGATGAGAGTTTAGACATGGCTTCATCCCAGAGGGCAGAACTAGGAGAAATGGGCTAAAATTGCTGAGCTATGGAATGTGCCTTTGATGTAAAAAGAAACTTAATAATTAAAGAGGTACAAAATAAAAATGAGTTATCTCTAGAGCTCATGAGTTCCCCTATTGCCACTATAGAAAGGGTTAGAAATTGATCTAGACAATCTTTGAGGTTCCTTCCATCTCTGAATTGAAATGAATATAATTGAAATGAATCAAGTTGATTTGAATCTGATGTGGAAGCTGGGGACAGACCTAAATCAAGTGCACCTCAGTCTAAATAAGATCTAGAGAACAAATCAAAGACAGAAACTGCTTCTCTGGTGATCCAGGAGCTTAGGGAAAACCTTAACAAAAATAGAAAGAAGGAAGACTTTTTGGATTTCTTAAGAGATCTGAGGATCTCTTAGTCAAGGATAAATCTAGGCTTAAATAACTGAATAGACATTGGGGCTCTCTAATAATGGTATTTCTTAGATGAACAGGTCCAGATCCTCATTCTACACTGTATACTTCTAATTACCTTCTTCAATACAATTAATGACCTTATAAATCCTCATGCCAGTAGAAAAAGCATTTTTATATTTTCAAGATAACTAATTGGCAGTAGCAAGCTGTTATCAAATGCCAAACTACTGAGGACTGAAAGGAGAAAGAGAGGTGAGATTTTTATTCTAGATGAGTACACCATCTCAGCATAATTTAAGGTCCTTGAAGATGGAGGCTATTTCTTTTTGCCTTTGTATCCCCACTTAGCACAGGCTTGGCACACAGCAGTCATTTAATAAAAATTTATTGATTGGTTGAAAAACCACAAGTTCCTACACGATAATAAGAAATATAATAGAGAAGGCACTGACATTGCTTTCCATTCATTCATTCCTTATTAATCACTTATTTTGTCAACATCAGCCATGATCATCTTATTAAACCATCAGATACCAGGGTCCTGAAAGAAAGGGATAATGGATAAATAGATTTTGATGGGGAGAGGATAAAAAGGATAGGAAAGGTCTAGAGCATGAGACAAATAGATCTGTATATACTTTTGGGGTGAAGCATAAGAGGATTGGATACTTAAGGCAGGAAGAAAAGGACCAATAGGGATAGAGAAAAATAGATGGAACGATGGAAGACAAATTTAGCCCACAGTTCTTCAATAATTGGTAATTGCACCAAATTATGCCAGTACATTGTTACATCGATTTGCTCTACCTCTCCACCATACACGGAACTTTGCAGGCTCTCTGAAAGAGAGGAGCTCTAGAGAGAAGCTGGGGTATTGTCACCATTACAACACAAGCAATCTAACTCTTTAATTGCCTCTCTCCTTTCAAATCCCTCCCATGAACCTACTTCTTTTGTGAAGTATTCCCTTGACTTCCTGTAGAGAAAATCTGAAAGGTCACACAACCAGAAAGGAAAAGAAAGAGCATACTTCAAAAGGCTTCATGAGGTGGATTTCAGAGGATTTCAGAATTAACTTTGGCTTTGCTTGGTGACCCTCAACAAGTTATTCACCCTCCTGCATTTATTGCCACAAAAGTATAATTTCGACAAACCAGTCATGTAAGAAACTATCAAGCTCTATTCCTGAGTGCCGCAGGGCAAGAATGCATGGAAGGATGGTATGGTGGAACAAAGGAAGTGGGAAAATTTGGAAAGACCTGGATGCAAATCCTGACCCTGGCACTTGCTATGGGAGCCTGAACAACGTGTTACCCTCAATGTCCCTGCCTATAGCATCTACCTTATATTGGATATTGTGAGGATCAAATGAAATCCGGGAAGTGAGGGAGTAAGTGCTTTATAAATGTTAAAGCTCCATGGGAATAACAGTTATTATTGAGCACCATAACATGGAAAAGAAACACACAGAGAGATCTGACAACATGCCACATATGTGTTAGGCTAGCCCAATCAAAATAAAAGTGCATCTAGGTTCCTGGCTCAGATCTCTCCTTTCTCAAACCCAATCTCTTCTACCCAATTAATTCCATCACCTCCCATTGCCTCTAGCATCAAATACCACCCTTAATAACCTGGTCCCAGCTCACCTTTCCACCCTCATTATATCCTTATCATCACACATAGTAGGCAGTAAATAAATACTTGACTAGTTAATATCTTAGGGAATGGAAAAGATTTGGTCCTTTGGAAGGGGAGGAGAAAGGAAAGTTGATATAAGCACCTTTTAAGCACCTCCTATATGCCAGGAACTGTGCTAAGTACTTTACAAGGATTATCTTTTATTCTGAAACACAATGCTTCTGCCCTCCACATGAGGATAGTGTGGGAGTGTGGAAAAATTCCTCACAAAGCTACCTTCTACCTGTGTGACCTTGTACAAATCACAACCGCACTTCAGCTCCTCATCTGAAAAATAAGGGAATTGGACTAGAAGATTTCTAAGGTCCCTTTAATTTCTAAATTTTCTCATCTTCTGTGAGGAGCCAGATTCAATAAATAAAGTCACTCATGCATTGAACAAATAGTCCTATGCTAAATGCTATAGGGACATTGAGAAAATGAGCACCTTATGGCCACCTTCAAGAAGTTTAAGAGGTTGTCATGGGAAAATAGAATACACACATGTAGACAATGATTTAAGGACACATTTACAAAGTAGCCTAGCAACAAGTTCTAATTGATATAATACAAACCACATTCTCCTATCAGTATTGAGGGCTATTAAGCAGAAAATGAAACACATCCCAGAATCCCATGAGTCTTATTTGAAAATCTTGAGTTTGCAATGATTCGCCTACAGGTCATCATTATCAGTAATGTTATCTTCAAAAGAGCACATATCGTGACCAGAAATGGTCACAGTTTTAATTAAGATTAAATAGTACTTCCCAGAGCTCTAATTTAGGATCCATGAAGCAAGTGACTAATTGTCCTCTCTAGCTGCCCACTCTTTGACCTCCACTCTATTTTGGACTGGGAAACATCTCTGAAAAGAATGAAAGTGTCCCTGATCCCCTTTCCTCCAACATGTGCAGGCTGCACATTTGCATGGTAATATCTCGTGCCATTAGTGAGTGAGCTGAATAATTAGGCTATGAAAATCTAACGGCAGGGATTTTTGTTTTATTAGCAATTTTCCATCCTATTGTGTTAATTTCATCTCATGTCAGCCAGCTTTCTGAGTAAACAATGATCACAGGCAGACATCATTTCCTGGCACATTGTGCTGCTGTGAGTGACTTCACAGACCAGAAAATGGCTTAAGTTGTCTTTTGTTTTATATTCTCTGCCTTCTGTTGATGCTACAATGCCTCCAGTCCCCAGTTTCTTATGGTCCTGCAATATTCATTTCCTCTTTGTTTGTTTCTCTTGGTTCACGTATGTGTATGGCTCTGCCTGCCTTCCCTCATGTCCTTTTGCCTCTTCTTATTCCTTTCCTCTCTCTCCATATTTCAGTCTTTTTGCTCTTTTTTTCTGCTTGCTGCCTCCCTTTAATATTACTAATAATAGTAGCTAACATTTGTATTGTGCTTATAGTATTCAAAGCATTTTCATATCCATTAGTTCACTTTGTCTCTCTCTCCCTGTCTTTTCCTCATTCACTTTAATTTCCCTCCCTTTTCTCCCCAGCTTGACTTGTATTTTATTTTATTTTTACATTCCCTTCCACTCTGTTTCTTTGTGCCGCCTCCTCCTTCTTTCCCTTTCCTCCCCCAGCCCATCCTTTCTATCTCCTTGAGTGCTATCTCTTAGTCTCTTGCTCATTCACTCAGGCTTTCCTTCTGCTCTCTGAGATTTCTGGCTGACAGATGATTAATATTTGGCCCTGCCATGTTGGATAGTGTGATGCATTTTTTCTTCTTTATCCCCACAAACATCAAACACCTGCAAGTTCCTCTAGGAGCAATGAAAAAAGTTCTGCTGTTTAGTGAATTATAGCAGCACTTCTGAACCCCTGGGAGAGAGAGTTGAAGAAGAGCATTCACAGCATGAACTTGGGACCCTCATATGGAAATTGACCCCAAGGGATTCTTGAAGCCCCTTCTATATGCTCCCCACCCACAGGAAAAAATGGAGTTAGATTTCTTCAAAGGACAGCATTTACTGATTATGCTTAGCTATCCAGGTCAAAGAACTGGGACAGTGAGGTAACGTCTTCTGAGGAGGACATGGCCAAATGCCAACACCACAAGCACTCGTTCCATGCATCCACAAAAAGTCCTATCCTCTGGCAGGTTTCCATTTTATATGGCAAGCAGTTTGTGCTTCTCAGCAGGCTAGATAACTCTGAATTTTATGGGGCATTTCTGAAAATAATGAGATGACCCCAACCTCACTCAAACATTGTCTCTGATTTCTGACCTCTAACCTCATTTCCTTCATCATGCTTCTATAATACTCATCTCCAATTTAAACACACTTTCCCCTATTCCAATGCTATTTGACCATTTTAAGAACAGTCACTTTAACATGGCCAAAAAATTTTAAACTGTAATCCAAGGGTTGGTGTGTCTGGGTCAACAGTGCTTCCAATAAAAAGAAAATATAGGATAATAGCATTATAATATTAAGATAATTCCTAAACCCTTCATCTTGAAGATGAGGAAATTGAAGCTCCCAAAGGTCAAGTGACTTTTTTCCAGCGATACATAGCTGGTAAGTAGCAGGGTAGGGATTCAAATTCAAACTCTCTGCTCTCAAATCCAGTATTCTTTACACTGAACTATCATGATAAAAAATCCAAACTGAGAAGCATCTACACTCAAAGCAAGCAAGTAGTTGACATTTAATGAGTACCTACTGTATACCTGACATGATTCTAGGAGTTTAAAACACAGTATCTGCCAGTTAGGAGTTAACTGAATGGGCACATGAAATGATTGTAAAGCAATACAGCATATTATTATAAGCTGGATTTGTGATGAAGACTATTATGGGTTCAGAGAAAAGTATAATAAATACAACTAACAAAGTTATAGAGCCAGAAGTAATCTTATAGCTAAGCCTGTCCAATCCCATTATTCAATAGATAAGAAAATGTAGTAAAGTGAAAAAGGCATTAGATCAAGAGCCTGGAGACCTGAGTGCAAATCCCAACTTTTCCACTTACTACCAATGTGTGTGCGACCTTAGACAAACATTGGGTTTCCATTTCTTCAACTATAAAAATGAAGAGATTGAGTTAAATGACCTCAAGGCACTAAATATAGGTTTCTTTGAGGTACATGGAGGGAAAAGGCCATGTCCCAGATCACACATATTATTCAGAGCTGGAATTCAGATTTCCTGATTCCCAAATCTAATTTTCTTTCCATTGCACCATGATGTGGGATGGAGTATAAGAAAGGACTCATAAAGGAGTAGATTTTGAACCAAGCTCTGAAAGATGTTTAAGGTTTAAAAAATCAAAAGGAGAAAGATTCTTCAGGTAAGGGGGCCAGATTCATTAAAAGCCTGAGAGTAGGGATGAATATAGCATGTGTCAAAGGAAACAGGAATGAGATGAGCCTTGTGGGAATAGGATATTCAAGATGAAGTGTGATGGGAAGAAAGAGTAGAAGATAAACACCAAAACTGTTTATGTGGCATCCCTGATAAAGTCCAGCAGGATATTCTCATCATTCTGTTGCACTGAAATACAGAGTTTCTTCAGATCTCTAGACTGAACTAGCTAACCCCTACATCACTATCCTCAGCCACCCCTTCCCTCTCAAATCCCTTACTACCTGGCCATGGGAATAACCTGCATCCAGCCTAGAGGCCTCTCACTAGCTGCTGTACCAGCAAAAATCACCTGCCGCAGAGGGCTGCACCCACACCCAGATTTCAGCACATCATCAGCATTCAGCACCATGGCCAGTGCCGGAGGCAGCAGCAGGGAGAATTCAACAGCAACCCTGAAGAAGCAAAGAAAAAATGAAAATCATTCTCACGTTGGCTAGCCATAGGAGGGCTCTTGGATCTTTTTTTCTGGTGTTCCTTTTCCCCAGTATCCCAGCCAATGTACCTGGGTTGTCAGAGAAATGATAATAAATTTCCAGTGTCTTCACTGGTTTACTAGCTGGGAAGAAAAGGAAACCTTTACACTGCACTAAGCTAGCATTATTATCTTATTTAATTCAATTCAACAAACATTTAGCAAGAGCCTATTATGTATACTAGGGACATAGCAATGAAAAAAATCACATTCTGCTCTCAAGGGACAGAAAGTCATATTCCCCTATAGTCAAGGAATAAGAAGTTAAAGGTATATATTGTGAACTCTTTCATCACCATGATCATTTTGAAGAAGGGATTCTAGGATCCACAATTTTCAAAGATACATAGTGGGAGACAAAAAAAAAAAAACAGCAAGAGTACATAGCCCAGAAGGCAAGTCAGTGGCAGAACAGAACATAGAACATTGCAGTCTTGGACCCAACTTTATTTAGGAAAGCCTGAAAGGGAGACCCATACACCCAAGAAAAAATTAACTCACAATTCTCTAACCTTCTCTATGCCAAAAAGTGATAATATTGCTCCAAACTGGATATGGTCTCATTCCTATTAGCCCTGCAGATCTTGATCTACCCTAGGCTCTTCCGTGATTCAAGTTTTCCACCCCAGGACTGATTTAAAAGCAGCCGACTTTGTCAGAAGGAATCTTCATTGTAGCAAACTCAATCCTCTTATGGTTCATGGTCCATGAAACCCTGGTCTCATTTCACATTACTCACTGCCTCTAAGGACCACCTTCTCATTTTCACCAGATTCTCTTGGCTATATTACTGGCCTGAGGAGTTTTCAGGAGTTTTTTTAATTAACTTATGCCTGAACTATTATAATAGTCTTCTGGTTGGTTTCCCCCTCATCTCTCTCCACTCCAGACCATCCTCCACTTAGCTATCAAATTAACTTTGTCTGATTATATCACTTCTTTACCCAATAAATTCCAGTGGTTCCCTATCATTTCTTGAGAGGTTTCTACCATCATCAAAATCAAATATAAAACCCTCTGGTTTTTAAAACCCTTCATAACCTAGGATGCTTCCTGCTTTTCTAGTCTTCTTAAACCTTATCCCACACACACACACCCTAAGATCCAGTAACACTGACACTGCTGTTGCTTAAACAAGACTATCTCCCAATCTGGGCATTTTCAATGGCCTATTTCCAACAGGCACCTCAAATTCAATATGTCCAAAGCAGAATTATCTTTCATCAAAAACACATAGCTTTTCAAATTTTCCCTATTCTTACCAAGAGAGCAACCTTCCAGTCACATCCAGGCCCAATCTTGGGGTCATCCTCAACTTTTCATTCTCACTCACTTCACATAATCCAGTCAGTTGCTGCATGTGGTTGGTTTTTTTTTTTTTTTCCTGCAGAACATCTCTTGTGCATATGTGTATGTAGATAGATAGATAGACAAATAGACAGATAGATAAATCCCCTTCTCAGACACGACCTTAGTTAGGATATTGTTACCTCTTGCCTAGACTATTTTAATATCTTGCTGACTAGTTTTCCCCCTCAAGTATCTTCCTATTCCATCCCAACCTTTATACAATGACTGAAGTGATTTTCCTAAGTGGAAGTCTGACCATGTCACATATATATTCAAATAAGCATAGATTCCATAGATCAAACATAATCTACTTTGTTCAACATTTAAAGTTCTTCATAATCTTTCCTTGCCTCTTCCTTATTCCCCTCCTCAAACTATACAGGCTGTTTCCAATACTGAAATCTCCACTTCTTAGAATCCCTGACTTCCTTCAAGATTGAATTCAAATACCAACTTTTGAAGGAACTCTTTCCCAATCCATCTTTCCCAAGCCTGCTAGTACCTTCACTTCTATAGCTGCCTTACATCTACTTGCTAGATAGGTTATATATGTCTATTTATTCATGTATTACCTCCCCAATTTAAATGTAAATTCCTCAAGAGCAGGACTGTTTCCCCCTTGCTTTATATCCCAAGCACTAAAAACAGTATCTGGCACTTACTATGCTATGTGTTTAATAAATGCCTGTTGATTGCTTGAAGAAATTAATCATTTCTAACCACACTGGTCACAGTACTGGTGCAGAAGACAGAACATTATCACTGGAATCAGGAAAATAGAAGTTCAAATCCAGAAGCTTACACTTAGAAAAGATAGTATCACAATACCCTACCAACCCTAGAATTCTACTAATCAATAAGCATTTGATTCAGCCCTATTACCAAGATTCTACAAGATTAATACTTTTTTAATCTATAAAGAAATTTTCTGGATTTGGCAATAACACATTTTGTCATATGGAACCCACAAACAGATTTCTCCTTTTAAATAGTGAGTTTATATTTACAAGCCCATAGGACTAAAATATATTTTGATTACTTTGGGAAAGTCTTAGCTCACAAAGAAATATGTACTCCATCAAGTGATTTCTTGAATGAGGAATTTTAACCCTAATACAAAAATCCTAACAAGCACACGCCTATGATAACTGTACAGAAAGGAGATAGAAGATCATACTTTTTTCTAGAATGCTATTAAACCAACCCTGAAACTTTGGGAGGAAGGGATCACTTGGGAGTCCTCAGCCCCAAGGCTACCGTCTGCCAAAAGATATCAGCCTTCAAAGACAGCTCAGAATAAGAGCTCCCATGAAAAACAACTAATGTAAAGGCAGCAGGAGGATGGGAGTAGGAAGGAGAATCTATCCAATCCTTGATCCTAAAGGTAGCTTATTACATAAAGGAAAAGGGGAAGAAGCAGCACAAAGAAGAGAGCAGAAACAGAAACAGAGATGAAACAAAGGCTGGAAGCCTCAGCCTTAATGGCTGTGCTTCCCAGCCACTTCTGGAAGAACAAAAGGAATTCCAAATCTGTTCTTATTTTATACTACCTGTAACTCTTGATATCAAAGGTCAAGTTTCAAGGCCTTATTAGAGAGAAGGGAGAACAAAGGGGTCCTGTCCTTCTGTGACATCTCCCTGGAGAGTACCCTCTGATATTTCTGCATTCCCAGAATGCAGAAGGTGATGTTGGGGGAGGGAGGAAGGGAAAAGAGAAGCAAAGATGGAGGATGAAGTATGTCATCTCCCCCCACCTTCTCTGTGGCCCTGCTGCATTTCCCCTTGCATTCTCCTGGCAGCCATACTTGTCTTCCTTGTTATTTCTCTAACTCCTTGAGACTTGGGGTGAACTCTTCCATTCTTTATAGGCCTCTAAACAGATCTGTGGTTTTTCATATTGGGTGTGAATATTCTCCCCTTTGAAAGAAGAAATGATGGAGACTAGAAAAACTTTGTCCTTTTGTTTTAAAGTACAACCATTTCTCCAATGCAGATACAGCTCTCCAAGACTTTGACTTCAGTCTTTCCCCATGGATAATTCCTTTAGCAAAAAGTATTCAATAAAATGTTAGCCATTTCTAACTATTATAGAAACTATGATCAGTAAATAGGCTGCCAGCATGTTTATATTTACCTGCATTTGGTCACAGGAAACTCCATGAAACTTTTATCATCTAAAATCCTTGACCTCAATACTCTTTCATTCTTACCACTGCTCAGGACTCTTACTTTGTGCCTCTTTGGATAATACCTATGCCCTCAGTTTCTTCTTTGAATGCTTAAAGCCATGGGAATGACCTGGGTATGTCCCAAGGGACACAAGGCTTAAGTAGAAATCTGGAGCATGGACTCAGTCCACACCCAGAGAACTTCTTCTAAATTTTCCTATTCCACTACACACACACACACACACACACACACACACACACTCACACACACATTGTATAGGTCAAAGCTCCCATTTTAATATAAAGATATCCAGAAAATTCTGAATAGGTGATGAAGTTACTGTGGAAGGACCAAGTCTACAGCTATTGTGGACTTAGATCACTTACAATCACGTAGCCCATGACATGACCTGGGTCTGCTTGTACCAATCATCCCTAAGTCTCTTTGATTTATGCAAATTCAACTGAACCCACTTACCAAGAAAGGGAAATACAAAGGAAGTAGTGCAAGTAAGTCTGATCACTATTCCTCTCAAAATGTATTTGCAATAGAGTGAGTCAAAGGGGAAAAACAGGAATGTGCTGTTCTCAACGTTAATCTCAGTTCCCATCTGTTACCTTTACTTGTCCAGGCTATTCAATGAGGTTCTAGAACAGGGATGTTCTAGTAAATGTTTAACAACCATCTCTCCAGAGAAATTTAATCTGCATTATTAACATTTTAACAAAATGATAAATCAAGCTCTGTGTTGTAGCCTTTGCAGATTTCCTTGGTCTAAATAAACACTCTCACTAAATATTTAACACTTGGCTCCAGAGACAGTTTGATCTGGCTTCAATACACCCCTGTTTCTCTTCTTCATCATACCTGTCATCTGTCCGTTCTGCTAATACTGGTAGAGCTCATAAGAGAAATTTCACCATTAGATGGCCTTCCCAGCATTCCTTGTCAACCAGACACAAAGCAGATGAACAATCACAAAGCAAGTCTCTGCTAAAGTTCCTGTTGGTTTCTTTTTGACCTCTCTTGCCTCCCACTGAAGGAAGAAGAAATAGTTATTTGGTGGTGTGATCAGCACCTAATAATAATCATACTTTAAGTAAAGTCCTTCCAAGTGCACTTTTTTCCTTAATAAGTTTTTTCTGCTAGCTAAGTGTTTATCTGTTTTTATTTTCTTCTATTTGAGTAGAAGTCTTGGTTCTCTCTGATTATTTAGCTGGTGTTGTGGTAAATTTAGCTAGGTATTGTGAAAATTAAATTTACATTCAATTGTTCCCATAGCAACCATCTCAGATTGAGCTACTCTAAGATAGACACAGATGCCTTCTTTTAAAAGATTAGAACCCCTTTGTAACTATAACTGGTTACAGATACTGCATCGTACTTTATGGGCAAGTTGAAGTAATTTTTACTATGCACTATTTTTACCTTATGTGCCAGTTTTAGAACCTAACCATCATATAAGATGTATCTCCCTTTTACAGAATCTGACCCAGCTACTTTTTGCAGTACAGTTTCCTGCCCCCATGCTCTTACTCATACTGCATCTGACCAAAATTGCATCGCTATAAAACTCCAACCTAAACATACACAAAAAGAGATTCCTAACTCTTGACAATTCCTTGCAAATACTTAATCTTAAAAACACATAGAACATACCATGACTTTCTGCACTGAATCAGAGTACTGATCTCCTATCTGTAATCCATAAGTTAAATCTCCTTGTGTGCACCCTGGGGTTAGATTTTCCCGTAATGCTTAATACCAGCTTTTTTTGTACTTATAAAAAGACCTGAAAAACTATGGGCAGCTGTATCCTTGTCTAGCCTTCAGGGCACAGATATTCTATCCTTTCAAACTGGATATAGAGCAAAACATTCTGGCAGCAACCATGCTATTAGATATCTATAACCCAAAGCAACAAAATATTTGAAAACTCCATATATCTTCTATGGGACTCTCCAAATCCTCTCCATTCAGTTCTTATCTAGACCATTATATGCTGCTACTAATGCTGTTATTGTTTAATTATTGGGGTTTTCTTGGTAAAGATATTACAATAGTTTGACATTTTCTTTTTAAACTCTTTTTTTTCAAATATGGAAACTGAAATAAAGAGTGTTAAGTGACTTGCCCAGAGTCACCCAATTCAATTTTGAACTCAGATCTTCCTGACTTCTGGTCCAGCTCTTTACCCACTGAGCCACTTTTTCTACTTTTCTGTTCCATTCACTACATTATTATCAAATTCATGTTATTGATCCATAGATCTGACTACATCCATACTGTACATAAAAATTTTCAATAATTCTCTACCATTTCTAGGATAAAATATGAAATTTTTAGCCTCATATTTAAAGACTTTCACAATCTAATTGCCACCCATCTTCCTATTCATGGACGCTACATTCCAGGAAAACTGACTTACTAGCTATTCAATATTCATAATAGTGTACCTCTGCACTTTTACTCAGGTTGTCTCCTCAGCCCTATAATGTACTCCCTTCTCACTTCTACTTCTTAAAATATATAGCTTCCTTCAGAACACAGATCAGTTGCCATCTCCTATCCAAGATCTTTCTAATCACCTAAGCTATTAGTACTCTATTCCTTGAAATTAATTTGTACTATTTTATATATGGTATAATGAATTCAGATCTGACTAGAGCCAACAAGACTTGAGTTCAAACCCGGTCTCTAGCATATACTGAATATATATCCCCTGGAAAGTCAACGTCTTAGTGCTGTAGGCCAACAATGTCAAACTCTAATAGAAACAGAAACTATAAAAAATACAGAAGAATCCCTATGGAATATGTGTTGTTATATTTTTAATAATATTTCATTTTACCCTAATTATATGTTAAAACCAATTTCAACATTTATTGTTTTTTTTTAAGTTTTGAGTTTCAAATTCTATCTTTCTGTCCCTCCCTCCCCCTCATCCCTCCCTGAAACAGTAAGTAATCTAAGTTATACATGTGCAATCATGTAAAATATTTCCATATTAGTCATTTTGTAGTAGAAGACGAAGGAAAGAAGGAACAAGGAAGGAAGGGAGACAGACAGACAGACAGAGACAGAAAGAGACAAAGATAGAGAGACACAAAGAGAGAGAGAGAGAGAGAGAGAGAGAGAGAGAGAGAGAGAGAGATGGGGGGCAGGGAAGTAGTATGCTTCCATCTGTGTTCAAACAACATCAGTTATTTTTCTAGAGGCAAATAGCATGTTTCATTGTGAGTCCTTTGAGATTGTTTTAGATTTTGTATTGCTGAGAACAGCTAAGTCACTCACAAGTTTTTTGGTTTTTTTTTTCATAGAATATTGCAGTTACTACATACAACATTCTCCTGTTTCTGTTCACTTTTCTTTGCATCAGTTCATGTAAGCCTTTCCAGTTTTTTTTTTAATTATCCTGATTGTCATTTCTTATAGTATAATTGTATTCCATTACAAACTTATAACATTTCCCAATCATTCCCAATTGATGGACATTCCTTCATTTTCCAGTTCTTAGCTACACTAAAAAGAGCTACTATTAAATATTTTTATACAAACACATCCTTTCCCTTTTTAAAAAATCTTTTTGGGATACAGACTTAGTACTGTGATATTGCTTAGTAGAGTGATATTGCTGAATCAAAGGGTATATAGTTTTATAGTCCTTCGGGCATAGCTCCAAATTACTTTCCAGAATTGCATCCATTTACAACTCCACCAACAGTGTTCCAATTTTCCCACAACTTCAATATTTATCATTTTCCTTTTCTATCATATTGATCAATCTAATAGGTGTGACACAGTACCTCATAGTTGTTTTAATTTGCATTTCTCAAATCACCATGTATTGATTTAGAAAAACACATATTAATATTATTTATGTTTCATTGTATTTTATTTATTTTGGTTAAGCATTTCCCAATTCCATTTTAATCTGGTTCAGTGAATGGGAGAGGGCTATAAGCCACAGGCAATATTTGCCATCTCTGATACAGGTAACTTCATAAGACTAAGATTATTTAATTTGTATTACTTCAAAAGAAGAAAGCATTGCCCAGGATCGCCTTATGCCAATGAAATCACTGCTTCAAATCGTACTTGAACTTTTTATTTAGTTATCTATGGGCCTATTAAAGCCTCCCAGCAGAATATGAAATGTCAGGGCCATTGTCACTAATTTCTGGTTCTCTAACATTAGGCAGAACTGGAATGTAATTGTGCTCAAATGCTCCATCAACTCCATTCCCACCCCAAACCCCACTCATCTTCTCCAGGGTTCTTTTCTTATCTAATTTCAGAGAATGCCGCATTTTGCTCCTTGATAATTAGACCCCACCCCTTCCTTTGTCTTCCCCCTCTGGTTGCTTCATTTATCCACTTTGAATAATTGAGTCATGATTATAAACACACAGTTTAATTAAAACTAATAATTGCAAAGTAAAAGGAAAGCATCCACAGTTACAACCCAGACTAGTCTTTCCATTCATTGCCAAGTCCAGTCCTCCAGGAAGGAAAACCCCATTTAGACTAGCTAGTTCAGCAGATAAAGCATCAGCCTGGAGCAGGAAGGTGCATCTTCATAAGGTCAGACTTGGCCCCAGACATTTACCACCTGTGGGACTGATCAAATCACTTAGTCTCGTTGCCTCAGTTTCCTCATCTACAAGATGAGCTGCAGAAGGCAATGGCAAACCTTTCCAGCATCTTTGCCAAGAAAACTCCAAAGTGGGTCACAAAGAGACACAAAACAAACCACACACAGCACACACACCTTCCCCAAGAGGGTAAGCTACTTGATTGAGAACAGGGCTTTTTCCTTTTTTTTGTCTTTTTATCCCCAGTATCTCTCACAATGTCATGTATATAGTAGATAATTAATATTTATTAAATTGAATTCAACTAAACCCTGCCTGCCTCTGTGTCTTCAGGAAGGTGGCGATGGAAAGTAACATCCTTAGACAGTGCTCAATGACCCACCAGAAACATCTCCCTTGGAAACATTGCTCCAAGAATCTACATAAGGTTCAATAAAGATCAGAAGCTGAAAACACCCCTCAAATGAATAAAGCAGCCTCTGAATCTGAACAGAAAAAATGAATATACTATATGTTGCTCTGACTTCCAAGTTACCCATCCAGATCACAGATACTCATGCTCCCAACTATTTCCCAAGTGGTTAAAACTCCTTGAAATAGGAAAAAGAAGGTTCATTTGATGGAGCTGGACCACCTAATTAATGATGTTCCTCCAATATGTTCACACAGTCTCTGATCTATCTCTCCTTTCCCCTCTCTCCTCTCCTCTCTCCCTTCTACCTCTCTCTCCTTCTCCCTTTCCCTCTCTCTTTCCGTCTCTCTCTTTCTCTTTCTGTCTCTCTCTTTCTCTTTCTTTCTTTCTCTCTCTCTCTCTCTCTCTCTCTCTCTCTCTCTCTCTCTCTCTCTCTCTCTCTCTCTCTCTCTCTCTCTCTCTCTCTCTCTTTCTCTCTCTCTCTCCCTCCCTCCCTCCCTCCCTCCCTCCCTCATTTCTATAATAGAGACTAATATGGGATGGGGATGAAGGGATCAATACCTATGAGAACCTAGAAATATGTTTTTACAGAAATTTAGAGTTCCTTTTTAAGAGTTTTTTCCCGAGGTGAAAAATTGGAACAAGAGGTTTGGCAATTGTTAATGCTGTAAAGTTACCCATGTATATATCCTGTAAATAAAAGGCTATTAAATAAAAAAAAAAAAAAAAAGAGTTTTTTCCCTCTCTCTCTCTTCTCCCCTATTTATATCTTCTCATTATCACCAGCCTAATCCTAACTCCCAAGGAAGCTTTAATTTTTTTTTTCCCTGGCGCTGAGAGCTGGACTTCAGCAGAAAAAAAAAAAAGAAGAAGAAGAAGAAGATATCTTCTGAAGAAGGATTTGGGGCTCAGTGGAGGGAAGTGTCCTAATGTCTTTAGGGTATTTCTTAATAGGAGGATTTTAAATTTCTTGAAGATAAGAGTGTTGGATTTAGAGTCACAAGCCCTGGGTTAAAATTCTGCTTCTATCATTTATTATTTGTGTGCCCTTAGCAAAGTCACTTAAAACTTCCCTGGGCCTCAGTATGCTGCTCTGTAAAATGTGGGGAACTGGATACCTCTAAGGTCAGCTCCAGATCTAAATCTACAATCTCACAAATTTTTCTTCCTGTCCATGGAGTCTAATTATAATGACAAGTTGAAATCTAAAGGATTTAAGTAACAAACTGAAAGTCATGCAATGAATAAAAGCTCTTGTTTCTATAGCGCTTTAAGGTTTATAGAAAAAAGTGTTTTCCTCACAATATGTCATATTTTTTTTGCTGAAGTAATTGAGGTTAAGTGGCATCCAACTAGGCAGTGTTAAGTGTCTGAGATCAGATTTGAACTCAGGTCCTCCTGATTTCAGGGCTGGTGCTCTATCCACTGTACTACCTAGCTGCCCCTTTGTCATAAATTTTTATCCCCATTTTACAGGGAGAAGAAATTGAGGTTCAGAAAGACTAAGTTATTTGTCCAGAGTCACGAAACCAGTAATCAGTGCCCATCTATAATGCAAGTCTTCTAAAATGAAAACCAGTGTTGATTTCTCCAAATCAGGTTGACTAGCTATGAAAAGTCCAGGATGTACAGAAATACATTGCTACCTCTCCCTTCCTGGGATTCCTTTCGCTTTCAGAAACATCTCATCCCAAGCTATTGGGAGAATATACACTAGATTATATTCTATACCAAACAGAGACAAACAGAGGGAAGTGACTTCATAGCAAGCCACTGAAGGCTGAAGAAAGAAAGAAGCCACAATCCTGCAACCATTTTTTGGTTTCAACATCTATTTCCATTCTCTGATTGCATCCCATCATACAGGTCATAAAAGAAAAGGATGCTTCTTAGTGGTCAGAAGTATAGTGGTCTAGCAAGAGTCAGCCAAGACGATGATAGAAGCCAACTGGCAGCACAGTGGATAAAACACTAGTCCTGGAGCCATAAATACCCGAGTTCAAATCTAGTCTCAGGCATTTAGTAGCTACACACAACCTTAGACAACTAATTTAAACACTTTCTTAGTTTCCTCAGCTGTAAAATGGGAATAAGAATAACGCCTACCCAACAGAGTTGTTGAAGAGCAAAAAAGATGGTATTTGTAAAGTGTTTAACATAGTGCCTGACACATAATAAGCATTTAAATGTTTGTTCCTTCCCAACTTCTTCCCCCACCACCTCTGGGTCTTAGAAGTCAAGTGTCCACATGTTTAATAATAAAATTTTAAAACTCCAAAGGGTCCATGGTTTAATTGCAAATATGATAAATAGACACGAGTCTTTATTCCACTGGGACAAACTGCAAGCCCTCTATACCTTTGCAGACTGTTTCATGAGTGACTGAGCCAAAAAAATTCATCACCTGGTGACCAACCTTCTGGTGATAACCCTCTCCAGTCTTAGCTAAGTTGATCCTTGGATGGCAGACACGAACTCAGATGCTAGAATGATGCTTGAAATTTCTCCATCTGGGTAATACTTGCCAGAACTCCCGTTCCACTGGCAGAGCCTTCGGGATCACCTCCACACCATGATGATACATCTTAGTAGGACCATAGCAGATGAAAAAATAATACTAAAATACTAATAACAGATTGCATTTACTTCTTTCTAATATATATATATATATATATATATATATATATATATATACATACACACACTATAGCTTTCTACTGTTTATACCAATACAATGAAGAAATCACATGAGTCTTTTCCTTGAGGAACTGAAGCATATTAAAAGGTAAACTGACTTGTCCAAAGACATCCACCCAGAAAGTATTAAGAGTCAGGATTTAAATTCAGCCAGGTCAAGTTATATGTCTCCAGGTCTGAAGCTTTTTCTGCTTCTCCATTCTGAGAGGTAATGATCCATTGCTCCAGCCTGGTGAGGTGTCGAGTTTGAGAAGTTCAGCCAATCCACAGAGGGACAGATAGGTCTTGTAAGGTCCAGGCAACTCTTAAATGGGGAAGAGCAAGGATTCCACTATGAGCAGCAAGGCGTGAGGACCTCCTGCCCAACAGTCCAAACCACCAAGGATTGAGCTGTCAGGAAAGGGGTCTGAGCTCCAAGGCTCCACCTGGGAATGGAGATAGATGCTGAAATAGCCACTTTGGGGCAGGGGCTGCTCCTGAAGCTTCCTGCTGGGGATCAAAGTGGATCTCTGAGCTTGTAAAGGAAGGGGAATGGGGAAACTAGTAGAAGAGCAGTGAGGAGGTGAAGGACCAGAAAATTCTTTATACTGACAATGTCAACGGAACATAGCCTGCAGAGGAAGATGAAGAGCAGGCTGTGTAGGGCTCAGAAGAAAGAAACCAGGGATGCTTTGCTGCAAAATAGAATCGATTTCTGGAATAAGAGAGTATAGTGTCTCTTATGGGGCTCGTCCTCCTCACTCGGCTGCCAGAATGTCAATTTGCAGGTGACGGGCTAGGGATTATTTGAATCTCCTGCAAAGAAGCTTGATTCTGGAATGGCCCTGAGACTTCTATACACAAACCCTTCAGTGTAATTGCTTGCCTCGGAGCTAGGGCTGAGGGAGGGAAATTGGGCTGATCTCCTGACAGACTGAAAGGTCTGAGCTCAGGATGGAGCAAGGTTAAAGCATATTCTCTGCTGCTTCTGCCCCAGTTAAGAAGGGATTAGCCAGAGGACAGAACTTTTCAAATTGGGGCAGGAAAAGTTAACCTGAATGACTGAGGTTTTTTTCCTCATCCCAAACATTCTATTGAGAGGAGCATAAGGTGACCTAAGACAGAGAAAGAGAATAGCAAAAAGTCACTTCCCTTCACAAGACCTAAGTTCCTTCATCTCTAAATTGAGAGAATTGAATTAAATCTCACAATTTGCTTCCAAATTTACCATTTTTAAAAATGATGACCCTAAATTTAAGGAGTGTTCAAGCAGGCCCCCACTGAGGACACCACTAAGTGGTACCATCCAGTGTAACCAGCATCTCCCAGAGTTACCAAGAAAGTAAAACATGAGTGAGAATTAAAAAGGAAGTGGCTATAATTTTGAGTAAGATCTTGAGGAAAGTTCTGGACACTGTAGTTAAAATTGGAAACCAGGCCATGCTGCCACTGGATTTTCTTGAGCCTTATAGACACAATTTTTTTAAATGGGACAAATGAAGGAAGGATCAGAACTATCCTGGATCCAGGTATTCTGAGGATAAGTTACTTCTAGGTGGGAACAGAAAAAATGGATCCTATCATTTGAGCAACGGGCCACCTTCATAGCACTATGGATTGTGCCAGGCTATTAATACCACCATAACCATCTGCTCCTTCTTTCCCTTATCTCCTCTTTGTTTTTATTCCATCTTCCCTGTTCTGGTCACTCACAGGAATTGCTTAGACCTTCTAGTAGCCCTCAAGGTATGAATGTTGTTAACCCTTGCTACGGAAATCACAGCAAGGGGAAGAGCTTGGACAGCTGTGATTGCAACTATTAAAGTGATCCCACTTCCTCAGGATATCCTCAACTTAGTATATGAAACCTCAGTCTTTAAATATCCTGAGAGCAAATAGTGTTCTGCTTTTTCTTTATGTTTCCCAATGCTGCCCTCAAAATTCCCAAATGAGATCAAATGAAATCGTATTTATAAAGCACTTAGCCCAATGTCTGGCCCATCCTAGGTGATTATTAAATGCTTTTTCTCTCCTCCCACTTTCTTCCCTCCCCCTACTTCATTTTACTCAAAGGACATTTATAATTCTGAAATGGGATTTTTTTAGGTTTGCTACATGATCTTGGCCCTTTCATTCCCCACTAACAAAGGTGACATCACAAAACAATAACCTGGAGTAATTCTATGTATGTTTTTATAAATGATGTTGGGAGTCAATAGAGAAAGAGGTGGCAAGGAGGGGAAGGGAAGGGAAGATAGAAAAATGAAATTAATTTAAATCCAGGTCTCCTAACCATGTTCTTTTATACTAGCCTCAGCTTCCTGTAAATATGATTATTTGGTATGTATGTCAGGAGATCCAGATCTATGTGTTTTCCTCCTTTAGAATGCAAGTCCCTGATGGCAGAAACCATGCCTGTCAAACTTTCTGCTCACGGTAACCCAGGGGGCACTTAGCATCCAATGCCATGTTACCACAATATACAAGAGCTTACACTTTACCTATAGACCCCAGAGATATGAAAAGGATGGAAGGTCACTCATTAATCTTCTCAACCAAACCAACTCAGACAAATAGAAATCACTGTCACTCTCCTAAACCTAGAAAGCCGACTGATTGAGCTTCAAGAATCCTGGTTCCCCATGTTTAACATGTATGGGACTACCTGCCATCTAGCGGAGGGCGGGGAAGGAAGGAGGGGAAAAGTTGGAACAGAAGTTTTTGCAAGGGTCAATGCTGAAAAATTACCCATGCATATGTTTTATCAATAAAAAGCTATAATAATAATAAAAAAAGCTTTAATTTAAAAAAAAAAGAATCCTGGTTCCCTATTATCCCCTAATGATACAAGGTTCCATGTGAGCAGCCTAACATTTTATTTAATTTTAGCCAACATAATGGTAACTTTAAAAAGTGATCATAGATGGGAAACCTGCTTTGACCATGAGTATGATGTAACTACATCCATAAAATGGGAATAATCCCTGCTCTTTTTCTCATGGGATAAGATTAAGATAGGGACTAGATCTGTGATTTCAACTCCCTCTGCCAATGCAGGCTGACCTCTTCTCTGTAAATTGGAGTCTCAAAAAGTTATCCAGAGCACTGAGGGCTTAAGTGACTGACGAAAGATTTCAGTCAGTATTTCAAAGCCAATATTAATCAAAGGGTTTGTCTTCTTTTTCTCCTAGTAAGAATAAAGAAGAATGCAAAATTTCATAGCCTTCTACACTTGGACCAAACTAACAAATAATCAAATCCAACCCCATCATGTTATAGATAAAGTGAAGTGACTTGCCTAGGGTCACACAGAGAGCAAATGCCAGACGGTGTCTGTTCAGCAACTGAAGCTCCCCAGGAGTTAGAGAAGGAGATGTGTTTTCAAGCATGTTATTCAGTGCCCTCTCAGGGCCCTTCCAAAGCTTGGAGGAGGGTTCAGGACAGGATTTATGGTTAACTGTTTCTGCAGCATATGGCTGCGCCAAGTAGGATGCCCCTGAATTATAGGGATGACCTACTTTCTGGCTTATTACTGGCTTACTGATGGCAGGATATACCACCAAGCAAGTTGTGCTCCAAGAAGATAATTTAGTGGGAAGTCATCTTCCTCCTTTCTACTTATGCTACGTCTTCCAGAGGCCCAAGCCGGCAGACTCCATCCTTCCTGTGTCTGCTGAATTTCAGGAACAGCAGCAGCAACCTTGGCAGTATCATATTTGGAGCAGCACTATCGAGATGAGAAACATGGCTGTCTGGCTTCCCCAAAGCTCCCTCCCTCTATCCAAAGAGAGAAAAAAAGAAAGAAAGAAAAAGCGCTCCTGTCCTCCCCTTAATTCAGGAAGCCAGTGGAGCCTACAGTGGGTAGCAGGTGAGGCAGCTGGCAGTTGCATTAAGCTGTAGCTCTTCCACGGGAACCCTGGCATTCAGGCTTGGGAGTTGCTAAGAGGATACAAACAAGGAATCGTCCAGCTGGCTCGGAGAAAATCCATCTTCAGCCCCCTTGTCAAGAAAAGATGGAGAAAGGAGAAGAGCCTGGATCTGGCTTCTAGCAAAGAAGGAAATGCAGCGACAAGAATATGGGGATCTCAAAGGGAGTGCCGGACGTTAAATGGCAACCTTTCTTGTTCTTGAGGTCCCAAGAGTGAGAGTCCCTTTCCTAAGATCCAAGAGAAACTCAAAAGAAGGGGCAGCTTTGAAACCAGGGTTCAGATAGAGACGTGAAGGGATGGTGAGTAAAGGGGGCCAAGGTAATTGGATTCGGCCAGTCCACCCAGGGATGAACTTCCCAGCAAAGGTTTTCCAGCTTCCCCAAATAGCAATCACTCGATCTCTCAAGGTGTACCAGCATCTCTCTGTATCATGAGTCCCCACACATCTTTCCATCTCCATGCCCCTACATGGTCAATCTGTGCTCAAGTGCCCTTCCTTCCCTTCACCCCCAGACCCAGGACAATCTTCCACACTAAGAATTAGGATTCACTGCTCCCACAAGGAGCTACAGAGACCCAAGATCATACTCACAGGTGTGTGAGTTCCAGGTGAGCATCCCTGGGACAAAAAGGGAGGGAATTGAGCACACTTCTAACACAAACCAGAGACATCACGAGATATGACACAGACAGAAGCAGGGACTGATAGAGAATGTTGGCTTTGAATAAGTAAGTCTGGAGCTTGAAGTGGGAGGACATCCTACTAACATTTTTATAGTGTTGCTTAAAAGGAGCAGTTCTATGGGCAATCTCTACCACCTAAATCATTCTTTCCCTTCTGCCCTTACATCCTCGTTACTGTCTCTTTTTTTCTCCCAGAAAACTAATTTACTTCCTGGAAAATCCTTAAATCCTAACACTGGAAGACATTCTAACAGTGATCTTAACTTTCCCTTTGTCCCTATGCAGTCTTACCATAATCAAATCAAATAAGATGGAACAATATCCTCCTTCTTCAAAAGCAGGTCACATTACCACCCCTTTACATTCTTTCCCTACCTCCACCCCTTCCTAGCTCTATACGTTTCCCTGAATCTTCCCTTGCTCCCAGAGGCCTATTCCACACCTGTGTGGGGTGAGAGCCAAGTCTATCCTTATTCCCTCCCCCCACAAGAGTCCCTTCTGTCCCTATCCTCATCCTGGGATCTCCCTCCTAAGCTTAGTCCCTGCACCTGTATTTGTTAATCAACCCACGGAGGACTCTGTAATTGCCCAGCAGAAAACATGGGTGCAGATGTTAGGGAGCGCCAGGGCAAAAGCACTAAATGAGATTCTTGTTTTCCAAACAGAGCCCGAGATTTAATTACAGCCTTTCCAAGTGCTTATTAAAAACCCTTATTTTTTTCCTTATTGTTTTCCAGCATGGCGCATATTGAATCAGCCACTGCTGTTGTCTTGTTTTTGGAGTGTTCATAAAAAGAACTGATGTGGAAAATTGCAAACACAGATTGTACCCAAACAATATCTTTTCCCTTTTCTTTTCTTTTTCTTCTTTCTTCCTGCTGAATAACAGCATCAGAGCATGCATCCGGGCACTTTCCCAATTGTCAAAAGAAGAGTTGCTGAATATTCACAGTCCCAATTGCCCCAATACCGGGAGAGAGGGGTAGGAATGGGCTTGTACCACATTGGATAGATGGCAGGCAGAGATCATAGAGCTGGAAGAGACTTCAGAGATTATCTAATCAAATCCTCTCATTATTACTGATGAGGAACTGAAAACTTAAGCAGCTAACCAACTTGCCCAAAGTCATGCAGATAGTGAGTAGCAAGCTCAGATCCTGACTCCAAATCCAAAGTCTGTTCTAGTGGACTACACTGTTTCTTATCTTTGGAGGAACAATTGCAGCCCACTTCCTAATCCCATCCCTCACCTCCATCTTAAGTCTGGTTAGGGCTGGGATGGAGGCAGGAGATGAACAGAAAATCTTATGCATGAGCTATCTGTGTTGGGTAAAGCATTTCATGTCTCTAAGTCTCCCCTTCCCTGAGACACACCCTCAATTTCCTCCTTTGCTCTGATCTATGAATAAGTGATAGTCCTTCTCATGGCCAGTCTCTGATTTATATCTTTGATACCATCCCTTCCATTCTCTTCCCAGAGCTTTCCCTTCAATCATCTCCTTTTCAATCTTTCCCTATCTATTGACTTTTTCCATCCTTACCACTAACACACCCAAGTCTCTAGTCCTTAAAAAGCCTTCCCTTAATCCTGTCATCCTCTCAAACTATTATATCTCCCTTTCTTTTAATTCTATATTCATTGCCACCAATTCCCTCCTACTTGCTTCTTAACCCTTTGGAGTATGCCTTCTATCCCCTCCAGTAGACTAAACCTGCTCTCTCTAAGGTTACCAACAATGTTTTAATCGCTTAATCCAAAGGCCTCCTCTCATATCTTTTCCACCTTGAACTCTCTGCAACTATTGATTTGATATTTTTTCCTCATATTTCATGACAACACTTTCTCTTGATTCCCCAGTCTCTGGTAAGGTTCTTTTCTTTTTTCAGGGCATGGAACAAGGGAGGCAGTCAGGGTTGAGTGACTTGCCCAAGAGCCCACAACTAATCCTGACTCCAGAGTAATGATCTATCCATTTCACAGAACAGATGTTTAATAGATTCGTAAAATTTAGAGGTACCTTGGAGACCATCTAGCACAACCTTCTCATTTTACAAATGAGGAAACCAAGAGCAGCCACATGGCCATGGTCATAGAAGTTGTAATTGGCCAAGTCTTCTTCCTTCAAAAATAATACCCTTGGGCCATCTACACGGCACAGTGGATAGAGCACTGACCCTGAAATCAGGAGGACCAGTATTCAAACCTGACCTCAGACATTTAATACTTCCTAGCTATGTGACCCTGGGCGAGCCACTTAATCCTAATTTCCTTGCAAAATAATAATAATATAATATCGCTCTTTCGGCTAGAAGCATACAAATGTTTCTCAAATTGAACTGATGAAGGTCTTCATCTAGAGAAGATCTCTAAATCCCCCTCCAAGCTCCAACAATTTATGAATTTATACACTGTGTATTTTAGCGTCAATAAGACCTTAGAGATCATCTACATCAACAAAGTCCCTCATTACACAGAGAAAAACACTGAAGTCCAGAAGTGACTTGGTCAAGTTCACAGAGCTATTAAGCTGTCAAACCCAGGTTTCCTGTCACCGGATCCATGAGTCTTTATTCGCCATCCCCATTTCCAATCTTCCAACTATGAGTTGGAGATTTAAGCAAATCAGGTGGGATTTTCATCTCAATCACCATAGTCTTGCTACTTCTGGCAATGAGCTGAGTCATTTGGAACCAATACAGGTAAAAGCTCCTGGTCTCCCAATCAGGACATCTAGTCCTAAAAACCTGGCAATCCTTGAGGATGCTCACCAGAAGCATAGCTGGTCTCCCCTCCTTAGCGTGTAAGCTCTTTAAGGGCAGGAACTGTCTTTCTTTTTGCCTGAATTTGTGTTCCCCATAAGCACCTAATAAATGCTTGACTGACTCCACTGTAGTCTCAAGGTTGGGGTGACTGACAGGAAGTAGTATATGGCAGGACAACTTAGGAATTAAATTCAGCAACCTCACTTCCCCATCCCCTAATTTCTCTGAATTAAAAAGCTTGGGAGAAAGCCTCTCAAAGAGCTTTTGTCCTGAGGAAGGAGGGCCTGCTGACCAAGTCCATGCACTATTCTTCCCCTCTTTGTCCCCGGTTCCCCCCAGAAAACCTACCAGCAGCTGTACCATTGCTGCTGCTGCTGCTGCCATTAATGCTGTTGTCATGGCCTGTTCCTGCTACTAAGGCTCCTGAAACTCCTCCTCCTAAAGCCTGGCTTGGATCTGGAGACCCTGTTTCTGAAGAAGAGACAGCTCTTCCCTCTCTATGGCCCCTTCATTTCTTGCTTCTCTACTGAGGTTGCTGACGGGGGGGCCCAATTAGTGCCGATTTGAAAAAGCAACGAAGACACCCGGGGAAATATCCTTTCAAGCGGGCCTTGCTTAAAATTCAAATCTTCCTTCCTTTCACCTGCTCTTCTTCATTCACCAGCAGCAGCCCACTTTCCACCACTTTTCCTAATTATCTCAGACTTTTTTTGTTCAACTCGGCAGTGGGAAATGGAGGGAGATGAAGGCTGTCTCCTTTCTCTTCCTGCTCCTTGGAAGCAGAGATGATGCTCTGCTAAAGTCTGGATGCTCTGAACTCATGCCCACCCCAGGCTTCCTCCAAGATTTAAGATCAAGCTGCTGGAACCCCTGGCCAGAGGCAGCTCATGGTCAGAGAGGAGAGACTCAAATCCTGGACTCTCTGACTCCCCAAGGACAGACTTCCAGCTCCTCTTCAGCCTTTACAGCTTTCTGTAATCCCCTTAAAGTCCCCCCAACTCTGGGGTACTGAACTACAAGGTCAAGGTGGGAGATTGGATGTCTATATCATGGGATCAAAGATTTACAGCTGAAGGGCACCTCAGAGCTCATCCAATTTAAGTATCATTTCTTAATGTTTTTTTACTAATTTTACTAGTTTTTTACTCATTTTGCTAATGAGAAAACTGAGACAGAGAGTTCAGTGACTTAATTAGCTAATAATAAGTTTCTGAAGTAGCATTTGAATTCTGTTTTTCTTAACTACAAGTCTCCATCACTTTTCACAACTCCAAGCAATAGCCTTTCCCATCATGGATTCACACTTACACCCCCAACTTGTATTCTCCACTTGGCTTTACAAAAACATCAGAAAAACACCAAAGAAAATACTCAAAAAAAGCCCTGAAATGACTTTTTGTTCACATCCCCTCTAAATATCAGCACTGCACCGAATACCCCAAAATCTGGCTACAAAGACAGGTGGCTATGGAAAATGCAAAAACACTGACAAAACTTTACTTCTGAAATTAGTTGTTTTTCAAAGAGTTACAGTATGTTAGGGATGGAAGAAATATGAAAGATCATCCGGTGAAAACCAGCTAAGGAAACTGACCCTCAGTCATTGTTGCATAGCCAGCTTGTGGCAAAGCCCCAATGACATCCTTGGCTTCCAGGTCCCCAGGCCGGAGATTTTTCCATTACAGCCTGGTAAGTCAGTAGTTAAGAGGGAATCAATCAACTAACAAAAATTTATTGAGCACCTACTATGTGCCAGACACTCTGCCAGGTTCTGGTACACAAAATCATAAAACAGTTTGTACTTTCAAGAAGCTTACATTCTATCAGGGCAGACAGCATGTACATAAATGAATATATCGGTTATCCCATGTCACCTCACATGTACAATGACAACTGAACATGCTTCATGGGAGGGCAGGTGCCCTGCTATGTAAATATAAATATATTCTATATTAATATAGAGATAACTATAAAGATATATGGAATAAGAACAAGATAAATACAAAGTAGATTGAGAGAGAGGGGACCAGACTTAACAATAAAGACTTAATGTAGATGGTATTTAAAGAGTACCTTGAAAAAAGAAAGGGACTCTGAGATAGCAGTGAGGAGGATTCACCTTAAAACAAATGGGGATGGTAAATAGAGATGATAATAATAGCTAATAGTAGCTAATATTTATATCCCACTTACTATGTTCCAGATACTATGCTAAACACTTTACAAATATTATTTCATTTGCTTCTAACAACATCTCTATGAGGTAGGTGCTATTATTATCCCCATTTCATAGTTGAGGAAACTGAGGTAAAAAGTGATTTATTAAGTGTCACATAGCTAGTAAATATTTAAGTTGGATTTGAACTCAGATCTTTTGACTCTAGACTCAGAACCCTATTAACTACACTTTCTAACTATTAACAGAGGCACAAAGATGGCAAATGGAACAGAGAGGAGGGCAGTTTGATCAAAGCATCGAGGGTGGGAAGAGAAGTAATAAATAATGAGATTGGAAAGCAAGGATGAAGTCAAGTTGTGAAGGTCTTCAAAAGTCTATATATTATCCTAAAGGTAATAGAGAGCCCTATAGTTCATGGAGTAAGGGAGCAACATAATCATTTTTGTGTTTAAGGAAGGTTACTTTGACAGCCAGGAGGAGGATAAATTAGAGTGGGGATAAACCCGAGGCAGAGAGAGTAATTAGGAGGCAATATACTAGGTGAGAGGTAAGAGGGCCAGAGCTAGGGTGTGACTGTATGAATGGAGAACATGTGATAGAAATTGTGGAGGCAGAAACTGCAAGATTTGGCCATTGGCTAGATATGTGGGGTAAGAAGAGGGAGAAGGCAAGTGAAAAGTGGAGATTATGATCCTGGGAGCGCAGAGAGATGTTGATGACTTTTAGAATAAGAGGAAAGTTGGAAAGAAGAGTGAATTTAAAGGAAAAACTAATGAATTCTGCTATTTCAGATGCGCTGATTTTGAGATGCCTTTGGAACATCCAGTTTGAAATGTTCAAAGGCAATTGATGATGTGGGAACTGAAGCTCAGGAAAGAGAAAAGGGCTGAATATATAGCTCTTAAGAGTCATCTGCAGACCAATGCAAACAAAATTAGAAGGGAAGCAATAAACTGGGGAAAAAATTTTACATTCAAGAGTTTTGATAAAGGCCTCATTTCTAAAATTATTATATAGAGAATTGACTCAAATGTATAAGAATTCAAGCCATTCTCCAAATGATAAAAAGTCAAAGGATATGAGCAGACAATTTTTAGATAAAGAAAATGAAACCATTTTAGTCATATGAAAAGGTGCTCTAAATCAATGTTGATTAGAGAAATGCAAATTAAGACACTACACACCTGTCAGATTGGCTAAGATGACAGGGAAAGATAATGACGAATGTTGGCGGGGATGTGGGAAAACTGGGACACTGATGCATTGTTGGTGGAGTTGTGAACGAATCCAACCATTCTGGAGAACAGTTGGAACTATGTCCAAAAAGTTATCAAACTGTGCATACCCTTTGATCCAGCAGTGTTACTACTGGGCTTATATCCCAAAGAGATCTTAAAGAAGGGAAAGGAACCCATATGTGCAAAAATGTTTATAGCAGTCCTTTTTGTAGTGGCCAGAAACTGGAAGCTGAGTGGATGCCCATCAATTGGAGAATGGCCAAATAAATTGTGGTATATGAATGTTATGGAATATTATTGTTCTGTAAGAAATGACCAGCAGGAGGATTTCAGAAAGGCCTGGAGAGACTTACATGAACTGATGCTGAGTGAAATGAGCAGGACCAGGAGCTCACTGTACACAGCAACAGTAAGATTTTATGATGATCAATTCTGATGGACGTGGTTCTTTTCAACAATGAGATGATTCAGACCAGTTCTGATGATCTGTTGATGAAGAAAACCATCGATATCCAGAAAGAAGATTGTAGGAACTGAATGTGGATCACAACATAGCATTTTCACTCTTTCTGTTGTTATTTGTTCGCATTTTGTTTTCTTTCTCATTTTTTTTTCCTTTTTGAACTAATTTTTTTCATGTGGTATGATAATTGTAGAAATATGTATAGAAGAATTGCACATGTTTTACACATTTTGGGTTACTTGCTGTCTAGGGGAGGGATGAGAGAAAGGGAGGGAGAAAAAAATTTGGAACACAAAGTTTTTGCAAGGGTGAATGTTGAAAAATATCCATATACATGTTCTGAAAATAAAAAAGCTTTAATAAAAAATTTAAAAAAGTTATCTGCAAAGATGAGATGAGATGAGATGAAAAAGTATAAAGAGAAAAGATAAAACCCAATAAAGAATCTTCTATGGCAAAAGCAATTGAAGGACAGTTAGACATGTAAGAGGAGAATCTGGAAAGAATGGGATCATGAAAACCTGGAGAGAAGAGTATCCAAAGGGAGAAAGTCAACAAGACAGTCAATGCAGCAAATAGGTGAAGCTAAGGAATAAGGAAAAGACCATCAGGTTTGGCAATTAAGAAATTTGTGATAACCTTGGAGAATTTTAATTGAGTGATGAGGTAAGAAGCTAGATTTCAAGAAACTGAGGACAGTGAAGACATCTTTTTTCAGGAATTTGACTAAGAAAGGGAAGGAAAGGCATAGGACTATATCTTGAATAAATGAGTTTGGTGAAAAATGAAAAGACTTGGGCATATGTGAAGCTATTAGGAGAGGAAACAGTCGATAGGAAGAGATTGAAAATTAGATGAAAATGTATACTTATTGTGTATCTAAGTTATATTTTAATATATTTAACATCTACTGGTCATCCTGCCATCTAGGGGAGGGGGTGGGGGGGTAAGAGGTGAAAAATTGGAACAAGAGGTTTGGCAATTGTTAATGCTGTAAAGTTACCCATGTATATATATCCTGTAAATTAAAGGCTATTAAATAAAAAAAAAGAAAAAAAAAGAAAAAAAAAAAAAAGAAAATTAGATGAAAAGAAATGATGATTGAGGGGAAAATTTGTTGGGGAATATGGTCAATGATGGGATCAATAATACGTATGGCTACAGGTCTGTAATCCAGACCATGGTAGTCCATGTCTGTAATCTCTGTTGCTGGGGAAACTGAGGCTGACAGATCAGTTGGTCTCAGGAATTACAAGTTATATTAGGCCCAAGGTCAACTGAGGATCTATACTAAATCTGGCAGCAATATGGTGAGCCTGAATGGCCATTGTATTTCCAGCCTAAGCAAGAAAAGACCCAGTTCTCATTTTTAATGAAAAGGGGTGGGTGGGAAATATATGTAGAGTAGTTGGACATGGAAAGAAGGATCACCTCCTCATTATGGACTGGACAAAAATAGGAGATGATGTCAAGAGGTTTTAAGATGAAAGGAAGAAGAGGGAACTCATGTGAATGATCTGAATTTTTTTTTGGTAAAATAAGAGGTGAGATCCTCAGTTAAGAGGATTGAGGGAGTAGAGACATGGAAGATTTGAAAAAGGTGATTTGGATTCCAAACCTATTCTCTAAACATGGAAAGTAAGGGGAGGGGATTAATCACGTAAGAATAAAGGAATTGTCTTGTGAGAGGGAAGACATGATTGAGGTTCCACAAATGGTTTTTATAGCATACTCAGTGGACAAAATTAGATGATTTTTTTCCAGCTCTGTTTAGCAATAATTGAGTAGAGGCAGAAAAGGTAGATGATGGGAAAATTTTAGATCTAGAATGTGTCAGGAGATAAGTGGAAATAGGACAAAAGTTAAAGGACATCTTGGAGTTGAACTAGAGTTAAGATGAGGGAGAGAGGCAAGTGAAATCAGAACAGGAGTGATGAGGTAAAAAAAATTCTGAATCCTGGAATGACTGGAGTTTGTGATTAAAAAAAGAGTAGATTTGGAAAGGATGAAATCCCTTTTGTAGCTAATCTCTTTTAGAAAGTTGTCTGGAGGGGATATGGAAAAATAAGGGCATTACTATAGTGTTGGTGAGGTTGTAAACTGGTCCAACCCTTCTGAAAAGCAATTTTGAACTAGGCCTCCTAAAGGGCTATAAAACTTGCTTATCCTTTGATTCAACAATATCACTATTAGGTATATATCCCAAGGAGATTTTTTAAAAGGACAAAAAAGGACCTATTTGTACAAGAATATTTATAACAGCTCTTTGTGCTGTGGCAAGGAATTGGAAGCTGAGATACCCATCAGCTGGGAAATGGCTGAACATTTTGTGGGATATGGATGTGATGTAATACTATTACTTTATAAGAAATGAGGAGAAGGAGGCAGTTAACAGGCATACCTCTGATGTCAGGAAGAGCTGAATTCAAAACTGGCCTCAGATACATAATACTTACTAACTGTGTGACTGTAGGAAAGTCACTTAACCCCAACTGCCAGAGAGAAAGAGAGAAGGAAGGAAGAAAAGATAGAAATGATAAGGAGGATAGTTTCAGAGAAACCTGAGAAAACCTATAAAAATTGATGTAGAATGAAGTAAGCAGAAAGAAGAGATCATTGTGCACAGTCACAACAGTATTGTAATGATGATCAACTGTGAAATATTTAGCTACTCTGAGCAAAACAAACATCCAAGATAATTCCAAAAGTCTGATGATGAAAAATGCTATATACCTTCAGAGAGACAACTCTTGAGCTCTTAAGGCAAAATAAAGTTTTACTATATTTTATTTTTCTTTATCTTTGCAACATGGCTAATGTGGAGTATTTTTGCATGATTTCAACATGTATAAATTTTGTAATATTGCTTGCTTTCTCAATGGGTGGGGAAGGAGCAGAGAGAAAGAGAAAAAAAATGTATTAAATGAATGTTAACAATAAATAAATGTTTTGTTTTTTAAGGAAAACTGTTTATAACAAATGTCTCCATCTTCTTCTTCTTCTTCTCCCTCTTTCTTCTTCTCCCTTTCTCCTTTTCCCTCTCCCCCTCCCCCTTCTTTCTCTCTTTCTCTCCTTCCCTCCCTCGCTTCCTCATTAACTCTCCCATGTGCCTCTTGACATTATTCAACTGAACCTTCTTTCTCAAAAAGAAAAAAAGATAAAAAGAAGGGATAAGATTTGGGATAATAAAGTGCTTTGATCAGATAGAGAAGAAAATCAGAGTTTTTAATCAAAGAAGTGGAATAAATGTGGAATTTTCCATTCTAGATCCCAGTCCCTTCTGCCTCCTTTGTTAAACTAGAAGAATTGTGTAGACTTGTATTTGTGTGCATGCATGTCTTGTATGACCTTGTTGGTGTGTTATTGCATATGTATGCATGTGTATATAGGTTTGTCCATATGTGAACACTCTTCCATCTGTTTCTCAATGTCTGGGCGTTTTTTGTTTGCTCACAACAGGCCTAAGTACTCCCTCAAAGCTTCTGTGCTCCCACAGCTCCCATTTTATAACAGTTCTAGAGGGAACATAAATTGCATTTCATGGGCAATTCAAGAATGTGGTTCCAAAAGAGAACTAAGCTTTTGCTAGAAAGTATTTTGTCTGAAGACTAGTCACTACTTAAGAAAAAGAATGGATCAAGAAAATGTAAATAAATGAGTAAGCTACGCATCCAGGAATAGGCCTAAAACTGATTATCATGTGGGAAATAGCTGAACAAATTGTGATAGATGATTGTGATAGAATAATATTGTACTAATAAGAAATGAGGAGGAGGATTTTGAGTTGCAAATTCTCTCCCTCCCTCTACTATTTCTCTACTCATTGAGAAAGCAAACAATATTACGTCAATTATATCAATTAAGTATGAATTATCAATTATATCAATATTTTCAGGAGGTTTTAAGATGAAAGGAAGAAGAGTACAGGGAGATGATATTGAATGACCTTAGTTTCAATAAGGAGATGAGGTATTCAGCTAAGAGGACTGAGGGAATTGAGGCACAGAAGACTTGAAAATAAGAGGGTTGGATTTGAAACTTATTCTTCAAACATGGAAAGTTGATATAAGGAAACTAAACAGGTAAGAATAAAAAAATTGAGGGATAGGCAGAGCTAATACAATAAAAATGACAATTCTACCTAAATTAATCTATGTATTCAGTGCCATACCAATCAAATTGCCATTATTTTATAGAGCTGGAAAAAAATAATAACCAAATTCATCTGAAAGAACAACAAGCCAAGAATTTCAAGGGAATTAATGAAAAAAAATGCAAAGGAAGGTAGCCTAGCTGTACCACACCTAAAACTATATTATAAAGTGACAATCATCAAAACCATCTGGCACTGGCTAACAAATGAAGTAGTGGATCAGTGAAATAGGCTACGTTCACAAAACACAATAATCAATGACTATAATAATTGAGTATCTGATAAACCCAAAAACTCCAGCTTCTGGAATAAGAACTCACTATTTGACAAAAATTGCTGGGGAAACTGGAAAATAGGAGGGTAGAAACTAAGCATTAACCAAAATCTAACACTTTATATCAAGATAAGATCAAAATGGGTTCATGATTTACACATAAAGGGTGACACTATAAACAAATTCGGAGAACAAAGGATAGTGTACCTCTCAGATCTGTGGAGAAAAAAAGAAATTTATGGCCAAAGAAGAACTGGAGTACATTATGAAATGCAAAATGAATTATTTTGATCACATTAAATTAAAAGGTTTTTGTGGGGCCAAGATATCATAGTAAAGTCCAGTAAACTGCTTGAGCTCTCCCAGTTTCCACATGAAACCAAGCTTCTGAAGAGGGCCTGAGGGAATGAAACCACTCAAACTGAAAAAACTTCAGGAAAGGTCAGTCTCACTGGGGTGAAAAGGATGTTCAGCCAAGGTCAGAGAGACTCTGGGAAAGCTGGTGACAAGGTTTTAATCATAGCAAATCATCAATTAAGACCTTCAGTCCTGGCTCAGTAGTGGAGCAAACCAGGGGGAGCTTCAAGTCTCATCTCAGAAGGCAAACTCTGGGAAACCAGGCTGTTTCCTGAACAGAGTAGGCAAAGTCATCCCCTACAAATACAAGGGGCACCTGTGCTCGAAGCCAAAACTCAGAGACATCCAGGAAGTTTGGGATAGCATCCCTTTTACCCCAGGAGCACAGCAGCTCCACCTTAAAAGTCAAAAAAAGAAGAAATACCAAAAGAAAAGAAAAGAAAATGAGCAAGAAATAGAAAAAAAATATTGACTACAGAAAGCTACTATGGTGACAGGGCAGACCACAATACAAATTCAGACGAGGAAAAAATGTCCACAGAAGAAATTTCAAAGAGTGAGCTAAATTGGTCTCAAGCCCAAAGTGGCTTCTTTGAAATGCTCATATAAGACTTCAAAAGGCAAATGAGAGGTAAAATTAAAAATGAGAAAAGAAACAAGAGGTGTGCATGAAAGAATCAACAGTTTGGAAAAGGAAGGAAAAAAATGTCTGAAGAAAACAACTCCTTTAAAAGTAGAATAAACCAATTGAAAAAAAAAGATATAAAAGATAACTGAGGAAAATCACACATTAAAGATTAGAACAGGGCAAATGGAGGTTAATGACTTTGTGAGATTTGTGTCACACTTCTGTGTCAAACTTGTTAAAAAGAATGAAAAAAATGAAAGAAAATGTGAATTACCTCATTGACAAAACAGCTGATCTGGAAAATACATTGTATACAACAACAGCAAGAATGGGCAATAATCAACTATAAAAGATTTGGTTCTTCTCAGTAGTTCAGTGATCCAAAGGAATCACTATAGACTTTAGACAAAAAAATGTCATCTGCAACCAGAGAAAGAATTAAAGAGACTGAAAGTAAATCAACACATGCTATGTTCACTTCTTTTTTCTGTCTTTTATCTCTCCCATGGTTTTTCCCATTTGCTCTGATTTTTCTCTTCCAACATAATTATTAAAACAATCTGTATTAAAAATAAATAAACTGAAAAAATAAAAGGGTTTTGTACAAATAAAACCAATGCAGCCAACATTAGAAGGGAAGCAGAAAGCTGGGGAGGGGGGGGGATTTATCCAGTGTTTCTGATAAAGGCCTCATTTCTTATTTTTATGTTAAATCCTATATATATATATACATACATACATACATATACATATACATATTTATACAGTTATCTTGAAGCACAAGAAAAATAGAATCAAGAAGGAAAATACTGGGAAAGAAAACAAAATGCAAGCAAACAACAGAAAGAATGAGAATGCTGTATTGTGGTCCACACTCGGCTCCCATGGTCCTCTCTTGGGTGTAGATGACTCTTCATCACTGAACAATTGGAATTAGCTTGAATCACTGTTGAAGAGAGCCACGTCCACAGAATTGATCATCATATAGTCTTGCTGTTGCTGTGTATAATGATCTCCTAGTTCTGCTCATTTCACTCAGCATCAGTTCATGTAAGTCTCTCCAAGCCCTCTCTGAAATCCTCCTGTTGATCATTTCTTACAGAAAAATAATAATCCATAATATTCATATATCATAACTTATCCAACCATTCTCCAATTGATGGGCATCCATTCAAGTTCCAGTTTCTTGCCACTACAAACAGGGCTGCCACAAGCATTTGTGCACATGTGGGTCCCTTTCCCTCCTTTAAGATTTCTTTGGGATATAAGCCCAGTAGTAGCACTGCTGGGTCAAAGGGTATGCACAGTTTGATAACTTTTTGAGCATAGTTCCAAACTGTTCTCCAGAATGGCTGGATGCATTCACAATTCCACCAACAATGTAACAGTGTCCCAGTTTTCCCGCATCCCCTCCATCATTTGTCGTTATCTTTTTCTGTCATCTTAGCCAGTCTGAGAGGTGTGTAGTTTTATCTCAGAGTTGTCTTAATTTTCATTTCTCTGATGAATAGTGATTTGGAGCATCTTTTCATATGGCTACAAATAGTTTCCTCATCTGAAAATTGTCTGCTCATATCCTTTGGCCATTTATCAGTGTATCAAACCATTGGAGAATGGCTTGAATTCTTATAAAGTTGAGTCAATTCTCTATATATTTTAGAAATGATAAAGGCCTAATTTCTAAAACATATAGAGTTGATTCAAATTTATTAGAATACAAGCCATTCTCCAATGGATAAAGAAATGGCCAAAGGATATGAAAAACTTTTATATGAAAAAATTAAAGCTATTTATAGTCATATGAAAAAATGCTCTAAATCATTAGTGATTTGGAGAAATGCAAATTAAGACAAGTCTGAGGTACCACTTCATACTTCTCAGATTAGCTAAGAAATCAGGGAAAAAAATGATAAATGTAGGAAAGGATGTGGGAAAACTAGAACACTAATGCATTGTTGATGGAGCTGTGAATTGATATAACCATTCTGGAGAGCAATTTGGAACTATCAAACTGTGCATACTAATCCAGCAGCATCTCTATTGGTTCTATACCCCAAAAAGATTGTAAAAAAGGGAAAAACAGTCATATGTGCAAAAATGTTTGTAGTGACCCTTTTTATAGTAGCAAGGAATTAGAAATTAAGTGGATGCACATTAGTTGGGGAATGGCTGACTAAGTTATGGTATATGACTGTAATGGAATATTATTGTTCTGTAAGAAATGATGAACAGGATGATTTCAAAAAAGCCTGAATTGATGCTGAGTGAATAGAAACAAGAGAACATTGTACACAGCAACAAGTTTATGTGATGATCAATTGTGATGGACTTGGCTCTTTTCAAAACTGAGGTGATTCAAGGCAATTTCAATAGATTTGTGATGGAATTCCACTCCTATGGAAACTGAATACCTGGAGAAAGGGACACCTGTGAGAATGGCTTCCATGGGCCATAAAGGATGCTCAAGATTTAGATGAGAGATAACTGGAATCATGGAAATTCATTTAAATGAATGGCTTAGCATGGTTTCTTATGAAAATGGACAATGATGGTCCCCTCCTCCCTGGTAAGCAGTGACATGAGCTTTGCAAATGGCAGAGTAGAAAAGTGTAGGAGACTGTTGGGAGCAAGGGGATTGAGCCAGCATCATCAACCATATCCATACCTACGTCCATTATTGCTCCTCCATGGAATACTCAGGGCCCTGTCCAACAGGTGAACCTTTGGCTCCCATACACATTTTAGAGAATCAAACAGACCATTTCCAAGCACCATCATGAGAAAAGGACTTTCAGAAGGAAGATCAGGCAAATAGGACAGTTTTGAGAATAAATTTATAGAATTGTTCTTAAAAGCAAACAATATGAATGTACATCCATGGTTTCAGAATAAATCTGTGTGCACAGAAATGGTCATTCTGGTGTTTTAAGTTCAGAATTTTTTAAGTGTTTAAAAAGGAAACTTAAGCACTCTGTCCTCTCCTTCTTCTTCTTCATGGAAGCTCTGAGTAGAATTGGCTATTCTGAAAATAATGAAATTATGAAAATAAATCTGGTCTGATTCAAGGAATTATTCCAAATCTGTCTATCTCTAGTATTAATATTCAGGTACCCTTTATCTCAAAAATACTTTTCACCCCATCATCTTGCTGTTTTTTGTAGCCTAGCACCCACCTAGGCACTCTCCCCAACCCAACAATCCTAGGAGAGGTTGGCAGGGTACTTCTGCCAATTTCTTTCTTCAATGGTTCCTTCAGAATAACTTCTAAGCAGAATTGTACATATTTAACATATATTGGATTACTTGCCATCCAGGGGAAAGGGTGGGGGTAAGAAATAGGGAATTTGGAACACAAGGTTTTGCAGGGGTCAATGTTGAAAGATTATCTGTGCATATGTTTTGAAAATAAAAAGCGTTAATAAAAGAAAAAATTTTTAAAGAAATAATCACCAGGATTAAATATATATTAAAAAAATACGTGGAACTCCTTCTTTATTTCAGTTGGCATCATTTCACTAATGATTACTCTGCTACTTCAATAATCTAATAGATCCAGGACCTTACTATTTGTAGATTATATATATATATATGTATATTTAATATATTATATATTATATACTAATATATTTTTATATATAAATATATTAGCACCTGGTATATAAATAATTAGTACCTGGTTGGTACCTGATACATAAAACAATAAATAATTATTAGCTGACCAAAAAAGAATAACTTCTAAGCAAGCTGCTAAGGGCTAGCAAGACTCAAATGCCTACCATACTTGCATAGCTATCATCATACACAGCTTCTCTTTCCCAGCTAACATTTTTTATTTCAGCTCATAGAAAATCATGCCCTCATCCTCTTATAGCTTTAAAATGTTAAGAATGACTGCAAGCAAGTCTACAGTGTGCACAGAGTTATGTCCCAAATCCAAATGTCCTCTCCCAAGAACAAACCCAGTTTTTAATGAATCATGTAAATACCCAGCAGACACAATACACAGACTACATTTCCCCATGCCCGGGTGCATATGCTAGTTCTATCTTAGTCTCTGTCATTATAGGAAGCAGCAGCTTTCTAAGCTTTTGTCTGCTGAGTTTTCTCTGCTGATTCCATCTCCCTCCAATCTAATCCCAGCCTGTAATTACAAATGAAATCTGCAGAATCAGGACCTATCCAAGAGAGATTCTGCTCCCATGACCGCAGATGCTCTGGACAAGTCCAGGATATATCCTGTTTCCCCTTATTTCTGTTCAAGATATAACTCCAACCCTTCTGCAGCAGGGACAATTCTGTTCAATGTCATGAAAGACTTTCCATGTGCCTCAGTTTCTTCATCTGCAAATGAAGAATTCGGATTGGAGAAATTAAGGTGTCCTTTCACAGGAACTCTTATTTTCTGATCCTACGTGCCTTGCTATAATATTTTAAACACAGATTTCATGCCAGTGTAAATCAGAAGTCTTTCTTCTTTTGTCTCATAATTATTGTCCTCGATTTAAAGCTAGAAAGAACAGAAACTTGAAGGAGACAAAGGGACTTGCTCAAGTTTCACAGTTACTGTCACATAGACAGTAAAAACTTCCTAACAATTAGAGCAGTCCCAACATTGAATAAGGGAACTTCAGAGGCCATAAGTCCCTCTTTATTGAGGGTTTTCAGAGGTTATATGACAGTTTCCTTTGAGATTATTGCCAACTTTCAACTATGAGATTCTGTGATTCCTGTGATTTCTTCTTCTCCCTTAAGGTAGGACATAATCCTCTACCTACTATTACGTAAGTTACTTGGTAGTAGTGATTTATTTCATTTTTCCTATCTGTATTCCTAGTTCTTAGCACACTGAATGGCACACAGTAAATGTTTAATAAATGCTAATTGATTGATTGATGGAATATACTTTTTCCACATAGGTCAAAATTCTTCCCTTGCTTCACAAAATCTAATTTAAGTGCTTTCTCATCCACAAAGCTTTCCTTGATCTCCTGTGTCTTAAAATAAATGAATCTCTTATCAGTATATATCCCCCATTGAAAGATAAGCTCCTTGAGGGCAGGATCTGTCTTGTCTCCTGGCTTGATTTTATATTCCCAGTTCTTAGCATAGTGCCTGGTACACCATTAACAATTAATAAATGCTTGTCACCTTGCAAAATTTGAATAATTGTATAATTAATCATATAACTTGTGTTTTAGGCATTTGTCTCATTTCCATATGCATATACACAGCCCAGCTAGATCATAGATTTTTTGATAAGTCAGGTACTGGGCATTTTGCACTTTTTATCTCCAGCACCTCACACAATGCTTGGCACATAGTGAGTGACAGTCGATATTTGTTTAATTTACCCTAATTAAATTAAAATGGATTGAACTGAAAGCTTCTTTCCCAACAACCTTGGAGTTCCAATTCTTCATATGGTCACTGAATAGCATACCTCCTTCCCACGCCCAAATGTTACTGAATAGCTCTAGCCACATCCCTAGTTTGAACTTTTCACTAACACTTGGGCACCTGGATTTGTTATCAGGAAGCAGCAGCCCAAGTTGTTTCCCTCCATGGAAGAAGAAGAGGCAGCTTGGAGTAGTGAAAAGAGGGTAGAATTTGGAGTCAGGGGACCTGGGTTCAAATCTCCCTCTGCTCCTTACTGTACTGTAAGTACTTACTGTAATTGTAGGCAAGGCTCTTACCCCTTTCTAGGCCTGTTTCCTTATTTGTAAAATGGAAAAAGTGATCCCGATCCCCTCACAGACCCCATGATCTCAAGAGAGAAGAAACTAAGAAGTTACATCTGCCATCTGATGCTAGGGCTCTGACCTGGAACTGTTAGCTCTTCTTGGTCCCTCTGCCTTCTGACTCCTGTCAGAGTCATTCAATCAGAATGCTCCTTTCAAGCCCAATGAGGAATCTGATCAATAACATTGAGAAGGGGGTGATAATGGGGATAATAACCCCAAAATGCTAAATCCTTACCATCACACCCTTCACTATAGAGCAGAATCATCTTGGAATCCCTGGCAATAACAGGCAATGTGATATCATTGATGTGATGAAAAAGCTCCTTCTGATAACATACTGGATCTTATTCCATCTTCCCACTAGCCCTGCAAGGTAAGTATTATTTATTATCACCATTTTATAGTTGCAGAAACTGAAGCTTAGAGGGACTATGCAATGTCACATAATTAATGGGGGATCTTCTTGATTCCACATCCAACATTCTACTATTCACTCTGTCCCTGGAGGACATAAGGAAAAAATGACACGTGTTTCTCATTTTGCGACCTACTCTTCTCCATACTGGTTGGGTTAAACCTGTATCATCCAAGAACACAGCTTCAGTGTAACCTCCCTTCTCATCTACCCCAACCATCATTCCCATTATCCCAGAATTAGGGATGCTAGACTTTCTGTGTTTACTATATTTCCCCCACTCCCAGTCTCATCCTACTGGATGAAAAATGCCCTCGTATTAGAACCTGGCCAGACCAATTTTTAACAATTAGTTATAACCACAATCCCTCTTTTCCTCTCTCCCTCTCTAACCCCTGCCTGCTCAGCCATCCTGTATGCTGCATACTAAAATCTAGTCCCCTACACTGCCATAATAACAAATTACCAGCAAAGGGGACAGCTCCTCTGCTCCCCTCAGCTGAATAGGGGAAGGGAAGAAAGGCTCTCACCTAAGAGACTAGGAACTACTGGAATCAGAAATTATTTCCATCCCTCTCCCTAATCTCCCCCACTCCCAAATTCCAATCTTGGAGTTGTCATAGCAACATACCTCACAAGGGTTTCAGCTTTGGCCTGAGGGCTAAAGGGTAAAAGAGAGGGGGTGTATTCATGTTTAAGAACCTGGGGTAGCTGTTTTGAAATTAGCTTATACAGGGACACAGTATTAAGACCAGGGATGGAAGAAGATGGGACTATTCAGTCTTAATTAGCTTTGTAGCACTCAATGTCTGGGATTTCTTTTAAAGTAATTTCTTTTATATCATCAGAAGTTCCCAATTTATTTCTGCCTTGCCCCTCCCCCTGAGAATTATCTCTTATAACAAAAAAATGGAAAAAAAAGGAAAAAACAGTTCAGTAAAACTAGTCAAGTTAAAAAGGTCGCCATTATATGTAGTATTCCATTCCCACAGCACTCAACTTCTGCAAAGAGGAAGAGGTTTCTGGCTAAGACATTTTAGCTGTTTCCACAACAGGGCTTAATATGAACAAAGAAATAATAAAAAGCACAGGAGGTGGTAATAATGGAAGGGGCTGGCAAAATAAAGAAATGAGAGGATATGATACAGGAGAAAGGTTTTTCTGCAAAATAGAAGGTTGGTAATAAATCCTACTAGAAAAAAAGTTACAAAGCTTCTCTATGTTTATACATGGTATAGTGCCCAGATACAGACACAAACCATGAAGCCCACAACAGTCCAGACTGGAGGCGTAGCCAGATTAAAATGTAATTGGGAAATATTTAATAAATAAATAAAATGAATAAAAGACAACAGAACATTGATAATGTCGACATGTGGTTTTTTAAATCAATATGTAACCTGCAGAGAGACTTGTATGATTTGGGGCAGGGCTTCTTGAACTTTTTCCGCCCAAAGTCCTGTTTTGCCCAAGAAATTTTTACAAGGCACTAGATATATGCCTATATAGCCAGGTACACAAATAGGCTTTTTGTTTATAAACCCAAACATTTACTGATAATAAATCGTAATTTTGTAAGCCCTATATTCAATTATAACAGTGGTCCTCAAAGTGTAGTCCAAAGAATTGTTGGGGTCTCTAAAACCTTTTCAGAGGGTCTACAAATTCAAAATTATTTTTTATTTCTAATATAGTAAATAGCTATAAATATAACCCATGTGAACAAAAACTCTTTGAAGTTTTTTAACATGAAGATACTGAGAACAAAAGTTTAAGAACCACTGATTAAGATCCCATATGAGGTTGTGATCCACAGTTTGAAGCTTTGATTTAAGGAACACCCCCCCCATTTCTATTTGAATTTGACCTCACTGGTAAAGTGGCAAGATCTAAAGAGGAAAAGAATAAGGATTTATTAAGTACTGATTATGTCCCAGGCACTGTACTACCCAATATTGCCAATATATCTCACAACAAGCCTTGAATTATTATTATCTCCATTTTACATATGAGAACACTAGGACTTGCCCAGGATCACACAGCTAAGGTTGTCCCTTCTTTTAAAAGTGACTAGACAATCTCTCAGGTCCCTTCCAGGGCTAAATCCTAAGGGCTCTGCCCTCCCTCCTGAATTCTCCTTATCCTTACAACCATTACCATCATAGGAAGCATCTGCCTGAGAAGTAACCATTTCAATTACACAAACAAGTATTTCATCTATCAATCATGAAGAAGGTGTTTCCACACATCCAGGTGATTTTATTGTCTTTCCACCTCTCATCCAGATTGTTGGATACCTGCATCCTGAAAACAGTCCTGGCTTAGCCAATACATATAGCTGTGGGTTCCCCTATTTCGCCACAGGGAGGGAATACAAATTCACAGTTCTAAAGATTTCCTCCACTCCCATTGCTTGGATCGCTGCTAGAAAGCACTGGTTTCCCATCCAACTCCCATTCCCACTGACAAAGGTTCCTTTAGAGTTTGTTCTTGAAATGGTCTGTTTGTCCCTTTCCCCCCTCCCCCTCTCCTCTGTCCTCCCTCTGGCTCCTTCATTCCAAATATTTATTGCGTCATGACTCATTAACATTCCTCCCAGGACATCTTTAATAAATATGCTGAGGGGAAAAAGCCTCTGCTTGCATATTAAATATTAAATTTATAAGACATATAATCCTCCTAATTAAGTTGAATTTTAATCTTCCACATTAAATTAGAAGAAAAAGAGGGGGATGGGAAGAGGAAATATGTCTACCCCCCCAAATAGAACCCCCCTAAAAAATCCTGACACTTGGGTACAGAGCCAAGCTATTTTTTAAAAAACTGGCAGCTCCACTTTCTGTTCCCACAATACCCACTGCTTAACAGGATCTCTGTGGCCCAAGGGCAAGGCCAAGTGGCAGAGTCAGGCCCCCTGAGAGGATTTCTGCCCGGAAAGCTCATTATGTTACTGACATCCTAGTCCTGGGACCACACACATATAGACTTGGAACACAAAGCAGCAGGTGTGATAAAAGTGGAAGAGAAAATGGCCTCTGGAGGGCTCACTTTGCTAATCTCAGCCAGTCCACATCACCACCAGTCCCTCAGCCACATCCAGGTACCAGACTTGCCAATGAAATGTCAGCTGTTCCATCCTTTCCATTCACACACACAAAACCAGACCTGTTCATGTGGTCCACGCGGCATTATCTGAACCCATGATTTCCTACTCCCCGGGATAGAAACTCCCTGCTCCAGCCCAACAACCCACCCACAGCTCACAGATCGGAGTATTGAGAGTATAAGGGAATTGCCTTGGTTATGTACATATGAGGGGTAACAAATAAAGTGCTAGATCTGGGGTCAGGAAGACAAAAATCCCAACTGGGATATTTACCAACTGTATGACAATGAAGATGTCACTTAGTATCTCTGAGCCTCATTTCCAAAATGCCTCGACTGAGAGCCTCAATCTATGATGCTATGAATAGGATTTAAAATCAGGCCGGTCTTCCTGATTCGTTCCACCAGAGTCCATTCTGTATCCACTACATCCTGATGCTGTGCAAGGTACAGACACAGAAATATTAATGATAATCACTTCCCATTGGTGGGATTTGGCTGCAAATCATGGAACATAAAAACTAAAATTGTAAGTGACCCAAGGATGATGAAAACACACAGAGAACATGCAAGTTTGCTGCTGCCGGATATTACCAACAATGACTTATACACAAGAAGTGACACAAGATATCTTTAAGGAAAATGGGGATGGGGGCTGTATCCCAAGTAAGGGATAATAGATGGGAAAACATCTGTCAGGCAGAAAATAAGAAGAGAACAAAAGGGAGAGAGACCTCAGGGTACTTGGCAGGTCTTCTATGGAGGACTGGTTCATGGGAATTTATCAGCAAAAATCTCACAACATAAGAAGGGAGAGGGACTCAAACCTGTGAATCAATGAGATAACAAACCAGATCTATCAGAATCTAGTAACTATCATCACATAAGCTCTAAAGATCATGGAATTGCAGTGTTACTACTGGGATTATATCCCAAAGAGATTATAAAGAAGGGAAAGGGACCTGTATGTGCACGAATGTTTGTGGCAGCCCTTTTTGTAGTGGCTAGAAACTGGAAACTGAATGGATGTCCATCAGTTGGAGAATGGCTGAATAAATTGTGGTATATGAAAATTATGGAATATTACTGTTCTGTAAGAAATGACCAACAGGATGATTTCAGAAAGGCCTGGAGAGACTTACACGAACTGATGCTGAGTGAAATGAGCAGGACCAGGAGATCATTATATACTTCAACAATACTAGATGATGACCAGTTCTGATGGATCAGGCCATCCTCAGCAACGAGATCAACCAAATCATTTCTAATGGAGCAGTAATGAACTGAACTAGCTATACCCAGAAAAAGAACTCTGGAGATGACTAAAAACCATTACATTGAATTCCAATCCCTATATTTATGCACACCTGCATTTTGATTTCCTTCACAAGCTAATTGTACAATAATTCAGAGTCTGATTCTTTTTGTACAGCAAAATAATGTTTTGGTCATGTATACTTATTGTGTATCTAAGTTATATTTTAATATATTTAACATCTACTGGTCATCCTGCCATTTAGGGAGGGGTAAGAGGTGAAAAATTGGAACGAGAGGTTTGGCAATTGTTAATGCTGTAAAGTTACCCATGTATATATCCTGTAAATAAAAGGCTATTAAATAAAAAAAAAATAAAGATCATGGAATTAACAAATATTGGGTTAAATGATGTGATAAGCAATGATCATCTCTATGACCCCCAAAGAAAAGATCATGAAACATGCTTTCAACAAAAAGGGCTTTTAGGGCAAAATATTGTATATATTTGTTTAACCATCCTTCATTGTAGCAGGTAGGAGCAGGATAGAATGTCTGGCCTGGAGTCAGGGAGACTCATCTTCCTGAGTTTAAATATGACTTCAGATACTTCTTAGCTGTATGATCCTGGGCAAGTCATTTAACCCTGTGTGCCTCTGTTTCCTCGTCTGTAAAGTGAACTGAAGAAGGAAAGGAAAAACTATCCTGGTATCTACCAAGAAAACCCCAAAAGGTATCACGAAAAATTGGGACAACTGAGCAACAACCTTCTTTGTTGCAAAATAGGGTGAAGAAAGGGAAGAGGTAGGAAGCAGATTTCTGAAAATAATTGTGATGTAAAAACAAAAAGTATTCATAGTCCTTATTTTCTTACAAAATAAAAATAATGTGATACTGATTATAAATTCAGTAGAAATTTGTTGCTTTTGTTTTTTAAGAAATGAATGAAGGTCAGACTAGTCAGTGAAGACCATGTGCAGCAGTGGGTCAATTCAAGGGGGAGGAATGGCACAAGCAAAGACAAGAAGCAAGCTATCAAGGGCTCCATATACCCATGATGTTCAATCCATGATTGACAAGGATTTTCCAGAATTTCAGTGTGCCAGACAAACTTGGAGAAACAAGGAAAATAACTGAGTCTTCAATGAACAAAGTTAATTCAAGAAAAAAATAATAACTTGGAATAGAAGTAGGTTAGGAAGAGCACAGACTCATATGTAAGGAGAAAGAGGAAAACGTCAGCTAGGAATGGGTTAAATTCAGGCGACTTAACAGAATCATCATTGAGAATGGCAGGATTTCTAACAAAAACATCTCCTAAACTGGGCAAAGCTGGACCTGCTATCCTCTCTATACCTATAATTCTCTTGCAATAAATATTTGTTTGCTTAGAAAGTCAGATGCCTTTCCTGGACATACCTGTGCTCAAAGTTATCAAGCTATTACTGTCTGTGACTTACCAGGAGAATACAGGGGTACAAAGAGACAGCTACAAGCTTAACAAGATTACACAAAAATAGAATATTGAATTTTTATTGTGAGCATTTATCAGTTTGGATATCAGCAAAAACTATGGATCAGAGCTTGATTTACTGTTTCATTGATTGTCACAACTTAAGAAAGTGACATAAAAAATGCTAATGACACAAATTAAACGTAAAAGTTTTTCAGGGATACATTTTCCCCCTAAGAACCAATTGTTATATATTTGCCAGTATATCCCTGATCTATAAGCTACTGCTTTTTAAAATAGTATTTTATTTTCTTAAATGCATGTGAAGATAGTTTTCAACATTCACCTTTGCAAAACTTTGGGTCCAAATTTTTCTCCCTCTCTTCCCCACTCCCTCCTCTCCAAGACAGCAAACAATCGGATATGGATTAAACATGTGCAATTCTTCTAAATATTCTCCATGCTGAGCAAGAAAAATTAAATCAAAAGGGGAAAAAACCAAAGAAAAGGAAAAAAACAATCAAAGAACAACAAAAAAAGATGAAAATATTATACTTTGATTCCATATTCAATCTCCAAAGTTCTCTCTCTGAATGCAAATGGTACTTTCCATCATGTCTATTGGAACTGCCTTAAATCACCTCATTAAAAAGACAGCTACAGCTTTAGAAAGGACCTTGGACTCTTAGATGATTGCCAGCAAAATTAGGAGAACTGGTGTTTGGTCACAAGTGTCAAGTATACAAATTATTTGGATACAGGGGCTCAGGCTTGGCCAATAATCCCGCCTATGAGAGAGGATGATATAACTGGATCTGTAATTTTATGGATATAGAGAACTCCCATAGAAGGAAAGTTCCTCTACCAATGCAGCTCAAAACTTTCTCTGTAAATTACAGTCTCGGAGAGTTCAGAGAGCACTGACAGATCAGATGCTCTCTTTTTCTCATTAACTGTTTTCAAATATAAGCATTGATTTTTATTTCCTCCTACCTTTCCCCCTTCCACTAAAGAAAAAAGAAAGAACAAAAATAAATTTTGCTGTTGTTGTTGATCAATCAATCAGTTAAGTACAACTCTTTGTCACCCTGTTGACCAATTGTCCGCAGGATTGTCTTAGCAAAGATACTGGAATGATTTGCTATTTCCTCTCTAGTGGATTGAGGCAAACAGAGGTTAACTGACTTGCTCAGGATCACACAGCTAGGAAGTCTCCAGAGCTGGATTTGTACTCAGGTCTTCCTCCTGTGCTCTCTCCACTGTACCATCTTATAACAAACAATAAGTGGAGTCCATGAAACAGAAAACTACACACACCTCTTAACAGAGAGGCAATTGCCTGAAAATACAGAATAAAAGACACATTTATTTTATATATGTCAGTGTTGGAATTTATTTTGTTTCATGTTCTTTTTAACTCTTAATTTACTCAGAGTCATAATGGGAGTTTATGTCTTTAAATAGTCATATCATGCAGTGAAGTAGGCTCTGGACCTAGAATAGGAAAGACTCGCATTCAAAACTAACCTCAGACATTTACTAGCTCTTTGAACTTGACATCTATCTCATTTTCTACCTCATTTTCCTCATCCATAGGGATAATAACACTTACCTCCCAGGAGTGTGGGGAGGATAAAATGAGATATTTGCCAAGTTCTTGCAAACCTTAAAGTGTTATATAATGCTACCTGTCATTATTATTAATAATTTTTAAAACCCAAATCCTTGATTTCAGAAAGGCCTGGAGAGACTTACACGAACTGATGCTGAGTGAAATGAGCAGGACCAGGAGATCATTATATACTTCAACAACAATACTAGATGATGACCAGTTCTGATGGACCTGGCCATCCTCAGCAATGAGATCAACCAAATCATTTCCAGTGGAGCAGTAATGAACTGAACGAGCCACGCCCAGAGAAAGAACTCTGGGAAATGACTGAAAACCATTACATTGAATTCCCAATCCCTATATTTATGCCCACCTGCATTTTTGATTTCCTTCACAAGCTAATTGTACAATATTTCAGAGTCTGATTCTTTTTGTACAGCAAAATAACGTTTTGGTTATGTATACTTATTGTGTATCTAAGTTATATTTTAATATATTTAACATCTACTGGTCATCCTGCCATCTAGGGGAGGGGGTGGGGGGGTAAGAGGTGAAAAATTGGAACAAGAGGTTTGGCAATTGTTAATGCTGTAAAGTTACCCATGTATATATCCTGTAAATAAATAGGCTATTAAATAAAAAAAAAAACCCAAATCCTTATGGCTCTGAAACCAACTCTTTATATCCTATGCCATGTCACCCCTCACAGCCACACAGAAGAAAAACAGGGGGAAAAGCACTGATTTAAGGATCAGAGAACCTGCCTTCAAACATGGGTTCTGTCACTTACTATGTAAGTAACTTTGACTAAATCTCTCTGGCCTTTAATCATCTTATCCATAAAATGAGAGTTGGGAGGGATGGTCTTTGAAAGTCTCTTCCAGCTACAGATCCTATAAATCTTCACATTTTCTTGTAAGTGACTGAGAGGGAGTCAGGCTAACATAGAACAAGTAAATGAGCTATTTCAGCATGCTGGGAGGACCAAATCCCACACTCAACTTTGAGGTTTGTTCTAGCATAGGGAAAAACATTCTCTTTGGGATTCTACAAGTGTGTTGGGTACTTTAGGCCAGAGTTTGGCCAGGACCACCAAGTTACTCATGGCGAACTCCAGTTAAGGGTTAGGTTAGGAAAGCTCAGATGCCACTGGGAACACTACAATTCTCTCATAGTCATTTCTAATTACCTAACCCCCTATTCCTGCTGAACCCATCTCTTCTCCTATGTAAATCAAAGAGTAGAAAGTTCAGGTTCCCGATCTGAAACAGAGGGATCAAACACAGAACCCACAACATTATAAAATGAGACCAGAATCAGATTGAAATGTAATTGGGAAATATTTAACAAAATAAATAAAAATACAATAAGACAGAGATAATATTAGTATGTGATTTTCTAAGTCAATATGTGACCTGAAAGAATTCTTATGTACACTCTAGTGGCTGGGAGTGTAAAGATCATAAGTAGAAGGAAAAATAGAAAACAGAGTGAAAATGAGCATATGGCAGATGCAGCAGAAGAATAGATAATTAAGGTCAGGATGTAAGCCTAATACTAATCATTAATATTTATATAGCTCTTTAAGGAAACTAGATGACACAGGGGATAAAATGTCAGGCTTGGAGTCAGGAAGATGCTTCTTCCTAAGTTCAGACACTACCTAGTTGCATGACTCTGGACACAAGGGTTTGCCTCAGTTTCCTGATGTGTAAAATTAGCTGGAGAAGGAAATGGCAAAGCATTCCAGTATCTCTGCCAAGGAAAAACTCAAATGGGGTCACAAAGAATCAGACATGACTAAAAATAACCAAAAAAATGTGGCTCTGTAAAGTTTACAAAGCACTTTATATACATTATCATATTTGCTTCTCCTAACAGCACAATACCTGTATTATTATGCTCTCTTTGCAGATAAACCGAGTCTAATTGAGGTAAACTAAATTACCCATGGTCATGCAACTAACTGACATCAGAAGGCAAGTTGATAATGAACTAATGAAAGGTAAAGATCCTGAATCAGAAAGCAAAAATCTAAGGAATAGATTCTGAGCAGATAAGCTAGTTGAAGTTGACAAGGTTCACCAAAGCCATTGATCAAGGTCTGGATCAAGGATATTCATTGTTCACCAAGGACTCAAGCAGTCGCTCATCAGTTGGGGAATGGCTGAATAAGTTAGGGTATGTGAACGTTGTGAAATATTATTGTTCCATAAGAAAAGATCAGCAGGATGATTTCAGAGATTCTTGGAGAGGCTTACATGAACTGATGCTAAGTTAAGTGAGTAGGACCAGGAGATCACTGTACACTGCAACAAGAAGACTATACAATGAGCAATTCTGATGGATATGACACTTCTGAACAATGAGATGACTGAGGCCAGTTCCAGTGATCTTGTGATGAAGAGAGCCAACTACACTCAGAGAGAGGATTGTGGGAGCTGAGTATGGAACACAACATAGCATTCTCACTCTTTTTGTTACTTGCATTTTGTTTTCTTTCTCAGTATTTTTCCTTCCTTCTTGATTTGATTTTTCTTGTACAGCAAGATAACTGTATAAATATGGATACATGTGTTGGATTTAACATATACTTTAACATATTTAACATATATAGGATTACTTGCCATGTATATCGAAGGAAGGGGATGAAATTTGGACCACAAGGTTCTGCAAAGATCAATGTTGAAAAATTATCCTTCATATGTTTTCAAAATAAAAAGCTTTAATTAAAAAGAAAAAGAAGTGACAGAGGTCCACTGGAGCCAGAGAAGTCCAAAATATAGATACACTAAGATTTGACTAGAAAAATTGTAGCTCCATCAAGAAAGAAATGATGTCAAAATCAATAGACCTCTAGGTAGAAGAGAATAAGGGGATTTCTGGAGAAGGAATGAGGAGAATGGACTCTGGGACTGAGTATGAAAAGAAAAAAAGAATGCAGAAGTGAGGAGGTGGGAAATGGTTAAAGGGAAAGGAGTGTGACAGTGAAAAGGGAGAATGTGCAAAAAGGAAAGACTGATTTCAATCAATCAATCAATAAGCCTTATTAATTGTCTGCTGCATTATAGGCACCGTGCTAGAAAAGGGATACAAGACAAAAAATAAAACAACCCCAAGTTTTGCAGTTTGCTGAAATAGGATAATCTCAATTGTGCCTAAGCACCACCTCTGCTCTCTGGCAACCACCCCTTGGCAAGCTGGCAGAGAAAACCAATACCCTCGCTGGCATTTCCTCTGACATCTGTATCTATTATGTTTGCAACTGTTCTCAGGGAATTGGATTTTTAAACTCCTGGACTGGAAAGGACAAGGGTAACAGGATTACAGCATTTCCCATGCACTCCTCGGAGAGTGAGAAAACTACAGAACAAGGTGAACAACCTGAAGCAGGAATATTAGTGGCAAGCAAATGTATCTCAGGTAGAGTGCTGCTCCACACATGACGGGGCTTGCTGCTTCTCCATCTACACCAGCAGAGGAGGGGAGAGCGACCTGCCCCTGTGGGGAGCGTGGGAGTCACTGCCCTGGCGTCCAGCTGGAGAGGGCTCCAGCTTCCCTCCTACTCCCCACTGGAGGCATCCATAGAGATGGCTAAAATGGGATGCTGTGGGCATCCCCCAAAGGCTGTTACCTCCTGCAGGAAAGGGTCTCCTCGGGGCTGTCCTAGGGGAGCAACACCCACGTTATATGTGAGGGCCAAATCCTCACCCTCAACATCAATCAAGGGATCAACAAATACTTATCAAGCACCTACCATGGGCCAGGCACTGTGCTAGGCAATGGGATCCAAGGAGAAAATGCAACATTTTCTACCTTCGAGGATCTTGTAGGCCATAGGGGAGATGATAGATAGTTAGTTAGAATGTGTGTGTACACACATATACAATAAACAATATATACTGTAGTATATATGTTATATATAATAATATATACTAGTCTATAAATATACTATATATTATATATGCTTTATATATTATATTATATCATATTATATATGATAGAGTATATATAATATATATAGCATATATTTATAATGTATTATATATAATATATAGCATATGTTATATATGCTATATATAATAATATATACATACTAATATATACTAGGCTATATATATGCTAATATGTAATACTAATGTATGCCATACTATAAATATATTATATATACTATATGATTCTATAATGCTAATATATACATACTAGTATATATTATATATACTAATGCATTATACATACTATATATACTAATATATACTAGTATGTACTAATATATGCATGCTAATATATACTATATATGCTAACGTTAGTATATAACATATGCTATATTTATGAATATATTATATATCTTAGTATACTATATATACTATAGTACATATGTGCTATATATGTATACACATATACTAGAATACTATATAATACATATTATACTGTATTAATATTAATACATATTAATATATAATACATATTATAGTATATATAATACTATATATATATATACTATATCTATCATTTCCCCCAACAGACTGTAAGATCCTTGAAGATAGGAAATGTTGCATTTTTCTCTTTGAATTCTCAATGCCTGGAAGGTGGTAGGTGCTTAATAAATACAGAGAAGTTCAGTCTGCCTGAATTTTGGAATATCAGAGTAATAATCCAATGAGCATGAACAGATAATTTCAAGACAAATTGTGTAGGGCTTTGAAAGCTAAGCAAAGGTCGTTGATATATTGTCACTGGAGTCCCGTGGTCAGATCTACATTTAAGGAAAATCACTCTAGCAGCAGGGGTATTCAGTGGGCTGGAGTCCATCTGAAAGGACTAACTCCCGCCTGGATCAAGGTTTGCAGAGTGCTCCCAACTAAGACATTCCAATGGAGCTCCACACCAATTATCTGAGTCAGTGTTCTCAAATTTGGGGGTCTGTTCTGAAAGGTATTTACCATTTTCTGCAAATATTTAGAATCTTGCCAGTCTCTACAACTCAGATTGCTGCCAGAAGTTACCAAGGATGATACTGTAAGGGAAAGGCTGGGAGGCTGTTTCTAGTTTAGTCACACAGGAGAGAAGGTAAAAAGGAGAGAGAACGTATTAATCATCTATGATATGCCAGAAATGTGCTAAGCTATTTCCAAATATCATATCCCTTGATGCTTACAACTATCCTGAGAAGTAAAAGGCCTGGAGAGACTTACATGAACTGATGCTGAGTGAAATGAGCAGGACCAGGAGATCATTATATACTTCAACAACAATACTAGATGATGACCAGTTCTGATGGATCAGGCCATCCTCAGCAATGAGATCAACCAAATCATTTCTAATGGAGCAGTAATGAACGGAACTAGCTATGCCCAGAAAAAGAACTCTGGGAGATGACTAAAAACCATTACATTGAATTCCCAATCCCTATATTTATGACCACCTGCATTTTTGATTTCCTTCACAAGCTAATTGTATTTCAAAGTCTGATTCTTTTTGTACAGCAAAATAACATTTTGGTCATGTATACTTATTGTGTATCTAATTTATATTTTAATATATTTAACATCTTAGTGTTTTGTGAATTAAGAATTTAACATCTACTGGTCATCCTGCCATCTAGGGGAGGGGGTGGGGGGGTAAGAGGTGAAAAATTGGAACAAGAGGTTTGACAATTGTTAATGCTGTAAAGTTACCCATGTATATATCTTGTAAATAAAAGGCTATTAAATAAATTTTTAAAAAAAACTATCCTGAGAAGTAGATTATTATTAACTCCATTTTACAGTTGAGGAAACTGAGACAGAAAGAAGTTAAGTGATTTGCCAATGGACACACAGCTAGGAATTATCTGAATCTGGATTTGAACTCAGATCTTCCTGATTTCAGGCCCAGAGTTCTAACAACTGCATCACCAAGCTATGAGAAAAGGGTCAGGATAGGCTCTCCAAAGTTTAACTTGAGTTTTACAGAAACTCCCATTTGTCACTTCAACCAATAATAATTAGGTTCTGGGAAACTTACTCACTCTTAATTCACAAAACACTAAATCATAAGCAACAAAACCCATTTATATTTGTTTACAATAGGGAAGATGTCTTCCACTGAGACCTAAACACTTATGCCTAGTGCCAAAAGCACCTCCTTTCTAATATCCAAATACTGGAAAAAGTTTAATTAGTGATCTAAAGGGGTTGGGGGAGTGTTATAAGCATGGATTTTCTACATTATCAATTAAGAAGTATTTATTAAGGACCTCCCATTTGCCAAGCACTGTGCTAGACAAGGAGACAGATAAAAATTAAACATCTCCTGCCCTTAGAGAATTTCCATTCTATCAAGAGAGACAACATACAGAATACAGGCAGAATACTAGGGGAATGAAGATATTTCTAGCTGCAAGAATCCAGGAAAATCTCATTCAGGACATGGTTTTTGATCTGAGTTTTTCAAGAAACTAGTGATTCTAAGACATTCCGATGGGGAGAGTGTTTTAGAGGTAAGGCAAGTCTATGTCAAGGCACTGAGGTGGAAGACAGAATGTTTCATGGGAGGAAGAGCAAGAAGCCCAGTTTGGTTAAAAAGCTCCCAAAGGGGAGTGATTGAAATAGAGAGATAGGCTAGAGGTAGCTTGTAAATGCTTTAAATGCAGAGAAGTTCGTATTTGATTCTAGAAGCAAAAGGAGAACACTGGGAAAGGGAATGACATGATCAGAACTATGTTTTAGGGATATCACTTTAGCAGTTGTGTGAACATTAGATATAAAAAGACAAAATCAAAGCAGAGAAACCATTTTGGGGGCTTTTATAAGAGTCCAGGTGAGACATAATAGAGATCACAACTAAGGCAATAGCCACATAAGGGGATAAACTTGAGAGATGTTTTAGATGTGTTATTAACTTAATAGTCAACAAAAACAACGAAAAATGTAGATGAAATTTCCAAAATTTAAGCTCAAATTCAAACTATTTATAGTTTAAGAAAAAAATTAAAACGTCAACAAAATGAAACAATAGCAATATATTTATTGTTGTCATTTTCCAATTCTGTCCAACTATTCCTGACCCTATTTGGATTTTTCTTAGCAAAGATAGTAAAATGATTTGTCACTTTCCAGATCATTGTGCAGATGAAAAAATAGAGACAGAGTTAAGTTCTTTGCCAATGGACACACAAGTTAGGAAGGATCTGAGTCTGAATTTAAACTCAGACCTAGTATTCTATCCACTATGTCACCTAACTAATCAAGATGTTTATATCCCCTTCCAAATCTGGTTCTCTGATTGTCTTAGTTTTTAAAATATATAGAGTTAAATGTGTATACTGTTGTTATTTTATTATTATCTTCTTATAGCTAAAATTCCATCTTCTCCAAAAAACCTTTCCCTCTCCCTATTAACACTAATGCCTCCTTTCTATTGATTATCTACAGTTTGTCCAGGACATGTTTTGTTTGTATACACTTCTCTACTTCTATCTCAATAGAACATGAACTTTGTAAGGTCGGGGGACTCTTTTTGTCTCTGTATTGCAAGATGCTTAGTACAGTGCCTGAAATATAGTAGGTACTTAACAAATACTTGGTGAGTTATTATACTCATCTCCAAAAAAAAGGGCTTCTTAAACTTTTTCTACTCATGACCCCTTTTTGACCAACCAATTTTTACACATGTTGGTTTTTTGCTTTTTTTTTCTCATTTTTCCCCTTTCGCTCTGATTTTTCTTGTGCAGTACAATAAATGTGAAAGTATGTTTAGGAGAATTGCACGTTTAACCTATATTGGATTTTTGCTGTCCAGAAGAAGGGAAGGGAGGGAGGGAAGGAGAGAGAATTTTTGCAAGGGTGAATGTTGAACACTCTTTTTGCATGTATTTTGAAAAATAAAAAGCTATTGTTATTTTTTTAAAAAGAAATTTGTACACAACCCATCTCAAATCTGAACTGAGGTGTTTATGGCAGCATTCATGCATGTTCAGTGCAAAATGTGTGTGTTATACGTTCAGAACCAAGGCTGTGATGAACTTGGGTGATGCATCACAAACAAGCACTGCTAGAAATACCTCAGATTCATTATGCATTTGATTTTGAATTAATTTTGGGTTGTTGTGTTCAGAAACCTTTAACTGTTGCCAAATTTTTTATGATCTCCCACATTTAGTTACACAACCCCACATGGGGTCACAACTCCCACAGTTTAAGAAGCTTTGCTTTAAAGCATGATCATTTTAGAGTAAAGGATCTGGTGGTCTTTAGTGCATCTTTTCATCAGCCAATAGTATCTGCCACTCAGACTTCGGACTGTGGGGCAACCTGGATGGTGCTGAAGATCCTGACAATTTCTACTTGTCTCACTTCCTTTTTCCTAAATTCCATCTGTCATTACCAATATCCTTTCTATATTTGTCAGGTTATTACCATTCATAGAATCTCAAGTGTGTAAGAATTTTTGAATTAATTATAGATTCCATTTTAGGTTAACTGCTTCATGATGTTGGGCTAGAGAAGTTAAAGATGGGGACTCAAAGCCACTTATCTAGGAAAGTCAAAACGAACTGGAGCAATGCCAACAGGCTCAAGAATGGTAAATGGCCTAATTTTCAAAAGAAGGGAAACTATAGCTTCCAGAAACCAGAGCCTTGAAAGCATCACCTCCAGGCAAAATTCTGAAGAAATAATTGAACGATGGTACAGAAGCATTTAGGAAAAGGATGTAGTGATTAATAGGTAACAACACAAGTTCACTAAGAGAAAAGACTAAACTCATGTCCTCTTTTTTGATAGTGCTATCAGATTAAGATCTGATAGTAAGTAAGATAGTAAGACTACAGAGGATTTCAATAGACATAGCATATCTTGATTTCACCATAACATTTGACAAAATATCCCATGATATCCTTGTCAATAGGCAGCAAAATGGAAGCTAGATTAAAAAAAAAAATCATGAGCTTGATTCACAGCTAGTTTAAAAAAAACCTAAAAACATGACTTATAATTAAGTCATGGCATATTTAATACTATAAAATGCTGCATTCAGCCCTGTTGATATTATATTTTTATTAATACCTTAGATTAAGAAACAGATTTTTATCAAGTTTTCAAATGATATCTCTAGATCATAGTTCTAGAACTAGAAAGTACCTCAAAGAGCATGTAACCCAACCCCCTAAATTTATCAATAAGAGAAACTAAGGCCAAGAAGATTAAGTGTCTTATTCAAGGTCACTTAAGTGGGATCAGAGTTGGGATTTGAATGCAGGTCTTCAGACTTCAAAGCCAGTGCTCTTTTCATTGGATCATCCTTCCTCTTTTAATCATAACTAAAAATTATCCAATCTGATGTTTGAACCAATGGCCAAGCAAGCAAAACAAAGTCTAACAACAATAAATGGAAAATCTTGCATATTGGTTCAAGTGCAAAAGCAGGATAGGACATTGATTCATGTGAAAAAAAAACTTTATATGAAGCAACAATGATATAGTTACTTCTAGGAAAAAACAGCTAATGATCTTTTCAGACTGGGGAGAGGAGACGTCTAGACCTATAAATGTATCTATATAAAGAAATCTTTCTTCCAATGATATCCAATAAAAGTAACTTATAGTCTGAGGGAACTGACTGAAGTACCAAAAGTGTGTGACTTGCCTTGGTCACAATGTCTGACATATGTCAGACCAGTGTTCCAGCCAGTAAGATAATTTTGAATCTATTGTTTCCAACATGTCTTTCTGAATATGAGACCAGTCCTCTAAACACTACGAATTACTGATTTTTAATCTACATTAATAGAAATTTAGTCCAGTGCGGGTATTCAGGGCTACATTAATAGAAATTTAGTCTAGATCACAAATTCAGTTCCACTGTGCAATGCTCAGTCCACATCTGGAGTATTGTATTCAATTCTAAATAACATATTTGAAGTGAAATATTGACATATATAGCACAAAGGCAGCAAACAAGATGTTGAAGCATGTGGAAAACATAGTACAAGGAATAAGTAAAGGAACTGAGGATGTTTTAAATAGAGAAGATAAGACTAAAGGGATATTTAGCCACTATTTTCAAATATCTGGAGGGATTTCATACTGAAAGGAAAACTAATTTGTTCTGAATTGCAGAAGTAGGGCCAGTGGATAGAAGTTACAAGCAGGCAGATTTTGTGCCTAATATGTATCTGGAATATCTATTAAATATTGAAGATGTAAAGGACAATGGAGAGAAAGATGAAGAGGTTTTTTGTTCCTAGCAAAATGGCCTTTATTGATCTTAGGGCCAGGCTTTTGAACATATGAAATTAACTTCATGGATATTGGCATCCTAAGTACATTCAAGTCCCACCTGGGGAATAGATTTTTTTTTGAGAGATAGTATGCAATTCATTGGATAGGCTACTTTGCACAGCAATGAACTGCCTATTACTGCAAACATTCAAGAAGAGGTTTTAAGACAATCTATTATAGGTATCATGAGGGAGATACCTAAAGAGAACTGGATCAGTGGTGGAAATCAATGGTTCCTAATTTTATTTCTCCAAAAAGACTTTAAGTTCCTAGGGGGCAGGGGCTATGTCTATTTTGTGTCTCTCGGGAAACCTCGCATAGTGTCTCACATATAAATTTCTTCAGTATGTGAAGAGAGCTGTGATATCATCAATGTGGGAGACTGCTTTCACTGAGGAAGACTGGAACATCTCTAAATCTCAGGAGATGATCATCAGAATTTGTAAAAGAAAAAAAAAATCACTACCAAATGACACACTCATTGGTACTGAGCTTTTCTCTAGCTGGTCAGTCTGCTCATATAATGGCAGATGCATATAAAATCCATTGCTAAGTTCATACTAAAAGCTTTTGCAGAAACTTGTATTCTTAAGAAACACAAGAGTCCTTCCCTCTCCAAAAATAATAATAAAAATAATATTCTATATATAGAAGGAACCTTGGAAACCAGCTAAATCCAAATATCTAATCCCAAATCCCTCAGATGGGGAAACAGGCACAGAGAAATCAAGCGTCTAGCAAATGGCCACAGGTAGGATTTGAATCCAGGGGCAATGTTTCTTCCATTGAACCATGCTGCTTTGTCTTTAATTTGCATATATATACACACAACACACACACACACACACACACATACACACACAAATATATATATTTGTGTGTGTGTGTGTGTGTGTGTGTGTATACATTGCTTCCCTCTCAGGAAAAAGTAAGCTTCTTGAGGGAAAGAATAATTTCATTTTTGTCTTTGCATCCCCAATATCTATCCCAATACAAAAGAGGTGATTAATAAATGTTTGTTGATTTAAAAAAAAAAAAAGGACCCAAGGTTCTTCTCCACATTACAATAAGGCAACAGATGAAGATTTCTGTGAAGGGCATAGTAAGTACTTAATAAATGTACATTGAATGAATTGTTACTAGCTTAATGTGGGATCCCTCCTAAAGGCTTTTGCATTTTAATAATGAATAATGCCCTAGCCCAAAAGAGAGACTCAGATGGAAGAATATCAAGCATTAGCAACAGGGAGATATTTGCGGCAGAAGATCTTTTAGTTCACAGAACTCATTTATCGCAACCCGCTCCACCTCTGCATAGGGCTGGCCATGTTTGGATTCGCCTCCCCAAGGACTTCAGCTCTGTTTACCCCCCTCCCTATCGACAGGGACTCTTTTATCTTCCCAAGCATTTAGCAAGATTGCTGGCGGAGGAACTGGGACCCTCACCCCCATCTTGCTGATGAAGAACCGAAGGCATGGAGAGGAGTCAGATGGAGAATCATTAGCAGAACCGGGAATGGAGCCTGGCTGCCTAATGCCAGCTACCTTCCTCCCTGGCGACTTTGCCATGCTCCCTTCATGCTTGCTCAGCCCGTGTTTGTCCTGCCAGCTTGTCTCATCAGAAACTGGCAGGTAGAGAATAGGTCTATAGTATCTCAGTGTCTGGACGTCAAAGCTCTTTCTGTTTGCATTGGTTAGAAAATCCCCTCCAAAGCCCCAAATGCAAACATACGCAGGACCTCTGTGGATTCTCTCTCCCGGTCTTGACAGCCTTCAAAGCTACACATCGCCTCCACTTCCCCCAGCCCCAACCATCACTGAACCAAGCTGTGCATTTTATTACTTCTACTCTAAGTCCCGCTATGCTCCGCTTCCCATCCCTCGCTGGCCCCCATCCCTTAATCCTGCATGTGGCTCTCCTCAGAATTCCCAGAGCCATCAGCATGTTGGAAACACGGTCTCATCCAGGAACCGCCTTGAAATCCTCCTGTCTTGTGCCTCCTGGAGAGGATGGGGAGCGGGGGGATTGTGTCTGGCAGCTGTTTGCTCTGTTTTCTCTCAAATCCCCTCCATTGCTGCCTTGGAAATCTCTGATTAACTCCTACATTGGTAATTAATCTATAAGCTCTGGCTGTGGCTCAGTGTATGAGGCTACAGGAAGTAATGCTCCTTCAGAGGGTCTGGAGCCCTCCAGGGATTTATTTCATAATGATAGGGGGCTGCCCCAGAGCCCTCTCCCGATGACTGTTTGACTCATCCTTGCCATGTTGGGCAACGAAGGGTTGTTTTTGACCACAAATGGAGCTGCATTTCCATGGTGTCCTATAGCACGCCGAAGGGCAGAGTAGAGCTCCATCGTGTTGCTGGATGGTGACCATTCTGCTCTGGGGAGCAACAGGTCCACAATGCTCTGGAAGAAAATCACCTACATCCCTCCAGAACCCAGGATAGTAGTCAGCTGTAGGGAATCGGGAGCCAACAGAAGGAAAGATATGAGGAAATGCACCTCCCTTCTTTTCAGTAGAATTGTTCATGAGTGATAGTGTGGTGAGGTTTCATAGGCTATCAGACGGGATCTCTGCATGGATTGGTTTTGCTTGGGTGTTTTTCATTGCTACAAACAAATATGTCTTTGGGTTGGGTGGGGTATATCCAATAATAGTGGAAGGAGAGAGGAAAGAATGAAAGGATAAAGGGAGAGAGGGAGGGAGGAAGGGAGGGATAAGGGAATGGAGGGAGGAGCAGAAGGAGGGGCAGAGAATGGGAGAGAGGGAGGGATAGAGAGAGAGAAGGAAGGAGGGAGAGAAGCAGAAGGAGGAACAGAGAATGGGAGAAAGGGAGGGATGGAAAGAGAGAAGGAAGGAGGGAAAGAAGCAGATGGAGGGACAGAGAATGGGAGAGAGGGAGGGATGGAGAGAGAGGGAAGGAAGGAGAGAAGGAGGGAGAGAGGGAGGGAGAGAGAAGAAAGAAAATCTTTTTAATATTTTATTTTTTCAATTACATGTGAAAACAATTTTAATATTCTTATTGTTAATTTTGAGTTTCAATTTTCCTCTTTCCCTTCCCCTACTTTCATTGAGAAGGCAATTTTACATAGGTGATACATATGTAGTTCATGCAAAGCTTATGTCTATATTAGTCATGTGAAAGAAAACACAAACCAAAAACAAGAATGGAAAGTTTTGAAAAGCATCTTTTGGTCTGCATTCAGTTTCATCAGTTCTTTCTCTGGAAATGGATAGCATTTTTTCACCATGAGTCCTTTGGAGTTGTCTTAGATCACTGTTTTGTTGAGAAGAGCTAAGTCAGGAAGAAAACTATTTAAATGGAAGTGTTGCTATTCCCTTTGGCAAAATATATTTAAGAATTTCATCAAAATTTAGTGTGTTCTATTTTATTTACTGGGCAAAAATTTATTAACCACTTACATGTTCATGACATTGTGCTAGGAACTGAGTAGAAATCTTTGGGGAAATCAGGTGAAAAATACTTTTCCCCAAGCCAGAAGCCCAACACTCAAAGCTAGGACTAAAAAACAAAGATTTGGTAATTTGAATCAGGCCTAGGATACAGCATCCAACCCAGATAGACATAGGGGCCAATTAATTCTGGAATAAATAGAGGGAAAGTGTTGGAATCCTAGTGTCAACTCAACTTAAAACAAGGTGAAAACTCAAGGGTGATGTCAGAATCCTGGTGTTAACTCAATAGAATTGATACAGTGCTTATTGGTTCACACCTTAGAGTGAATCCTTACAAGGTGATAAGTTGCTAATACTGATAGACAACAATGCTTGTGTTCACACCTTTAGAGAGCTCTAAGAACTCAATGGAGTTCACAGTTTGGGAGATTCAGGATCTAGAAAGAGATATCTGAATTCACACCTTCCTTAGGACCAGAGAGCACTCTGGGAGATAACCCAGAATCCCTCTCCCTCCAGAAGGTGGAGTTAACCTTTGGGAGATCACATAAATATAGGGAGCTTTTGAAGCTTGAAGTTACTTCTCCTGGTGGAACTGGCTGGAGGTACTTACTTGAGGAGTTACTAGAAACTCTGGGAGCTCGAGAGAGTTTTACTTGGAGTCAGAGAGAGCTCTTGGAACCCACAAGCCCTATCTTCGAGGCAAGAAATTCATTGCATCTTCTATCTTGGTGCTGGCTGGAGGCTGAAGAAAGCAGAGGCAGAAGCCAAGGACAAAGCTGCAAGATCTCTTGGAGCCAGGCAGAGAGATAGGCCTCAACTAACTGGGCTAATTTGGAAGGAGAAATAAAACGTTTGCAACTTTTATCAGCTGGCTGGGATTTTGGAGTAATTATTTATTTCAATAAGGCTGCCTCCAGGAAAACCTCCACAGGAAAGGGATTCAGACTAGATGTAGGAGAATAAAGGCCTACCCTCTCCCTACATTTGCATAAAAATCAGGTTAGTTTTTTAAGACTTGTATAATTTTCTTCTTTATTTTGGGGAGGTTTTTGAAATCAAACTCATGATTTTATTAGTATAAGGAACTTCCCGTAAGGAAGCTCCCTCTACCAATGCTGACCAAAACCTAGTTTACAATTTACAATCTTAGAGCATTGCCTCGGACATTAAGAAGAGAAGTGATTGGCCCAGGATCCAAAGCTGGTATGTGCCAAAAGCACTTGAAATCAAGTCTTTCCACTCTGCAGCAGAAAAGACCCTGTGTAGAAAACGGGACTGAGTCTTGAATGAAGTTAAGGACTCCAATAATGGTAGTAGTAATGATAATAGTACTTACTATGTGCCAGGCACTATACGAAAAGCTTTACAATCACTATCTCATTTGACACTCACAACAACCCGAGGAGGTATCCTATATTATTATCCACATTTTACAGATGAGAAAACTAAAGTTTAAATGAATTGTGCAAGTTCACACAGCTACTAAGTGTCTGAAGCCATATTTGAAATCAGGTATTTCTGATTCAAGGCCCAGTGTTCTTTCTACAACACCATCAGGGGTGAGAAGGGAATGCATTCCAGGCGTGAGAAACAACCTGAGCAAAGACCAAAAAGGAAGAATGTCATGGAAGAGGAACAAGAAATGGCCCAGGTTAGCTGGGAGTAGTATTGCGAAGTAAATCTAGAAATATGAGTTGGAGACAGACCAAACCTTTGAGAAGATCTTCAAACACCTGACTTAAAATTGTTTGGAACACCTATTCTAGAAAACTACATACTATTGAGCCAGTAGATGTGATTTGCAGTGACTCTAGTTAAGAGTTTCAAGTTGGACAGAATTATTTAAATCATTAATAATAGTCTGTTTATTCTCACTTCTTGCAATTCCCAGTATTTGGAAAACCCAGCTTTATGTGTGGATCTTTGAACCAGAATAAGTTATCTTTCTATTAAAGTCTATGGATTTTTTAATAATAGAATAGATGGACTTCTTTTTCTGATATAGAACAGCTATTTATTTCTTCTAAGCAAAAGAGATGGATAAAACAAAAAAGACTAATAAATACACATTAACAATAACTTAAAATATCATTCAAAGAACCAAAGGTGTCTCTAGGACATTAGGTGGGTGTCTCCTTTACAGAGGGTTTAAAGGATAAGCATTATACCAGAGAGGAAGCTAGGTTTCCATGTACTTCAATGGTGTACCCATGCAAATGACTTCACAGATCTTAATATCTAAGTAACAACTATTTTGAAAGCACAGGAATCATTTAAATGGTAAAGATGTATCTTCAGGAAATAAACAAGAATTGAATTTAGAGCCCCAGTATCTGCATTAGTCTGGTATTTACTATGAGTGTGACATTGGACAAATCATTTCATATCTCTGAATCCCAGTTTCCTCTTCTGCCAAACAATCCATGGCTCCTGTAAGCACTCCTTCCCCGCTAAAAAGCAGGTGTCAGAAGAGCCAAGTCATGCGGCACAATGGAGGGGGAAAAAGGATAGTATAGTATAGTATAGTATCCCTTGACATATAGCTTTGATCTCATTCCATCCCATCTTCTCCATCATAATGTCCCTCTATTATTCTTCATTTCTTCAATTTCTCCCTACTAGTCATTTCCCTACTACCTACAAACATGCCCATGTTTAAATATCCACATCCTTAAATATCCTTCACTGAATCCATCCATTCCCTTCTTATTGTCTTGTATCTCCCTTCCCTTTTGTGAACAAATTGCTTGAAAAACTCTCTATGATTCATTTCACCACCTCCACTCCTTTCTCTTCTAAACCCTTCTGCAATCTGGTTTCCAACCTCATCATTCAACTTAAACTTCTCTTTTCATGGTTTTCAACAACTCTTAAAAGTGAAAAATCTTGAAAAAGATTTTGGAAAGAAGGAGTCCTACCAAATTCCTTTTATGACACAGATATGTGCTGATACCTAAACCAGGTAGGGTCAAAACAAAAAAGAAAATTATAGATCAATTTTCCTAATGAATATTGATAAAAAAAAACTTAAATAAAATATTAGCAAAGAGATTACAGCAAGTTATCAACAGGATAATAAATACACCATGACCAAGTAGAATTTATAGTAGGAATGCAGAACTGGTTCAATAATAGGAAAACTGTTAACATAATTCACTATGTCAATAACCAAACTAACAGAAATCATACAATTATCTCAATATAATTGAGAAAAAGCAACTGACAAAATCCAACACCCATTGCTATTAAAAACACTACAGAATATAGGAATAAATTGAGTTTTTCTTAAAATAATCAGTAGCATCATTGTTGGTGGAGTTGTGAACGAATCCAACCATTTTGGAGAGTAGTTTGGAACTATGCTCAAAAAGTTATCAAACTGTGCATACCCTTTGATCCAGCAGTGTTACTACTGGGATTATATCCCAAAGAGATTATAAAGAAGGGAAAGGGACCTGTATGTGCATGAATGTTTGTGGCAGTCCTTTTTGTAGTGGCTAAAAACTGGAAACTGAATGGATGTCCATCAGTTGGAGAATGGCTGAATAAATTGTGGTATATGAATATTATGGAATATTACTGTTCTGTAAGAAATGACCAACAGGATGATTTCAGAAAGGCCTGGAGAGACTTACACGAACTGATGCTGAGTGAAATGAGCAGGACCAGGAGATCATTATATACTTCAACAACAATACTATATGATGACCAGTTCTGATGGACCAGGCCATCCTCAGCAACGAGATCAACCAAATCATTTCTAATGGAGCAGTAATGAACTGAACTAGCTATGCCCAGAAAAAGAACTCTGGGAGATGACTAAAAACCATTACATTGAATTCCCAATCCCTATATTTATGCACACCTGCATTTTTGATTTCCTTCACAAGCTAATTGTACAATATTTCAGAGTCTGATTCTTTTTCTACAGCAAAATAACGTTTAGGTCATGTATACTTATTGTGTATCTAATTTATATTTTAATATATTTAACATCTACTGGTCATCCTGCCATCTAGGGGAGGGGGTGGGGGGGGTAAGAGGTGAAAAATTGGAACAAGAGGTTTGGCAATTGTTAATGCTGTAAAGTTACCCATGTATATATCCTGTAAATAAAAGGCTATTAAATAAAAAAAAATAATCAGTAGCATCAATTTAAAACTATCAGCAAGCATTACATGTAATGGAGATAAATTAGAACCATTAATAATAATATCAGGAGTGAATCAAGGTTGCCCACTATCATCATTACTATTCAATATTATATTAGAAATAGCATTAGCAATAAGAGAAAAAATAACAAATTAAAGGAATTAGAGTAGGTAATACAGAAACCAAATTATCACTCTTTGAAGATAGTATGATGGTATATTTAGAGAATCAACCAAAAGAATACTAGAAACAATTCACAACTTTAGCAGTTGCAGGATACAAAATAAATACACATAAATAATCAGCACTTCTATATATTACCAACAAAGTCCAGGAATTTTTTAATTCCATTTAAAAATAACTGTAGATAATATAAAATATTTTGAAGTCTACCTGCCAAAACAAAATCAGGAACTATATGAATACAATTACACAACACTTTCCACACAAATAAAGTCAGATCTAAACAATTGGAAGTATATCAAGTGCTCATGGGTAGGCCAAACCTAATACAATAATGACAATTCTACCTAAATTACTCTATTTATTCAGTACCATACCAGTCAAACTCCCAAGAAATTCTTTTACAGAGCTAGAAAAAATAATAACAAAGTTCATTTGGAATTTAAAAAGTCAAGAATTTCAAGGGAATTAATGAAAAAAAAAATACAAACTAGGGTGACTTAGCTATATAGACCTAAAACTATATTATAAAACAGAAGTCATCAAAACCATTTGATACAGGTTAAGAAATAGAGCAGTTGATCAATGGAATAAGTTAGTTTCAAAAGACACAATATTCAATGACTTTAGTAATCTACTTTCTGATAAGCCCAAAGACCCCAATTTCTTGGATAAGAACTCATGATTTGATAAAAAAATTAATGGGAAAATTGGAAATTAGTATGGCAGAAACTAGGCATTAACCCACACCTATCAGCCTACACTAAGATAAGGTGGAAATGGGTTCATGATTTAGACATAAAGAGAGATACTTTAGTCAAATTAGAAGAACAAAGAATAATCTGCCTTTCAGATCTGTGGAGAAGGAAGGAATTTGTGGCCAAAGAAGAACTGGAGTACATTATGGAATGCAAAATAAACAATTTGGGTTATGTTAAGTTTAAAAGATTTTGTACAAATAAAACCAATGCAGATAAGGTTAGAAGGGCATCAGTAAACTGGGGGAAAAATTACATCCAAAGGTTCTGATAAAGGTCTCATTTTTAAAATAAATAGAGAATTGACTCAAATTATAAGAATACAAACCATTCTCCAATTGATAGTCAAAGGATATGAACAGACAAATTAAAGCTAATTCTAGTCATATGAAAAAATGTTCTAAATCACTCCTGATCAAAGATATGCAAATTAAGACAACTCTGAGGTACCACTACACACCTCTGAGATTGGCTAAGATGACAGGAAAAGATAATGATAAATATTGGAGGGGAAATAGGAAAACTGGGACATTAATACATTGTTGGTGGAGTTGTGAACTGATCCAACCATTCTGGAGAGCAATTTGGATCTATGCCCAAAGGACTATCAAACTGTGCATAGCTTTTGATCCAACAGTGTCTGTACTGGGCCTGTATCCCAAAACGATCATTAAAAAAGGAAAAGCATTCATGTGTGCAAAAATGTTTGTGGCAGCCCTTTTTGTGATGGCAAGAAACTAGAAACTGAGCAGATGCCCATCAGTTGGAGAAGGGCTGAATAAGTTATGGTATATTAATTTTATGGAATATTATTGTTTTATAAGAAATTATCAATAGGATGATTTCAGAAAGGCCTAGAGAGATTTACAAGAACTGATGCTGAGTGAAATGCGTAGAACCAAGAGATCATTGTACATAGCAACAAGATTATGTGATGATCAGTTCTAATGGATGTGGCTCTTTTCAACAATGAAATGATTCAGGCCAATTCCAATGGACTTGTGATGAGAGAGCCATTTGTACCCAGAGAGAGGAATGTGGGAACTGAGTGTGGCTTTCAGCATAGTATTTTCACTTTTTTGTTGTTGTTTGCTTGCTTTTTGTTTTTTTTTTCTCATTTTTTTTTCCTTTTGAACTGATTTTTCTTGTGCAGAATGATTCTTGTGGAAATATATGGAGAAGAATTGCACATTTCACATATATTGGATTGCCTGCCATCTAGGGGAGAGACTGGGAGAGAAAGGGAGAAAAAAATAGCACATAAGGTTTTGCAAGGGTGGATGTTGAAAATTAGCTATGCATATGTTTTGAAAATGAAAATTTTTAATTAAAAAGTACCAAATCTCATAGACTTTTATCAATCCTAATCCTCCATAACTTCCTTGCAATCTTTACAATGTCAATCAACTTCTTTCACCCCACTTCTCCAATCATTAGTGCTTCTGTCTCCTTTTCTGCATCTTCATTCAAGCCATTCTTTGTCCTTTCTTCTCTAAGATGACCATGAGTCAAACAGGTGATGCCATGATATGCAAGTGAATTGGATTTAAGTGAAGGAGACTGTACAAGGTCACTTGTCTCACTTTCTCCTCTAGAACCGTCTGGGTACATCAGCCAGATATAGATCAGGTTGACCAGAGATGGCCCTAGATGCAGTGGAAGACCTTAAGACCTTTTAAGCTAAGGTTTTTAATAGTTTTCAGTTTAACTTTCAATTATTAAGCTTACATAAGAAAGAAAAGAGGTAGCAAATAACCTTTTTACCAAGTCCAAAAAAGGAACCAATTTGAAAGGGGAAGACACTCACATTTCCTGGCCAAAAAAGGAATCATTGCTATTCACATTCACTCTGAGGTAATTAAAGCCAAAAAACAAAAAGAAAAAATACCAAGTGGGTCAGATCTAGCTCCCTTTGTTAGCCAATTAAAAAGAGCCAGTGTGATTTGGGTTTGAAGTTGGGTCCTTAAGAAAGAAACCATTTTTATATGAATGTTATGGAATATTATTGTTCTGTAAGAAATGACCAGCAGGATGAATACAGAGAGGCTTGGAGAGACTTACATGAACTGATGCTAAGTGAAATGAGCAGACCCAGGAGATCATTATGTACTTCAACAACAATAGTGTATGAAGATGTATTCTGATGGAAGTGGATTTCTTTGACAAAGAGACCTAACTCATTTTCAATTGATCAATGATAGACAGAAGCAGCTACACCCAAAGAAAGAACACCGGGAAATGAATGTAAACTGTTTGCATTTTTGTTTTTCTTCCTGGGTTATTTCTACCTTCTGAATCCAATCATCACTGTGCAACAACAGAACTGTTTGGTTCTGCACACATATATTGTATCTAGGATATACTGCGACATATTTAACATAGATAGGACTGCTTGCCATCTAGGGGAGGGGGTGGAGGGAGAGAGGGGAAAAATCGGAAGAGAAGAGAGTGCAAGGGATAATGTTGTAAAAAATTACCCTGGCATGGGTTCTGTCAATAAAAAGTTATTATAATAAAAAAATAAATAAATTATTTTTAAAAAGAAAGAAACCATTTTTACCATTCTTTCTAAGTCCAACCCTTAGCACAGTGCCTGGAACTTAATAAATAGACTTAATAAATACCTGATAACTGACTAAATGCCATCTCACTCACCCTATCTTGACTTACCTAAGTCAAGCAGCTTCTATACCAGTTCAGTCCAATGAAAAACTTGTCCAACCTTGCCTAACTCAGAGCTGCCTTTTCTATGCCTCTTGTTCTCAGCACAGTTAATGTCCTGCCTCGAGTTGAGTTGACATACAGGTGTCCCGATCTCCTTAGTGAACATTCATTAACATTCATTACTGTAATGCTGATAAATATCCTCTCCATCCCCAGATGTGTCTAGACTTCTGTGAATGTCAGCATAGAGATAGGCAGATTAAAAACCAATGGTGAGTCAACAAAGAAAGCGCAGAGCTAAGATGAGTATCAGGGACCCAGAAAGAGTGAAGGGGAGATATGGACTTCAGGGATGCATCTACATATATATTCATCTATCCTGTTTGGGGCTGAAGAGGACGCTAGCTATTCCCTCTATTTGGCTCCCACCCTTGTGTGGGGAGAACTCTGCTTCTCACATAATTCGCATCAGCACCACACTCAGCTCCACTCTTGAGTTTCCTTAAGTGTGATCACTTCCTTGAAGTGGCCAAAGAAACAACAGGAAAGGAAAATTGCCTGTCTCATTGCCTCAGAGAAGCCCAGGGATAAAGTCTCTACTTATCAAGCCTCCTTTCTCCCTGATTTCCTTCTGACTTATTTGTGTCCAGAGGAATCCATGAGAGTCCAGATGCACTGGTTTAATCTTTTGACTGCTTGGGGGCTAGGGGAGAGAAATGAAAACCTTTAGCAATAAAATCTCTTTGGTTCATTTTGAATTTCACCACTTATTGTTCCTGGCCAACAAAGACAACTACAATCCTTTCTCAGGGGCTCCAGGTTGTCCTACACCCAACTAACAAGATTTAAGATCAATCATCACTGAAAGGAAGCATTGTTATAAGAACAGTGATTTGCTGTTCTTTATTTTCACTAAAAGCTTTAGATGTGGCAAGATAGATTGAGCTTAGCCTCACTGAACCCTTTTTGACTGAGAGTTGTTCCACAGTAAAAATGTCAACCAATTAGGGAATCTTTTTCCTTAGGAATGCTTCAAAATCTTCCCTTTCTCTCCAAACCCCCTCACAATCCCCAGGGCTTCTTTATTCAAATGTGAATTGGAAAATTTGAATAAAAGGGAGGTAAGGAAAGCATGTTTATCTCCCCAAAGTTTTTCCTCCTATTGGCCTGGTTGGCCAAAATCCATTCTTTAGTGTGAAAACATTGGGAATTCCCATTCAAATAATTCAAGTATTGTTTTGAAGGGAAATACATCAAGTTATCATTAGACTGTAACTTTTTAATTCCAAATAATCCTTTTTATTATTTATACTCATTATCATGCTCACTATAAGGATACTGAAAATGCAAAACAAGGCAGATAAGAATATATAAAGTCATAAGGAAAGAAAGATAAAGGAAACTACCTGACTAGATAATCAATATGGCGCTAACAAAACAGAGATCAATATGATGGCACTGAAGCACACAGGTGAATAGAAATACAGGCAGTGGAGGAAGGTCACTAATGGGGAGCTCAGAGTAAAAAAGTAGAAGAAGGCCAACAGGAATAGGGAAAGGATGCTATTATATTCCAGGGGCTCAACTTTAGGAGATTAGAAAATCACCTTGTCACTCTGTGCCCCCCTGGCTCCCAGTGACACTATTCTAAATCATCCCTGAATCGATTTAATATGGAGCAGAGAAAATTATTCTATTACTTGCTTCTTTCTTATTATTTATATCCTTTTATATCTTAATTAAAAGCTTTTTATTTTTTTAAAATTTGTGACTTGCATGGTCTATAAATAGAGTCCTATCTGCTACTATTAGACCTATACTCCAAAGAGATTAAACAAAGAAGAAAAAGAGCCATATGTACAAAAATATTTATAGCAGAGTTTTTTTATATAGCAAGTAATTCAGAACTAATAGGATGCCCATCAACTGAGGAATATCTAAACAAAAAATGTATGAATAAATGGAATATTAATTATTCTTTAAGAAATGGCAAATGGAATGGTTTCAAAGAAACTCAGGAAGACTTTATGAACTGATGCAGAGTGAAGTGAGTAAAACAAGGACAACATTTTATACAACAACATTGTATACACAGATAGCTTTGAAGGACTTAAGAACTCTGGTTTATGCAGTGACTAATTGACCATGACTCCAAAGGACTGAGAATGAAGCATGTTCTTCACCTCCTGACAAAAGAGGTGATGTATTTGCTACAGACATACATTTCAGATACAAACAATGTAGGCATTTGTTTTACTTGATTATCAATATTTCTTATAAAAGTTTTCTTTTTCTTTTTTCCCTCAAAAAGGAGAAGGAGGATCTTTGAGAAAAAGGGAAGAACTTAGGAATGGAGTCAGTGGCATACTCAAGCCAGAACAATTGTTACATTTTCAGTGTGAGCACTTATTCCTTAGAAATCAGAAAATGCTACAAATCAGGTATTTCTTTATTGTTCTGTTGATTGTTTATACTTAGGAAATAATAGTGAACATGTTAACAATGCAGACTAAGCTTAAAAGTGTATCATATACTTTTTGCTAATAGTTGGATATTGAATATTTACCAACACACCCTTGCATAAAATTCCCAAAAAAATAAAAAGAGCATCACTGAAGCATTTTTTAATGCACAGAAGAAAACAGAAGGAAGACCAGAAGGATAACAAGGTCATCTTGGAAAGTTACATGTTGGATTTATTAGGTATTTTTTAAGAAAAGCAAGTTGTACATAATAACCATACATATAAGCAAACTGTACTACAGGATATCAAACAAGGTACAAGTATGAAATTTTACAAAGAGATCTTTTTTCTTATTCTATTACATCCATCTTTGTTTATATTTAAATTCACAATTTTTTTAATTTTAAAGAGTGCTGGATCAAGAGGGACTCAGCACATTTTGTATAATTTGGTTACCCAATTTGATTTTCCACACTAAATCTGGGAAAGCGCACAAAAGACAAAGGGATTGGGATAAGGGAAACAGGGTTTGAATCTTGAATCTGCTATTCATGACTCATATGACTTTGAACAAGACATTTAACCTCTATGGAACTCAGTTCCTCATCTGTAAAATGAAAAGATTGGACCGGATGGCTTTTAAGGCCCTTCTCAGCTTAAAGTTAACGATCCTAAGTAGCAAGGGGCTCCAATGGGATCCAGGCTTAATGGTAGGTAAAAACACTTAATGTTACAGAAGTCATGGAAAGAGAAGTAGTCAAGAATGAGTAGGACAAAAAGAGAAGAGCTCTATGTTTGGTCATCAACAAATAAGGAGCAGGTAAGCTTTCCTAACATCTCTATTGCTGAAAAACTCTAGTGGGTAAAACATGAGCTAGAAATAGATGCAGCATACAACACCAGGAAATTAAAAGGGGAAAATAGAGCTAAATTCAGACAGAAGTTCAAAAGGAATACAAATCCTAACTCTGTTGTCCCATAGCAATCCCTGATACTTGTGATGGGGACAATGAGAAAGAGTGGACTGGAACAAACTCCTTACTTAGTAGATAACATGGAATACTTTTTAAAACATTTTTTGTTTTATTATTAACCAGATGAATATACATTTCCACAAACAAGGAAGAACATGAAAAGAGGATTTTATTTAAAAATGGAGACTTTAGTACATATAGCTTGGGATTTTTTTAAAGTGTATTATAAATTTAAGTTGGTAATAGTACTAACATTACCATGCTTAGCTGTGTCCCCTTCTAAACTTCCTTCTGTTCTCTAACAATGTTTTCAAAATGTTTAATTAATAGTCTTTTTTTCTTTTTTAGCATCATTATTACTTCTCCTTATCCCACCTATTACTGACTTCCCCACAAAAGAAAATTAAAAGCCTTTCTTTGTGACAAATATGCATGGTTAAGCAAAACAAATCCACACATTTGCTGCATCTGAAAATATACAGCTCATTCTGCATGTCTAGTTCATCCCCTCTCTGCGAGAAGGTGGGAAGTCTACTTCATTATCATCCCTCTGGAGTTGTGTCTGGTCATTGCATTGTTATGAGATCTAAAGTCTTTCAAAGTTGATTTCCTTTGTAATAATGTAGCCATTGTATAAACTATCCTCCTTGGTCTGCTCACTTCATTCCCTCCCTTGCCTGCTCCTCTTCAGTCTCTCAACAACCTGAACCACACAGGTCAAGAAGACTGATGTACCTGTTTTATTTCACTTAATGATCTGAAAATCATCAAACTATAAGCCTTTCAGTGAGATGGAACCTCACCAGACCTTGCCACTGCATCCTCAAATTCCTGAGGCACCTACTCCTAGGGAATGTTATCAGACCTGATGATGCACATAAACACTTCTTGGACTTTCCATCTGGTCTGCAGCTGAAATTTTTTATATCTGTTGCCTCCCCCAATTAGAGTGTGAACTGCTTGGGAGCAAGGACTGTCTTGAGGTTTTCTAACTTGTAACCCCATAACTTATCATAGTGCTTGACACACAAGGGCTTTATAAATGTTCTTTCTTTCATTCATTCATTCTGCACTGGGTTACATAAATCTTCCCAGAGTTCTTTGAATATGCTCCTTTTTGTTTTTTATTAATTATTTCTTATTAATTATATTGCATTACATTCATTTACCATAATTTGTTCAATTATTACCCCACTCGATGTACCCAATAGTTTTTTCAGTTCTTTGATACTACAAAAAGTACCACTACAAATATTATTGTACATGTGAATCCTTTCTAATCTTTTGTTGATCTCTTTGGGGAATGTCACTGGTAATAGCTACTTTTATGATATAGTTTCAAATTGCTTTCTAGAATTCTTAGACCAATTTAGAATTCCATCAATAATGTATAAGATTACCTACTCTTCTACAGCAGGGCTGGGACACTTTCAAAGCTGAAAAGTACCTTCGAAGATCAACAACTCTAGTTCTCCCAGGACATGACAAACCTTCCCTTCTCTCTGTAAAACATTTACTACCAATCAGAGTATATTAGTGAGTCATAACTCATCTGCAGTCTCCTTAATATGAGTACTCACCTCCACTGGTATAGATCAAAAATCCCTCCATACCTTCCCATCATGTATGGGTTCAAATTCCACTTCTGATACTAACTTCTTGTATGGTCTGGGGGAAATCCTCTTGGAATTTCAGTTTTATCATCAGTTAGAAAGGGAATTGGATGAGATGGATGGGTTTTGGAGTCACTTCCAGTTCTAAATCTATGAACCTATGATTCTCATGCATTAATGTCCTTCTGGCAATCCTCCACAGAGTATTTCCCCGATGCTTTGGTGAGCTTTTTCTAGTTCTGTACCAGAGTACCATCTTCTCATTGCCATGCGCCATCACAGACTGGCCATTGCTACAGACCCATTTTCTAATCATTCATTTTCTCAATGATGTCTTTCATATACAAAGCTATCATAATGAGTCTCATAGGTTGCTTAAATTCATCATGTGTTTTCCTTTTTTATTTTTAAATTTTCTTTTTTATTGTGAACTTAGCAGTTATCAGAAAGCATCAGCATTTCAATATACTAAAGAAATGATTTTACAAAGAATTATAAAATTCTGTTACATATAACTTTTAAGATATATTTAATTAACAAATTAATAACAGAATTGTTTTATTTGTATTCTCTTCTGTGCATTTAAAAAAACATGTTTTTTTGATAATCTTTATCTTTCATGTGTCACTACTAACCAACCATCGCTCTCTTCAAAAAAGAAGCTTACCCCTACACCAAAAACATATATAGTCAGATAAAACAATATAATGGCTATAATGTTTTCTGCTTATACAATCCAAAGAAAGTCTCTTAATCCATGTTTTCTTCAGTTTCCTCAGCTATAAAGTAGGATAACAACATCTAACTCACAGGTTATTATAAGAATAACATGGTATAATATTTTAAATTGCTTTGCAAATCTTAAAGCACCATATAAATGCTAGTTATTAATTGTTAATTATTATTATAATTATCACTATTGCATCTTTACTTGGCAATTATGATGATGATGATGATAATATCTGAGAATTCATGCCTTACTTTGTATCTACAATCCATCTTTTCTCTGCTAAGATGAAAAAGGCATGTTTCAGCATCAGATTCTAAAGTTATAGTCACTGTTTTGATCAGAATTCTGAAATCTCTTAGAGTCATTTTCCTTCACATTATTATTATGGTCATTTCATAAATTGCCTTCCCGATTCTGCTTATTTCACTTAGTACTAGTTCATACAAGTTTTTCCATGTTTCTCTGAATCTACCATATTTAGCTTTTCTTATGGAACAATAATACTCCATTTTCCACATAAAACAATTTGTTCAGTCATTCCCCAGGTGATGGACACTTTTTTTGTTTCTGGTTCTTTAATTCAACAAAAAGTGCTATTATAAATATTCATGGACAAATGCATTTTCCCTTCCTTTCTATAATCTATAAACTTAAAATAGAGATTTCTTTCTCTTATATCTTGTGTCTCCTGATTTTTCTCTCCCTCTTTTTCCCTGGCTCCCAGACCGTATACTAGGAGTAGAGTAGAGCCTTATACAAAGGCTATGGTATGTTTAGTCTAAGAAACAATGATCTAGTTCATCCTTCTCTCACCTCACTTTGTGGATGAAGAAATTTAGGGCCTTAGAGTTTAAACTTGCACTTGGTCTATATTTATATAATACCCCATCTGCCTCCAGCTAGGGATGGGACTAGAAGTTAGGCTTCCTTATTTTGAACAAAATATTCTTTTCCTTGAGTTTGAAAATAGTAAAAAGAGAAGGTTGAACCCCTTATCATCCAGAGCCTGAAGTTTAGGAGACAAGAAACCCCACTCCACAAATGGGATCTGAAAAATGTGCATCTTTTCTCTCCTGACAAAAGCAGCTCTTGGTAAGTGATGGTATCTGTAAGTTCAATACAAAACACTCCTCGCAGTGAAATGAAGCATATTTATAGGAGAAAGAGCTTGAAGGGATCAGAAATCCTCTAACCCAACCTCATGATTTTATGGAGATTAGCACAGTGCCTGGCACATAGTAAGCATTTAATAAATGTTTGTTGACTAACACCACAAAAGAACCTGAGCAGAAAGTGACTTGTCCAAAGGTATGCAGATGATAAGTGGCGTAGGATTTGAACTCAAAGTTTTTAATTCCAAAGAGAGTGGCCTTTTCATTGTACTGCACTAGACTGTTCAAAGTAGCTTCTAACCATGCCCATGTCGTTTTATATGTTATCTTCTGAATTAAGGACTAAATGTTCAAATCTCAGTTTCCAGAGGCCATTTTTGGATGGTCAACACTGGTCAGTCATAGCAGAAAATTCACCCCATTACAGGACCTCGGAGTACCTTAGTACATATTGTCAAGTCTGGCCTTGTGGCCGTGCTGTATCATTATGCTGGGTCATTATGATATTCTCTATGTGGTCAGGACCCTTCAGAATAAAGCCCTCTGTGGCCATCTTGAAGGGCCTGGAGGCCATAAAACCAAACATCCCTGGCATTTCTAAAACATGAAATCCTGCTGTCCCCTGCTGGCAGGATCTGAAAGATCTAAGTGTGAATTCAAATAGGAAAAGAATGGTGATTGAAAGCAAACACAAAATCCTAAAGGTCCACCCACACCTCTTGTCCCTGGGAGTCCTTCATGCTCCTGTCCACCCACCCTCCAATCTAAATAAATACCTGTTCTCTGTCTCATCTCCTAGATCCTGATATTCTCTACTAATCGGATAAAATAATTATGCCAATATGATCATGAGTGATGATATCCAGATATGTCACTCCCTTCAATATACAGTATTTGCTAAAAACAATGCATTTACCTCCTACATGGAATATTTCTTGATTTCCATCAACTGAAAATGACTTCTCTTCCTCTCTCTCCCTCTCTCTCTTCCCTCTCCCTCCTTCCATCCCTCTCTCTCTCTCCTTACATTTTGCATAGCATTTTATTAGGATCTTTCCTCTCATCCATTAAACTTCATCTTATTTATGTGAAGGAAATAAAAAAGGAAGGAAGGAACGAAGAGAGAGAAAAAAAGAAGAAAGGGATCACTTTGGATGGAAGGCCTTCAGGGAGCCGGTAGATAAATAATAACAATTATATAACCTCTTGAATATTTGTAAAGTATTTCAATAGCTTGTCTCCTTTGATACATATAACAACCCAATGAGGTGCAGGGGTATGCTAAAGTCTACTCATTCAAGTCTGGAGAGCCAATTGTTAAATTTTCAGTGTGAGCATTTACACATCAAAAATTGGCAAATGCAACAAATCATGGTTTGATTTATTGTTTTATTGATTATCTAGACTTGAGAAAATAATGGAAAAAATATTAATAATGCCGATTAAACTTAAAAGCACATCTTGTATTTTAGGTAGCCAGTTATTAAACATTTACCAGGACATCTTAGATAAGTGACATTATTAGACCCCATTTTAAAGATATGGAAACAGAGGGATGATAGGATTAAAACTTATAAACCACCTAGATTAACCATTTCATTTTATAAAAGAGGAAATTGAAACCCAAAGGTTCCAATGACTTCCCCATGGCCATAGGGTCATAAAAATAAAAATAAAAAGATTTTAACTTGGGTAATCTGACTCCAGACACAACACTGGCCAGAGAGGTCAAAGAATTTGTTTAGAACCACAGTTAGTAAGCATCTAAAGGTCTTGTCCTAACATTCTATCTACTAGTCCATGTCACTGCTGACCATACTTTAGAGGTAACTACTAATTTTGCCTTAACTCTAAGCCACCTGTGAGTGAAGAGTTGAAAAATCGTTCTCCCCACAGTGCCTTTCTTGCTTGCTCCACACCAAGCCCATGACCCTCAGAGAAGTCAGAGCTCTTTTTAGTCCCTTCAGTTTCCTCTACTCTACAGCTGCCCATCTTTGATTCCAGGTCCTTAGCCTAGGATGGAACATTAAAATAAACTCTGTAGTCAAATCCTACCTTTGATGCTGACTCCTTGTATGACCTTGAGCAAACCAGCCTTTCTATGCCTGGGTTTCCCAGTCTGTAAATGATGGCCATTTTTCTAAATGGTCTTTGAGTTCTCTTCCAACTCTGGGTCTATAACTACTTTCTGCTTTCATCTTTGCAACTGTTCATCATTCTTTCCCAATCCATCCTCATCCAATGTCACTCCCACCTCCTTTATTCCTTAAATAGTGGATAATAGCCCTAGTTTCACACACACACACACACACACACACACACACACACACTCAGTCTCTGTCTCTCTCTCTCTCTCTCTCTCTCTCTCTCTTTCTCTCCTGCCATGGTCTAGGCTACTCTCTTGCCCGGATCACCTAAAAAAAGCCAGTGTCCACACAGAACAGGAATGATATAATTAGAATTCTCCCCCCATGAACTATATAGAACCAATGGCAAATTGATATTTTGTTTCTCCTTTACCATTAAAAAACAACCACTAAGCAAAAAGTGGAAGTCCTAAAAGAATATGTACTAATTTTTAAAAGCAAAATTTGTCTGAGCCTACTAAAACTGCCGCTTCCCCAACCTCCCTATTCATAAGAAAGAAGAGAGACAAGTTAAGGAATCCTAGATCCTAGGGAGCTATGGAACAATTGCTCTGGAAATAACATGTGCATCCAAGCAAAGGCTCCAATCAAATGCTTTTGCCAACTAGAAAGGGGAAATTATCAAAGGAGAAAATGAAACTCAGTTATTCCTCCAGCTTCCCCCATCCTCCTCCACTGCCCCTGCCCGGACTCCGGCTTATTTGAATGCTGATCCCTGGCCACCCTTGGAGAAGGTGAGGTCGTGCTCACCTTTGTAAGAGGGGATCTCCATCCCCAGGAAAGCTCCTGCAAGTGCTGCTTTATTAGCATCCCACAAATAATCCCTCTCCTTCCTCAAATAGCCACCCTGGTCTGGAAAAAGCAAAGGGAGGTTCCCTTGTGTTTGCCACGTGTGGCAATAAGGCACTGGGTGGGGGGTGGGGGGGAAGGGGGAAGGCTAGGATGAGATGGGAGAGGCTCGTTGCCTCTTTCCTAAAAGATACCGACTATTTGTAAAAATCCCGCAATCTGAACCAGCCCTCTCTGCTAGTCCCGCCTCCACCCAGCTGTGATTAATTTGCAGGTCTCTCCTGCTCCCTGCTGGTGAGCACATGGCAGTACAATCATCTTGGTATGGAACTGGAATCCAATATTACACTTTTTTCCCAAAAACCTTTTCAATAATTCCCCCCCCCCTTTTTTTGGCCGAACCCAGGAACCCAGCCCCGGTTGTCACAAACTGGCGTACTCTCCACTTCCTCACTCTCTACTCCCCAAGGGAGGTACCTTCCGACTTTTACATAAAGTTCACATCTATTCTCACTTTAAGATTCAATTGGTACCATAGAGGACCTAGGTCCAAATCCTTCCAAATCCTAGCTCCATCATTGCCACCTAAATAATCTTAGGCAGTTCACTTAACCTCTCCGTTTCTTCAGCTTTAAAATAGGGGGTGGAAAGAATAAACATGTGATGCTGACAGAACCTTCCATCCCTCAATTTGAACCTCTTACTAATCCTACTATTGGGGGTGGGGGGAATGCGTAAAAAGCCCTTGTCTCAGAGACTGGCTAAGAATCAAGATCTTCTCTTCCTCCTAGTTTTTTATACCTATTTCCCAGCTTCTTTAACGGGATCTGACCCTTTGTTCCCCAGTCTACAAGACTCTTCATCCAGGTGTTAAATTACCTCTGCTTTTTAACCTGATTGAATCTGATTCCTATAACCTACCTAATCCTTTCTGTGCTCCTGACCCTTTCTCTAACATTCCATATTGATACACCCCCCACTTTATACTGTTTTTTATTCCCAGACCCCCAGATCTATTAGGATAACCAGATTTGAAGACCAGGACTTTAATTTTTGTATCTATTTCCACCTGTGCTCTCTATTTCCAACATGAGAGAACAAAAACTGTTCTTTATGCTGGAAATCTGCTCTTTATCCACTCCCTTCCTAATTTTATTCATTAATATATTAAAGAAACAAAAGGTATAAGTTGTTCAAAACAGGGATACCTATTAGCACAAGTTCTATTTTTTTCCTCACTTTACATCTGGACTTTTTTCACCAATAGCTGTCCTTCAGTTCTTCTTTGTTAACCATTATGCTATCAATCTTTTTTACCCTCTCCAGAAAACCCTCTTCTGGCTCCTCATTATGAGTCAAAAGTCTCCAACTTCTGAACACTGGTTCATAGCCAAATAAATATAAAAGGAAGTTGGAGCCACGAAAGACCTTTCACAAGAATTCCTGGATGCTCCCCCATTTTATTGCTCAGGATTGCCATTCTCAAAAGGTGAAATACTTTTGCAATTTCACTCTCCATTTAGGTAGGGATTGCTCAGAGATTTTGAGCTTGAAACATTCTATGCCTTAAAAATATTCTGAAGGAGTTTGCTGTCTTAGAAATGAATCACCTTTAAGAGAAGGGAGACAAGTTATGGAATATGGTCCACATAAAAATCTCTCTATGCCCTTTTTCCCCTAATAAGAGGAAATGATACTTTTATTGCTATTCAGTAGAATGCTTGCCAAGTCAGGAAGGGAAGGTAGGACGTTAGCAGAAATAACTTGATTCCTGCACTCTCTTCAGTACCATCATTCTAAAATATAAGTTTTCCTTGATTACAATTTCCACCATTAGCCACAATACATACTTGGTGTCTGCTGTATAGGATCAGATTCATGTAATGTCAGTCCTAAAAGGGACCTTAGAGGTCTTCTAGATGAAGAAACTAATAGTGTTGTGGAAGAGATACTCACAGATCATAGAGTCAGAAGTGACCTTAGAGGGTTATCTAATCCAACCTCCTCTTTTACAAAAGCCCAGAGTAGTCCTATATTACCCAAGACTATATGGTAGGAAGCAAAAGAGACACTGGCACAGGACCATCCAGCATAACGTGCCCTCATCAGAGAAGGTGCTGTGCTCTATGAGTAAAGAATAATTGAATTATCCCAAAAGAAGCATGAGATGCACAAAATTAGAGAAGCCACCCGAAACGTTCCTATGGACTCTTTGAATCCAACCTGTGGCAGAACATTCCAAGCCCGTATTGGTCTGATAGGCCACAGTCAGACATACTGTATCTCAACTCTAACATGCTGATGTCGTTTTGGTTCTCTTCAAGAAAGAAGAACAACAACCAACCAACTAGTACCATTCTAGGTGCTGGAATAGAAAGTATATATAGAGAGAAGGGTCTCCTAAAGGCTGGAAGTCAAAAGGTCTATATCTTAAAAATCTATGAAATAAGTCATCTGCAGGAAAAAAAATATAAATGTACTAGTAATAGAGAAATACAGGTTGTTGTGTATACATTTTCTCCTAATGAAAGAAAATTGTACCATTATGATTATTCAATCACATACTCTCCAAATGAACACACCAGAACGAGACCATTAAGAGTAATCTCTAGATATGGCCTACAATCATTTTATCATTCAGGATGGTATTTTGGTTAGGTTGGGGGATTTTTTGGGGGGGAGACTTCATCAGTATAGTGAACTCCTGGTGAGAAAATTCATTCGATTAATACAGATCAATATCTCCTCTGTAACCTGTAGCTTAAACAGCAGCTGGGGGCACTTAGGGGTTCACACAGCTGGATGTAAAGCGAGGTTTTTCCAACTCCAAGCCATCCATGTATCCATTAAGCCCTATCTCCTCTCAGTATCAATTAGTGTCACTTGCATCACCAGCAGATTTAGAAATATATCATTGCTTCCCATGTATATGCAGGTATATTTAAAGATGAAATTTCTCAAAATGAAGCTTCTGAGGTCAAAGTGCATACCTTAGAAATGGATTCTCTGATTCCAAAATTAGTCACTGGGAGAAAGAAGACAGACTTTCATAAAGTAAACAGGGTAAAATCACTTTATGTGCTTTTCAAAAAACTTAATATTAGGGGTGGAAATGGTGCTATCTTTGCAATTCGACCAAACATTAACCAGTAAAGATGAGATCTTTAGCAGTAGTGTCTGAACTTTCTCCCACCATCCTACAGTTTAGCATTGCCATTATCAAAAGGTGAAATGTTACTACAATTTAATCCCCATTTGCAGGAAAGTTTGATGACACAAATTTCTCAAAGCTTTTGAAGTTGAAAAGGCCTGCACCTTAGAAATAGATTCTCTGCTTCCTAAATAATTCTGCTACAGTGATCTCACCATCCTCACACTACTTACTGTACACTTCTTTAAAACTCTTCCAGCTCCTCATTACCATTCCCCATCATAGATAGAAAGAGAAAATCACAGATCTCCCAGATTGAAAGAGGAAGAAAAATGCAATGGTTTTATAAAAAGAACAGTATGGAACTCTACAAGCATCAAATTTCCACATGCATTTTCACTGAGTACAGGAAAATGATAGAATTATTGCTGTTGAGGTGAATGCTAGCCACTCAGTGAAAAAAAAATCTTTATCAGTAATTTCTGAATGTACCTAGAAGGCCCTTTCCCACCATTCTAATTCTCACCCCAGTCATTATCAAGACATGAAATGTTTCCATGATTTTACTCTTACTTGATGCAAGAACACCAGGCAAGGAATTGCTGAAATATTTTGATCCTAAGATGTGGGTTTGCAGCCTCGGGAAAAAGTCATAGGTAAATAAAAGAAGACAAACAGCTTAGTTTTATAAAGTCAAAGGAATGAAGTCATGGATTGATCTGTTTTTAAGATACAGGGGAAAAAGATTTTTATCATTAAGGAACCAAATGGCCATTAAGTCAAAACAAAAACTGTGGACAATTATTTCTACATGCTTTCTGCACCTTTAATAAGAGTATATCATTCAAAGTTGTTATTGACACAGGAAGATATTTCTGCCATATAATTCTTCATTTTGAGCAGACTAGAACCTAGTCTGCCTAGAACCTAGGTATGGCTTTCCACCTTTTAAGTGAAGAAGTCCAATGTGTTATAAATGGGTAAAATATCCATTCTCTAATTTTCACCCTGGTCATTATCAGGCCATGAAATGTTTCCACGATTTTACTCTCACTTGATAGAAGAACATCAGAAGAGAAATTGCACTCTTCAATTATTTTTCTGTGTCTCAAACCAAACCACTTATTACTTGTGGTATATAACATCCCAACTCCCACCTTTACACAACTTGTTGCCTGGTTGAAATGCATTCCCTTCACACATTCCTCTCTTCAAAATATATCTTAAGTATCACCTCCAACATAAGACATTTTCTAATCTGTCATCTTGTTAGTTTTCTCTCCCTCAGTGAATTGCATTGTAAGTATTTGATTTTTACTTCTCTGAATTATATCTGAATAATATTTGGATTATAATCCACCTGTAGTTCTTTAAGGACTTTCCCTCTAATTTTTGTATCCCTAGCACCCAAGGGGCAGTTTAGTTCAGTGAAAAGATCAGACTCAAATTGGAACAGCTAGGTTCACATTATCCCCTCATGATTTGTGCCCAGTATGACAGTGTGACTCAACCTTCCTGGGCCTCCTTTCTTTATCTGGAACAAGAAAATTGGACTGAGTGACTACTATTAGGAGTTTAATAATATTTTTGAATTGAGTTGAATCCACATAGAAAGTGACAATGTTAGTTTCCAATGAAAGCTAGCCAAGTCAGAGCTAAAAGAAGAGCATTTTAACAGTACCATGGGATGTTTTCTACAGCTTCTTTCTCCAATCAATTCCTCAGCAGTGCCAGTATAAAAGCATGAACCATTTTAGCAATTTCATACCCCATCCCACACCATAACCAATCTGGGCAAGAAAACCTAGAAAGAGATATTTTCTTAAAGACTGCAAAGTTGAGAATAATCTGTGTTCAATAAGGGTTTTCTGCTTTTAAAATGAGCATAGAAGAAGTAAAACAGATACAATGGTTTTCCAAAGAAAAAGGAATGATACTTGGGAATAGATCTCTGCATTGTTCATCACCAGATGCATTTATGGATGCCTATCAATTAATATAGCACTTGGCTTTATGCTCCCCACATTAGAGCAGAAAGATGAGATGTTTAGTAGCCATATGTAGGTTTTTGGATACCCTTTTCATCATTACATCACTTTTCACTGCTATTAACAAAACCTGAAATTTTTTAATCAAAAAGGGTCTACAACTTAGAAATAAGGTTCTCTGTCTCAAAAATGAGTAATCTTTCAAATCAGGAAGACAAATACAATGGTTTTATGAAGGGAAGCATAGGGAATCATGCACATACCTATTTTTATCTGTTGAAATAGACTCAATAAATATTTTTAAGCAGATATTTTGTTGAAGTACTTCAGATCAGAAAACTCCCTAGTGGAGTTTACACTTCAAACTAAAGTAGATAATTATACTACACAGTAATAACTCATAAATGTGATAGAAATGTGCAACATAAAGTACAACTCAAAGATTTAGTAAGTATAGCACCTGTTTTATGTAGCTTTGATTGGTCTTTTAAGAAAGCAGGGAACTCAGAAATTAAGTCTGTATCTTAAAGAGATCAAAGAAAAATGAAAGGACCTATATGTTTAAAAATATTTATCGCAGTTTTTTGTGGTGGCAAAGAATTGGAAACTGAGAAAATGCCCATTAATTGATGTATGGTTGTGATGGAATACTATCATGCTAGAAGAAATGACAAGAAAGATGGTTTCAGAAAAACATGGGAAGACTTAGTTGGACTGATGTAAAATGAAATGAACAGCATGGAGGTTATTCCAAAGGACTTATTTCTGATCTAAAAGACTTCAACAAAATATCTGCTTAAAATATTTATTGAATCTATTTCCACAGATAAAAACAGGTATTGCATGGTTCCCTATGCTTCTCTTCATAAAACCATTGTATTTGTCTTCCTGATTTGAAAGATTACTCATTTCTGAGACAGAGATGAACTCTAACTACAAAAAAATATACTTTTCATTTTCCTTATTTTTCTTGTTTTTTTGCAACATGTGTAATATGGAAATATTTTTGCATGACTTCACATGTATAATTGATATATTGCTTGCCTTTTCAATGGATAGGGAAGGGGTTGAAGAGAGGGAAAGAATTTGAAACTGAAAAAAATGCACTGAATAGTATTTATTTTTTCCAATTACATGTAAGGATAGCTTTCAACTATTTGGTGATATTTTGTAATTTTTTGTAATATATTGAGTTCCAAATTTTTGTCCCTTCCTCATTGCTTTCCTCCCTCCTCAAGCCAGCAAGCAATCCAAAATAGTCTATATATGTTAATCATGTTAAACATATTTCTATATTAGTTTTGTTGTGAAAAAAATCAAAATAAAAGGAAAAATTCATGAGAAAGAAAAAACAAATTTTTTTAAAAGTTAAAATAGTATGCTTCAATCTGATTCAGATTCCATAGTTTTTTCCTCTGGATATAGATGGCATTTTCCATCATAAGCCTTTTGAAATTGTCTTGAATCACTGTATAGCTGAAAACAGTTAAAACTATTATAGTTGATCACCACAATTTTGCTGTTACTGTGTACAATGTTCTCCTAGTTCTGCTCACTTCACTCAGCATCAGTTCATGTAAGTCCTGCTAATCTACCCGCTCATCATTTCTCATAGCACAATAATATTCCATTATATTTATATAACACAACTTGTTCAGCCATTCCCCAATTGATGAGGAAATCTTCAATTTCCAATTCTTGACCACCACAAAATAATTACCTTAAATATTTTGTTACATGTGGTCCTTTTCCCCGTTTTTATGATCTCTTTGGGGTACAACCCAGGAGTGGTATTGCTGGATGCTGGATATTCACAGTTTGATTATCCTTTGGAACAATTCCAAAGGACTCTCCAAAACAGTTGGATCAATTCACAACTCCACCAACAATGCATAAATGTCCCAGTTTTACCACAACCCCTCCAAATTTTGCCATTTTTTTTCTGTCATTTAGCCAATCTAACAGTTGTAATGTGATACTTCAGAGTTCTTTAACTTATTTTTCCCTAATCCAAGGGTGAAGAACATCTGGCCAACCGCTCATATGTGGCCCTGAAATTATTTCCTAAAGCAATTGATGTTTTAATGGCAGGAATTGATGAGCTGTAAGCTAGGTATAGCAACCTCTCACTGCATGAGTTCTATAAGTTGATTATTTTGTATGACCCACAAATGATGTTATAAATATCCAAATGGTCCTTGGCAGAAAAAACTTCCCCACCCTTGTTCTACCCAATAGTGACTTAGACATTTTTATATGACTATAGATAGATTTAAGTTCTTTATCTGAAAATTACTTGTTCATATCATTTGACCATTAGTTGGGGAATGACTTTATTCTTCTAAATTTGACTCCATTCAATATTACTGTTCTGTAAGAAATGACCAACAGGATGATTTCAGAAAGGCCTGGAGAGACTTACACGAACTGATGCTGTGTGAAATGAGCAGGACCAGGAGATCATTATATACTTCAACAACAATACTAGATGATGACCAGTTCTGATGGATCAGGCCATCCTCAGCAACGAGATCAACCAAATCATTTCTAATGGAGCAGTAATGAACTGAACTAGCTATGCCCAGAAAAATAACTCTGGGAGATGACTAAAAACCATTACATTAAATTCCCAATCCCTATATTTATGCACACATGCATTTTTGATTTCCTTCACAAGCTAATTGTACAATATTTCAGAGTCTGATTCTTTTTGTACAGCAAAATAACGTTTTGGTCATGTATACTTATTGTGTATCTAAGTTATATTTTAATATATTTAACATCTACTGGTCATCCTGCCATCTAGGGGAGGGGGGGGGGGGGGTAAGAGGTGAAAAATTGGAACAAGAGGTTTGGCAATTGTTAATGCCGTAAAGTTACCCATGTATATATCCTGTAAATAAAAGGCTATTAAATTAAAAAAAAAAAATTTGACTCCATTCTCTATATATTGAGAAATGAGGTTATCAAAGATACTTGTTGTAACATATTCCACTAATCCACCACTGTATTTTTTAGCTAGTATCAAGTAGTTTTGTTAATTACCACTTTATAATATAACTTTAAATCTGTTATGACTAGGCTGCTTCCTTTGTATTTTTTTTCTTTAATTCCCTTGAGATTCTTGACTTTTTATTTTTTTCAGATGAATTTTGTTATTTTTTCCGCCTCTATAAAATAATTTTTGGTAGTTTGTTATGGCACTGAATAAGTAGATTAATTTAGCTAGGATTGTCATTTTTTATTATATTAGCTTAGCCTACACGTGAACAATTGTTTTTCCATTTGTTTTGATCTGACTTTATGTGAAAAATATTTTATAATTGTGCTCATATAGTTTCTTAGTTTGTCTTAATAGGTAGATTCCCAAATATTTTTTATTGTTTCCGGTTATTTTTAATGGAATTTCTCTATCACTTGCTGCTGGACTTTGTTGGTAACATAGAGAAAGGCTGGTGATTTATGTGGGCTTATTTTATATCCTACAATTTTACCAAACTTGTTAATTATTTCAAGAAGTTTTTTAGCTGATTCTCTAGGATTCTTTAATTAATTATACCATAATATGATATGTAAAGAGTGATAGTTTTGTTTCCTCACCATCTATTCTAATTCCTTCATATCTTTTTCTTCTTTCATTGCTAAAACTAACATTTTTAGTACAATATTTGAGGGGATTGTTGTTTTTAATTTTTTTATTTTATTTGAATGGCATGTTATTTTTTCAGTTACAAATAAAGATGATTTTCAACATTAATTTTTGCAAGATTTTGAGTTCCAAAATTTTTTTCTCCCTCTCTCCCTTACCTCTCCAAGACAGAAAACAATCTGATATGTTATTATGTACAATCATTTTTAATATATTTCCATGAGTCATGTTGGGGAAAAAAAATCAGAACAAAAGGGAAAATGACAAGAAAAAAAAGAAATCAAAAAAGGTGAAAATAGTATGCTTCAACACACATTCAATCATCATAGTTCTTTCTCTGGATGCAGAAGTAATTTTCTACCCAAAGTCTATTGTAATTGTCTTAGATCGTTGAGAAGACCTAAGTTTATCATAGTTGATAGTTATGCAATCTTTTTTTTTCTGCTCAATAGTATTTTATCTTCCTAAATATATGTAAAGATAGTTTTCAACATTCATTCTTGTATGACTTTGTATTCCAAATTTTTCTCCCTCTCTCCTTTACCTTCCCCCTCTCCAAGAAGGCAAGCAATCTGATGTAAATTAAATATGTGTAATCCTTTTAAACATATTTCCATATTTATCATATTGTACAAGAAAAATAAGACCAAAAGGAAAAAACATGAGAAACAAAAAGCAAACAGACAAAAAAAGATGAAAACTATTATGCCTCAATCCACATTTAGTCTATTCTCTCTAGATATACATGGCATTTTCCATCCAAAGTGTAATAGAGTTATCTTGAGTCACCACATTGCTAAAAAGAGCCAAGTCCATCACAGTTGATGATAATAATTTTTATATTTCTGTAGTTCATAAAATATTTGAAATCATTTTCTATTTATGTTTCATAGAATTCTGTAAATTCATCTGCCCCTGGAGGTTTTTCTTCTTTGGGAATTGATGGGCTGGTCAACTTCTTTTTCTGAAATGGAATTACATAAGTATTTTATTTCCTCTTATGTTAATCTGGGCAACTTATATTTTGTAAATATTCATCCATTTCACTAATGTTGTCAGATTTATTGGTATAGAGTTAGGAAAAATAGCTCTGAATTATTGTTTTAATTTCCTCTTCTTTAGTGGTAAATTCATCCATTCATTTTTGATACTGGCAATTTGGTTTTCTTCTTTCTTTTTTTAATCAAATTAACCAAGGTTTATTTATTTTATTTTTTATAAAACCAACTCTTAGTTTTAGTCATTAGTTTTCTTTCAATTTAACTAAATTTTCCTTTGATTTTCAGGATTTCTAATTTGGTTTTAATTGGGGATTTTTAAATTTTTTTTCTAGTTTTTTAGTTGCATACCCAATTTATTGATCTCCATTTTCTCTATTTTATTTACATAAGCATTTAAAGATATAAAATTTCCTCTAAGAACTATTTTGGCATCCCATAAGTTTTAGTATATTGTCTAACTGTTGTCATTTTCTCTGATGAAATTATTGATGGTTTCTATGATTTCTTGTTTGACCCACTCATTTTTTAGATTAGATTATTTCATTTCCAATTAAATTTTAGTCCTTTCCATGACCCTTTATTACATGTAATTTTTATTGCATCTTAATATGAAAAGGGTGCATTTAATATTTCTTCCCTTCTGTTTTTAACTGTGAAGTTTTTAATGCCCTAATACAGAGTCAATTTTTTGTGTAGGTATCATGTGCTATTGAGGAAAAGGTATGTTCTTTTCTATTCCTATTCAATTTTCTTCAGAGGTCTATCATAACTAGCTTTTCTAGAATTCTATTCATCTCTTTAATTTCTTGCTTGTTTATTCTGTAGTTAGATTTATCTAGTTCTGAATCAGGAAGGTTGAAGTTCCCTACTAGTATAGTTTTGCTGCCTATTTCTTCAGAAACTCATTAAATTTCTTCTCTAAGAATTTGGCCTCTATACCACTTGGTAAATATATATTCAGTATTAATATTACTTTTGTCTATAGTATTCTTTAGCAAAAATGTACTTTCCTTTCTTTTCTTTTTTAATTATATCTATTTTTGGTTTTGCTTTGCCTGAGATCAAGATTGCTACCCCTGTTACTTCAGCTATTATTTCAGCTAAAGCTTAATATATTTTGTTCCTTCCATTTATCTTTATTCTGTGCATATCTTTCTGCTTCAAATGTGTTTCTTGTAAAAATCATATTGTAGGATTTGGGTTTTTAATCCACTCTGCTATCTGTTTCCATTTTATGCACAGTTCATCCCACTCATTTGGGATTATGTTATGATAACTGTGTATTTCCCTCCATCCTATTCTTCCTTGTTTGTACTTTTCTTTTTCCTTTCTTCTTGTCTTTCCTCACCATTGTTTTACTTCTAACCCCCTCCTTCCTCAATCTGCCCTCTCTTCTATCAGTCCCACCTTTTCTTTCTCCTATAATTTCTATACTCAACTAAGTGTGCATGTTATTCCCTCTTTGAGCCAAATCTAATGAGACTAAGACTTAAGCAATGCTCACCACCCTCCCTTCTTTATCTCTTCTGCAATAGTCTTTTGCAACTACCTCCCCTTTTCCTCTTCTTCAATTACAATCTTTTTTCACCCCTTAATTTTTTAATATCATTACATCAGAATCAATTTATACCCACACAACCTGTCTAAATATACTCCTTCTAACTGTCCTAATAGAGATACAGTTCTCAGGAATTACAAGTATCATCTTCCCATATAAGGTTGTAAACAGTTTAAACTTATTGAATAGACATTTTATTTTTCTTTCTTGTTTACTTTTTTATGCTTTTCTTGAGTCTTGTATTTGAAGATCAAACTTTCTGTTCAGGCTCTGGTCTTTCATCAGAAAAGTTTCAAAGCACTCTATTTTATTGAATATCCATCTTTTCTCCTGAAAGATTATGCTCAGTTTTTCTAAGTAGTCAATTCTTGATTGTAATCCAAGCTCTTTTATCATATTCCATGGCCTTCAATCCTTTAACATAGAAGCTGCTAAATCCTGTGTAATCCCTGTGGCTCTTTTGTATATGATTTTTTTTTCTTTCTGGCTGCCTACTTGACCTGATAATTCTGGCTGCAATATTCCTTGGAGTTTTGATTTGGGTATCTCTTTGGAGAGGTGACTGATGAATTATTTCAAATGGTATTTTATCCTTTGGTTCTAGGATATCAGGGCAATTTTCCTTGATTATTTCTTGAAAGATATTGTCCAGGTTCTTTTTCTTATGATGGCTTTCAGATAGCCTAATAACTCTTAAATTCTCTCTCTTGGATGTATTTTCAATGAGGTATTTTACATTTTCTTCTATTTTTATCTTTTTTGTTTCATTTGAATAATTCTTGATGAAAGAGTCATTAGTTTCCACTTGCCAATTCTAATTTTCAAGGAATTATTTTCTTCAGTTATCTTTTGTACCTTCTTTTCCATTTGAGCTTCTACTTTTAGAGGAGCTGTTTTCTTCAGGGTTTTTTTTTTTTTTTTTGCATTTGGCCAATTCTATTTTTTAAAGAATTGTTTTCTTCAATCAATTTTTGTGCTTCCTTTTCCAAGCTATTGACTCTCTCTCTTGCATAACTTTCAATTCCTAATTTTTCTTCTATCTCTCTTGATTTTTAAGTCCTGTTTGAGCTCTTCTAAAAAGACTTTTTGAACTTGAGACTAATTCATATCTCCCTTTGAGAATACACATATAAGCATTCTGCTGTTGCTATCTTCTTCTAAGTTTGTGTTTTGATCTTCCCTGTCACCATAGTAGCTTTCTATGGGCAGGTCTTTTTTCTGTTTCTTATTCATTTTTTTATTCTACTTCAAGAGTTTTAAAGTTGAGCTCTGCTTCTGAGGCACAAGAAGCACTGTCCCAAGCTTCTTGTTCTGAGGGTCAGGGGCCTAATCACTGGCTTTCCATGCTGGCCTGAGGTGCTGGTGACTTGCTCATTGAGCTGGGGTGGCCCAACTTTGTCTCACCTATTATCCTGAGGTTCTGAGGCTGCAATTTGCCTTCTGGCCTGCTGTGCCACTGGCCTGCTGAGGAAGAACCAAGAAATATCAGTTACTTATCTGCTGTGGCTAAAAGCCTTCTTCTGACTTGCCCTCACTGTGTCTACACTAGGCTGTACTTCCCTTTTACCAAAGTGAGACAGACCTTTCATGAAATCCTTCTATGTGATCTTAACATGAAAAATTGTTTCCCCATCTTTTTATGAGTTCGGGCACTCCAGAATGCAGTTAGAGGCTTGACTTAATGTTGTTTCTGAGGGAAACTGAAAAGAATTCAGGCAAATTCATGGTTTCTCTCTCATTTTAACTCTGCCCCTTTATAACACATAATTTTTAAATAACTTAAGATAATAAAGTATAATTTTTTAATTTTAAAAATTAAAGAAAGCAAAGAAGGCATTTTGCTGCCTTGCTGTCTGATATATAAAAGACCTAGCCCAGGGGGATATAATATTCAAAGCTTCTTCTTTTTTTTCTTAATGCCTTCTGGGGAATGGTTTCTTGGCTGTGCTAATGCTGCAGAAGAAACTGAATATTATTTTAAATTTACATCCTTTTTAATTCATTACCTTAATCTCTTTAGTAAAAAGAAAATGTTTTTAAATTGCAGTTTTTATGTTCTGTAAATGCTCATTGTATTTTTAAATCCTAAATATGCTTTAGGCTTGTCCTGAAAAGGAGATTATTGCTGCCAGAGAGTCAAGAAGGCTTCCTGGAGGAGGTAGCACTTGAGGCAGGCTTTAAAGAATAGGTAGATGAAGAAGGAAAATAAAAGACCACTTGATTGTTGCTTACAAAACATAGAGGAGAATAGTATGAAATGAATCTAAAAAGGGAAAGTTTTGTCAACTTGTGTCAAATTTTGAATGTGAAGAATGGAAATTTGAGTATTACTTAATAGACAAGAGGGAACTTATAAAGGTTTTTAAGGAGAGCATCAGAAAGATTAATCAGAAGTGATAATAATCATGTTGATTATTGTTATTATTATGAATGGATAAGAAGGGGAAGACATTAATTTTACCTAACTAATACCAGGAAAGACATTGTTTTTTGCTTTCGAACTGAATGCTAACAATAGTAACAAGAGACATTTAGAAATAATCTTTGTATAATTGAGATGGATTGTGAATAGAGACTATCTTTAAGCAAAAAGACCTGGGTTCAAGTCCCACCACTGACCATTGTATTTGTGTGACCTTGGACACGTCACTTAGCCACTCACATCATTCTAAATCATTCTCTAAGACTGCATTGAAGAGATAGAATTCATCTCCCAAGATGTCTCCTCTGAGACATCTCTATACCAATGAAATCAAAGAACCAGTTATTGTTTTTTGGATATTTGCTAGATTTTATATAGCTGTCATTTTTTTTAAAAAGTGAAATTTTAAAAATATATTCCTTATTTTAAACTGAAAAGTCATTCTCTCTTAAGGACATGCTTTCTTCTCCAAGATAACTTTCTAAGATTATAAAATACAGGCTAGTTGCTATCTTCATTGGTATATAGTATTTTCTTACAAGTTCCCTACACTAATAAAATTGAAGATCCTCCTTCAGTTCTGTGATTCTACAGTTCTAAGATATCAAAGTTCTAAGTTCTATAATTTTAAAAAATGTGTCAAATATTTTGTAGACAAGAAAATTTATATCTTAGAAATGATTTCAATGTCTTAGGAATGATCATAGAATCAGAGGCTTAGATCAGGAAGGGACCTTAGATATCAATTCTAACCTCTTCATTTTACAGATGAGGAAACTGAGGTACAGGAAAATTAAGCGACTTGTTCAGGTCCACTCAACTAGTAAGTGTCTGAGGAAGGATTTGAACACAGATCAGATTGATTCCAAGTCCAGTATTTCATCCATTCCACCATTTTGCCTCTAATGAATAATACAAAGAGCAAAATAATAACGAGAATGATATTTATTTATATAAAATATCTCTTTAAGCTTTACAAAGTCCTTCCTCACAATCCTGTGAAGTAGACAGCAAGAGAAAAGGATAAAGAGTAAACAACCATTAGATTTGGCAGTTAAAACAAACCATGGAGAGAATAATTTTATTTGAATGATAACTAGAGTGGAAACTAGAGTGGAGAATGTTTACTATTGAGAGAGAGGAAAGTACAGACATAAATTGTAGTTGACTGTCTCAAAGCAAATAAATGGAAAAAGAAAGACAGTTAAGAGAAGAAGAAACAAAAATGATAAGATCAAATGAGAAATCTTTAAAAGATGGGAGAGAACTGAGCCTGAACCCCAAAGAGACCATAGAAAAAGAAAGAGACCCACATGTACAAAAACATTTGTGGCAGCCCTTTTTGTAGCGGCCAGGAACTGAAAACTGAGTGGATGCCCATCAGTTGGAGAATGGCTGAATAAATTGTGGTATATGAATGTTATGGAATATTATTGTTCTATAAGAAATGACCAACAGGATGATTTCAGAAAGGCCTGCAGAGACTTACACGAACTGATGCTGAGTGAAATGAGCAGGATCAGGAGATCATTGTACAAGGCAACAACAATATTATATGAGGATCAATTCTGCTGGATGTGGCTCTTTCCAACAATGAGATGATTGCGGCCAGTTCTAATGGTCATTTGATGGAGAGAGTCATCTGTATCCAGAGAGAAGACTTGGGGACTGAGTATGGACCACAACATAGCATTTTTCATTGTATTTGTTGTTGTTGGGATTTCTCTTTCTCATGTTTTTTTTTCCCTTTTGATCTGATTTTTCTTGCACAGCATAAGAAAATGGAGATATATTTAGAAAAATTGCACAAGTTTTACTTATATCAAATTGCTTGCTGTCTTGGGGAGGGAGGGAGAAAAATTTGGAGCCCAAGTTTTTGCAGGGGTGTATGTTGAAAACTATATTTTCGGCCTCATTTCCAAAATATAGAGAGAGCTGACTCTAATTTATAAGAAACCAAGCCATTCTCCAATTGATAAATGGTCAAAGGATATGAACAGACAATTTTCAGATGATGAAATTGAAACTATTACCACTCATATGAAAGAGTATTCCAAATCATTATTAATCAGAGAAATGCAAATTAAGACAACTCTGAGATACCACTACACACCTGTCAGATTGGCTAAGATGACAGGAAAAAATAATGATGAGTGTTGGAGGGGATGCGGGAAAACTGGGACACTGATACATTGCTGGTGGAGCTGTGAACGAATCCAACCATTCTGGAGAGCAATCTGGAATTATGCCCCAAAAGTTATCAAACTGTGCATACCCTTTGATCCAGCAGTGTTTCTACTGGGCTTATACCCCAAGGAGATACTAAAGAAGGGAAAGGGACCTGTATGTGCCAAAATGTTTGTGGCAGCCCTTTTGTAGTGGCTAGAAGCTGGAAACTGAGTGGATGCCCATCAATTGGAGAATGGTTGGGTAAATTGTGGTATATGAATGTTATGGAATATTATTGTTCTGTAAGAAATGACCAGCAAGGTGAATACAGAGAAGCTTGGAGAGAATTACATGAACTGATGCTAAGAGAAATGAGCAGAACCAAGAGATCATTATATACGTCAACAACGACACTGTATGAAGATGTAATCTGATGGAAGTGGATTTCTTTGACAAAGAGACCTAATTCAGTTTCAATTGATCAATGATGTACAGAAGCAGCTACACCCAAAGAAAGAACACTGGGAAATGAATGTAAACTGTTTGCATTTTTGTTTTTCTTCCCGGTTATTTCTACCTTCTGAAGCCAATTCTCCCTGTGCAACAAGAAAACTATTTGGATCTGCACACATACATTGTATCTAGGATATACTAGGACATATTCAACATATATAGGACTACTTGCCATCTAGGGGAGGGGGTGGAGGGTGGGAGGGAAAAATCGGAACAGAAGTGAGTGCAAGGGATAATGTTGTAAAAAAAATTATCCTGGCATGGATTCTGTCAATAAAAAGTTATTATAATAAAAAAAAGAAAACTATATTTTCATGTATTTTAAAAAATAAATGCTATTAAAAATTTTAAAGGGGGAAGTATGGGAGAGATGTGAATATAATTATAGGCAACAGAGAAGGAGCCAATGGATAGAAATCCAATGTAAATGATTGTGAGGCAACTAGATGGCTCAGTGGATAGAGCACTGAGCCTGGAGTCAGGAAGAACTAAGTTTAAATCTGGCCTCAGACACAGTATATGATCCTAGGCAAGATCCTTAACCCTGTTTGTCTCAGTTTCCTCATTTGTAAAATAAGCTGGAAAAGGAAATGATAAAGAATTCCAGTATCTTTGCAAAATTAGGTCATTAAAAGTAGGATATGACTGAAAAATGACTGGACGGTTACTAATTCACAGCAATGTTGTAAACAAAATGGTAATGTAAAGGGGGCAAAGCAACTTCTGCTAAGGAAGGAAATACTATGAGAGAAAAGTCTTTACCTACCCTCTCTCTCCCCTCACCCTATATCTACTACCCAGATAATAAGTTCTTTGAAGTGATTATCACCAAGGCCAGACTCAAGGAGGATCAGTCCTCACCGGAGTTAAAGGAGAAAAATGGAATCTGAAAGAGTAAGCAAATAGCCTCAGTATTTTTTTTTCTGAACTAAATGAACACTACATAAAACGAGCATTTCCAGAGAGAAAGCATAGAAAAAGATTATACATGAAACTCTGAATCTGTATTACATATAGCTTTATTTTCCTTTTAAGAACATAATAAATTTAGCATGTAACTTTCAAAGCTGTCCTACTTGCCTGTAATTCCTTCTTACCTTCTATTCTGTTCTGAGCATTTTCTTAAATGCTTTAATGAGGAAGGAACAAAGGAACGAAGGAAGGAAGGAAGGAAGGAAGGAAGGAAGGAAGGAAGGAAGGAAGGAAGGAAGGAAGGAAGGAAGGAAGGAAGGAAAGGACAGAGGGAGGGAGGGAGGAGGGAAAGAGAAAGGGAGAGAGAGAGGGAGGGAGGGAGGGAGGGGGGAAGGAAGGAAAGAAAGAAGGAAGGAAGGAAGGAAGGAAGGAAGGAAGGAAGGAAGGAAGGAACGAACAGAGGGAGGGGGGAGGGAGGAGGGAAAGAGAGAGACAGAGAGACAAAGAGAAAGACAGAGAGACAGAGAGAATGAGCAATGGAATGAAAGAAAAACAAAGTCCCATAAAAAAGATACATAGACAAGCAAAACAAATTACTGTATCAACCATGTTCATCCTGCATCTTGAGCCTATCATTTCTCTGTCAAGAGATCAGTAGCATGCTTCACAGCCCATCCTCTGAAATCATGTTATTCATTGCATTGATCAGAGGCTTTCAAAGTTGAAAGAGCCTCTGAATTAAGGTCCTTCTTTTGTTCCTAGTATCACATACCTATTCCATGTACTTAGTTCCTTCCCTTTAGTCGCTAGGCAGCCCTTCATTGCTGACCTTCCAAGCTCAAAAGTTCCCCAGATTTCTAAGGATCCCTGGGTTTCCTCGTGAGTGAATCTTCTATACTTCCTTCCAGTTGAGAAACCCTATACTTGCCATCAGCTTCTTTGTCATTAAGTGACATTTCTGGCCATTTGACTACTCTCCACATTCTGCTCCCTTAAAATCCTATACACCAATTGGACATTCACTATTTTCATGGACAGGGGACCTCATCCCTCTCTGCCCTTTAACATTTACATGGGAACTCTTGGGTTCTATCAGTTTTTCATGCCCATTTTGCCAGGTCAGGTGTCATACCCTGGTTCCCTTGACCCGAAGCCCAAAGCCCAGCATGACCACAAATACAGTGGTCTTATAACAAGAAAAGTAGGGAAGACAGAGCAAATGCCGAGAGGTTTTTTGTTAGTTTGTTTGGTGGGTTGGAGCTTGGGGGAGAGAAATGTTGGCCAAATGTGAGAAAATGATTCCTTCATTTCAAGCAATCTCTAGATATCCCTTGCATCTCCTCTTGCCATTCAGCTTCAATATTAGCTTCGAGTGAATTATTTCTGCGTTTTTGTTCCTTACTTAGGAAAGTTTACGAGGGTTTCTTAAAGATTTAAAGTTGAGAAACATCTATACCTTAGAAATAGGTTCTCTGCCTCAGAAATGAATTGTGTATAAAGCGTTATTGAACCCTTTACTGAGGGTCAGGAGACCTGGATTCTTGTATTGGTTCTGCTCCTAGCTAGCTATGTGAGGCAGCCAGATGAACCAGCTCCCAGAGCCAACTATTCATTGTTAGCATTTGCATCTTGGAAATCAACAAATGCTACACATCAGGGCTGGACATTGTTTTGTGGATGGCCTACATTTAAGAAAGTGATGGAGAAAATGTTAATAAACAATATAGGTTAAACTTAAAAGTATGTTGTGTACGGTTTCTTTTTTTTTTCAGACAGTTGATTATATAACATTAGCCAGCTCATTTCCTGAGTTTAACTAATCTTGATTCAATTATTGAACATTTCTAGATTTCATTTTCCTTATTCCTTCATTATCCATTATCCCTTGTAAGAGGGATGTTTCTGGGCAGAAAAGTGATAGAGCATCGGTAGAATAAATCGTTCATTTTTTGCCTGCTAGCAGGTTGATTTGTTTTACTTACATGTACTTATAATCAGTGTGGCTTAGTAGACAGAGCACTGGTTTTGGAACCAGGAAGATCTTAAATCATATACCTGACATATACATGTTTATATGACTCTAGACAAATCATTTATATTCTCAGGATTTGGGGGCAACTCTCTAAAATTTTTTAAGTTGCAAAAGAAGTGCTCTCCTGCCTTCCTCAAGGAAGGTCACTTCTCCAGGAAGGACTCTATACCAATAAAACAAATAGTCTAGTCCCCATCTTTTCCCCCAAATACTGTTATTACAAGAGAGGGGATCTATTTTGGGTAGTAGTATTACATTGAAGGAAAGAAAAGTTATTAGGAAATGATAGGTATATAAAACCAAAAGAATTTTTCATTAAAAAAAACAAAATATAGATTTAAACTAGATCATCTCTAAGGTTCCCGACTGCTTCAATATTCTTTGACAAAAAAGATAAGTGAAATTACTCTATAAAGAGAAAGAAATTGAAAGCAGCATACATCATGTCCATGAGTTTTTATTGCCTAATATAGGAAAATAAAACTTTTATTCTTGTTCATAGAATTTTAGTATATATACTCAGAGCAAATCAATAATAAGATGAAGGATGTATCAAGCAAGGCAAGTACATCACCATCACCAAAGAAAACTCTTGGAAAGGTAGCTTAGAAATCAAGTACTAACTAGTGTTGAAAAGTATAGCTGATTCAAAACTCCATAACTAGTTAGTGGGAGAACAAGGTCTGGACCCAGGTCTCCTGATTTTCAGGCCAAATTAACATAGAATTCAGAACTTGGAATTAAAGAACTTGGGCATCTTGTTCTGAGCTACTAGGAACAAAGGATTCCCATATTCTGACACAATAAGTATGCTCAAGCTTGGTCTGCCTAAGACTTCATCGAAGGCTAGATAGGGGCATTAACAGCCTCCAGAAGGCTCTAACATAGTCATAGCTTCCCTGCTTTGTTCTTCTTTGCTCAGGGACCCTCCTAGATCTCAGGGAGGCACCAACTGGCACTAGGAGTTTTCCCTGAACAAGTATGGATTTCTGTAAGAACTGAGCAGCCGGTCTTACATTGGAGCTAAATAGATTCCATAAATAAGATCCATATGCAATGAATCTGCCTCACTTACCTTGTAAAGTATTTTCTTAATCTTGGGTTCCAGTACCGAAATGATCCAAGACCTGATCTATAAAGATCTATAAACACCTGGAATGCCCTATATCTTCCTTTCTACTTTCTAGAATCCCTTGTATCTGTCAAAGCTCAGTTCCCATGTCAGTTACCTGTAAGAAGCTTTTCTTGAATTTCCATAGATGAAGATTTTAAACTTTTTTTTTGCATCATGTAACTCTTTGGTAGTCTAGAGAGGCTCATGCATCCATTTTCAAAATAATTTTTAATGCATAAAAATATAAAGAATTACAAAGAAAATTAACTCTATTGAAATACTCTTTTCAAAACATTCTTATAAATAAGTTCATAAACCTCAGCTTAATAGTAATTGTTCTACTTGGGGGTTTTGCTCCTAAAATTATCTTCTATTCATGTAGTTGTGATAACCTCCAGTAAAAAGTAAACTCCTTGAGGATAGGATGTGAAGTTAATTATTGACATTGTAATCCCAGGCCTAGCACACCACACTGAATCCTAAAAGGCTTTTGATCAAACCAGATGCCTCTGAAGTCCCTGTCAGCTCTGAGCTGTCTTGAAGCAAAGTCAAACTGAAAAATTGAAAAGGAAATAAAGGAGTGAAAGGAAGACCCTCGTATACCATCCTCATCTAGGCCCAGGATAGTTTCAGTCAAAAGACAAAAGTGAAGGGCAGCCAGGTGGCTCAGTGGATAGAGCACCAGCCCAGAAGTCAGGAGGATCTGAATTCAAATCTAGTCTCAGACACTTAACACTTCCCAGCTGTGTGACCCTGGGCAAGTCACGTAACCCCAATTGCCTCAGGGGGAAAAAAAAGAAAAAGGCAAAAGCAAACTCAGAAATAACTTGGGAATCTGACAATTTAGAAGTTCTTTTCTCTAAGGATGCAAACTCTAAAAGACAAACTTCCACTCTATCTGAATAATGCTAAATGGTTTGATTACACTTGGGATTGCTTTGAGACCATTATCAAACAGCTTCCCCTTCACACCAGGTGCTCTAATGGAAGTCTGCAAAGGAAACTGAAAACTTATTTCTGAGCCAGGACATCCAAGCTGAAAGTGTTCCAGGGTACACAGAAGTGTCCCCCTTAAGTATAATTCTGCCCCTCTGTAACTCTGAGTAAAATCAAGTCTGATGAACACCTTTTCATTAGCACCTTTCCCCTCTCCTTTCCAAAGTCACCTCAGCTGGTTGCTGAATTAATGTCAGTTGCCTTACTGTGTTTATTTTTTAAAAGATGAATACTAGGGCACAGATTAGTTTTTAGCAGACAGAGGAAACTGCAATGCTGAGACAGCAAAAAAAAAAAAAAAAAAAAAGAATTCATAAACACTCTTCTGCAATGCAGAGCCTGCAGAGGAGAATCCCAGAATCTCCTAGAAAGTTAGCCTCAGTTTTTAGGCCACCTTCTTCATTTTGCCCTCTAGGAAAATAAATTCAGAAAAGTTAAGCAAGTTACCTCAAGTCTCACAGAAAATGGAGAGAAGAGGGGAAAGGGGAGATTGGGGGAAAGGGAAAGAGAGAAGAGGCATAAATCTTTAAAATACATTGATTACAAAGAAAATCAATTATATTGGAATATACATATATATGTATATTTTGTATATGTACATTATGTATATGTATACATAAATGTATAATTTGATACAAGCATCAAAATAATTTTTAAACAAGTTTATAAATTTTAAGATACTTCTTTAAAAAATGTGTTTAGCGCACAAGATTTAAAATGGAAACATTTGTGTTTTTTAAGCATTATAAGGCTAAGACATATATGCTGGGCCAATTTTAAAAAATATTTTTTAAAATTCATAGATCCCAGGTTAATAATTCTTCCCTTGGGATATGAGTTGAATATTCCAAGAAAAATGACAGAATTATTAATTGTTTAATTAAAATCAAGGATCCTTGTTATCCAATCAAGTCTGACACTCAGTGACCCCATTTGGGAGGTTTTCTTAGCAAAAATACTGGAGTGGGTTGCCATTTCTTGCTCAAACTCATTTTCCAGGTAAGGAAACTAAGACAATGGTGATTAAGTGACTTGCCCAAGGTTAAGCAGCTAGTAAGTGTCTAAGGCCATATTTGAACTCAGCTCCTTCTGACTCCAGGAGCTGTACTCTGTCCATTGCACAACACAGCTGCTCTGGAAGGGACCTTAAAAGCCATTTAATCCAACTTCCTCATTGTAGAAAAAAGGAAACAAAGTCCCAGGAAGAAGTTAACCATCCATATATAAATCCTCTAACTCCAAATCTAAAGTGTATACACCATGATCCCTCTTATTCCAAAAGCTTAGTGTGAGAATTGTTCAGTATAATTACCCTCCTTATCACAGGGTATCTTAACAAGTAACAGGAATTCATTAGTAAATAAGAAAAAGTTGAGTATTAACTAACAAAAGATCATCCATTGATCCACTTCTATAAATTCGAGCTAAAGAGAATGCTGAGACTAGTGGACCGCTTGAACTCTGGAGTTCTGAGCTGCAGTGGGCTATGTTAATTAGACGAATATACCAAATTCATCATTAATATGGTGAGCTCCAGGAGCTACTTAGGTTGGAAACTAATCAGGTCAAATCTCCTTTCACCATCAAAATCAGTGATGAGTCATTCCCTTTGCTTCTAGCCTAGAAGAGATATTGAGACTCAGTCTTTGATAAAAAAAAAAAAAGGAGCTCATAGCACAAGAGCTGGGCTTAGGTAAAATTACCTTCAATCCATTACATAGAACTGTGTTCAGTTGAATTCAGTAAGAGAGAGAATCAAAAGGAAGAATGGGAAAGGAAAAAATTCAAGTCAGGCAAAGGAGGACTTAGAGAATTTGGAGATCAAGAATAATTTGAACAAAGAACCACACTGGGAAGCTGTCATCCAAGCTTTTGTCCTACTTCTCCTCTCATCCTATGTCTCATCTCTGAATTTGTGCAACCTTTTCATCAAAGGTTCCTTCATGATACAAGTGGCACAAATAATTAGCTAAGATTTATGTTTTAAGGATCTCTCTCATTTCTCCAACTCATTGCTCCCACCCACCCAGATGTGAGTGGGGACCTCAATATCTGCCTTTCCCCGAAATTTTCCCCACCCGGCCCTATCCCTTTAATACTAACGCCTTCCCTCTGAGATTATCTCCAATTCATCCTATATATATCTTGTTAGTACATGGTTATTTGTATAGCATCTCCTTTATTAAATTGTAAGCTCCTTGAGGAGAGGAGTCTGTTTTTTTTATTTTCTTTTTATCCAAGGTATTGGCACAGACCTGACATATAGCAGGCATTTAATAAGTGATTATTACCTTGACTAAATTTCTTTAAAGCACACAGGTTCACACAGTCGAAAACATGAACAATTTTATTTAGGTCAATGGAAATTTACAAGCAAATGGATAAAATTAAATGATCTCTCCAAATAGCAACCCTTTACACAATCATTGTTGTTGTTGTTCAGTCCTGTCATGACTCTATTTGGCATTTTTTTGGCAGAGATACTAGAATGGTTTACCTTTTTTCAGCTCATTTTACAGATGAGGAAACTGAGGCAAATAGGACAAGTGACTTACCCAATGTCTGAGAGATAGTAAGTATATTAGTCTGGATTTGAACTCGGGTCTTCCTGACCTGAGGCCCAATTCATAACCTACTGCAGCACCTAACTGCCACTAGCTCCTAAATGGTGAGTGCAAAGGCCCTTAGTTCTAGATACAGTAATACAGAGTCTTGAGCAAGAGTTGCCTCCTTTTTCTTAAATTACAGGTCTTCTACTGGTCTCAGTTTTATCTCAAAAATCAAAAGCTATGTAGCCATACATAGTTTGAAATAAACTGGCATAATCTATTAAAAGGAGTGGACCACAACTGCTTTTCAAATGGACTAAAGACAAATATATTTTTATTATACCCCAACATTATTATTATTCCAGTTTTACAGATGAATAAATTGAAACTCAGAAAAATCAAGTGACTTGCTCAGGAGCACATAACTGAACATCAGAGAGACAAGGTTCCAGCTCAGGTACTCCAACTCCAACTGGAGTGGTCACTATGCTGCACTATATCAAATTGTTATAGTGTTAGTTGATTCTTCTAAAGCAAACAGCCTCTAACTAGATAACTAAACTAATAAATATAATGTTATATAATATATAATATAATATAATAAAACATTTAATATATTATATAATAATTCTAATATAAAATGCTTATTATATAGTATAATATATAATATATTTTATAATGTTATATTATTTAATGTAATATAATAAGTAATATAAATATAAATTAATAATTTAACAATTTGATATAATTTGATAAAATATAATAAAACAAAGAAAAAGAAAAATTAAATAAATGGCTTTTAGAGGAAAAATTACTCTTTCTACTTAATACTCTAGAGCAAAAATTTTTTTTAATTGTTCTTTTTTTGTTTTCAACTTTAATTTTTCATAAGATTTTGAGTTCCAAATTTTTCTCCTCTCCTCTCCTTCCTCCCCAAATTAGCAAGCAATCATACTAAACATATTTCCACATTAGTCATGTTACGAAAGAAGAATCAGAATAAAAGGAAAAAGCCATAAGAAAAAAAAAAAGTCTTTAAGAATTGTCTTGGATCACTGTATTATTGAGAAGAACTAAGTCTATCATAATTGATCATATACAATGTTACTGTTACTGTATATAATATTCTCCTGGTTTTGCTCACTTCACTCAGCATCAATTCATGTAATTCCTTCTAGGTTTTTTCTACTTGCTTACCATTTATCTTAAAGCACAATAGTATTCCATTACAGTCATATACCATAACTTGTTCAGCCAGTTGATAAGCATTCCCTCGATTTCCAATTCTTTGCCACAAAAAGAGTTGCTTACAAATATTTTTTATACATATAGATCTTTTCCCCTTTTATGTCCTCTTTGGGATACAGAGCTAGTAACGGTATTACTGGGTCAAAGGGTATGTACAGTTTGATTGCTCCAAATTTAGAGTCAAGATTGAGTCCTAGATCCCTTTGCTTGTTGGTGAAATGTGGCACAGTTCAGGCACATAGTATGTGCTGAATATATGTTTATAAATTGACCGTTCTCTTTTAAATGCATAAAATTAAATAACAGAATGATAAAGAAAACCACATATAATGAAATATAATTATCGGTCTTTTTGAGGGGTAACACCTTTTTCATTTTGAATTCCAAATTATTTCCCTGTAGACAAAAATATAACTAAGAATTCAATCACACAAGTTATGAAGATTCTTATGTTTGGTTGAAAAGAGGTCATAAGAAGTAAGGAAAAAGAGGGTGAAGAACTGCGAGACCAGGATATTCAAATGTGGCAAAGGAAAGGAAGAAAGGCAGGAAAGCAGGAAGGCAAGAAGGAAGGGAAGGAAGGAAGGAAGGAAGGAAGGAAGGAAGGAAGGAAGGAAGGAAGGAAGGGAAGGAAGGAAGGAAGGAAGGGGGAGAAGGAAGGAAGGAAAGGAGGGAAGGAAGGAAAGGAGGGAAGGAAAGGAGGGAAGGAAGGAAAGGAGGGAAGGAAGGAAAGGAGGGGAAGGAAGGAAGGAAGGGGAAGGAAGGAAGGAAGGAAGGAAGGAGGGAAGGAAAGGAAGGAGGGAAGGAAGGAGGGAAGGGAAGGAAGGAAGGAAGGAGGGAAAAGAAGGAAGGAAGGAAGGAGGGAGGGGAAGGAAGGAAAGAAGGAAGGAGGGAAGGGGAAGGAAAAAGGAAGGGAAGGAAGGAAGGAAGGAAGGAAGGAAGGAAGGAAGGAAGGAAGGAAGGAGGGAAGGAAGGAAGGGAAAAGAAGGAAGGAAGGAAGGAAGGAAGGAAGGAAGGAAGGAAGGAAGGAAGGAAGGGGAAGGAAGAAGGAAGGAAGGAGGAAGGAAGGAAGGAAAGGAGGGAGAGAGGGAGGAAGGAAGGAAAGGGGGGGAAAGGAGGGAGGGGGAAGGAAGGAAAGAAGGAAGGAAGGAAGGAAGGAAGGGGAAGGAAGGAAGGAAGGAAGGAAGGAAGGAAGGAAGGAAGGAAGAAAGGAAAGGAGGGAGGGAAGAAGGGAGGGAGGGAGAGAAGAAGGGAGGGAAGGAATCCCATATCCAGGTGGCCAACTCTGCTTTTGAACAGCTGAGAACAGACCTAGAGGACGGAGTCCACTTTAAAGGACAAGGCACAGCGGCCGAGTGACCATAGAGATACAGTCAGAAGGACATAGCGGCGGTGGTGGTGACCTTGGTTGTGGCAGAGAGTACGCCAACTCCTCCTCTGGAGAGGGGAACGGGAATAAGAAAAGAAGCATGTCTCTCTGAGAGAAAAAAGGGAGTTATAATGAGATAAATTGTGTTGAAGTAAAAAAACACATTAACAAAAAACAATTTTTAAAAAGAAAGCAAACAAGCAGCCAGCCTGGGGGAAAGCACCAAGATCTGCAGTATCTTACAGGAAAAGCTGGGCTTCAGCAAGCACAGGAAAATGGAAGGAATGTGAGAGGAAGAGATCCAAAATAGAGGGGAGTTTGTTAACAAAAGAAGAGATCTAAATGTCACAGGAGAAAAGGGAGGCAGCAAGGGGTCTTAACCGAAGAGAGTAGTTCCAAGATGGATAGAGACAGGGAGCATGAGGAAAAGTGGGACATTTCTAAGCAACGGGCAAGTTCTAAATCACAGAGACTGGAAAAACAAAGGGGAACTTTGCCGGCCCTAGGGCTATCAAGAAGCAAATAGACAGGAGACATGGAAATGCTGAAAGATGGCCACAAACCTCCCAGAATACGCATCCCTATCCTCATCCTCCACCATCACCACCAAGGAGAGGTGGGATTTCCTCTCTACCCTCCAGGTCTCCCTAAAACCTTCTCCCTTTAAGGACTACAAGGGGGTTTATTTATCTGCCCACATGGAATAAAGAGGTAAGGGTTGTATATTGTGAAGCTCCTCTTCTCCTCTGGCCTAAGTGTTTGGGATGCTGCCTTTGCAAGCGATGCTTTAATCAGGTAGAACAGAATTTTAGAAGCCCAATTGGTTCTAGTGGAAAGAACACTGGCTGGAGACCTATCTCCGACAGTTACTATCTGTGTGACATTGGCAAATTATTTAATCAGGACTCGGTTCCTCTCTGGGTGTCTCATCTGTTAAATGATGAGGCTGGATCAGGTGAGCTGTGAGGTTCTTAAAAATTGTGGATGTGCAGTTAGGGATTAGGGTAAGGCTCTCCAACAGTATCATTTGCCCCTGACTCTACTCAAGTTCTCACTCCTATAACCTCTGTGAATGATTCCCAATTTGAAAGCCCTCAATTCCCTCAGTTTCAGGCACTGGATAATTTCAGTTAATATCTCCCCATCCAAGCCTATTAGTGAGTCCTTGTCCGCTTCCCTTTTCATCAGGGTAGGCGAGGGCCCGCTTCCCAGACAATCACAGGGCTCAGCCCTGAGGCTGCCCTCGCGATTCCTTCCCTGGGGGCATCTCTATAATTAAGAAGGTAACATTTCTGGCTGCCCCAGCGCCGGCTTTGGCCTTCTGTCACTCCGATGGCATTTCCCATTCGGGCTCGGATTTTTCTGCTTCCTGGTTGCCTCCCAGACTATTTTTAGGGGTCCGTGGAATGTTTCCTGCCGGCCCTGCCCTGCTTGGCCGGACCAACCCTTCCACCTCCCTGCTCCGGACCATGGGGAGGGAGCCGAGGTTGCTCATAAGGAGCCAAAGGGCCCAGGAGCAGCTACGCCCATCTGAGCCTCATTCCGTGACCTGGGATAGTATGGAACGAGCAATGACGGTACATAAAGTCCTCAGACAGCAGACACACAGTACTCCAGTGTGTCCGGCAGGTGGCACTGAACTCCCTCCTTAGGAGGGCGGATCCATCACTGGTTAAAAAGCCATTTACTGCCTTTCCCTTCAGTGCTATCATTTCTTAATTTCTTTCTTTCTTTTTCCCTTGTTGCACTATATTGCACTGTACTATAATGCCTTTCAACACAGAATTAAATGAATTGGTCCTCAGTGACTAACTGCTTAGCTCTACTAAAGCAGGAGATCTCACAAACCGGGGAATTGTCTCTTCTGCCCAATCCCCCCCCCCCAAAAAAAATGCAGATCATAATGGAAGGTCATAGGAACACTGATCAGATATGAAAGGGACCTTAGGACCATCGAGTCCAATTCCTTCATTTTACATATGGGGAAACTGAGGCAAGCACTCCTTAAGTGGGTGCTGGATGAAGCAGCCAGTAAGTGTCTGATACAGGATTTGAACTCAAGTCCTCCTGGCTATAAGTTCAGCACCTTATCTACTACTGTGGGTTAATAAGGAGTTTTTTATAGGTTATTTAGAAGTGGGAAATATCTTTAACCCTACCACTCAATTTTCCTTATTATTAATAAATGACTTTTTACTTATTATATATTAATATTTTAAAATAGTACTTTTAACTGAACCACAGAGAGGTTAAACAATTTGCCTGTTGTCACATGGGTGGGATTTGAACTTCACATTCAGGACCTTGCCCTACTGTGCCAGGCTGTTTCTCTGGACAGCTCTACTCTTCAAGGCATTGGATTATACAAGATCACCTTCTAAACAAGTGTAAGTGAGAATTGTCTTTGTTTGTCCTCCGTTATCAAAGAGAATCAGGTCATTAGGTAAGGGCCATGACACGCAAGTGAGTTGCACCTGAGGGGGCTGTGCAAAGTCACCTGCCTGGCCACTTTCCCCTCCAGAGCCAGTTGGGTGCAGTGGCCAGATATAGGTCAGAACAACTGGAGATGGCCCTCATAGATAAGGGTAAAGAAGTAAAGATAAATATGGTGAATATTAATAAGGAAATTACGAAATTAGGAAATGACGCAAGATGGATCTAATATCTGATTGAAAACCTGGGGGGGAAGAGGAAACTAAAAAGCGCCTAGTTTTAGCCCAGGCCAGATTCTGTGTCCAGAGTCAGATAGATTTAGGTGGAGCTCAGGCTTCGGGGGATGACTCCAAACAGAAAACGTTCACAGCAGCAACTCATCCTCTAGTAAAAGATACAACTTCCTTTCTCTGCTCAGCCCCAACCTCATGTTCCTTACTGTTTCTCTTTCCCTGTACCTCCTACAAGATCCCTCCTTGACATCAGATTTTCCCTTCCCAGAAATCAAAGCTAGGAAACCACAGCATTTCCTGAGAATTCTGTGTAAAGGGGCCTGTCCTAGAAACTTGGGCTGCTCCAGGCAGCCAGCAAGGAGGCAACCCACCCCAGAAGTAAAGGAGCTAAAATATCACTGTTATTTTCCAATATTTCAAAAAGTGATTTCATCCAGAAAGAGATTTCCCTCTAGACCCCTTGAATCTCCACGAGTCTCTGTGATGAGACTTTTGAACACAGAAACTCATGAAGTCTCCATAGAGGGTAACATGGAAAGATGTAAGGAAGGGTGAAGGAACTTTACCTTGGTGATGGTCGGGACAGTTGTGCTATATGTGTGTGAATCCAATCTCACTATGGTGAAGGAAACAGCAAGCCACTTCAGTATCTTTACTAAGAAAACCCCAAGAAATGAGCAGGACCAGGAGATCATTATATACTTCAACAACAATACTATATGATGACCAGTTCTGATGGACCAGGCCATCCTCAGCAACGAGATCAACCAAATCATTTCTAATGGAGCAGTAATGAACTGAACTAGCTATACCCAGAAAAAGAACTCTGGGAGATGACTAAAAACCATTACATTGAATTCCCAATCCCTATATTTATGCACACCTGCATCTTTGATTTCCTTCACAAGCTAATTGTACAATAATTCAGAGTCTGATTCTTTTTGTACAGCAAAATAATGTTTTGGTCATGTATACTTATTGTGTATCTAAGTTATATTTTAATATATTTAACATCTACTGGTCATCCTGCCATTTAGGGGAGGGGGTGGGGGGGGGGGTAAGAGGTGAAAAATTGGAACAAGAGGTTTGGCAATTGTTAATGCTGTAAAGTTACCCATGTATATATCCTGTAAATAAAAGGCTATTAAATTAAAAAAAAAAAAAAAGAAAACCCCAAGTTGGGTTATGAAGAGTTGGACATGGTTGAAACAATTGAACAAAGGTCTAACTTTCTTCTCCTCTTGCATCATTTTGCAGAGACTTCTGTAGCCTGATTAGTCCCTTGCAGGTGTCCTCAAACTAGGGCCCGTGGGCCAGATGTGGCAGCTGAGGACAATTATCCCCCTCACCCAGGGCTATGAAGTTTCCTTATTTAAAAGCCCACAAAACAAAGTTTTTGTTTTTACTATCTCCGGCCCTCCAACAGTCTGAGGGACAATGAACTGGCCCCTATTTAAAAAGTTTGAGGACTCCTGCTTTAGAGTCTATTAAGTGCCTACTATGTACAAACTAAGCACTGAGAACCCAAAGATAGATCTGGAACAGCCTCTGATTTTTATGAAGCTAGATGAACTCAGCGAGGCTGGTCTTCAGAGAACAGATTTAGAATGCAAAGGAATCTTAGAGGTCTAATTCTAATCCAATAGCCCCATTTTACAGATGAGAAAACAAAAGCCCAGAAAAATAAGTGACTTGAGGCAGCAAGGTAGTGGAATGGATGACTGATAAATCTGAAGTCAGGATGACCTGATTTCAAATCCTACTTCAAACATTTACTAGCTTTTGTGATCCAGGCAAGACAAGTCACTTAGATTCCTTTAAATTCCTCAGTTTCCTCATTTTGTTAAAATGGGGTTGATAGTAATACTTACCTCGGGGGATTATTGCAAAGATCAAATGAGATGGAATTTTTTAAGCATTTAGCAAACTTTAAAGCACTATCTAAATGCTAGCTATTATTATTTATGGCTATTATTGTCCCATCACACAGGCAGTCCTGGATTTGAACCTGTAAGCATAGGATTATAACATCATGGTTTTAGATCTGGAAAGGAGTTTAGAAACAATAGAATCCAAAACTCATTTTCCAGATGCTCTGACTCCACATGAACCACACTGCCTTCTATGATAAGTCAGCTTAGACTGGAAGCTTTTCCAGCTGCCTAGGATTTTTGTGTTCCCCTAGATAGATAAGACTCACATTCTCCTGAATTTAGGTATTGCTACTCCACCCACCCTTACAAGACGAAACTCATAGCATTGGGTGAAGAATATAAATGCTTTGTCTAGATTTCCCCAGACTTGGGGTGATACAGAAGTAAATGTACATCCCCTCATTAGAACAGGTCCACGTCTCATTATAATACTCAATTTTTCATTAATTATTAACCAATTAGAGTCAATTGCCACCCTCAGGAAGACCCACTCTTCCAAGGAAATAGAAACTGTGAGCTCATGGCTACAATTTGTCTTTGGTCCAAGAGAGCTGACCAAATGACCATTCCTTTAATTAATAATAAATTATTAATTACCTAAAATTTATCTGTTGAACTTTTTAAATATCACACATATCACAATGAGTCTTTAAGATTTCAATAGACAACTATTATCATTACTGAAACCAACTACTAATGTGTTATTGATGTTATTAATATTAATAATTTTTAGCATTCTGTAGCTCTTTCATATACACCGTTTCTTTTGATCTTCACAACAATTCTATGAGAAGGAAAGTAGAGAAGGGATTTTTATTCCCATTTTATAGATGTGGACATTTAGAAAAACTGAAGAGGATTCCCTCCTCTTTACCCCCAAAGGGGAGCTCTCAGGCGAAAATTGGAGAGAAATCATTATAGATATGGCACACCCCTTTCCAATTTCATTTGATTTATACCCCCCTTTCCAAATTTTACCTATTAACTTTACCTTTCCTCTTGTCAAATAACCAAGAATTCTTTCGGTTCCCAATATTTTCAGGTTCCAACCCTTTCTCCTTCCTCCCTTCCCCAAATTGTCCCCAGCTTTTGCTCTTCCCCTAACCACATAATTTTGATTCATAAACAACTCTAGCCACCAGGTGACAGCACTGAAGTGAGTCCAGAAAATGAAATTTCGAGTCCAATAGCTGGGCCACCCTGCTTTATCTCTCAGGTACTTGATCTCCCTCTGAGTATAATGAGTCAGTTGGACTTGCTGGCCTCCAGGGTCCCTTCCAGCTCTCAATCCATGGTCCAAAGCCTCTTTTAAACACCTACAGACTTTTCTCTCTGACCTGTACACATTTATTTAACTGCATTCAATCCTCAAGGTTTCTAGACCAGAGTTTAGTTTATTTCAGCCCTGGCTCCTCCAAGGGCACAGACTAGAGGAGGCAAATCCAGGTCTTGACTCCTATTCAAAACCCATTGCTTTGAGCTGTTCTCTTAAAAACAGCCCAAATGCCCACATTTCCATTTATATGGCCACAGAATTCACATATAAAGTCTTGCACCATGTTGTCCTGGCCAACAAATTAAAACTCCCCCCATTAAATGCCAAAATAGAAATCTTTTAAATTAAAAAAGAGACTAAAAATAGAAAGCATACAATTCATATCAGAAGACTTGATTTCAAGCCCAAAATCTACCTCCAAATAATTATATGATGGTGGACAAGTCATTTAACATAGAGGAAGCAAGGCAGTATCATGGATTGAGAATGCTAGGTCTGTTGTCAAGAAGACAAGTTCAAATCCAGCCCCAGACACTTATTAGTGTGACTGTAGGCAAGTCACTTAACTAATCTCTCTTTGCCTCAGTTTCCTCATTTGTATAATTGGGATAATAACATTCCTACCTCCCAAGGTTGCTGTGAGATCATATGAAGTGTTTGTAAGGAGCTTAGCACAGTGCCTGGCATATAAGTGCTATGGAAATGTGAGTTATTACTATTATTACAATCTCTATTTTCTGTGATCATAAGCTCAGAAGTGGAAAAGCTTTCAGAGATAATCTATAAAATAACAGCATTAAAATTATGTCCCCAAGACCTCTGACAAACCTAAAATGCCATTTCTATGACACAGGTTTCATTCTACATAGCCCAGGACTTTTGGTCCCCAGATGAGGCTTTGAGAAACAAAATTGAAAACTGATTTCACAAGAGTAGGAGTCTTGTCCACCCCATATAGAGGCCATCTGAAGGCAATAGGGCCTCAAAGGCAATTGTGTTTAGCTGAACTGGGAACTTGGCAATAGCTTCCATAAGCCCTGCCACAGTCTAGCTTTCCAAGCCTTAGAGATCAAGAGCCTTCGAAGTGATAAAGTCACAGATTTAAAGCTCAAAAGGGATTTTAGAGCCCATTTAGTCCAATCCCCTCATTTTACAGATGAAAGAGATTAAGTGACATATCCAAGATCATATGGTTAGGAAGCAGCAAGGCAGATTTACACTGGAAAGCTTTGACTCCAAACACAGCATCCTTGTAGCATATTTTCTTTGTCCCTGCTTGCCTCCTTCCAGCTTCTACTCCCATCCCTGTTCCTGCCCAAACCTGCTTCAGACTAGGTCAGAGACGTCTCTGTTGTATACTGGAAATAGGGCTTACCCCCTGCTTTGGAGTCATGAACTAAAGCTCCTTCTCTAATGAGCACTGTAGGGTTTCCCCTTCAGGTTCTCCCCAAACCCCTTTTACTGCTTTTAGTCTTGTCAAAGTTTGCTTTCCTTTTCCCTCTCACTGATTTCCATCTTATTATTATGGTAGTGGTTTTCATTCAGTCTTTTCAGTTGTGTCCAGTTCTTCATAGTTCCATTTGATATTTTCTCAGCAGACACCGGAGGGGTAAGACATTTATTTCCTTTTCTAGCTCATTTTACAGATGATTTGTTAAATGATTTGCCCAAAGTCACAGTTATTAAGTGGTGAAGACTAGATTTGAACTCAAATCTTTTTCACTGATGACATGGCACTCTACCCATTGTACCATTTAGCTGCCCTTGCTTTCTATCTTCTCACTAGGATTAAATGATTTTTTTTTTTTTTTTTTTGGAAATAATGCCCTAAATTCTCATTGACCATTCTTTTTTTTTCTTTTGCCTATTATATCATTGCCCAAAAAGTTCTATGATTTCTGCCTGGTAAGATCCTTAGGGATTATTCTTTCCACATTTTTCTGAAAATATCCTGCTTGCCCTTTTTGTAGTGGCTAGAAACTGGAAACTGAATGGATGTCCATCATTTGGAGAATGGCTGAATAAATTGTGGTATATGAAAATTATGGAATATTACTGTTCTGTAAGAAATGACCAACAGGATGATTTCAGAAAGGCCTGGAGAGACTTACACGAACTGATGCTGAGTGAAATGAGCAGGACCAGGAGATCATTATATACTTCAACAACAATACTATATGATGACCAGTTCTGATGGATCAGGCCATCCTCAGCAACGAGATCAACCAAATCATTTCTAATGGAGCAGTAATGAACTGAACTAGCTATACCCAGAAAAAGAACTCTGGGAGATGACTAAAAACCATTACATTGAATTCCCAATCCCTATATTTATGCACACATGCATTTTTGATTTCCTTCACAAGCTAATTGTACAATAATTCAGAGTCTGATTCTTTTTGTACAGCAAAATAATGTTTTGTCATGTATACTTATTGTGTATCTAATTTATATTTTAATATATTTAACATCTACTGGTCATCCTGCCATTTAGGGGAGGGGGTGGGGGGGTAAGAGGTGAAAAATTGGAACAAGAGGTTTGGCAATTGTTAATGCTGTAAAGTTACCCATATATATATCCTGTAAATAAAAGGCTATTAAAAAAAATTAAAATTCAAGTATAGCCTCAGACAATAAAAAAAAAAAAAAGAAAATATCCTGCTTGCCATCTCTTAATACAATAGTATTCCATCACAATCATATGCAAAAACTTGTTCGGTTGATGGGCATCCTCTCAATTTCCAATGCTTTGCCATCAGAAAAGGCCTGCTATAAATATTTTTAGCATTATTTTCGTTTTTAATCTCTGTGGGATACAGATCTAGTTGTGCTTTTGCTTGGTCAAAGGGTGTGTATAGTTTTATGGCTGTTTGGGCATAGTTCCTAATTGCTTTACAGAATGGTTGAATCAGTTTACAACTTCAACAAAAGTTCAACAGCTTGAATTGGTGTCTCAATTTTTCCACTTCCCCTCCAACATTTGTCATTATCCTTTTCTGTCATATTAGCCAATCTGATAGGTATGAGGTGATAGCTCAGAGTTGTTTTAATTTACATTTGTTCAATGAATAGTGATTTAGAGCATTTTCTCATATAACTACAAATAGCTTTGATTACTTCATCTAAAAACTTCCTGTTTGTATTCTTTGGTCATTTATCAATTTAGAAATGCCTTTTATTTCTAGAAATTTGACTCATTTCTCTGTATATTTGAGAAATGAGGTGTTTATCAGAGAAACTTGCTGTAAAATTTTCCCCCACTTTCTCTCTCTTTCTTCTTCTTCTTCTTCTTCTGCTTCTTCTTCTTCTTCTTCTTCTTCTTCTTCTTCTTCTTCCTCTTCCTCTTCCTCTTCCTCTTCCTCTTTCTCTTCCTCTTCTTCTTCTTCTTCTCTTTTTTCACCCTATCCATTTCTCAAAAATGTTTTGCTTTTGACTTTTATCTACCCTAATCTGTCCTCCCTTCTATCAGCTCCCTCCTTCTCTTATCCCTTTCCCCTCCTACCTTCCTGTACATTAAGATATATTTCTATACTCAACTTATAAGTGTTTAATATTATCTCCTCTTTGAGCCCATTCTGCTCAGAGTAATATCCACCCACATGTTCCTCTGTCTCTTCTATATTCCCCTTCATTGTAAAAGTTCTTTTGTGCCTTTTATGTCAGATAATTTCACCACTTTCTTTTCCTCTTCTTCCAATGCATTTCTTCTTCATTCCTTAATTTAATTTTTAGATAGTCATCTCATCATATTCAAGATACACATGTGTCTTCTGTCGATGTATGATCCTTAAAGATTATTGAGGATCTACAATATTCAAAGCCTTGTGTAAAACTAAGCTCTAAGAATCTAGAAACAGATCTGGTACAGACCCGGGTCACATGAAACCTATTTTAATGGGGGACAGAAAGAGAAGTATTAGGAACTCACTAATGCTAACAGGTTTGAATCCTCTCAGATGGAAGTACTTAGGGATCAGGGCTGCCCAGACCTGGAGTCAGGGCAAGGGAAATGACAATAGTATAACCTATGATGAGCAACTCAGGGTTTTTATGTATCTCCTAGAGGCAGCACAAATCCATCCTCTAGATGGATTACTACAGCAGCCATATTTCCCTTGCCCCAATTAAGAGTACCCGTCCTGATAAAGAATATTATCTTTGAAAAATTCTAATGATATGTGTAGTTAATCTACACATTATATATACAGTTTATATAAGGCCCTGGTAATACTTGTATACAGTAGTTCAAATTGTGCAAAATGCTTTACATGCATTGTCTTACTTGAGATTTAAAATGTGATATAGGTATAGCAGGTATCCTTATCTCCACTTTAGGGATGAAGGAAATGAGATTCAGATTCACTCATCCAGCTCTACATGACTTGGGTATACTTCTAAACATTAGGAGTAAATAGAGCTAGTAAACATTAGAGATAAATAAAGCTAGTAAATATTAAAGGTAGGTTCTGAACCCAGGTCTTCTTAACTTCAGGGTCCTATGCTAACTAACCTTGCTGCTTTTTGGTGTTGATTGAGGGGAGTACAGACACATGTTTGGGTCACTTCTACCTCATCTACATCATAGTTGTGTCTAATTATGGATCATCACAGCTCTCCTTGGGAGAGTTCAGCAATAGTTCTATCTACAACTACAACTACAGCAATGAGGAGGGCAAATTGACCTACTGGTGGCCCTGAGGAGTCACTACAAAATAGAAAGAGCCCAGAATTTGTCACCAAAAGGGCAACCACCTGGCATGTCGCATGCAGTTTAAATTGATTTTTGATTGACTGAAATAATGGAGTCTCTACTACTTACCTACTGGTTGACCTTGGGTGAACCACTCTAGGCCCTGGTTTTCTAATGTCAAATGAAGGAGTTGGTCTAGATTATTTTTTAATTCTAAAAGTAGACCCTAAAAATATTCCAGCTCCTGAAATTCATAAAATAGGATGCTGCTTCTCCCTTCAAGAAATATATTTACAGCCAAGCTCTTGATGAATAGAAAGTCTTAAAATGAGCAATGCTCTTGTTAAATTCTCTGACACCTGCTCTCCTGTATCCAGAGATTCCAAGCCATTGGGGATTTCCAAACCATTCC